>NC_138032.1:99554719-100256800 GCF_964106645.2 Podarcis pityusensis | reverse complement strand
AAAACAACAACTTTCAAATTTCTGTTGTAGACCATCTTTTCTGTGATGTAGGTATGATATTTGTGGGGGGTGGTCTTGGGCTACACCCCTTCTGTGATGTATGTATGGAGGGGTGGTCTGGAGCTCCAGGGCAGGGAATTTCAAAATGGATATATAAGGCCTTGCGCGCCATTGTTTGGGGTCCTCCTCCTCTCTCCTGCGTGTGGGAGAGCACCCTGTGGCAACAGTCAATAAAGATCAGGCTTACTAGCTGCTTTGCTTCTCAATATTCTCTGGTTGGTCTGTTATTTTTCTGTTATTTACCGATAGGACTCTACAAAAGGACTCTATATGGGCTCTTGGGTATTCCACAAGGGAAAAGGAGCAGTGTTTGTTTTTTACTTATATCACCCACTTCACTGTACATCATTTTCTGTTCTTGCTTTGTTTTTGTCACTTAAAAGTTAAAGCCTATGGTTTGATCTCAGCAAGACAGTCAACATGATGAAAAGCACGTGCCTTTTGGGAAAACACAAGACCTTATGTTTACTTCCCTGTAAAGTTTCAAACACTTGTCCTCACCCCCAAAGTCTTTTTTGAGCCCACAGACTTAATATACACATTTTTCAGTTTCTTTTGTTAATCTCATATCAAAAGACTTTCACCTCCACCCCTCCATAGTTACTTATTTATTCATTTTTTGCTGCATATCCTTTTAATGCCACCCAAATCATTCTATACATTTACCACACTCTTTTAAACTGCTGCTCATATTTCTAACCCTACTTGGAAATTTGTTTGTTGTATCTTTTTAAATAATTGTCAAAAAGTCCCCACTCTACCCATATCCTTCTGTCATCTTGGACCCTTAACCTTGCTGTCATCTTTGCAAGTACTGCATAATCGATCAATTTATATTGCCATTCTTCTTTCTTTGGAATTTTTTTTGGTTCTTCCATTTCTGAGCATATAACATCCTGTCCACTGTGGTAGCATAAAGGAAGAGGCTAAGTGTCTTTTTAGGGATATCTCCATTAGTTATGCTTAGTTAAAAAAAAACCTCCAGTTTTTTGGCGGTCAGCCTTAGCATCTTTTAAAAATTCTGTATAGATCATTTTGCAATACTCTTTAGCCTGTTTACATGACCACCACATATGAATGAAGATCCCCTCTGTCTCTTGGTATTTCCAACATAATTTGGATCCTTTTTGTACATTTTCATTACTTTAAAAGTAAAGGTAAAGGGACCCCTGACCATTTGGTTCACTCGTGGCCGACTCTGGGGTTGCAACGCTCATCTCGCTTTATTGGCCGAGGGAGCCGGCATACAGCTTCCAGATCATGTGGCCAGCAGAACTAAGCTGCTTCTGGCGAACCAGAGCAGCGCACAGAAATGCCATTTACCTTCCTGCTGGAGCGGTACCTATTTATCTACTTGCCTTTTGATGTGCTTTCGAACTGCTAGGTTGACAGGAGCAGGGACCGAGCAACGGGAGCTCACCCTGTCACGGGGATTCGAACCGCCAACCTTCTGATTGGCAAGTCCTAGACTCTGTGGTTTAACCCACAGCACCACCCGCGTCCCCTTTCACTAAATTACTAGGGGTCAAATACAATCTACAAATCATTTTTTTGGGGGGGGCATATTTTCCTTTAGAATATAGCATGCCAAGAAGTTCAGTGTTGTTTTCCATGGTATCTCCCACACTTCTATTTCTATATTATGGCCAGTGTCTATCATTCAATGTGTCATAGTTACCGTATTTTTTGCACCATAACACTCACTTTTTTCCTCCTAAAAAGTAAGGGGAAATGTCTGTGCGTGTTATGGAGGGAATGCCTACGGGTGGCATGCCTACGGATTTTCCTCCTCTAAAAACTACGTGCGTGTTATGGTCAGGTGCGTGTTATAGAGCGAAAAATACGGTACCTTTATCATCTCAGCCATTGTCTCCCATTCTAGCAATATTTTGTAATTTCTGCAAATTAATTTTTCATTCCTTCCTACTTTTTCAGATTCTGAACCTTCTTCAGAGAATCCTTTTTCTTTTTTAAATTTCTCAATCAATTGGTGATATTGGAATCAGTCTGTAATCCATTATTAGATATTTTAATTTAGCTTTTCCTTCTTCAAATTCTATAATTTCTTGATAGTGTGCAGCAGGTCCCCACCCCCCTATTTTTCTCCTTTACTAATACCGCTTCAATGGGTGATAGCCATCTTGGAGTTTTTTCCTCAAGATCTTTGTTTCTCATCCAAACTAGGTAAAATCTTTTTCTGCTCACATGGCTTAAGAACTTGAGTGCTCCAATTGGTATTTACCAAAGGTGTCATGGACTTTGAAGACACTTGAACAGATCGCTGAAAAAGACGTTGTCAGGGGTTCAGGAGCAGAGGCAAGGGCAAGGGAGGAAACAGAGAGCGAGGGGGAGGAGGCAGAAGAAAAGATGAGTGATGACGACGACCCGAGATCTCCGAGTCTTTCCAGTGAATCAGAAGATTCACAGAAAGGAGCACCAGTGGCCAGGGCAAGGGGGGAGCCTAGGGGGACACCCCAGGAAGATAGAGCCAGAGGGGACTCAGAGGGGAGCAGTTGGAAATCGGGACCAGCGTCACCGCCAGAGAGCAGGGAAGAGGAAGGGCGCCAGGGATCAAGCGCTGGCAGCTCACAACAGGGGGGAGGGCACGAGTCAGGAGTGGCCACACCTCCATCGGGGAGCGAAGAAACGGTCAGACGGAAGGTGGAAGGTTGGGCGCGCGCGACAAGTTCAAATGCACAGGAAGGTGGCGCAGTAGGCAGCCCGGAAAGGGAGCCAGGTCCTAAAGCCCGCCGAAAGGAGGGAGAAGAGTCAGGGGGGTCAGCGTCAGCGTCAGAGGAATCCCGGAAGGAAGAGACCCCGGGGGGCAGAGGGACCCAGAGAAGAACAGTCAGGCGGAAAAGGTGGAGCAAGGCTAGGATATTAAGTTGGTGTACAAGGGGCGGAGACTCAGATGGGGCTTCGCCGATCTAACCATTAGACGTAGGGTTGCACGCAGCAGCTTGAGAATGGAAACTGTAACTCAATAAAGACTTTTATTTAATGATCGCTGGCTAGCGTGATCCTCTGTGAGCTAGGATCTGGAAGCAACTCTGACAGTAAGCCCCATCTCTTAAATTGTGGGCATCTACAGCCTCGCGGAGAGGAGAGAAAGCGGGTGCCTACTAGCGAGCTCACGAACGGCAGACAACATGACGGCCGAACAGCAGATAGTGGAACTCAGAGAAGCAGTGACACGACTGAATGCCGAGGCTCTTGCATCCAGGAAGAGAGAGGAGGACGCAGCTGCCGCCTACAGGGATCTCCAGGTCAGGTTGGAAGTGCTTACGAAGCAAGGGCAACTGACACCCAAACCGGAGGGGATTGGGTTGGGGAGACGAACAGGCGGTCTGGTCTCTCACTTCGATGGGAATTTGCAACAGTACCCCAACTTTAGAGCAGATGTAATGTGTGCACTGCAACTGCTGAACAAAGACTTTAGAGATGAGCAAGAGAAGGTGGGATTCATCATGTCCCATTTGCATGGAGATGCTAAAGCATGGCTGCGCAATTTGTGGAGAGATAATGATCCAGCGCTCCAAAATGCGGATGCCTTTATTAAAGCGATGGATGGGTGCTTTTTGTCAAGCATTGACGTGGATCTTGCTCGGCAGCAGATACATGGACTGAAGCAAGGGAGGGCCAGCGTAAGGCAGTACCAAGCCCGCTTTTTCGCTTTGGTCAGTGCTCTGGAATGGGACAGAGATTCGGCTCCTGTAAGAGACCTGTTTTGGGAGGGATTGCACGGCTCGGTTAAAGATGAAATTGCGAGGGGGGAGAGACCCCGGACCACGCAGGAGATCGTTCAGAGGGCGCTGGCGGTGGGGGTGCGGCTGGAAGGACGTCCGTGGAGCAGTGGCGAAGGGCGTGGAGGGCGCGAACCAGCCAGGGGCTCCTCCTTCCTTCCCAGAGAAGCAGCGCGTGCGCAATCCACGCCTCCGCCAGGAGGAGGAGCGGAACCTATGGAGGTTGGAGGTGCAAGGGCTCAGTCAGCAGCCAGAGCCCTAGCACCGGCAGCAGTGAAAGCGAAGCCTCCTAGAGGGAACAGGAAGTGTTACATCTGCGATGATCCACAGCATATGGCGAAAGAGTGTCCCCAGAGGCTCCACAAGCACACTGCAGCCTCAGCAATGGTAACTGCAGCAACGCAGCAAGGACAACCACAGCAGGGAAACGACGGAGTCTGGTTGGAAGAGGCACTGGGGCCCAGCCAGAAGTGTCAGTGAAGCAGTCCCCAGAGATTTTACAGCCCATGGACCCCCTCCCGCCCAAACCGGTAGTGAGGCTCACCGCGTCGCTCCAGCTGCCCAATGGAATCACCATGGACGTGCCAATCACCATTGACTCCGGAAGCAATGCGGACTTTATAGGGCAGGACTTTGTCGACCGGCACGCTATACAGTTGCTGCCTGCCACGCTGCCCCTGCAGGTTGTCACGGTGGATGGCAGGGAGCTGCTAGGGGGGCAAGTGGTGAAGCAGACGCCACCAATGGTGATGCGACTTGGGAATCACAGGGAAATCATCAGCTTCAATGTCACTCAACTATCGGACACGCCCATTGTATTGGGCATGAGTTGGCTGGACAAGCACAGCCCGACGCTGGCTTGGTACCAGAGGCAGCTGACCTTCGGCTCTTCCTTTTGCGCTGAACACTGCATCGTGCCCAGGCAGGAAGGAGAGGAAGAGGAGTCACAGCTGCAGCTAGGCACGCTGCAAGCGGTTCCCCACAAGTACGCAGAATTTTTGGAGGTTTTCTGCGAGAAGGAGGCAGACAGGCTACCCCCCCACAGACCATATGACTGCAAAATTGACCTGCTGCCGGGGGCGGCGCTGCCCAAAGGGAAGCTGTATTCCATGTCTGAGGACGAACTGCAGGAACTCAAAGAGTTCATAGATCATAATTTGGAGCGCGGTTTCATCCGAGAGTCCAAGGCAGCGGGGGGCAGTCCGGTATTCTTTGTTAAGAAGAGGGACACGCCCCAAAAAAGACTTGTAGTGGACTTTCGCATCTTGAACAGTGTGACCAAGCCATCGGACTTCCCCATGCCCCGAATCGACGACCTCCTCGCAAAGGTACGGAAGGGCAGAGTGTTCACCAAGTTGGACCTGCGAGGGGCATACAACCTCATTCGCATGCGGGAGGGAGATGAGTGGAAGACAGCCATGTTCACGCCCCTGGGCACCTACGAATATAGAGTTATGCCTTTTGGATTGCAAAATGGCTCCCACGTTTTTCAAGCTTTCATGCATCACGTGTTGGCGGGGCTCCTCTACAAGACGTGCGTCTGTTTCTTGGATGACATCCTGATCTTTTCGGAATCGCAGCAGGAGCATGACAGACACGTCAAGGAAGTGCTGAGCAGGCTACAGCAACATAGGCTTTACGCCAAGCTGGAGAAGTGCCAATTCGACGTGACGGAGGTGGATTTCCTGGGCTACAAGTTGTCTGATAAAGGGCTCGCCATGGACAGCGCCAAGGTCCGAGCAGTGTTGGATTGGAAAAGCCCACGCAACCGGAAGGAGGTCCAACGGTTTGTCGGCTTCGCGAACTTCTATCGCAAGTTTATCAAAGGCTTTGCGATGCAGACAGCGGCCATCACGGACACGCTCAGCTCCAAGAAAAAGAAGTTCATCTGGACAGAGCAGGCGGAGCAGTCCTTTCAGGCACTCAAGCGTCTCTTCGCGTCGGAAGAGCAGCTGCTTCATGTCAACCCCAGCAGGCCGATGAGGGTGGAGACAGACGCTTCAGACAGAGCCGTGGGAGCAGTCCTGCTGCAGAAAGACCCGCAGGGGGTTTGGAGGCCGGGAGCGTTTTACTCAAGGAAGCTCAGCAAGTCCGAACAGAACTACACCATCTGGGACAGGGAGTTGCTGGCCATTCATGCAGCGTTCAAAGCGTGGAGGCACTTCCTGATCGGCGCCAAGCACACGGTGCAGGTCTGCACGGACCACAAGAATCTAGAGCACTGGCGCACGGCACAGTTCCTGAACCAGAGGCAGATACGTTGGGCTGAGTTCTTTGCGAATTTCGACTTCCGAATAGAATATGTCCCGGGGGACACCAACATCATGGCGGATGCTCTCTCCCGTAAGCCACAGTATCTGGAGGAGGCAACGCCAGCGGCCGCCATGCACATCTTCGCACCAACAGTGTGGGCGTGCGCGGCGGCAACAGTTGACCTGGATGCGGTGCGACGAGCGTTGCAGGATGACTCCTTCGCGCAAGCAAAGATGGCAGAGGTGCACAGGGGCACGGCAGCGACCGACGAGTTCCAGCTGCGAGATGGTTTGCTCATCCGTAAAGGGGCCATCTACGTGCCGGGAGACGAACTTCGCGCCAAGGTACTGCGGCAGCTGCACGACGCGCCCACTGCCGGGCACTTTGGCAAGGAGAAGACGGTGGAATTAGTAGCCAGAGACTTCTGGTGGCCCGGAATGAGAGGGGAAGTCGCGGACTACGTGGCGAGGTGTGACACCTGCCAGAGGGCCAAACCAGTGCACAGACCGCCGGCCGGACTGCTGGAACCGCTGCAAACTCCGTTCGAACCATGGGAGAGAGTGGCCCTGGACTTTGTCACGGATCTGCCCAGCTCGAGGGGCAAGACGGCTGTGCTGGTGGTGGTGGACTTGTTCTCCAAGATGGCACATTTCATTCCGTGTGCGAAGGTGGCCACGGCGGAACAAACCGCCAAACTGTTCATAGACCACGTGTTCAAGGTTCACGGTCTGCCGCGGTCTATTCTGTCCGACCGAGGGCGACAGTTCATCTCGAACTTCTGGCAGAGGCTGATGGGCTTCCTGAACGTCAAGATCAACCTGGCGTCGGCTAGACACCCGCAGACCAACGGGCAAGCGGAGCGGGTCAATGCCATCATGCAGCAGTACCTGAGATGTTATGCGAATCAACAGCCTGCGACGTGGGTGGATTACCTGCCTCTCGCCGAGTTCGCCTACAACAACACGAAGCACGTGTCCACGGGGGTCACGCCGTTCTTCGCCAACAACGGGAGGCACCCCAGAACCTTCCCGGGACTGGAAAGAATGGGGGAGGGGGAGCCGCAGACAGCAGATGCGTTCGCGTCGGAGTTGCAGGAGGTCCACGATCAGCTGCGGCGGCACCTGGAGCTGGCTAAACACGCATACAAGGTACAAGCGGACAAACACAGAAGGGTTGGCGAAGAGATCCATGTGGGAGACTGGGTCTGGTTAGCAGCCCACGCAGTGCCGGCCAGGTCGTTGGCGAAGAAGAAACTAGGGCATAAACAACTGGGGCCCTACCAAGTTGAAGAACAGGTCAACCCGGTGGCTTTCAGGCTGGCTCTTCCGGAGGGTTCCAGAATGCATCCGGTGTTCCACAGATCGGTGCTCACTCCCTACAAGGCACCTCACAGGTTTCAGGAACCAGGAACGGCACCGGGTCCGCTCCGAGAGAGAACCGGGCAAGGGGGAGTGGCACAGGAGGAGCGCATCAACGAAGTCACGGAGATTTTGGACTCCAGATGGGGGGAAGAGGGGGTAGAATACCTTCTCGCCAAGGAGGGCACCCCGGCCAGTGCCAACAGCTGGGTGCCGGGCTACGCTTTGGACGAACCTCTGCTCAAAGAAGAGTTTCATGCCCTCTTCCCACACAGGCCAATGCCAGCAGACTTTTTCGACGACTGGCTTTTCACGCCCACGCTTTCAGCCAGCACGTTCCGGGGGTTCGACTCGGACGAGGAACCGACACGAGACGCCCGTTCCCCAGAGGGGTCACCCTCGGGATCTGCTTCAGAACCCTCGTATTGGTGGGATGATCGACCAGAGGAGCAGTTCCGCAGAAGGTGGCTGGAGGGTCCAGGACGAGCAACGTCTCCAGAAGGCAACGAGGGAGAGACGGACATGGACGTTTTCGGGGACGACCCGGGTTTCGAGCACGGCGGCACAGAGATGGAAGCGGAAGTGACCGTCGTCAACGAGAGCAGGGAGGAAGAACCGGAAGACTTCGGATGGCGGCCCGCCACGGGAAGCGAACTGTATCCGACATTCGTCCCCCTGACACAGCAGCACCCAGATCCCGCACCGGAAGGAGGGGAGGGGGGAAGAGGGGGCTTCGAGGGGGGGATGGATGTCAGGGGTTCAGGAGCAGAGGCAAGGGCAAGGGAGGAAACAGAGAGCGAGGGGGAGGAGGCAGAAGAAAAGATGAGTGATGACGACGACCCGAGATCTCCGAGTCTTTCCAGTGAATCAGAAGATTCACAGAAAGGAGCACCAGTGGCCAGGGCAAGGGGGGAGCCTAGGGGGACACCCCAGGAAGATAGAGCCAGAGGGGACTCAGAGGGGAGCAGTTGGAAATCGGGACCAGCGTCACCGCCAGAGAGCAGGGAAGAGGAAGGGCGCCAGGGATCAAGCGCTGGCAGCTCACAACAGGGGGGAGGGCACGAGTCAGGAGTGGCCACACCTCCATCGGGGAGCGAAGAAACGGTCAGACGGAAGGTGGAAGGTTGGGCGCGCGCGACAAGTTCAAATGCACAGGAAGGTGGCGCAGTAGGCAGCCCGGAAAGGGAGCCAGGTCCTAAAGCCCGCCGAAAGGAGGGAGAAGAGTCAGGGGGGTCAGCGTCAGCGTCAGAGGAATCCCGGAAGGAAGAGACCCCGGGGGGCAGAGGGACCCAGAGAAGAACAGTCAGGCGGAAAAGGTGGAGCAAGGCTAGGATATTAAGTTGGTGTACAAGGGGCGGAGACTCAGATGGGGCTTCGCCGATCTAACCATTAGACGTAGGGTTGCACGCAGCAGCTTGAGAATGGAAACTGTAACTCAATAAAGACTTTTATTTAATGATCGCTGGCTAGCGTGATCCTCTGTGAGCTAGGATCTGGAAGCAACTCTGACAGACGTACTATAGCTTTATTGTAACACAGGTATGCGTGCCATCCAAACTGCAGGTAGAACCAGTCTAAGTCTAATAGATTATTATTTTTAAATTCCATCCAGTCCTTCAACCTGCAGCAACATGCTGCCTTGTAATAGAAGTAAAGGTCGGTAGAGCAAAACCACCACTTTCCTTCACATCCATTAGAATACATGGTTTCTTCCCTTGCCAGATAAATTTCATTATGTCTTTCTTCCAATGTTTGAAACAATTTACTTATCACCAGTAATGTTTGGAATGAGAACACCATTTCGGGAAGAATATTCATCTTAACCACTAAAATTATTGTTGACAGATATTCTTGGTTCTGTGTTGGTCAAAATGCTCCATCACTACAGATAGTAGTAATGATACACTCAAAGACTAGGAGATGAGGCTACCTGATGCATAGCCATCCCCTATGCTGAACCAGACGACTACAATAATTGGTGAATAGGACTCTTGTCTAGGAGCAAACTGCAAGTATGTAGAATAAAGTGATAAGATGTCTCAGGGCTGCCTTTTTGCTTTGGTTTGTGGATAAAAAAAACTTTGGGGATGAGCGGGTTAAACACATGTTTAGAAGTTTACAGAACTTTAGTAAATAACTTCTAGGGGCAGAGTTGGAGCAGGGAAATGGGGCAAAGGTGATGCACCCATTCCTTGCCACATCTCCACTTGAAATCACTCCACTTCTGAAGCAGCTTTTTATCCAAAAGAGGGACCAGAAGGCCTGTGCATAAGTATGCATAAATCTGAAGTTATGATATGGTTTATCTCTGTAGATCGTGGCATGGGTATAAGATTGACATAACAGACCCTCCATGATGAACTTTGGTGACCCTGGAACTTCCAGCTTCCTGAAAGGCATTTGGGCATATCCCACATTTGGGCATACCCACATCTGACCTAAAGATTAACATGTTGTTGTTGTTTAGTCGTTTAGTCGTGTCCGACTCTTCGTGACCCCATGGACCAGAGCACGCCAGGCACTTCTGTCTTCCACTGCCTCCCACAGTTTGGTCAAACTCATGCTGGTAGCTTCACGAACACTATCCAACCATCTCGTCCTCTGTCGTCCCCTTCTCCTTGTGCCCTCTATCTTTCCCAACATCAGGGTCTTTTCCAGGGAGTCTTCTCTTCTCATGAGGTGGCCAAAGTATTGGAGCCTCAGCTTCATGATCTGTCCTTCCAGTGAGCACTCAGGGCTGATTTCCTTAAGAATGGATACGTTTGATCTTCTTGCAGTCCATGGGACTCTCAAGAGTCTCCTCCAGCACCATAATTCAAAAGCATCAATTCTTTGGCAATCAGCCTTCTTTATGGTCCAGCTCTCACTTTCATACATCACTACTGGGAAAACCATAGCTTTAACTATATGGCTCTTTGTTGACGAGGTGATGTCTCTACTTTTTAAGATGCTGTCTAGTTTTGTCATTGCTTTTCTCCCAAGAAGAAGGCGTATTTTAATTTCGTGGCTGCTGTCACCATCTGCAGTGATCATGGAGCCCAAGAAGGTAAAATCTCTCACTGCCTCCATTTCCCCCCTTCTATTTGCCAGGAGGTGATGGGACCAGTTGCCATGATCTTCGTTTTTTTGATGTTGAGCTTCAGACCATATTTTGCGCTCTCCTCTTTCACCCTCATTAAAAGGTTCTTTAATTCCTCCTCACTTTCTCCCATCAAGGTTGTGTCATCTGCATATCTGAGGTTGTTGATATTTCTTCCGGCAATCTTAATTCCGGCTAGGGATTCATCCAGCCCAGCCTTTTGCATGATGAATTCTGCATATAAGTTAAATAAGCAGGGAGACAATATACAGCCTTGTCGTACTCCTTTCCCAATTTTGAACCAATCAGTTGTTCCATCTCCAGTTCTAACTCTTGTCCCACATAGAGATTTCTCAGGAGACAGATGAGGTGATCAGGCACTCCCATTTCTTGAAGAACTTGCCATAGTTTGCTGTGGTCGACACAGTCAAAGGCTTTTAATGAAGCAGAAGTAGATGTCTTTCTGGAACTCTCTAGCTTTCTCCATAATCCAGCGCATGTTTGCAATTTGGTCTCTGGTTCCTCTGCCTCTTCTAAATCCAGCTTGCACTTCTGGGAGTTGCACTTCAGTCCACATACTGCTTGTGCCTTCCTTGTAGAATTTTAAGCATAACCTTGCTAGCATGTGAAATGAGTGCAATTGTGCGGTAGTTGGAGCATTCTTTGGTACTGCCCTTCTTTGGGATTGGGATGTAGACTGATCTTCTCCAATCCTCTGGCCACTGCTGAGTTTTCCAAACTTGCTGGCATATTGAGTGTAGCACCTTAACAGCATCATCTTTTAAAATTTTAAATACCGAATTTTTTGCTCCATAACACTCACTTTTTTCCTCCTAGAAAGTAAGGGGAAATGTCTGTGCGTGTTATGGAGCGAATGCCTACGGATGGCGGGGGGATCTGCTGCAGTCGTGAGCAGAGGATCCATGGTTCCCTTTCCTTCCCTCCTCCGTGGCTCTCTTTGAAACAGCAAAGCGGGAGAAGAGCTGCTGAGTGGGGAGGAGAGAGCGACAGAAAGCCTGCTTGCTTTAAAGGAGCAAAGCAGGAGAGGAGCCGCTTACACTTGTTAAAGGAGCCGGTTGGCTCCTTTAAAGCAAGCAGGCTCTCTGTCCCTCTCTCCTCCCCACTCAGATGGCTAAATAGCAGCAAAGTTTTTCAGCGAGCCGGGAAGGAGGGAGAGAAGCAGAGCCTGCTTGCTTCTCCTCTTATACCCCTCTTCTGCATTATTAGCAGCATCCTTCTCCACCCACCCCATGCATGCTCCTTGTCCCTTGAGTGCTTTTCCTTCCCTCCCCACTTAAAACGTGGTTACAAAGCACGGATCCACATGGATCCTCAGGATTTTTGCACTGGGTCACCCCAAACTCACCATCAGATCACATGTCTGTGGCCACAGCATAAACCACAAAAATCATACATCCACTGTTTCGTTCAGAATATTTTTTTTCTTGTTTTCCTCCACTAAAAACTATGTGCGTGTTATGGTCGGGTGCGTGTTATAGAGCGAAAAATACGGTAATTCAGCTGGAATACCATCATTTCCACTGGCCTTGTTATTTACAGTGCTTTCTAAGGCCCATTTGACTTCACTCTCCAGGATGTCTGGCTCAAGGTCAGCAACCACACTACCTGGGGTGTACGAGCCACCCATATCTTTCTGGTATAATTCCTCTGTGTATTCTTGCCACCTCTTCTTGATGTCTTCTGCTTCTGTTAGGTCCTTTCCACTTTTGTCCTTTATTATGGTAATCTTTGTACGAAATGTTCCTTTCATATCTCCAATTTTCTTGAACAGATCTCTGGTTCTTCCCATTCTGTTGTTTTCCTCTATTTCTTTGCACTGCTTGTTTAAGAAGGCCTTCTTGTCTCTCCTTGCTATTTTTTGGAAATCTGAATTCAATTTCCTGTATCTTTCACTATCTCCCTCGCATTTTGCTTGTCTTCTCTCCCCCGCTATTTGTAAGGCCTCGTTGGACAGCCACTTTGCTTTCTTGCATTTCCTTTTCATTGGGATGGTTTTCATTGCTGCCTCCTGTATAATGTTGTGAGCGTCCATCCATAGTTCTTCAGGTACTCTGTCCACCAAATCTAAATCCTTAAACCTGTTCCTCACTTTCACTGTGTATTCATAAGGGATTTGATTTAGATTGTATCTTACCGGCCCAGTGGTTTTTCCTACTTTCTTCAGTTTAAGCTTGAATTTTGCTATAAGAAGCTGATGATCTGAGCCACAGTCAGCTCCAGGTCTTGTTTTTGCTGACTGTATAGAGCTTCTCCATCTTTGGCTGCAGAGAATATAATCAATCTGATTTCGATGCTGCCCATCTGGTGATGTCCATATGTAGAGTCGTCTTTTGTGTTGTTGGAAAAGAGTGTTTGTGATGACCAGCTTGTTCTCTTGACAGAATTCTATTAGCTTTTGCCCTGCTTCATTTTGATCTCCAAGGCCAAACTTGCTAGTTGTTCCTTTTATCTCTTGACTCCCTACTTTAGCATTCCAATCCCCTATAATGAGAAGAACATCCTTCTTTGGTGTCATTTCTAGAAGGTGTTGTAAGTCTTCATAGAATTGGTCAATTTCAGTTTCTTCAGCACCAGTAATTGGTGCATAAACTTATTACTGTGATGTTAAAAGGTCTACCTTGGATTCGTACTGAGATCCTTCTATCATTTTTGAGATTGCATCCCAGTACAGCTTTCGCCACTCTTTTGTTGACTATGAGGGCCACTCGATTTCTTTTACGGGTTTCTTGCCCACAGTAGTAGATATGATGGTTCTCCAAACTGAATTCGCCCATTCCCATCCATTTTAGTTAACTGATGCCCAGGATGTCAATATTTATTCTTGCCATCTCATTTTTGACCACATCCAACTTACCCAGGTTAATGGTTCTTACATTCCAGGTTCCTATGCAATATTTTTGTTTACAGCACTGGACTTTCCTTTCGCTTCCAGGCATATCCGCAACTGAGTGTCCTTTCAGCTTTGGCCCAGCTGCTTCATCAGCTCTGAATCTACTTGTACTTGTCCTCCGCTCTTCCTCAGTAGCATGTTGGATGCCTTCCGACCTGAGGGGCTCATCTTCCAGCATCATAACTTTTATATGCCTGTTGTCTTTGTCCATGGAGGTTTCTTGGCAGGGATACTGGAGTGGCTTGCCGGTTCCTCCTCCAGGTGGATCACATTTGGTCAAAACTCTCCACTATGATCTGTCTATCTTGGGTGCCCTGCTCGGCATAGTTCATAGCTTCTCTGAGTTATTCAAGCCCCTTCGCCACGGCAAGGCAGTGATCCATGAAGGGGAAATATTAACATATGCAAAGTTAGATACAATGTACAGGGTGCTCAGCTCCAATGGGATCTATCCCCCCAAGGGTAAGGTAATCACTGAAGACAGAGAGCAGACAAAGAGATGGCCAGGTTCAGCTAATCTTCTCCCTATCACAAGTCTTTCATCCATTTGTTAGGCAAACAGGATGGCCAGTTTTCAGTCCTTTTCTCAAAGTGAGAAATGGGCAGGAACTCTGGATTTGCTCATCTCAAATCCCATCCCTTCCCTACTAGTAGGCATTAGCAATGAATATTATTAAAACTCCAGATTTTCCAGTAGTTAGCTAGCTCTACTAGCTCCAACTGGACAGCACTTATCCAGCACTCCCCAAGACTCAGCACACTTCTGGTATGCTTTAAGGACACGTATACTCCCCCACACACACTTCTAGTCTGGGTTTACGGCAAAATTGTCATGCCCATATTTCTGTACGCCTTTTTAAATGGTTTAAGGGACTCTTTTATTCTTTAATCAAGGTGTGTATGTATTGTAGCATTTGTTACCTGCTTAGATTGTAACTTTGCTGTCTGAAGTAGCATTTATATATATTCCGTTATTTCTATTTCATATAATAAACAAAGCTTTCTTTATTCCTTTCTGTGAGAGCTTTTTCTGGGCATTAGGTAAAGGGTTAACACACATCCATAACAAGCACACACAGTAACTTCAGCAAAAGATCCTTAATCTCTCAGCAGTGGGTATATGGACATACATGAGTATTGGCAGCACACAGCTGAGTCCAGGATCACACTTGTAACAGACTACTATTGCACCCCTGTGTGTAATGTGTAGCTCAGCACACAAGAGACCATGAAGAGAGGCCATCTACCATCTACCTTGTCAATGCTCTGATACGGCTGTTCTCTGATTGCTCTCTGATTGACAGCAGTTGGGAAAATGCAGCCACACAGCTGTTGCAATCCAGTCTCTCCCCACCCAGACAAAATTGTAAACCAGGGGAGGCACCAGGCTAGATGCTCTTGACCCAGTGCTCCTAAAGTCAATCCTCCTGTTGTTCCTGTTGTTGTTTGAGCCCAGCCAGTTTGGCAGGAGGGAGAGAGAATGCAGCAACACTGGGAGAGGCAATAACATTCCTGCTGCAGGAATGTTGCTTGCTGAGCAAGCCTTCATCCTCCTGGCAGCTGTTCTGTTTGCTGCAAGTGGTGAGACAGGGTGAGTAGCAGAGGCCCTGCCCCCAAAATCCCCATTCATCCTTACTCAACATTCATCCTTAACTCATCCTTGTTAGGGATTACCCCTAAGAAGTGTGGTGCCTTCTGGGGCCATGTCCTACATGTCAAGTTCAATGTGTGTACTTCATTGTCACATAAAATAGCACCACACCTTACAAGGAAAAGTGAAAGCATCTAGAGCTTTTTGGTTTTCAAGAGATGACTAATAAGGAAAGTGATAGAAGTTCATGAAATTGTGCCTGGTTTGCTGAAATTGAAGCTATAAGTTCCTTCCTCTTTCATTATTATATTAAAATTTTAAGTGCCTTTAAAGGTAAAGGTAAAGGTAAAGGTACCCCTGCCGGTACGGGCCAGTCTTGCCAGACTCTAGGGTTGTGCGCTCATCTCACTCTATAGGCCGAGAGCCAGCGCTGTTCGCAGACACTTCCGGGTCACGTGGCCAGCGTGACAAGCTGCATCTGGCGAGCCAGCACAGCACACAGAACACCGTTTACCTTCCCGCTGGTAAGCGGTCCCTATTGATCTACTTGCACCCGGGGGTGCTTTCGAACTGCTAGGTTGGCAGGCGCTGGGACCTAACGACGGGAGCGCACCCCGCCGTAGGGATTCGAACCACCGACCATATGATCGGCAAGTCCTAGGCGCTGAGGTTTTACCCACAGCGCCACCCGCGTCCCCTAAAGTGCCCCCTAAAGTGCCTTTAGGGGACCCTTTTTGGGCCATATAATAATAATAATTTATTATTTATACCCTGCCCATCTGGCTGGGTTTCCCCAGCCACTCTTCCAACTCTCCCCAGCCAGCTTCCAACAAAGTATTAAAAATACAATAAAACAACAGACACTAAAAACTTCCCTAAACAGGGCTGCATTCACATGTCTTCTAAAAGTCAGATAGTTGTTTATTTCCTTGACATCTGATGGAAGGGCGTTCCAAAGGGTGGGCACCACTACTGAGAAGGCCCTCTGCCTGCTTCCCTGTAACCTCACATCTCACAGCGAGGAAACCGCCAAAGGCCCTCGGAGCTGGACCTCAGTGTCCAGGTTGAATGATGGGGGTGGAGACGCTCCTTCAGGTATACTGGGCCGAGGCCGTTTAGGGCTGAATCCTTATTGGAAGGGATTAAAATGATCCGCATTCGCCAGGCATGCCTAGAGTTGTTCCGCAACCACCTGTCAATCACCTTGCCCAAGAATGGAAGATTTGAGACTGGGCGATAGTTGGCTATATTGGCTGGATCCAAAGATGTTTTTTTAAGAAGCAGTTTAATAACCGCCTCTTTCAGTGGGTTTGGGAAGGTTCCCTCACAGAGGGAAGCATTCACCACCTTGCGGAGTGTTGGAGGGGGATTTCCAGCCGGTGGCAGAGGACAGAGTGACTCCAGGAGACATAGGTGTAAAAACCCAAACTAAAACGAAGACTTTATTACAAAACAATAAACAGGTGGGTGTTATTCCTGCAGGCAGGCCACAAAACTCAGCTTTTTCTTTTATAGCAACGGCCAGCTGCAGCCAATTAATCCCAGAAACTTCTTAAAGGTATACACATGTTTCTGTGCCGAATGTCCCCTAACATCCTCTCTCATTCAAACAGAAACAGAAACAACAATACTTTAAACATATACAGAACATATTTACACATCACACACAACAATTCCTAATTTTGTCACTAGTTGTGCATGTTTCTCAAAAGTTAGTGCTTTTGTAAATACATCAGCCACATTTTGCATACTCTCACAATACTTCAGCATTATCAGGTTTTGCTTCACATTTTCAGCCACATTTTGAAATTTAATTTCTAAATGTTTGGATTTGTTTCTAAACTGCTCAGACCCAGCCAAAGTTATTACAGCTTGATTGTCTTCCCATATTTGAACTGGATAATCACATTGTATATCTAAATCCTTGAGGATCTGAACATAAAATTTTATTTCATTACACAACTCTGATAAAGCACAGTATTCAGCCTCTGTTGAAGATGTGGCCATGATACCTTGCTTTTTGGATTTCCAACCTATCAAGGAATCCCCAAATTGAAATTGAAATACCATTCCAGAAACTGATTTTCTATCAGGCAGGTTGGCCCAATCGCTGTCAACGCAACACTGCAATTTTGTAGACCCTGAAGATCTACAATAATGAAACAATAATCAAGTGTTTGCTTTAAATACCGGAAAATACGTTTTAAACTTTTCCAGGCATTTTCAGTGGGACAGCTTACTAGTCTGCTCAGTATTCCAACTGCATAACTCAAATCTGGTCTGCTCCACAATGAAATGTATAGTAAACTTCCAACTATTGAATGGTACATTTCAGGATTTACAGGTTCTGTGCATTCACCTTCATCCTTGAAAAAACCTATTTCCATTCGGGTTTTTACTCCCTTGCAGTTTTGCATATTGTTTCTTTCAAGTAACTTCATTATTTTATCTTTTTGACTCAACAAAAAACTTCCATCATTTGTTCTTTGAATTTCTAGACCGAGATAATTTTTTACTGGACCCAAATCTCTTACTTTAAATTCCTTTCTTAGTTGTTCTGCAAACTTTTCCACTTGCTTGTCACTTTTTGTAGAGTAAAGCAAATCATCAACATAAGACAGACATAATTCTTGTTTATCACCCTTTCCTTTAGTATACAAGCAGTTATCAGCTAAGCTTCTTTTAAAGCCAAAATTTTTTAAAGCATTATCAAGACACTCGTTCCAATTTCTGGCTGACTGTTTGAGCCCATAAATTGCTTTGTTCAGCCTATATACAGAATTCTGTTCTCCTGCCTCAAAACCTGGCGCTTGATTCATAAAAAATTCTTCTTGCAGATTTGCGTTAAGATAAGCTGTTTCAATATCAAAATGATTTACCTTAAACCCACATTGTGCTGCAAGAGCTAGCAATAAACGTACACTTTCACTCCTTGCAGTAGGAGAAAAGGTTTCATCAAAGCTTTCACCTTTTCTTTGAGTAAAGCCTCGTGCTACCAGCCTAGCTTTGTACTTAACACCACCATCTGCCAAGTGTTTTATTTTATACACCCATCTACAGCCCACTGCCTTTTTTCCTTCTGGCAATGGCTCAATGGTAAACACATTGTGTTCTGCTAAAGATTTCATTTCTGCTTTCATTGCATTTTTCCACCTTACTATTTCCTGGTGTGGTAACTTTAAAACCTCCTCATAATCACAAGGTTCTTTCTTCACAGCAACAGTTTTAACTTCTTGTATAGTAAACCTTTCTGGAGGTACCCCCTTATTGCTTCTTTGTGATCTTCTAACTTGAACACTCTCCCCCTCTGAACTATCTTCCCCTTCTGATTCATCTTGCTCAGGAGAAATTGGTTCAGCTTTAGGAGATTGTGTACTGGGACCCTCATCCTCTGAGTCCTCACCACTGTCTCTTTCAGAACTTTCTTTAATTTGTGGCCTTTCTTCCTCAGATTTCACAAATTTATCTGTATCATCAGAAGATAAAGCAACTTCTGAATTCCCATGTAAACGAACCCAATCATCTTGCTCACAAAACTCTGCATGTCTTGATATCACAACTCTGCCATGCCCTAGTACAAAACTTTGACCAAGTTTGATAGCCAACAAATCTAAGTCTCTTTGCCTTGGGCTCTCCTTTCCTCCTCTGTCCTTTTGGGATGTGAACCCAAGCCCAGCAACCAAAAGTTTTAACATGGTCCAAAAAGGGTTTTTTTTTCCATAAAGCAAAAAATGAGGGGTATTATTTATGGTAGAATGAAACAATCTGTTCTGTACGTAGTTAGCACACAGAATTCCTTCCCAAATACTTCCTGGATAAGCCAGAATCACATAGCATAGAATTTAGCATTGTTTGCAAAGACCTTATCTTGCGTTCTGCAACTGAATTTTCTTCAGACGAAAAAGGACACGATTTACGGTGACTAATACCACGCTTTTTCAACCAGACCTGGAGGGCTTCTGACATGAATTCGCCTCCACGGTCACTCTGCAATTGGGTAACTTTGTAGGGAAACTGCCTTTCTATATAGTTGACCCAATTCTTAATCAGTTGACCAGTTTCACTTTTGTGTTTTAACAAGTATACCCAAGTATATCGGCTATAATCATCCACAAGAACCAAAAAAAACTTTGCTCCTCCTTCAGACTCTGCAAATGGCCCACAAAGGTCTGAATGTACTAAAGCAAATGGCCTCTTGCTAATTCTAGTACTTTCAGGATAAGACCCTCGCTTACTTTTAGACTCCTTGCAGGTACTGCAGTCTAGAAAAACTGAGCATTTTTTCATTTTAATTCCCTTACTTAATTCTGGCATTTTTGCAATACTGCGGAAATTGGCATGCCCCAAACGACGATGCCACAGATGCTGGCACTCATCATGCAAGGCTCTATTACAGGCTTTAACACATGCCCCAGACTCACTTACTAGCTGGTCTTGCAAAACAAACAATTTTGTAGTGACACTGTAACCACTTTTCCAGCTTTCTCTATTTTACAGCCTGAACCAGAGAAGGTTACCTTAAATCCCTGCTTAACAAGACTTGTAACTGAAAGCAAATTATTTTCTAAACTTGGTACACATAAAACATTGGTAAACTTGGTACTTAAACAGTTGATATTCACACTACCCTTTCCAGCTGACTCATGCACTGTTCCATCAGCTAGTACTACATTTACAGATTCACAAGGCTGCTTTTCTACAAGGGTTTGTGCAGACTTAACAAAAATATTTGTCGCTGCTGAGTCTAAAATCCAGTCTTGTCCAACGTCGTGACTGGTGCCTCGAACTGCTGCAGAAACATACTGGACTCGACTCCTCCTGTCTCCTCGCTTCCCAGCAAACACAGGCCGCCCTTTTCTTGTGTTTTCTCCCACAGACACAGTGCACTGTCGTACTAAATGCTTGGGTGACCCACAATGATAGCATCTTCTGACTGTGAAAGCTGCTTCCTCTCTGTGGTCTACAACCTCTTTAGGTTGCTGCTCCTCATCAGTTGCATATCTTTTACTGGACTGTCTCCCATTTCTGGAGTTATGGTGAGGGGTTGTGGCCTTCCTCTCATGGCGTCTTTCCTCCTCATCAAGCAAACGCCCAGTTAAGAAATGCATTGTTAATTGGCTTTCTGGAATTGCCTCCAGAGTCATCACTAAATTGTCCCATGACTCAGGAAGTGAAGACAGCACAATATAAACCTTTCTCTGTTCAGAAAAATGTTCCCCAAGTTCATTTAACTGTGAAAATAAATCACACATTCTTTGAAGGTGTGTTGAAACACATTCACCCTCACTTAGTCTGGCTCGGTACAGAGCTCTCATTAGAGTAATTTTGCTGCCAGCAGCGTCTCTAATATGTATTGCTCTCAGTGCTTGCCATATCTCACTTGCTGTTTCAAGGTCTCGCACATGAGATAACTGAGACTTCTCTAAACTCAAAATTAAATTGGCATAGGCTTTGTCCTCCAGCCTTTGGTCTGCTTCATCTACTTCTTCATCCTCCTCTTTTACAGGAGGGTTAGCAATAACAGTCCAACATTGTTCTTTCTTTAAAAACGCCTGCATCTGTAAACTCCATGACATATAATTGGACTCTCCCAGTTTCTCTACTGGAAAATATGAAGCTCCCCCTTGAGCTTCAGCTCCAAGTCCAGCCATGGCTCCACCCAGCTTTCAGCTTTCCACTCAGTCCTTACTCACACGTGGTTTGAAGAAATGTTCGGCTCCTGGTCTCAAACAGACAATCCCTGCCTATGCCTTCACACAGCCAGCTGCTTGAGAAACGCTGAGTTGCTTCCAGTCTCTAGGTTCTTTTCACGCTTTGTCTCTGCCCACTCAGGACTGGGGACTGGGCCCATAACCTGTTGGAGGGGGATTTCCAGCCAGCGGCAGAGGACAGAGTGACTCCAGGAGACATAGGTGTAAAAACCCAAACTAAAATGAAGACTTTATTACAAAACAATAAACAAACTCTGGTGGGTGTTATTCCTGCAGGCAGGCCACAAAACTCAGCTTTTTCTTTTATAGCAACGGCCAGCTGCAGCCAATTAATCCCAGAAACTTCTTAAAGGTATACACACATGTTTCTGTGCCGAATGTCCCCTAACACGGAGCCCATCACCCAGCCCTTCCCGGCTTACTTTTATGAGCCAGGATGGGCAAGGATCAAGGAGACAGGTGGTTGGTTTCACTCATCCAAGCAGCCTGTCCACATCCTCAGAGGCAACAGATCCCATGCAACTTGACCAGACAGGATTCTATTACTCTTCTGCCCCAGCTCTGCTCCCACGGTGGAGTCTTCCTCTTTCTGAATCTGAGCGACTTTATCTGCAAAAATAAACATGGGATCTTGGGTTCTTTACCAGGTTCCAATGGCAAAGGTGGTTCCATTAAATTGCGAACTGAAAGAGTCTCCTGCTGCTATTTTCTGCAGATGCAATAGAAGAGGTAAAGAAGGTCTTCTTCACTGTCTCTACTGCCACTTGGTAGGCTCAACGTTGAGCTCTAACCTGTGTCCAGGTTGAGTCAGAATGAGTCCCCTGTGTCCCTGTGTCAAAATGAGTCCCCCCCCCCCAGTGCTCTAGCCATCTCAGCGATTGTTTCATCACCCTCAGCTCTGGGCAAAACCATGGGTCAAAGAGCAGCACACAATTAACTTTATCTAAACAATGGAATTTCAAGTCACACAATGATATTTATGGGCAGCAGATTCCAATCAGACAAAACAAAATGCCACGAACACTTAAGTTCTGAAATTATACTAATCCTATTGTTGATTCTTATGGGTTGTACCATCTTAGACTTCAGACCTCATATCAGGTCCTGGCTGGATGATGAGGAGCCCAGGGATTGCTAGTGGGACACTGAGGACACGTCACAGGTTGAAGTGGGGGAGGAATGCTGTGGACATAGGGTATCTTGATTTCAGTAAGGCTTTTGACAAAGATCCCTGTGATATTCTTGCCAAGAAGCTGGTAAAACATGGGCTGAATGAGGTAACTGTAAGGTAGATTTGTAGCTGGTTGACTGAACCCAAAAAGCACTCACTAACATTCATCATCATCCTGGGAAAAAGTGACAAGAGCAGTGCTGAAGGATTCTGCCCTGGGCCCATAGTTGTTCAATGCCTTTCTAAACGACTTGAAGGTACTGCTCATACAATGTGCAGATGACACCAAAATGAAAGGACTAGCCAATGTAGGCATGTCCAAATTGAAGTAGGCTGTGATCTATGATCCAATATAAAAACTGGCAGTGATCCCTACCCAGGGATGGGTGCAGGGTGGGCGGGTGCTGGCTGCTTCCCCTGAGGGGGCAGGGATGGGTGCTGGCTGCTTCCCCTAAAATGGCAGGGGTGGATGCAGGGGGGTGGCTGCTTCCCCCGACAGTTCTACAGCCCTTTCAAACATTAAGCCACTGAGGTACAGTGGTACCTCAGGTTACATACGCTTCGGGTTACATACGCTTCAGGTTACAGACTCCGCTAACCCAGAAATAGTACCTCAGGTTAAGAACTTTGCTTCAGGATGAGAACAGAAACAGGATGTGTCCAATTCTGGGTGGCACATTTCAAGGAGGATATCGACAAGCTGGGATCACCCACCCACCACCTCTCAGTGTGAGTGCAACAGCTATTGCATGCGGCTTCCTTTCCCTTGTGTGTAAATTTTATTTTAATTTGAAACCTGTGCTTCTTCAATGAAGCACCCAACAGCGTTTCTATAGTTTTGCTGTTCCAGTACAGTACCTCCAACTGTTTCTGTGGCATTTTCAGTGCAGGATCTCCAATCTGAACTTGTTTAGTATGGTACCCATGCTCTATATGGGTTCTGTGTTCAACCAGGCATGGTTTTTAATTATTATTATTATTCCACTTAGCTGTCTACCTCTATCTGCCTCTCTTTTTTCATGATCTTATTAAATTTTCAGATATACATTTCCAAAATAAAATATAAAAACATTACATTCAGTGATTTCCCTTCTTCTACATCCATGGTTCCTTTATACTTCCAAAACATACTGAATATTCTATTTCAACTATCTACTCCCCCCTCCTTTTATATTATCTTAATTTAAATTAACCCTGTTAGCGTTTTCACTTGCTTACAGTTATTTTCCAAATATTACACAAATATTTTCCAACAAACAGCAACCTTCCATTTTAGTTGCCACATAAAGTCTGATATTTTCCCCATAAAATGGAGGACTTGCCTTGTGGCTGGTCTTTCATTAGGTTTTCTTGGTCAGTTGCACCATTCAGTAACATTGCAGCATTAAATAACATGCTTGGAGCAATATTCACAACCTCCTCCACTTGATTCTTGGAGGTCTATTTGCAGTTCAGTGGCATTTAAAAAGAAAAGCATGCAAAAGGCCACTTTCCATTTTCGGCTGCATATAGCCTGAAGTTTCAAAAGAAGCAGGACAGTGGAAACTTTTATTAATCAATCCCAGCAGATCAGCAGCTTGTCCTTGGGGAAAATAAACAATGCCCCCTTTTAAAAGCCTAATAATTCTTGCTATAATGTCCGAGAATACTCTGAAGATGAGGATTGGGGAGGGCAGGGAGATCAGCTTCTAACAGAAGAGGGGGACTATTCACCCCCCCTCACTGTCAGCGTCTCCAGAAGCAGAGAGACAGGGAGACATAGAGCTGCTCAGCTTTGAGATTGTTGCTAGGGAACCAGAAGGAAGGAAGCAACTGGGTTATACATCAATAGAGGGGGGGGACCCCCTCTCTTTCCCCAATCTTGGAGGTACAAGCTTGTCAGAGAACAAAAGAGATGCAGGGGAGGCAGGACTTCCCGTTGGCATGCTGCTTGCTGCAGAAGGGGAGGGGAGGAGTCAGAGTGAGCTACTCCGATCCTGGCAGAGGGAGGCCAATCTGTGTTCACAACGTGATACTGTAATAAAAAGACTACCAGATGCACATTCTTATCGGTGAGCTACCAGGAGGGAGAAGGGAACTCCTGTACTTGACAGCTAGCTCACACTCTATCACTATAATTGCCGGAGGAGCAATTAATCATGTCGACAGGAGCCGAAGGAGGGGCTGCAGACAGAGCTCAGAGCAAACAGGAGCTGAAGAAGGCCAGGTACAGTTGCTGCTTCAACAGAATGCGGTTCTAAAGACACAAATAGATCAAATCACTGGAGCCTTAAGTCAACAATGGCAAATCCTGGTGGCAGAACAACAAAGAAAGGTGGCATGAACCCCCTAGGCCCCTCTTCCAAGTGGCAGAGTGAGAGGGAGAACCTCAGCACAAGAGATGGTGCTTACTCTTTCTATGAGATGCCTCAAGAACCTGAGCAACCTAGTGATACAGGAGTTCGTACAGGTAGCAGGATTTAAGTTAAATAAGAGCAAAACCAAAGTATTAGAGAAAAATTTGGACAATGAGGAAAGGAAATTGCTGCAAGAAAAAACAGGCCTAGTTTTAGTGAAAAAAGTTAAATATCTGGGTGTAAATTTGTCGACAAAAAAATCTGAACTTATATAACGATAACTATGAGAAATTATGAAATGAAATCAAGCAAGATCTTGAGACTTGGTCAAATTTAAAATTATCACTAATGGGCCAGATATCGGTGGTTAAGATGAATGTATTGCCAAAGATGTTGTTTTTGTTTCAAGCCATCCCAATCATTGATAATGTGAAATTTTTTAAAGAATGGCAGAAAGCTTTGTCTAGATTTATCTGGCAGGGGGGAAAACCCAGAATTAAATATAAATTATTAACAGATTCAAAAGAAAGAGGGGGATTTTCCCTGCCAGATTTGAAGGTATATTTTGAAGCCACAGCCCTTTGCTGGGTTAAGGAATGGATACAACTAGATAATGAAGATGTTCTTGACTTGGAGGGATTTGACAATGAGTTTGGATGGCATGCGTATCTATGGTATGACAATATAAAGGCCCATAATGGTTTTAAAAATAACATTTGGATAAAATACAAAGATCTCTTAGAAAGAAAAACACCCAGATGGCTTTTGCCAATGGAGGCAAAGGCTCAGAAAAAGTCCAATATGGAGACTAATTGGTTGAGATATTCAGATCTATTACTGGAAGATAAAGAAGGATTTGAATTAAGACTATTTGACCAAATCAAAGATAAAATAAATTGGTTACATTACCATCAGATTAACAAATTGTATAAATTAGATTTAAAAAATGGTTTTGCATTGGAAAAATCCAAATTGGAAATGGAGTTGCTAGATTCTAAAGATAAAAAATTTGTCTAAAATGTACAATTTATTGTTGGAGTGGCACACAAAGGATGAACAAGTTAAATCTGTGAAGATAGATTGGGCAAGAGACGTTGGACATAATATAATGTTTGAAGACTGGGAAAGGTTGTGGAGGAAAGGGGTTAAGTTCACTGCATGCACGGTGTTAAAGGAAAATGTCATGAAAATGATGTATAGATGGTACTTAACCCCTGTAAAATTAGCAAAGATTTACCACAGGACTGATAATCTATGTTGGAAATGTAAAGAAAAAGAAGGTACCTTTTATCATATGTGGTGTACCTGTCCCAAGGTCTGGGAAAAGATATACAATGAATTGAAAAAAATGTTGAAATATACATTTATTAAGAAACCAGAAGCCTTTCTACTTGGAATAATAGGTTTGTAATTGCCCAAAAAAGATGTTAGATTGTTTTTGTATGCCACAACTGCAGCTAGAATTTTGCTGGCCAAAAACTGGAAATTACAAGCAGTACCAACAGTGGAGGAATAGCAGATAAAGATGATGGATTTTGGGGAGCTAGCCGACCAGACCGGAAGAGTCCGTGACCAGAGGAAGGAGCAGCATCAAGAGGAGTGGAAGAAATTCAAAGACTATCTAGCTAAATATGTTAAGATAATATAAATAGAATTACTTGTGAGTACCAAATAGGCCTGGGATTTGAAAATGTGATGTGTAAAATACTATGTTAAAGTTAAAAATGAAAAGAAAGAAATAAGTTAATTGACCAAGTAAATTTTATGTGAAAATAGTTTTGGAAAACTGTTACAATGATTTATATGGAAACTCAGCCAGGGGGATTCGAGGAAGTATCCTAACAATGTTAACAAAAGTGGAACTACTATAATTAGAACAAATGTTTGTTGGTTTGTTTTTTGATTTTCCCTTTTCTATCTGTTTGTTATAAATTTGGAAAACTAATAATAATTTTTTTTTGAAAAAATAAAATAAAACCCAGAGTCTAAAGCAAAGAAGAGGCCGAAGGAGGTCACCCTAAAACACGGCTTAAAAGTAAAATTTGCAGAAAGCAGAAAATAAGAATTTTACCTTTAAGGGAAGGTGGAGGATGAACAATGAGATATGGAGAGACGACCAATGGGTGACGCAAGCAAAAATCAAGTTAGCGGAATTTTTCGAGATAAATGGGAAACAAAATACAGATATAAATGTAGTTTGGGATGCAAGTAAAGCGTATATGAGGGGTCTTGGAATACAACAAATGGCTAGGCTAAAGATAAAAGACAATATCCAAGAGCTAACTAAACAGATAAGAATTAATGAAAAAGAGTTGATCAAAAATCTAAAAAGTAATGAAATATTACAAAAATTAAAGATATTGCAATCCCATATCTCTAGTATATTAAATAAGGAAGTAGAAAATAAAACTAAATGGGCAAAACAAAGGTATTTTGAGTCTGCCAATAAGCCCGGTAAGTTGTTAGCATGGATGATAAAGGAAAAGCAAACAAAAAAAGTTATAAATAAAATTTTGGACCAAGGAGAGGAAATAACAGACCCAGTAAAAATAAAAATAAAATTCTTAAACTTTTATAAAGATTTGTATAAACAAGAACAATTAGAGGTTAATAAAATGGAAGAGTATTTACAACAAAATAAATTACCAAGAATTGAAAAAGAAGTTGAGGCCCTAAACTCCAATATAGAAATTGATGAAATAGCACAAGTAATAAAAAAAACGAAGAGTGGCAAATCGCCAGGTCTTGACGGAATCACACTAATGTACTATAAGAACCTGGAAGTAATCCTCCCTATATTACAAAGAATAATGAATAATATACTGGGAGGGAAGGATATACCACAATCATGGAAAGAAGCACTGATCGCTCTAATCCCGAAACAGGGAGTGGAGTTGACAGACATGAAAAATTATAGACCAATCTCCCTGTTGAATACAGACTATAAAATCTATGCTGGGGTGATGGCTAATAGATTAAAAAAGACTCTAAACAAAATAATCAGCAGAGACCAGGCGGGCTTCTTACCGGATAGACATATAAAGGACAATACAAGAATAATAATTGACCTGTTGGAATATGTGGAAATGAAACCAAGTAAAAAGATGGCCATGTTATTGGTTGATGCAGAAAAAGCTTTTGATAGAGTATCATGGAATTTCCTATTAGAAACTTTCAAAGGTCTGGACATAGGGGAGAAAATAATTACAGTGGTGCCTCGCAAGACGAAATTAATTCGTTCTGCGAGTTTTTTCGTCTTGTGAATTTTTCGTCTTGAGAAGCACGGTTTCCCATAGGAATGCCCTGGGTATTAACAGTTTTAAGAAAAAGGAAACAAACTTGCAAGACATTTTCGTTTTTCGTCTTGCGAAGCAAACCCATAGGGAAATTCGTCTTGCGAAGCAACTCAAAAAACGAAAAACTCTTTCGTCTTGCAAGTTTTTCGTCTTGCGAGGCATTCGTCTTGCGAGGTACCACTGTAATGGAATTAGGGTGATATATAATAACCAAAAAGCAAAATTGCTAATAAATAATGAGATCACCGAAGAGTTCCGCATCGAAAGGGGGACAAGACAGAGGCGCCCTCTCTCCCCACTTCTTTTTATTGCCACCTTGGAACCACTTTTAATAGCAATAAGAAAGGATAAAAATATAAGAGGAATTAACCTAGGAACTCGATACTACAAAATTAAAGCCTTTGCCGATGATGTAATCGTAACCACTGAAAACCCAGTGGAAAGTATCCAAAAAACGCTTGCACAACTGGAAGAATTTGGGAAGGTCTCTGGGTTCAAACTGAATAAAGGAAAATCCAAATTATTAATGAAAAATTTGCGTAAGTTGGAACAAGAGGAACTGGAAAATACAACAGGTTTAAAGGTAGCCAATAAGGTAAATTATTTGGGGGTTTGGATCACCAATAAGAATATAAACTTATATAAGGACAATTATGAGAAGAAGTGGAAGGAAATAAAAAAAGAATTAGAGACTTGAGGGAAATTGAATTTGTCCCTGTGGGGGAGAATATCCACAGTTAAAATGATGGTATTGCCAAAGATGATTTTTATGTTCCAAACAATACCTATAATTAGAGGCGTAAAGTGTTTTAAGGAATGGCAGAAAGACCTTGCCAAGTTTATTTGGCAAGGGAAAAAACCACGCATAAAATTTAAGCTACTAACAGAGTTGAAGGAAAAAGGAGGCTTTGCGGTCCCTGACCTTAAACTGTACTTTGAGGCAGCGTGCTGGACATGGATTAAGGACTGGATATTAATCAAAAACACAGAAGTCCTAAATCAAAAGGTTCACAGGATAAATATGAACAGCGATTGGCTAACATATAAGGATTTAGTAGAGGAAACAAGTAGTGATCCGAAAATAAAGGGCCTAAGCGAATTGAAACAGAAGACACTGATGTGTTAGATTTGGAAGGGTTTAACAATACCTTTGGATGGCATGCATATTTATGGTATGACAAGGTTAAAGCAAACAAGGCCTTTAAGAACCATATTGTCAGAAAATCATTGTTTAATGTCTGGACAAAATATAAAGACTTGCTGGAAAATAAAACACCAAGGTGGCTTTCACCTTTGGAAGCCAAGGCCCGAAAAAGACCCAATATGGAGGCTAAATGGCCAAAATATTGGGAAATACTAGAAAAGGATGGAGACAATTGGAAATTGCAGAGTCTGGAGAAAATGAAAGACAAAGTGCGAGATTGGTTACATTACGCTCAGATTAAAGAAGTTTTTAAAAATGATAAGAAACTAGGGTTCCAGGTGGAGAAATCGAAATTAGAAACAGAATTGTTAGAACCAAAGATTAAGGTACTTTCAAGGATGTATAACTTGCTGTTGAAATGGAATACACAAGACGAAACGGTTAAATCGGCTATGATAAGGTGGGCACAGGACATTGGGCATAATATCATGTTTGAGGACTGGGAGAGGTTGTGGAGTAATGGATTGAAATTTACTGCATGTAACGCCCTGAAAGAAAATGTAATGAAAATGATTTATAGATGGTATATGACCCCAGTCAAACTTGCTAAAATTTACCACCTGTCTGATAATAAGTGTTGGAAATGCAAAGAGTGTGAGGGAACGTTCTTCCACCTCTGGTGGACTTGCCCTAAAGTGAAGGCGTTCTGGGAAATGATTTATAATGAACTGAAAAAGGTATTTAAATATACCTTCACTAAGAAACCAGAGGCTTTCCTTTTGGGTATTGTCGGCCAAGGGGTGGCAAAGAAGGACCAGACATTTTTTATGTATGCAACAACAGCAGCAAGGATACTTCTCGCAAAACATTGGAAAACTCAAGATCTACCCACACTGGAAGAATGGCAGATACAACTGATAGACTACATGGAACTGGCTGAAATGACCGGCAGAATCCGTGACCTGGGAGAAGAGAGGATTGAGGAGGACTGGAAGAAATTTAAGAACTATTTACAAAAGTATTGCAATTTGAGTGAATGTTAAATAAGATGCTAGATCAAAATAACTGAGCACCACTAAATTTAGAAGATTTTAAGAAAATAAGTAAGACTGTGAAATTTAGCTTATTCTGAGAATTATAAGATTAGGAAATATAGAAGGGATATAAGAATTTAAATAAGATGATAAATTGCTGACAAAATGTTTCAACGATGAAAATGGGAGCGGGAGATGTGAGGAAGTCCAAAGAAAATGTGAAAATATGTTAAGATCAATGTTACATTGTTTATCATGTTTATTTTTATTGTAAAACTTAATAAATTGCTTTAAAAAAAAAAAATGAAACAGAAGGGAATAACCTGGCTGCAGTACTATCAATTAAAAGCCGCCCTTGAAAAGGATAAAAGAACCAAAGGATTCAACAAAAAAAAATCCTATCTGGAGAAGGATATTTTATATAATAATCAAAAGATACTTTCTAAAATGTACAAACTACTTTTGAATTGGCAAAGAAAGGAGGAAGATATCAAAGAAATTACAGTAAAATGGGAGAGGGACCTGGGACATACGATCAAACCCAATATTTGGAATGAATTATGGACTAAAAATATAAAATTCACAGCTTGTTTCCTCATAAGGGAAAATCTTATGAAAATGTACTATAGGTGGTACCTGACCCCTGTAAAACTTGCAAAAATAAATAAATCAAACAATAACAAGTGCTGGCGATGTAAGGAACAGATAGGAACATACTACCATATGTGGTGGTCCTGTCTAGAGATACAAAGATTTTGGAACATGATTTATGAAGAGATAAAGAGATTGATAAAAACTACATTTAGCAAGAAACAGGAAGAATTTTTACTAGGAATCATTTCAGATAATATTCCCAAAAACGAAACTAGGCTATTTATGTATGCAACGTCAGCAGCAAGGGTTATAGTGGAAAACACTGGAAAGATAAAAATACACCCACTAAAGAGGAATGGGTAGTCAAATTGTGCGAGTACTTGGAGCTCGCAAAGCTGACAGATGCAATAAGAGATAAACCTAAAAAATTGGTGAAAGAAGAATGGGAATGTTTAAATAATTATTTAGGGGACAAGGGCTCAGCAAGAAAGATCTGGCTATGTTTAGAATGATGCCGCATAGAGAAATGTTCCCTGATACCAAGATGAGGGATTCCTTTGGAATACAGATAGAGATAATTGATAAGAATAATGATCTGTTGTGAGCTTGACGGAAGTGTACAATAGATGAGCCTTCCTGCTTTGGCTCATCTTCCTTTTTCTTTTTTCCCCTATTTTTCTTTCTTCTTTTCTTTTATCTTTTCCATAGTTGCTTATGTTCTGTGTCATGTACTTTGATATTTTTTGGTATCTGCCCTCAAGTATGGCAGAGGGCATCACATCCAATCTGGCCAGTGTGAAGGCACGTCTGTATTTTGGGATAGTTAATATATACAAATATGGTGCCAGGGAATCAAACTGAGGGGGGGGGGGAGGCATACCAGGACAGAGTTTATTTATAATGGCCAGATTGTTCTGTTGCTCTAAGTCATAGAATCATAGAATCATAGAGTTGGAAGAGACCACAAGGGCCATCGAGTCCAACCCCCTGCCAAGCAGGAAACACCATCAGAGCACTCCTGACATATGGTTGTCAAGCCTCTGCTTAAAGACCTCCAAAGAAGGAGACTCCACCACACTCCTTGGCAGCAAATTCCACTGTCAAACAGCTCTTACTGTCAGGAAGTTCTTCCTAATGTTTAGGTGGAATCTTCTTTCTTGTAGTTTGGATCCATTGCTCCGTGTCCGCTTCTCTGGAGCAGCAGAAAACAACCTTTCTCCCTCCTCTATGTGACATCCTTTTATATATTTGAACATGGCTATCATATCACCCCTTAACCTCCTCTTCTCCAGGCAAAACATGCCCAGCTCCCTTAGCCGTTCCTCATAAGGTATCGTTTCCAGGCCTTTGACCATTTTGGTTGCCCTCCTCTGGACACGTTCCAGTTTGTCAGTGTCCTTCTTGAACTGTGGTGCCCAGAACTGGACACAGTACTCCAGGTGAGGTCTGACCAGAGCAGAATACAGTGGCACTATTACTTCCCTTGATCTAGATGCTATACTCCTATTGATGCAGCCCAGAATTGCATTGGCTTTTTTAGCTGCCGCGTCACACTGTTGGCGCATGTCAAGTTTGTGGTCAACCAAGACTCCTAGATCCTTTTCACATGTACTGCTCTCAAGCCAGGTGTCACCCATCTTGTATTTGTGCCTCTCATTATTTTTGCCCAAGTGCAATACTTTACATTTCTCCCTATTAAAATTCATCTTGTTTGTTTTTGCCCAGTTCTCTAATCTGTCAAGGTCGTTTTGAAGTGTGATCCTGTCCTCTGGGGTGTTAGCCACCCCTCCCAGTTTGGTGTCATCTGCAAATTTGATCAGGATGCTCTTGAGTCCATCATCCAAGTCGTTGATAAAGATGTTGAATAAGACCGGGCCCAAGACAGAACCCTGTGGCACCCCACTAGTCACTCTTCTCCAGGATGAAGAGGAACCATTGATGAGCACCCTTTGGGTTCGGTCAGTCAGCCAGTTACAAATCCACTGAGTGGTAGCATAGTCAAGACCGCATTTTACCAGCTTCTTTACAAGAATATTATGGGGCACCTTGTCAAATGCCTTGCTGAAATCAAGGTAGGCTACATCCACTGCGTTCCCTTCATCTACCAGGCTTGTAATTCTGTCAAAAAATGAGATCAGGTTAGTCTGACATGACTTATTTTTCAGAAATCCATGCTGACTATTGGTGATCACAGCATTCCTTTCTAGGTGCTCACAGACTGTTTGCTTAATGATCTGCTCCGGAATCTTCCCTGGTATTGATGTCAGACTGACTGGGCGGTAATTATTTGGGTCCTCTCTTTCCCCCTTTTTGAAAATAGGGACAACATTTGCCCTCCTCCAGTCCGCCGGGACTTCGCCTGTTCTCCAGGAATTCTCAAAGATGACTGCCAATGGTTCTGAGATCACATCTGCCAGTTCTTTTAATACTCTTGGATGCAGTTCATCTGGCCCTGGAGACTTGAATACATCTAAACTAGCCAAGTATTCTTGTACTATCTCCTTAGTTATTCTGGGCTGTGTTTCCTTTGCTGAATCATTTGCTCCAAATTCTTCAGGTCGGGCATTGTTTTCTTTATCGGAGAAGACTGAGGCAAAGAAGGCATTGAGGAGTTCAGCCCTTTCTGTGTCCCCTGTTTGCATTTCACCATCTTCTCCTCTGAGTGACCCCACTGTTTCTTTGTTCTTCCTTTTGCTACGAACATACCCATAAAAACCTTTTTTGTTGCTTTTAACCTCTCTAGCAAGCCTGAGTTCATTCTGTGCTTTAGCTTTTCTGACTTTGTGTCTACACGTGCTGGCTATTTGTTTGAATTCCTCTTTGGTGGTTTCCCCCCTTTTCCATTTTTTGTACACATCCTTTTTTAATCTTAACTCAGTTAAAAGTTCTTTAGATAGCCACCCTGGCTTCTTTAGGCACCTTCCATGTTTCTGTCTCATTGGTATTGCCTGAAGTTGTGCTTTTACTATCTCCCTCTTAACAAACTCCCTTTCCTTTTAGTATTACTGTCCATGGGATCTCAACCAACACTTCTCTAAGTTTTATGAAGTCGGCTTTCTTAAAGTCTTAAAGTTTCTTAAAGTCCTTCAGACGCTGTTCAGTTAGCCTTTTTGCTTTAATAAAACCCATCATGAGAAGCTGATGTGGGTAGAGTTCGCAGAAGAGGAATTTTTGGTGCACAATTTTGGACCACACACTTTTATGGGGGGTCTTGTGTCACTAAGGACAGTAGACCGGGAGGATTTAGATTTAAACGGAGCCAATAATTAAGAGTTCTTTGTTTCCGCAGTCAGACGGACACACACACAAAATCAGGGTTCCATAAATAGGTGTGGAAAGAGAGCCAGGCAGACCTACCCCCACCCCCAGGATCTATCCCATATTGAGATGGCCTCCTTGCAGAGCTGTTTCCTGTCCCCAGTGTACAAGGGTGTCAAGCGCCAAGCACCGCCAGGGGCAGAGCGCACACCCCCCCGCTGCCTCTGCCATCGCAACAGCAGCAGCCCGAGGTGAGGCATTTGGTGGGCAGAACTCCCTCCCTCCCGGCTGCCTCCCTCCCTCTGGGAATCCGGTGGTCCCCATGGTGGGAGAGCGGGCGAGCCCCAGCCGAAGCCGCATACCACCTCGCCGCAGGAAGGGGAGGCTGCCGCTGTTGCCTGCCTCAGCCATACCCAGCGTATAAGACGACCCCCGACTTTGGAGAAGATTTTCCAGGGTTCAAAAGTCGTCTAATACACCGGAATCTACGGTAGCTCACACTGACCCTCATCGGCCGAAGCAGTAGAAACTGATGCATCTGATAGAGCCATGGGGGCAGTGCTGCGACAGGAGGACCAAAATGGCAACCTACGCCCTTGCGCTTTTCACTCTAGTAAGTTAATTCCTTTGCAGCAGGACTACACCATATGGGAGAAGGAGCTGCTGGCTATCAGATAATCTTTTGAAGTGTGGAGGCATTTCCTAGAGGGAGTGCAACACCAAGTAGAGGAGGATCAACCAGTGGCAGATTTGTTGGGTGCAGTTCTTCACTAGGTTCAACATTAGAGTACATTATGTGGCCAGCAGTCAGAATCAGAGGGCGGGTGCCCTTTCTAGGAAGCCGGAATACCAGTAGGGAGATTCAGCTTCAGTGTATCAACACATCTTGAAACCAGAGCAGCTACAGTTAGCAGCTGGTTCAGTCATGGAGGTCTCTGAGTTCCAACAGAAGACACGAGAGGATGTTTTAAGGCAAGTTAGAGGTGCTGCAAGGAAATACTAGAGGCATTGAGAGATTCAGAGAAAAGAATGGCCTACTGTATAGGAGAGAAGCATTTTATGTCCCAGAGGGAGACTTACAAGCCAAGATCCTGTTACGGTGCCATGGCATTTTGGGCAGCATAAAATACTATACCATGTGATGAGTTTTGGTGCCCAAGGTTAAGGGAGGAGGTCAAGGACTATGTCTGAGCCTGTGAAACTTGCCAGCGGGCAAAGAGGCCCAAGGAAGTGTCTGCAGGATTGCTCCAACTGCTCCCTATACCAAAAAGACCATGGGAAGCTATAGCCATGGACTTTATTACTGACCAGAGTAATCTGGATAGTGGTGGACCTGTTCACAAAGATGGCGCACTTCGTGCCCTGCAAGAGGTTACCAACAGCAGACGAGACAGCACAGCTCTTTGTGGATCCTGTCTTCAAGCTGCATGGACTACCCCTTAAAGTGATTTCGGATTGCAGAACCCAATTTATCTCACAATTCTGGAAGAAGCTCATTCAACTACTCCAGGTAGAAGTGTGCCTCACGTTGGCATGGCACCCAGAGATGAACAGTATATCAGAAAGGACTAATGCCATGTGGCAGCAATACCTCAGGTGTTATGTAAACTATCAGCAAGATGATTGGGTGTCGAAGTTGCCCCTGGTGGAATTCATGTACAGTAACACACTTCATGCATCAGCTCAGCAGATTCCTTTTGCCAGTTATGGACATTCCCCATGTGCCTTCCCTTTGCAGACTGACAACCTGTTGGTACCAGCAGCAGATGTGTTTGTAGAAGAATTGGCTGCTGTCAGGGGTTCAGGGACAGAGGCACAGGGTAGGCAGGAGATGGAGAGCGATGGGGATGAATCCCAGGACAGCGAGGAAGAGGATGACAATGACTCAAGAGATTCCATGAGTCTTTCCAGCGAATCAGAGGATTCCCAGAAGGGGGCGCCGGTGGTCAAGGCCAGGGGAGCCCCAGGGGGGACGTGTCAGGAGCAGGGGGCCAGCGGGGGATCCCAAAGTGGCAGCTGGGCGTCAGGACCAGCCTCCCCGCCAGAGTGCAGCGAAGGGGGTGGAGGTTCCAGTGTATCAGGGGAAGCAGCTCCGGCAGCGGAGAAGGGAGGGAGGTCGGAGCAAGCCACCCTCCCGGAAGGGGAGGGGAGTAGTGAAGGGAGTAGTGTAACTGTCAAAAGGAAGGTTAGAGGTTGGGCGCGCGCGCCAAGTTCAAATGTGGAGGCGCGCGGAAGTACAGGGAGCCCGGAGGAGGAGCCAGGTCCCAAAGCCCGCAGGAGGGGGGAAGAGCAATCTGGGGGTTCCGCGTCAGGGGAATCCAGGAGGGGCGAAACCCCAGCGGGCAGGAAGACCCTGCGGAAAAGGAAAGAGAGGAAGAGGTGGAGCAGCGCAAGCCTCTTAAACTGGTGCAGAGGAGGGACTGACTCAGAGGGGACTTCAACGGTCTAAGCGTAACAGACGTGGGGCTGCGCGCCTCGGATGTGAAGCAAACGATGAACTCCAATAAACGCTTTTGTATATAAGAAGAACTTGGCGTTGGTCTTTTGTGAGCTGAGACCTGAGGCAGCCCTTACAGTAAGTCCCCTCTCCAAAAACCGCAAAATTTTTTTTTTGCAAAGCTCACGAAGGTTGGCAGACATGACTACTGAGGAGCAGATAACGACCCTGCGAAACGCAGTCGCCGAGCTCTCCGCTGCGGTAGTGGTCTCCCAGAGGAAAGTTGACGAAGCAGAAGCACGATACCAGGATCTGCAAGCCAGGTGGGACCGTGCGTGCAAAGAGGGGTTCCCGGGGTCCAGATCAGAGGGAATCGGACTCGGACGGAGGGGGGGCAATTTAGTAGCCCACTTCGATGGGAACCTGAAGCATTATCCCAGTTTCAGAGCAGACGTCGTATACGCGCTGCATTTGCTTCGGAAAGACTTCAAAGATGAGGAGGAGAAATTAGGCTTTATTGTGTCCCACTTGCATGGGGAAGCTAAAGCCTGGTTACGCAAATTGTGGCGCGAAGATGGTCCTGCCCGCAGGGACTCTGACGAATTTATCAAAGCCATGGACGCTTGCTTCCAATCTACCGTTGACGTTGATGTGGCGCGACGGGAGATGCATGGATTGCGGCAGGGCAAGGCTACAGTGCGTCAGTACCATTCTCGCTTTTTTGCATTGCTGAATGTGCTGGGCTGGGAAAAAGACTCCCTGGTAGTGAGAGACTTGTTCTGGGAGGGGCTCCATGGCTCCGTAAAAGATGAGTTGGCCAGGGGGGACAGACCTCAAACCCTAGCAGACGTCGTGCAGAGGGCACTCACGATAGGAGTGCGCCATGAAGAACGCCCTTGGCACAGTGAGGAGGGGCGCCAAGTCCGCGCACCAGCTAGAGCGCCTCCTTTTCTTCCCAGGGACCTGGGACGTACGCATCCCTCGCCTCTGCTGAGGGAGGGGGAGGAACCAATGGAACTGGGTGGTGCAAAGGCTCAGACAGCTGCCGGAGCCTCAGCGTCCGGAGCAGTCAAGGCGAAGCCTCCTAGAGGGACCAGGAAGTGTTACATCTGTGACAGTGCGCAGCACATGGCCAAAGAGTGTCCCCAGAGGCTCCAGAAGCACACTGCAGCCTTAGCAACAGTAACAGAAGCAGCGCTCCAAGGAGAGCAGTTTCAGGGAAACGACAATGCCTGGCTGGAAGCAGAGATGCTGGGGCTCAGCCAGGCGCGTCAGTAAAGCAGTCCCCAGCGCTTTTGCAGCCTACAGATCCCTTACCACCCAAGCCAGTGGTGCAGCTCACTGCTACTCTCCAGCTACCTAATGGACTCACCCTGGAAGTCCCCATTACAATTGACTCAGGGAGCAACGCAGACTTCGTGGGGGTGCAGTTCATCAAGCAGCATCGCATAGCGCTTCTACCAGCCACGCTGCCTCTGAACGTCGTCACGGTAGATGGCAGGAAGTTGCTGGGCGGGCAAGTGGTACAGCAGACGCCACCCATGGTGATGCAGATTGGGAATCATCGCGAGGTCATCAGTTTCAACGTCACCCGCCTGTCAGACATGCCTATTGTGTTAGGCATGAGTTGGCTGGATAGACACAGCCCATCATTAGCGTGGTACCAGCGGCAGCTCACCTTTGGCTCGTCCTACTGCGCACAACATTGCATCCAGACCGGCCAGGAGGAGGAGGGCCAGGAGGAAGGGCAACAGTTGCATCTAGGCATGGTGCAGGCGGTGCCCCACAAGTACAAGGGGTTTTTGGAGGTCTTCTGCGAAAAGGAAGCTGACCAATTACCACCCCACCGGCCCTACGACTGTGCAATTGATCTCTTACCAGAGGCGACGCTGCCGACTGCGAAGCTGTATTCCATGTCTGAAGATGAGATGCAGGAACTCAGGGAGTTCATAGATCACAATTTGAAGCAGGGATTCATCCGAGAATCCAAGGCAGTGGGGGGCAGTCCTGTGTTTTTCGTGAAGAAGAAGGACACGCCCCAAAAACGGCTCATTGTGGACTATAGCGCCATAAACTCGATGACAAAGCCCAAGGCCGTCCCCATGCCCAAAATTGACGACCTGCTCGCGACGGTGAGGAAGGGGAGGGTCTTCACCAAGTTGGATCTACGCGGAGCATACAATCTAATACGCATGAGGGAAGGTGACGAGTGGAAGACGGCCATGTTCACGCCGCTGGGCACCTATGAATACAGAGTTATGCCGTTTGGTCTCCAAAATGGCTCCCACTGTTTCCAAGCATTCATGCACCACGTGCTAGCGGGACTCTACAAGAAGTGCGTATGCTTCCTCGACGACATTCTGATCTTCTCAGAATCGCAGGAGACTCACGAGAGAGACGTAAAGGAGGTCCTGCAGAGGCTACGGGAGCACAGACTCTACGCCAAACTGGAGAAGTGCCAGTTCGACGTGACGGAGGTGGATTTCCTGGGCTACCGGCTGTCCGACAAGGGACTAGCCATGGACAGCGCCAAGGTCCGCGCGGTGTTGGACTGGAACAGCCCGCGCAATCGGAAGGAGGTCCAGAGGTTCGTCGGCTTCGCCAACTTTTACCGCAAGTTCATCAGGGGTTTCGCGAAAGAGACGGCAGCTATCACGGACACCCTCAGTTCCAAGAAGAAAAAGTTCACCTGGACGGACCAGGCGGAGCAGTCCTTCAGGAGACTTAAGAGCCTCTTCGCGTCCGAAGAACAGCTGCTACACGTGAATCCCGGCAGGCCCATGCGGGTTGAGACTGACGCATCTGACAGAGCAGTGGGGGCCGTCCTCTTGCAGGAAGATCCGCAAGGGAACTGGAGGCCCTGCGCTTTCTATTCCCGGAAGCTCAGCAAGTCGGAACAGAACTACACCATCTGGGACAGGGAGTTGTTGGCCATCCACGCGGCTTTCAAGGCGTGGAGGCACTTCCTCATCGAAGCCAAGCACACCGTGCAGGTCCGCACGGACCACAAGAACCTAGAGTATTGGCGCACGGTGAAGCTCCAGAGCCAGAGGCACATACGATGGGCGGAGTTCTTTGCGGATTTCGACTTCAGGATAGAGTATATCCCGGGAGACAACAACGTCATAGCGGATGCGCTCTCCAGGAAACCGCAGTATCTCGAGGAAGCGGCACCAGTGGCAGCCAAGCACATTTTCACACCGCAGGCGTGGGCGTGCGCTTCCGCCGCCGTGGACCTGGACGCGGTGCGACGCGCGCTGCAGACGGATCCGTTCGCACAATCCAAGATGGAGGAGGTGCGAAGAGGGACAGCAAAGGACGGCGAATTCCAGATACGCGACGGCCTGCTAACCCGCAAAGGTGCTCTCTACGTGCCGGGAGACGATCTCCGCGCAAAGGTTCTACAGCAGTTACACGACGCACCCAGCGCGGGTCACTTCGGCAAGGAAAAGACGGCGGACTTAGTAGCCAGGGACTTTTGGTGGCCCCAGATGCAAGGAGAGGTCGCGGATTACGTCGCCAGGTGTGACACTTGTCAGAGGTCCAAGCCAGTGCACAAGAAGCCAGCGGGACTGCTGGAACCGCTGGAGACGCCACTACAGCCGTGGGAAAGGGTGGCGCTGGACTTTGTTACTGATCTGCCCAGTTCGCGAGGCAAGACGGCGGTGCTTGTGGTTGTAGACCTGTTCACCAAGATGGCGCACTTCATTCCTTGCGCGAAGGTGGCAACAGCGGAACAGACCGCCAAGCTGTTCATAGACCACGTGTTCCGGATGCACGGCTTACCACGGTCCATCCTGTCCAACCGGGGTCGCCAATTCATTTCCAGTTTCTGGCAGAAGCTCCTGGGCATCCTGAATGTCAAGATCAACTTAGCGTCGGCGATAAGAAATGCGAACTTTTATAAAAGATTATTACGGATGATTTGTGGAAAGGTTGAAGGAAGTCATACTTAAAAACCTGTGAAAATGAGAATCGAACTTTTATATTTTGTTTTTGTATTTTGCATTATGCAAATTAATAAAAATTATGCATGAAGAAAAAAAAAAACTTAGCGTCGGCGAGACACCCGCAAACCAACGGCCAAGCGGAGAGGGTCAACGCCATCATGCAGCAGTACCTGCGATGTTACGCCAATCAACAGCCTGCAACTTGGGTGGACTACTTACCGATAGCCGAGTTTGCCTACAACAACACGAAGCACGCGTCAACGGGGGTGACACCGTTCTTCGCCAACAATGGGCGACATCCCAGAACCTTCCCGGGGTTGGAGACAACGACGCAGGGGGAGCCGCAGGGAGCTGAGCATTTAGCAGCAGAATTGCAGGAGGTCCACGAGGAGCTACGACGGCACTTGGAGCTAGCTAAACACGCCTACAAAGTGCAGGCAGACAGGCACAGGAGGGCAGGAGAAGACATCCAGGTGGGGGACTGGGTATGGTTAGCAGCCCAGGCGGTGCCGGCCAAGTCGTTAGCTAAGAAGAAGCTAGGACACAAACAGCTAGGGCCATACCAAGTTGAGGGCAGGATCAATCCCGTAGCTTTTCGGTTGACCCTCCCAGAAGGTTCCAGAATGCACCCGGTCTTTCATAGGTCGGTGCTTACACCCTACAAGGCCCCACACAGATTTCAGGAGCCAGGGACGGCACCAGACCCACGTAGAAAGTCACCGGGGGGGGAAGTCACCGAGGGCCCCGACACTCAACGAGGTCACGGAAATTCTGGACTCGAGATGGGGGGAGGAGGGAGTAGAATACCTCCTCACCAGGGAAGGTACCCCGGCCAGCGCCAACAGTTGGGTGCCAGATTATGCTCTGGAGGACCCTCTTCTTAAAGACGAGTTCCATGCACTCTTCCCACACAGGCCCATGCCAGCGGAGTATTTTGACGACTGGCTTTTTACGCCCACACTTTCAGACAGCACCTTCCGGGGGTTCTCCTCCGCAGAGGAGACCACGCCAGAATCGAGCCCTCCAAGGGGATCGTGCTCGGGGGTGGAAACGGACCGCTCTTACTGGTGGGACGCTCAACCAGAAGAGGAGTGGTGCAGGAGGTGGCTAAGGGGGCCTTGGCAAGCAGCATCGCCTGAAGTAACAGGGGGAGGGGAGGACTTGGATGTGTTGGGGGAGGACCCCGGTTTCGAGCACTCATACACTGAACTGGAAGCAGAGGAGATCGACGTCGACGGACGGTATCCAGCATCTACCCCCGCTACAACGGAGCTCCCGGAACCTGCACCCGAGCAGTGGAAGGGGGGAAGGGGGGGCTTCGAGGGGGGGATGGATGTCAGGGGTTCAGGAGCAGAGGCACAGGGTAGGCAGGAGATGGAGAGCGATGGGGATGAATCCCAGGACAGCGAGGAAGAGGATGACAATGACTCAAGAGATTCCATGAGTCTTTCCAGTGAATCAGAGGATTCCCAGAAGGGGGCGCCGGTGGTCAAGGCCAGGGGAGCCCCAGGGGGGACGTGTCAGGAGCAGGGGGCCAGCGGGGGATCCCAAAGTGGCAGCTGGGCGTCAGGACCAGCCTCCCCGCCAGAGTGCAGCGAAGGGGGTGGAGGTTCCAGTGTATCAGGGGAAGCAGCTCCGGCAGCAGAGAAGGGAGGGAGGTCGGAGCAAGCCACCCTCCCGGAAGGGGAGGGGAGTAGTGAAGGGAGTAGTGTAACGGTCAAAAGGAAGGTTAGAGGTTGGGCGCGCGCGCCAAGTTCAAATGTGGAGGCGTGCGGAAGTACAGGGAGCCCGGAGGAGGAGCCAGGTCCCAAAGCCCGCAGGAGGGGGGAAGAGCAATCTGGGGATTCCGCGTCAGGGGAATCCAGGAGGGGCGAAACCCCAGCGGGCAGGAAGACCCTGCGGAAAAGGAAAGAGAGGAAGAGGTGGAGCAGCGCAAGCCTCTTAAACTGGTGCAGGGGAGGGACTGACTCAGAGGGGACTTCAACAGTCTAAGCGTAACAGACGTGGGGCTGCGCGCCTCGGATGTGAAGCAAACGATGAACTCCAATAAACGCTTTTGTATATAAGAAGAACTTGGCGTTGCTCTTTTGTGAGCTGAGACCTGAGGCAGCCCTTACAGCTGCTATTCAGAATTTGTTGAGAGAACGTTTGGACGCAGCCAAGGAGTCATACAAAAGAGCGGCAGATGCCCATAGACAACCAGGTAGTGAGATAAAAGTGGGGGACCAGGTGTGGCTGTCCACACAAGATTTGCCCCAGAAAGGTAGATGCAGGAAATTGGACCCTCAGAGGCTGGGGCCATTCAAAGTTATAGAACAGATAAATCCTGTAATGTTCAGACTTAGATTGCCAGCTTCCATGAAGATACACCCAGCATTCCATAGAGCTGTGTTATCCCCAATAGTCCCTGTACATCCCTACCAGAACACTAGGGAAGCGCCCCCACCTCCTGTAGAAGTAAAGAGAGAGAAGGAGTTCGAAGGGGAGCGGATCCTGGACTCACACTGGAGAAGGAAAAGGTTGCAGTACCTGATAGCATGGAAGGGGTATGGGACTGAAGATAGGTCGTGGGAATATGCAGAGCATATTCATGCCCCAGAATTGCAAAGGGAGTTTCATAGCAGACACCCCAACAGACCTAAACCAAAGGGGTGGGGGGAGGAAGAGAAGGGGGAAAGTTCATGGATGATCTAGTTCGGATTCCTGCATTGCAGGGGGCTGAACTAGGTGTCCCTAGGGATCCTTCCAAGTCTACAATTCTATGAGACTATGAAATATTTCCACAGATGTTGAAAAGCAAATAAGTAATGTCTTTCAGTATCATCTAGCAAGCAAACAATTTTGGTATCTAGACTTAAGATACATGCTCAGCTATAAACTTCTGTTTGTTTGTTTTTTAAAGTAAATTTTTATTGTTTTCCTTACATATTCTCGGCAGAGTCAAAGGGAATGTATGGTGTTATTACAATTTGTTGGAAAAGAATATGTAAGCTATAAACTTCTGTTTGAGAAATACCACTGGAAAAAATAAGGATAATCAGATGGAATGCATTCAAATTACACTGATAAGGACAGCTAACTTGAGTGCAAAAGCCTATTTTTGCATTAACAGAAAATGATCTGAAAGTACATGACACAGTAAGCAGGCTGAACCCTGAAAGCAGCCTGGATGGAACAATGCCTAGGAACTACCGGTAGGTAAGCCAAACATTTTAAAGAAAGCAACACATAGGCTGCAGTGCGTATCTAACATTACAAGTTATATGACGGGAATTGTGTTGTAGGCTACTCCCTTTCTTGCTTTTTCATGAAACTAGAACTGACCTACAGAGGTAATTAACACTTACCAGAGGTGGAATCCAACAAACCTCTTCCCAAGTCAGAAGCGCTCATGAGTTGGGAGATGGTGTGGTCTAGCTGCACCCCAGCTGCAAAAGCACCCAGAAATCATAAACCTCATCCAGCAACTGAAATATACTCAGAGTCGAGAGTGGATTTCATGCTCTTTATTCAGCTCATAGTGGTGAGGAGGGAATGGAAGTCCCCTCAAAGTATCTGCTTTATATACATTATTTACACAATGGGCTGCACGTGATTGGCTAATTCTGGAATTCTCCTGTAGGCCAATCAGGTTGTGGATTCACTTCTTTCTGGAGCTGGATTGGGTGGCTCCTGCCGACCAATCATACTGCTGCATTGTTCTAGGACCAATCAGACTGCTGCATTCTGAATCCTATTGTTCTAGGACCAATCAGACTGCTACATTTTGGAGCCTATTGTTCTAGGACCAATCAGACCGCTGCAGTTTGGATCCTATTCAACTCAGTACATAACAGCAACCATGAGAAAGGGGACACTGCCTGTGACCAGAGGCACATGTCTTGCAGGTATGGTGGCAAGAACGGTCCTCTCATACATACCTTTGAAATGCAAGGGGCTTCACCTGACACATACCCAGCCCAGTATTAGTGCCACTGAAGATACAGTGCTACACTATGATTAATGCAAACCATGGAAGGGAGGGAGGGATTTGTGGGGGGCTACAGGTGAAGGTAATGCTCAAGACAGCAGAATGCACCCAAGTTTCTAGTGAAACTGGGAACATTAGATCTGCCTAAAAGCAATGTAAAAAACTGGTCTCACAACAAAATATTGCAGTGCATCCTTGGTGCGCTTGTTATCTGAGCCTGACAAAGTTGAAAAAAACAACAGTTAGCATCAAAAACAGGAGACCCTTGGGTTTTAGTTTTTGAACAATCAGCCTTCATGCAAGTCAAAGGAAGTTTCTATATTCAATTAAATCTGGATATGGCTTGAGAGGAGCTCTGAGAGTGTAATTTAAGCATACTGACCTTTTCTGAAACTTGAGAGGTATGGGGGATTGGGGAGAGTACAGTGGTGCCTCACAAGATGAAAAGAATCCGTTCCGCGAGTCTCTTCGTCTTGCGGTTTTTTCGTCTTGCGAAGCAAGCCCATTAGCGGTTTAGTGGATTAGCGCTATTAGCGGCTTAGCGGATCAGCTGATAAGCGGCTTAGCGGATCAGCTGATAAGCGGCTTAGTGGCTTAACGGATCAGCTGTTAAGCGGCTTAGCGGATCAGCTGATAAGCGGCTTAGCGATCAGCTGTTAAGCGGCTCAGCAGATCAGCTGATAAGCGGCTTAGCGGCTTGGGAAAAAGGGGGGGGAGGAAAAAAACCCCGCAGGAACTCGCAAGACGTCTTGCGAAGCAAGCCCATAGGAAATTCGTTTTGCGAAGCACCTCCAAAACGGAAAACCCTTTCGTCTAGCGGGTTTTCCGTCTTGCGAGGCATTCGTCTTGCGGGGCACCACTGTACAAAGCACCCTTGATTGGCAGCATTCACAAGGGTTTACATTGCAGGGCTCCTATAAGTTATTGTTTTTCAGCACAGCCCTCCAACCTGCTCTAGGCGTACAATGGTGAACTACACTGCAGGGCTGTTGTATATCTCTAAAGCTACTGTGCAATTAGTGACAGCTTGCCTCCCAGTGAGAATACTGGTACAGAAGGCAGTCATCTATTATGGGCCAAAGATAGTCTTTAAGATGGTTTTCCCTTTGGTTCTATTGGCATATGAAATAGGGAATAACTCTTAGGAAGTCATGGTGTGTTCACTATTTTCAGCATTAGGCTTTTCACCAGCCCCTCTAATTGCAAGGGGCTATGACTGGGCCAGGGCAGAGATTTCCAGGCAATTATATGATATTGATATGCAGACCACAATGATGGTTGTTGTGCAGCACCTATCCATTATGATGCACAAAGCTTTTCATAGCCTTCCTGGAAATGTGCCCCCATATTTTCCCCTCATGTTGAGATGGCTTTTGACTAAATGCAGTTTCAATTCTCTGCTGCTGATAAAGGTGAAGGGGCAAGAGAGCAACCGAGTTCTCCACACATACCTCTAAGAATGACATAGATGCTGTTGATAAAGGTGAAGGGGCAAGAGAGCAACCGAGTTCTCCACACATGCCTCTAAGAATGACATAGATGCTGTTTTATAGCAGCAATGTGGGGAGTTGTGGGAACCTTATGCACCTTAGGAACTCACCAAGACTGAATGTCAATATGCACCAACAGAAAAAGAAGCCAGGGCATGAGTTGATGGATGCAGAAAGCTCCATGTCTTTATTGATGGGGGCCCCATTTTGGAAGAAACAGATCACAAACCACTAGTTTCCATCACACTTCAAGGATTATCAGACACCCCTCCACCAGTTGCATTTTTTCCCGTCTACAACTGTAGCCTGCAAGCCTGGGAAAGGACTGCTGATAGCAGATACCATGTCAACAGATTGTGAAAGAACAGAGGCACCAGTACCTGACACTGACATAATGCATGTGAACCTGATTAAAAGACTGATAACGATTTCAGAAAAGATGTGGTCAGCATTTGCCTAGGTCAGGATGAAACCCCACGGAAGGTAAATGCAGAAATGGGGATGAGTTGTCCAAACCAGCAAGTTCTAAGCCCATATTCTAAATATTCTAAATATTGCTCAAGGGTACCATACTGTACCCAAGGTTTTACAGGAAGATATGCTGCAAAGAATACATGAAGGCCACTTGGGTATAGAAGAATGCTAAGGGAGGGGGTGAGCTGCCCTATACTGGCCAAACATGACTGCACATGTAGAAAGAAGATTGAAAGACTGCTTGGTATTTCAGAAAACTAGGTCAGGTCTGATGAAATAACCTATGATGTAAGCTGTGAGTAATCACCCATGTTAAGCCATTCTTCCTACGGCATGCATACAATCATACAAACAGATGCTTGGAAATTTGTTTCAAGATTTGGGAACAAAACTTTTAGCCCAAGGTATCCACAATCTGATGGCCCATTGGTTTCAAAGTTTATGAGAAAAGGGCTATCCTGTTTTTTTAAAAGGATATTTAAAAGGAATTTTATGTTAGCACCGTGTCATTTCTCAGCATAGCCACACTATAAACTCATATTGGAGAGCGGTTATTGGTTTCTTTGTGCTTTATTATGTCTTTGGTGTTCTTTTGTATTTTTATATTGTGAACTGCCCTGTGAGCTTTGGATGAAAATGAAGGGTGGAGGAGGAGTTACAGTGAGCAGCAGTTCTACTTAGCTGATTATAGCCTCTGGGAGTTTGTGAACAGGACTTGTAAACAGGGAGATTTGCAAGGGTGTTTTGAGGGGGAAGTCAAGAATGCTATCTCAAGGTGTACATAGGGCCAAAAGACATGGACAGCAAGGAAACTGCTGCAATGACCTGCAACACCTGAGCAAAGTAACTCTTCCTGCCTGAAAGGGTATGAAACTACACCTGCAGTAAGTGCAAGCTGGAAGCCTTGCTGGAAGAGAAGATACAGCAATCTGAGGCCTGCTTATCCACATTTGAGTTATTGGGCAAGATGAGTAGATTGTCCTGGAACAACGGCACAGGTGAGGTACCCTTAGGGAGAAGAAAGATTGCCCACTGCAAGAGACAAACCCCTGAAGAAATGTGACACAAAAGCAGGACTGTCAGGAACCATGCTGTGTCACTGCAGCTACAAAATTGACCCCCTGTCCTCACCTTGGAGGGCTAGAGGGGTAAGGACATCAGCTGCAGACCTCAGAATACACTGACATGGCTGTGGGAAGGTACAGTGTATAGAATGATTCCTGCCACTCCCCAGAAGAGGTGTGGTGGTAGTGGGGGACTCCCTAATGATGGGGACAGAAGCAGTAGTGTGCAGAGGTAGCAGGATGTCCCAGGAGGTGTGCTGCCTTCCAGGTGCAAATATTCATGATAGGACAGAGAGGTTGCCAAGTCTTATAAAGTCCACTGACCAAAACACCTTTCTTCTGATTCATGTGGGTACAAACAGTACTGCTAGACATAGCCTTTGACTTATGAGACTATGAGACTGTGGGCAGGAGACTGAAGGGCCTTGGGGCACAGGTAGTTTTTTTCATCACTCATTCCTGTTGAAGGTCATGGCCAAGAAAGAGAGAGGAAGATACTGGAAGTAAACCGCTAGCTTCTGGGGCCATGGCCTGTGCTTCTTAATTCCACAGTTGGTCTGTGAACACTTAGAAAAGAATGCTGTGATTACTAGGCCTCAGCATGGGCTTCTCAAAAACAAATCATGCCAGATAATTCATCTTCCCTTTTTTGATAGAGTTACAAGCTTAGTTGATTCAGCAGAATGCTATGGATGTAGTGTATCTTGATTTCAGAAAGCCTTTCAACAAAGTCCCCCATGATTTTCTTGTGGAGAAGCAGGTAAGATATGAGCTGGATGAATCATAGAATCATAGAGTTGGAAGAGACCACAAGGGCCATCGAGTCCAACCCCCTGCCAAGCAGGAAACACCATCAGAGCACTCCTGACATATGGTTGTCAAGCCTCTGCTTAAAGACCTCCAAAGAAGGAGACTCCACCACACTCCTTGGCAGCAAATTCCACTGTCAAACAGCTCTTACTGTCAGGAAGTTCTTCCTAATGTTTAGGTGGAATCTTCTTTCTTGTAGTTTGGATCCATTGCTCCGTGTCCGCTTCTCTGGAGCAGCAGAAAACAACCTTTCTCCCTCCTCTATGTGACATCCTTTTATATATTTGAACATGGCTATCATATCACCCCTTAACCTCCTCTTCTCCAGGCTAAACATGCCCAGCTCCCTTAGCCGTTCCTCATAAGGCATCGTTTCCAGGCCTTTGACCATTTTGGTTGCCCTCCTCTGGACACGTTCCAGTTTGTCAGTGTCCTTCTTGAACTGTGGTGCCCAGAACTGGACACAGTACTCCAGGTGAGGTCTGACCAGAGCAGAATACAGTGGCACTATTACTTCCCTTGATCTAGATGCTATACTCCTATTGATGCAGCCCAGAATTGCATTGGCTTTTTTAGCTGCCGCGTCACACTGTTGGCTCATGTCAAGTTTGTGGTCAACCAAGACTCCTAGATCCTTTTCACATGTACTGCTCTCAAGCCAGGTGTCACCCATCTTGTATTTGTGCCTCTCATTATTTTTGCCCAAGTGTAATACTTTACATTTCTCCCTGTTAAAATTCATCTTGTTTGTTTTGGCCCAGTTCTCTAATCTGTCAAGGTCATTTTGAAGTGTGATCCTGTCCTCTGGGGTGTTAGCCACCCCTCCCAGTTTGGTGTCATCTGCAAATTTGATCAGGATGCTCTTGAGTCCATCATCCAAGTCGTTGATAAAGATGTTGAATAAGACCGGGCCCAAGACAGAACCCTGTGGCACCCCACTAGTCACTCTTCTCCAGGATGAAGAGGAACCATTGATGAGCACCCTTTGGGTTCGGTCAGTCAGCCAGTTACAAATCCACTGAGTGGTAGCATAGTCAAGACCGCATTTTACCAGCTTCTTTACAAGAATATCATGGGGCACCTTGTCAAATGCCTTGCTGAAATCAAGGTAGGCTACATCCACTGCGTTCCCTTCATCTACCAGGCTTGTAATTTTGTCAAAAAACGAGATCAGGTTAGTCTGACATGACTTATTTTTCAGAAATCCATGCTGACTATTGGTGATCACAGCATTCCTTTCTAGGTGCTCACAGACTGTTTGCTTAATGATCTGCTCCAGAATCTTCCCTGATATTGATGTCAGACTGACTGGGCGGTAATTATTTGGGTCCTCTCTTTTCCCCTTTTTGAAAATAGGGACAACATTTGCCCTCCTCCAGTCTGCCGGGACTTCGCCTGTTCTCCAGGAATTCTCAAAGATGACTGCCAGTGGTTCTGAGATCACATCTGCCAGTTCTTTTAATACTCTTGGATGCAGTTCATCTGGCCCTGGAGACTTGAATACAGCTAAACTAGCCAAGTATTCTTGTACTATCTCCTTAGTTATTCTGGGCTGTGTTTCCTTTGCTGAATCATTTGCTCCAAATTCTTCAGGTCAGGCATTGTTTTCTTTATCGGAGAAGACTGAGGCAAAGAAGGCATTGAGGAGTTCAGCCCTTTTTGTGTCCCCTGTTTGCATTTCACCATCTTCTCCTCTGAGTGACCCCACTGTTTCTTTGTTCTTCCTTTTGCTACGAACATACCCATAAAAGCCTTTTTTGTTGCTTTTAACCTCTCTGGCAAGCCTGAGTTCATTCTGTGCTTTAGCTTTTCTGACTTTGTGTCTACACGTGCTGGCTATTTGTTTGAATTCCTCTTTGGTGGTTTCCCCCCTTTTCCATTTTTTGTACACATCCTTTTTTAATCTTAACTCAGTTAAAAGTTCTTTAGATAGCCACCCTGGCTTCTTTAGGCACCTTCCATGTTTCCATCTCATTGGTATTGCCTGACATTGTGCTTTTACTATCTCCCTCTTAACAAACTCCCAGCCATCATGAACTCCCTTTCCTTTTAGTATTACTGTCCATGGGATCTCACCCAGCACTTCCCTAAGTTTGATGAAGTCGGCTTTCTTAAAGTCAAGAAATTGAGTCCTAGTATGCTTGGCTGCTCCTTTCCGCTGTATAGTAAACTTCAGAAGAGCATGATCACTCGCACCTAATGATCCTTCCACTTCTACCCCACTAACCAGGTCATCAACATTGGTTAGGACCAGATCCCTAAAATGGCTGTTCCTCTTGTTGCTTCACCCACTTTCTGGACAATGAAGTTGTCTGCAAGGCCAGTGAGGAATCTGTTTGACCTTATGCTCTTGGCTGAGTTTGACATCCAACAAATATCCGGGTAATTGAAGTCCCCCATTACTACTGTCTCCCTTCCTTTTGCATGCTTGGCCATCTGTTCCAGGAAGGCATCATCTATGTCCTCCGTTGGGCTTGGGGATCTATAGTAAACTCCCACAATGAGGTCACTGTTATTCTTCTCTCCCTTAATTTTGACCCAAATGCTCTCACTTTGGCTTTGAGGTTCTAAATCTTGGATCTCTTCACAGGTATACACATCCCTGACATATAACGCCACACCTCCTCCTTTCTTGTCTGGTCTGTTTCTCTGAAATAGATTGTATCCCCCCATTATTACATTCCAATCGTGGGACTTATCCCACCAGGTTTCAGTGATGCCTATTATGTCATATTTAGTTTGCTGCACCAAGAGCTCAAGCTCATCTTGTTTATTTCCCATGCTTTGCGCATTAGTGTACAGACATTGAAGTCCATTAATCATTCCCCCGTGTCTCTTATTTAAGGATTTTTTCCTCCCACCACTAGGTCTGCGTGCTGTTTGCTCCATTTGGTCTATGACATTTGGATGATCATCTTCATCAATTGATAGACTCCTACCTTCAGGAGCACTGTCTCCCTCCCCCACATTAGTCAGTTTAAAGCCCTCCTGATGAGGTTTCTGAGATTTTTGGCAAAAACATTTCTCCCAACCGTTGTGAGGTGCAGCCCATCGCTTGCCAGAAGTCCATCTTCAAGAAACTGCAGTCCGTGATCTAAGAATCCAAACCGTTCCTGTTTACACCATTTGCGAAGCCAGCTGTTCACTTCCACTATTTTCCCCTCTCTCCCTGGGCCACGTCGTTCAACTGGGAGGACAGATGAGATGACAATTTGTGCATTTAATTGCTTCAATTTCCTGCCCAGAGCCTCGTAGTCTCTTTTGATCTTCTGGAGGCTATTGCTTGCAGTGTCATTGGTTCCCACATGAACCAAGAGGAAGGGGTATTTGTCAGTGGGTTTTATGATTCCTTGCAGTCGTTCAGTTACATCTTGGATCTTAGCCCCGGGGAGACAGCACACTTCCCGAGACATCTTGTCAGGCCCACAGATCACTGCTTCTGTTCCCCTCAGTAGGGAATCCCCTATCACCACTACACGCCTCCTCTTAGGTTTGGTCGGGGTTCTTCCGTGAGCTGTCCGTTCCAAGGTCGTCTGCACATTCCCTGAGGACTGACTGGACTGGATGAGGTAACTGTCAGGTGGATTTGTAGCTGGTTGACTGAACTCAAAGTGTTAGGTTGTGGGCGAACATATCAGACGACACAGCGATTCTTCCAAAGCAGCTCTTTATTTGTAAGCTGGAACAGAACTGAACTGAGGAGCTCAGTCAGCCTGCTTATATAGAGCTCCACTAGAATGCAACAGTAACCATTTTCTGTAACTAGCCAATCACTGAATGTCACTTTCGATCCTTCATTTGCATAACTATCTACAGTATCCCCCTGCTGGCCCAGGGTGAGAACTTCAGTACATAACACCCCTCCCCACCGAGATAAGGCATTAATTACAATCGTAATGGTTTCCTTATATACAGCACTACACGTAATGGTTCAATTAGGCACAAAAGCATATCGGTTACATTTCACATACTTAGACCAACAGTGATACATGTCCAACAACATAGTCCTTTAAATAAGTTGGGCGCTTGGAAACTCTGCCAGACTGCCGGGGACTGGTAGCCAAGTCCGGGGGGCCACACAATTCTTGCTGAGGCTGTGGTGCGACCCTAGGTGGCATTGAAACCAAGTCCCCTGGATCCGCTGCTGTGGGTGAAATCTCCGCAAGTGGAGTTGGTGGAATATCAGGCACGGCAGTGGTCTGAGTCTGTGGTAAGTCTGGCAGACCCTCTGAAGCAGCTTGGTTCGGCTCCATGCCGGCAGTTTGCGAGAGTGGTGTAGGTGGAGCCTCACCATCTGTAAGTGTCCCAGAGCCACGAGCGCAGCTGGGGGCACCACGGTAATGTCCAAGTCCCCAACCCTGCGCCTAAGCTGGTCTATGTGCCGGCGCCACAAGTGTCCGTCTTCGAGTGCCACCTGGTATGAGCGAGGTCCAGTGACTCCCACTACTGTGGCTGCCACCCAAGGAATGTCCCCCACAAAGTTCCGGGCAAAGACCTGGTTTCCGGGAACAAATGACCGTGGCGCGTTGGCACAGCCTGGGGGTTCGGCCATGCCAAAGTCTGGGTGCAGCCGGTCGAACGGGGACCTGAGGCGGCGGCCCAAAAGCAGTTCAGCAGGACTCCGCCCTGTGGCTGCATGAGGGGTGATGTGTTGTATGAACAAGTATTCGGCGACCCGCTCATGCCAGTCTCCCCGGTCCAGGCGCGCCAGTGCCTCTTTTGCCGAGCGCACCATTCTCTCTGCTTGCCTGTTGCTGGATGGATGAAATGGTCTGTTAGGGCATGGCGGATGCCCAGTCCCAAAAGATACCACTCAAAAGTGCCTGATGTGAACTGCGGTCTGTTGTCGGAGACAAGGACATCAGGACACCCATGCGTCGCAAAGAGGCCTCGCAGCACCCGGATGACGGCCTCGGTAGTGGTGGAGGGCATCAGGGCCACCTCCAGCCATTTGGAATAGGCGTCCACCACTACCATAAAGGGCCGGCCGTGAAAGGGGCCGGCCAGATCGATGTGCACCCTCGACCAGGGTGTCTTGGGCGTCTCCCAGGTGTGTCCCTTAGCTGCCGGTGGCGCAGGCCTCGATTATTGGCACGCTTGACAGGCAGAAACCCAAGCAGTGATGGCATCGTCCATGTTAGGCCACCAGACGTAACACCGAGCCAACGCCTTCATTTTGACGATTCCCAGGTGGCCAACGTGCAGAGCCTCCAGGACACGTTGATGGAGTCTTTGGGGAATCACGACGCGGTCTCCCCACAGCAGACAGCCGCGATGAGCCAAGAGTTCATGTCGTCTGGTTGCGAAGGGCTGGAACTCCGATGCAAAAGGCCCTTGTGGCCACTCCCTCCACACCCAGTTTAGCACACGGCTGATGGTGCGATCCTGGGCAGATGCGGAGGCCACAGTGGCAGCCGATACAGGCGCTGCTGGAAGATCCTCAATCAGGAGGAGCGATGAAGCAGGAACCGGGTCTTCCACAAACGCTGGAAGAGGGCAACGGCTGAGGGCGTCGGCATGGCCCATCGATTTCCCCGGGCGATGGACGAGCCGGTATTGGTAGGCAGCCAGGAAAACAGTCCATCGCAGCATGTGCGGCGAGAGGACCGGTGGAGTTGGTCAATCACCGGCGAGGAGGCCCAGGAGCGGCTTGTGGTCGGTGATGAGGTCGAAAGTCCTACCATAGAGGTATTCATGGAACCTCTTCACTCCAGCCACAAGTGCCAGTGCCTCCTTGTCAAGCTGGCTGTAATTCCGTTCCGTTGGAGATAGCATCCTGGAAAAGTAGGCGAGCGGTGCTTCTCTTCCATCTGGAAAACGGTGACTAAGGACGGCGCCAATGCCAAAAGGTGAGGCGTCGCAGGCAAGGACCAGCGGCCTGGCTTCACTGTCCTGTACCAGCACACTGTCCGATGAAAGGAGAGCCTTGACCGCGTTGAAGGCGGCCGTCTCCCGATGACGCCAGGACCAAGGTGTCTTTGTGCTGAGGAGTCGGTGAAGAGGCTCAGCCACCGTGGCTTTGTGGGGCAGGAACATGTTAAAAAAGTTCAGCAGTCCCAGGAACGCCTGCAACTCCGTCTTGTCCTTTGGGATGGGGGCCTGCTGGATAGCGCGGATCTTGGATGTGGTCAGGTGAAGGCCGGAGGCATCGACAAGATAGCCCAGGAACTCCACCTGTGGAACAGCGATCTGGCACTTCTCCCTCTTTACCTTGAGCCCGGCCTCCTGGAACCTGGTCAGCACGGCGGGGAGGCGTTTGAACAGCTGCTGGTGTGAGTCTGCGGACACCAAGACGTCATCAAAATACGGTACCACGCCGGAAACCCTTGCAGGAGATGCTCCATAAGGCTTTGGAAGATGCCAGGAGCCACACTCACCCCGAACTGCAAACGGCGGCAACGGAATGCCCCTCGGTGGGTGACGATCGTCTGGGCTTCAGTAGTGGCATCATCGATGGGCAGTTGTTGATAGGCTTGGGCAAGGCCCTCACCCAAGGAATGCAGCAGGTGTTGAACAACAGGAACCGGGTAAGCGTGCTGCTGAAGTTGTTGATTGACTCCCCTCTGCCTGATTCCGGTGGTAAAACGCATGGCGGGCAGCAATCTTGGACGGCTTTGGTGCGTAGTGGTTGTGGAGCTTATCTTGGATCGTGTCCCATGGTGTTGCCTTGACTGCTTCAGGCGCAACCAATGCTCGGGCCGTCTCAAACACCTCAGGCCCACAGAGGCTGAGGAATAGGCCCCGCTTCTGTTCCTTTGATACTGCTATAAGCTCGTTGGCTTGGAGGTAGCAGTCGAACTGAGCGAACCAGAGGCTGGCGTAAACGGCGGTAGAGGCACAAGTGAAGCCATGATTCCGATGCTGGCGTGAAGGGCGATGGATGGAACACAGTGCTCTAGCTAGAACAGTCAGCTCTGAATTGGTTCTGTCCAGTGATTTCGCTCAGTGATTCAGCTCAGTTCAGAGGATGGCTGCATCTGGCTGTGCTCCAATGTCTATCGATCCCATCCTCACCACCAGTGTTAAGTTGTGGGCGAACATATCAGACGACACAGCGATTCTTCCAAAACAGCTCTTTATTTGTAAGCTGGAACAGAACTGAACTGAGGAGCTCAGTTAGCCTGCTTATATAGAGCTCCACTAGAATGCAACAGTAACCATTTTCTGTAACTAGCCAATCACTGAACGTTACTTTTGATCCTTCATTTGCATACAAACTATCCAATCACTGAACGTCACTTTCGAGCCTTCATTTGCATAACTATCTACAGTATCCCCCTGCTGGCCCAGGGTGAGAACTTCAGTACATAACACAAAGAGTGTGTGATTTTGACCAGCTTCGGCCCACTGATACAGGCTCGTCTCATCTTGAGCCCAAACAGAGTAGTCCACACAGCAGAAGGATAAGCAGTATGTGCCACATTCTTAACTTTTATTTACACTCTATGCAGAGAGAATACAACCATGCATCTTGCCTCTGTGAGAGCAGAGAAGCAACCGCTCTCGGAAAACAAAGAACACCGAGAGAACAGTGAAAAACAGGAAACCAGTGTACGTCACATCCAGTCTCCCATTCCCGTGGGAATCCAACAGTAACTCTGACTGTGGAATGCAAAACAATGTCTTGGGACTGCAGTTGCTGCTCAGTGAGGAAAATAGAAACCAACATCCTCCCCCTTTCTGTGAACATCACTAGGCAGCATGTTCGTACAGTATCAGTACAAACCCAACTTCTGCACATAGGTACAGTGTTGATCCTTTGATACAATCTTGGACAATACATCAGCAGGAATTTCATTACCTGGCATATAGGACACCGTTACAAGTCCCTTCTGAATACATTCCCTAGCATGTTGCAGTTTCAATTGCAAATGCTTCGTGCTTTGCTTACAACCTTCAGAATTCAGCAAAGCCAAACATGCTTTGTTGTCCTGGTAAACCTGGATTGGACATTTGACAGGAATTTTCATGTCTTTGCACAATTGTAACAACCATTCACAATCCTTAAGTGAATAAGACAGTGCATTCAGTTCAGCTTCACAAGTACTTAAGCTAACTGTTGTTTGCTTCTTGCATGACCAAATAGACCCTGATTGTACATGTAGCAAACTCCAGACGTACTTTTCCTGTCTGTAGTGTCACTTCCAAAACTTGCATCTGCAAATATCTCAAGACCACCAGACTTCTGATTGTTAAATCTCAGTCTGTAATGCATAGTGCCTTTCAAATAGCGAGCTATGCGTTTCAGAGCTTTCCAATCCTTAACAGTAGGATTGTTGACTTGTCTGCTTAACAAATTACAGCTAACAGCAATGTCAGGTCTTGAACATCTGGCAATGAAGTTTAGTTTGCCTAGCATACTTCTGTACAGTGTAGTGTCAGAAAATGCTTCTTCAGTGTCATCTACCTGATAACCTGCTGTCATCGGTGTGTCTACAGGGTTAGCATCCATCAGGTTTAGTTTGCTTAACACATCAGCAATTTTCCATTACTGGTGTACTAGAATGTTACCATCTTGATTTATCTCTATTTCAAGAGATAGGTAGTTGTTTACCTCACCAAGATCTTTCATGTCAAAGTGCTCTTTCAGTTGAGCTAGGGCGTTATTGTACATTGTGACATCTTTCCAAAAGAACAAAATATCATCAACATAACACAAACAATACAGCTTCTTTTGCCCCTCCTCTTTGACAAATACACATGGATCAGCTTTCCCTTGCTGAAAACCTAGAGAAAACAATACTTCAGTGAGTTTTGTGTGCCAACACCGTGCACTTTGTTTGAGACCATAAAGAGACTTCTTCAGAGCACAAACAAATCCCTGTTTTACCTGTACGCCATCAGGTGGAAGAGATTCACCTAGAGATCCGTACAAAAATTCTGTATTCACATCGTGGTGACTAACGTGAAGATTCTCTTCTGCAGCAAGCTTGAGCATAAGCCTAATGCTCTCATACCTCACGGTGGGTGAGTAGGTCTCGTGATAGTCTTCACCTGGTACCTGTGAAAAACCTCTGGCTACCAATCTGGCTTTGTGTCTGACTATCTTGCCATTTTGATCTGTCTTCGCTTTGAAGACCCATTTGCTTCCAAGCAGTTTCATTCCTGGAACTACTGGAACTAGCTCCCATGTTTTGTTCCTCTCTAAGGAATCAAGCTCAGCCTTCATGGCATTTAACCATGGCTCAGCATCCTTTGAATCCAAATCCTGGATTTCTTGGAATCTTGAAGGTTCAAATACCTTCTTGGAGCTTTTAACAGCTGCTACTGCTGTCTTAGCAAACTCATTAGCATATCTCTTTGGAGGTCTGCCCTTTGTGGCTCTTTGTGACTTGCGAATTAGCCGTAGGTCTTCAACACTCTCCTCTTCCAATGTTTGTTAGGAATATGTTTGCTTGTGTTCCTATTCCAGCTATTATAACTTGATCCCTCATGTCCAGCAGTTGACACAATTGCCTCTTCTGGCAGGGCTGGTGTCCCCCAGAAGGAGCAGGTGCACAGCTGGAGAGCACTCCCTGAACTATCATTGTGGCCTCAATGGCTAGAGACACCTATGTGCAGCATCAGGTGGTGCACCAACTGTAGCCACTTCTGAACAGAGATAGCCAGGCCAAGGCCCCTCATCCTCTGGTAGCCTCCAGGTTAGGCTATATTGTAATGTGTTATATGTGGATCCAACCCTTGAAAACTATCTGTGAATTGCAGCTAATACAAAAAGTGCTAATGAGGCAGCAGTTGAACACATGCAACAAGCACTTTACATTAGCTACATTGGTTGCCAATGTGTTCCCGACTCTATTCAGGGTGCTTACATTTATTACCTTATTTATATATAAAAATGTATATATAAACATCTTGGTTGACTTCCTCTAGTCCCTCCCTTCTGAGTTTCCTTGTAGTTAAAAGTAACAGCTTTCCAACATCATTATTAAACTAAAACAATTCCCAATTATAGTCCATCTTATTCACTTTTCTTAATATTCTAAATCCCATTTATTTAATTATAACTTAGTTTAATCCTAGGTCTATTTGTTTCTTTCAAGTAATTTATAATTTTTTATATTACAATATTTCATAGAATCATAGAATCATAGAATCATAGAGTTGGAAGAGACCACAAGGGCCATCGAGTCCAACCCCCTGCCAAGCAGGAAACACCATCAGAGCACTCCTGACATATGGTTGTCAAGCCTCTGCTTAAAGACCTCCAAAGAAGGAGACTCCACCACACTCCTTGGCAGCAAATTCCACTGTCAAACAGCTCTTACTGTCAGGAAGTTCTTCCTAATGTTTAGGTGGAATCTTCTTTCTTGTAGTTTGGATCCATTGCTCCGTGTCCGCTTCTCTGGAGCAGCAGAAAACAACCTTTCTCCCTCCTCTATGTGACATCCTTTTATATATTTGAACATGGCTATCATATCACCCCTTAACCTCCTCTTCTCCAGGCTAAACATGCCCAGCTCCCTTAGCCGTTCCTCATAAGGCATCGTTTCCAGGCCTTTGACCATTTTGGTTGCCCTCCTCTGGACACGTTCCAGTTTGTCAGTGTCCTTCTTGAACTGTGGTGCCCAGAACTGGACACAGTACTCCAGGTGAGGTCTGACCAGAGCAGAATACAGTGGCACTATTACTTCCCTTGATCTAGATGCTATACTCCTATTGATGCAGCCCAGAATTGCATTGGCTTTTTTAGCTGCCGCGTCACACTGTTGGCTCATGTCAAGTTTGTGGTCAACCAAGACTCCTAGATCCTTTTCACATGTACTGCTCTCAAGCCAGGTGTCACCCATCTTGTATTTGTGCCTCTCATTATTTTTGCCCAAGTGTAATACTTTACATTTCTCCCTGTTAAAATTCATCTTGTTTGTTTTGGCCCAGTTCTCTAATCTGTCAAGGTCATTTTGAAGTGTGATCCTGTCCTCTGGGGTGTTAGCCACCCCTCCCAGTTTGGTGTCATCTGCAAATTTGATCAGGATGCTCTTGAGTCCATCATCCAAGTCGTTGATAAAGATGTTGAATAAGACCGGGCCCAAGACAGAACCCTGTGGCACCCCACTAGTCACTCTTCTCCAGGATGAAGAGGAACCATTGATGAGCACCCTTTGGGTTCGGTCAGTCAGCCAGTTACAAATCCACTGAGTGGTAGCATAGTCAAGACCGCATTTTACCAGCTTCTTTACAAGAATATCATGGGGCACCTTGTCAAATGCCTTGCTGAAATCAAGGTAGGCTACATCCACTGCGTTCCCTTCATCTACCAGGCTTGTAATTCAGTCAAAAAATGAGATCAGGTTAGTCTGACATGACTTATTTTTCAGAAATCCATGCTGACTTTTGGTGATCACAGCATTCCTTTCTAGGTGCTCACAGACTGTTTGCTTAATGATCTGCTCCAGAATCTTCCCTGGTATTGATGTCAGACTGACTGGGCGGTAATTATTTGGGTCCTCTCTTTTCCCCTTTTTGAAAATAGGGACAACATTTGCCCTCCTCCAGTCTGCCGGGACTTCGCCTGTTCTCCAGAAATTCTCAAAGATGACTGCCAGTGGTTCTGAGATCACATCTGCCAGTTCTTTTAATACTCTTGGATGCAGTTCATCTGGCCCTGGAGACTTGAATACATCTAAACTAGCCAAGTATTCTTGTACTATCTCCTTAGTTATTCTGGGCTGTGTTTCCTTTGCTGAATCATTTGCTCCAAATTCTTCAGGTCGGGCATTGTTTTCTTTATCGGAGAAGACTGAGGCAAAGAAGGCATTGAGGAGTTCAGCCCTTTCTGTGTCCCCTGTTTGCATTTCACCATCTTCTCCTCTGAGTGACCCCACTGTTTCTTTGTTCTTCCTTTTGCTACGAACATACCCATAAAAGCCTTTTTTGTTGCTTTTAACCTCTCTAGCAAGCCTGAGTTCATTCTGTGCTTTAGCTTTTCTGACTTTGTGTCTACACGTGCTGGCTATTTGTTTGAATTCCTCTTTGGTGGTTTCCCCCCTTTTCCATTTTTTGTACACATCCTTTTTTAATCTTAACTCAGTTAAAAGTTCTTTAGATAGCCACCCTGGCTTCTTTAGGCACCTTCCATGTTTCCGTCTCATTGGTATTGCCTGACATTGTGCTTTTACTATCTCCCTCTTAACAAACTCCCAGCCATCATGAACTCCCTTTCCTTTTAGTATTACTGTCCATGGGATCTCACCCAGCACTTCCCTAAGTTTGATGAAGTCGGCTTTCTTAAAGTCAAGAAATTGAGTCCTAGTATGCTTGGCTGCTCCTTTCCGCTGTATAGTAAACTTCAGAAGAGCATGATCACTCGCGCCTAATGATCCTTCCACTTCTACCCCACTAACCAGGTCATCAACATTGGTTAGGACCAGATCTAAAATGGCTGTTCCTCTTGTTGCTTCTCCCACTTTCTGGACAATGAAGTTGTCTGCAAGGCCAGTGAGGAATCTGTTTGACCTTATGCTCTTGGCTGAGTTTGACATCCAACAAATATCCGGGTAATTGAAGTCCCCCATTACTACTGTCTCCCTTCCTTTTGCATGCTTGGCCATCTGTTCCAGGGAGGCATCATCTATGTCCTCCGTTGGGCTTGGGGATCTATAGTAAACTCCCACAATGAGGTCACTGTTATTCTTCTCTCCCTTAATTTTGACCCAAATGCTCTCACTTTGGCTTTGAGGTTCTAAATCTTGGATCTCTTCACAGGTATACACATCCCTGACATATAACGCCACACCTCCTCCTTTCTTGTCTGGTCTGTTTCTCTGAAATAGATTGTATCCCCCCATTATTACATTCCAATCGTGGGACTTATCCCACCAGGTTTCAGTGATGCCTATTATGTCATATTTAGTTTGCTGTACCAAGAGCTCAAGCTCATCTTGTTTATTTCCCATGCTTTGTGCATTAGTGTACAGACATTGAAGTCCATTAATCATTCCCCCGTGTCTCTTATTTAAGGATTTTTTCCTCCCACCACTAGGTCTGCGTTCTGTTTGCTCCATTTGGTCTATGACATTTGGATGATCATCTTCATCAATTGATAGACTCCTACCTTCAGGAGCACTGTCTCCCTCCCCCACATTAGTCAGTTTAAAGCCCTCCTGATGAGGTTTCTGAGATTTTTGGCAAAAACATTTCTCCCAACCGTTGTGAGGTGCAGCCCATCGCTTGCCAGAAGTCCATCTTCAAGAAACTGCAGTCCGTGATCTAAGAATCCAAACCGTTCCTGTTTACACCATTTGCGAAGCCAGCTGTTCACTTCCACTATTTTCCCCTCTCTCCCTGGGCCACGTCGTTCAACTGGGAGGACAGATGAGATGACAATTTGTGCATTTAATTGCTTCAACTTCCTGCCCAGAGCCTCGTAGTCTCTTTTGATCTTCTGGAGGCTATTGCTTGCAGTGTCATTGGTTCCCACATGAACCAAGAGGAAGGGGTATTTGTCAGTGGGTTTTATGATTCCTTGCAGTCGTTCAGTTACATCTTGGATCTTAGCCCCGGGGAGACAGCACACTTCCCGAGACATCTTGTCAGGCCCACAGATCACTGCTTCTGTTCCCCTCAGTAGGGAATCCCCTATCACCACTACACGCCTCCTCTTAGGTTTGGTCGGGGTTCTTCCGTGAGCTGTCCGTTCCAAGGTCGCCTGCACATTCCCTGAGGACTGGCTTTGCTGCTCGTCTTCATATACCTGATCGACTGTAATGAGGGAGAGATCCTCAAATGGAGTCTGCTCTTCGTCTTCCATGCTAGGGGAGAGGACCTCAAAGCGATTGTGTATTTCTAAACAATCAGAGCGAACCCTGGGCCTCCTACTTCTTTGAGTCACGTTTCTCCATATATCTGGCTCCTGTGTTGGTGTACTAGCCTCCTTGTCAGGGGAGTCCCCTGTCTCCTCCTTGGTGGAGACGTTGTGCTCTGTTGCTTCCAAGAAAAGCTCCAGCTCCCTAATTCTTTGGAGCGTAGCTACACGTTCCTCCAGTTGCTGGACTTTGTCTTTTAAGAGGGCAATCAACATGCAATTGCTGCAGGTAAAGCTGCCTGCAACCTTTGGCAAGATGGCAAACATTGCGCAGGAACCGCAGGCGACTGCAGCTGTTCCCTCCCCCTCCATCTTGAGAACGTGTCGTTGGGGGTGGCTACAGCGGTCCTCCATCAAAAAAAGCGTGAAGACAAGACAAATAACTCCCCCCACACAAAAAAACAACCTAGGTCTCCCCCAACAAACGTTTGAGACTAGCTCCCCTAAATCTAAAAGATGGATCAAACTGCGTGCGCCACTAGGCGCGTGCCGCTGCCCTGCAAGCTCTGATAAGCTCCTCCCACAGCTAATCACCTGCCTCAACAGAAACCCTGCCCCCTCTGACCTTTGCACAGGGAGAGCAGCTTATCAGTCACAAAGAAACACACACACACAAGAAAACCCTTTTTGCTCCTTCTTCCACTGCTGCCCTGCAAGCTCTGATAAGCTCCTCCCAGAGCTAATCACCTGCCTCAACAGAAACCCTGCCCCCTCTGACCTTTGCACAGGGAGAGCAGCTTATCAGTCACAAAGAAACACACACACACACAAGAAAACCCTTTTTGCTCCTTCTTCCACTGCTGAATATTTATTCAAACAGTCAGTAAATTTCCTCCAGTCCTCTTAAAACTCCTCTTCTTTCTGGTCGTGGATTCTTCTAGTCGGGTCAGCCAGCTCTGAAAAGTCCATCATCTTAGTCTGCCAATCTTCCACTGTTGGTAGTTCTTGTGTTTTCCAATTTTTAGCAAGTAATATTCAGACGGCCGTTGTGGCATACAAAAATAATTTAACATCTTTCTTGGGCTATTCCAAACCTCGTAAATCCAAACTGTCTTCTGCAGGGATTAAGAAAATCAGAAAAGTATGTCCCCCCCCTTCCCCCTGCTAGAAGGGGGAATCCAAAGGTTAACTTAAAAGTCTTTTAAAAGTCGTATTTTATAGATTGTGGCTTCGGCTACTGTGGCTGTTTTCTCTTTTAATCAGAGGAAGGGATTGACCTCCGTTTTTAAATCCCTATACTTTCCGAATAGATATCCAAATTGTTAATTTTTACTCACTCTTTTCCAATCGAAGTTATTTGGAGGAATTGGCCACTCACAATTGCCAGACTTGGAGCTTTGTGCGACGAAGGAAGCGAGTCTATTCCCAAGTGCCTCCGTCTCCAACCCCACTCGCTCTCGGAGCTCTTTTCAAGAGCTTACCGGGGAGCGGGGGAGTCGCTCCAGGCACCAGCAGGAACACTAGCTCCTCGGAATGCTCAATCCGAGGTTATTTATGGGGTACCGCATCGTTCTAGCGGTTTCCCCCCACCTTCAAAGCACTGGTGCCCTTTCAAGCGAAAGAGCTCTCATCCACCAGAATGGGCGGCCAATCAGAAGTACATTTATTACCTATTCAGGCACAGAAACAAAAATGGGTTTATGTGGTGTTTCTAGTGATCAGCATGGGTAATTGGGAGGGCGCCACAGTTTAGGGTAGGTATCCTTGGGCCTAGGGGCCAAATACAGACCACTCTACCCAGCCCTTGGGATTCTCTTCAAGTCACACCTGTTACTGGCTCTGGTTTGCACCTTCCTTGAATGCCTTTGCTTTGTTGGATTGTGTCTTTGAACTGTAATAATGCCTCTTGAGTGCGAGGATGAAGAAATGTGGTTCATGTGTAGAAACTCCTTGACTTTAGTGTGGCTGAAGTGCTGTCTACTATTCAAATGCAAACTTCACATCCCCTGTTCCACCCCTTTTGCCCTTCTTTGTCACTGTTGTACAGTCTCTGTGACAGAAAGCAGCTGTTAGGTTCAAAAACTTTATCCACCTGTCACCTAGGACTTGGTGTTGACTCATTGAAGGCTTTTATGCTTTTCTTTCTTCCCAACATCATAATTCTTTATTGAAATTCATAAAAACAAAAACAATCTTAAATAAATAAAAAACCAATCTTGTGTAAGTAATCTTATACAAATTTGCAAATATAGGTTGATTCAATTTTATACAGTCTCTTTCGTCCTACGTTCTTAGAAATGTAATAGACTTCCCATCAACTCCCGATGTATTTAACAATTCTGATATCGAATGTACTTATAATTAATACCTTAATTTTTCTATATTTTCTAATACTTTCTTACAAAATATTGTACCAATTTTCCTTATTTCTTTATTATTAATTTACACAGGGGTCATTCAAACGCTGCCATAGATGTCATACCACCATTGTGGTTTTGTAAATATCTCTCAAACATATCCCATTTTTGAATAAATGATTGTTTTGTATTACCTCTGTCAATTGTGCCATTTCTGCATATTCTAGTAATTTATTCTGCCATTTTGCTATTGTTGGAACCTTTCCCCCTTTCCAGTTCATTGCACTTAACATTTGGGTGGCGGCTGTTGCGTATAGGAAAATTTCTTTTACATTTTTCGGTATCTCTCTGCCTAAAATTCCAAGCAAGAAAGCTTCTGGGTTTTTTTTAAAAAGAATGTTAATTTAAAGATCTTTTTCATCTCATCATAAATGAGATTCCAAAACTCTTTAATTTTCCTGCATGTCCACCACATATGATACATATTTCCTTCACTTTCCTGCACCACCAACATTTGTTTGAGACAAATGTTTAGAGGACTCAGTGGCGAAACCGGATTTTTTGTCTTGTTTAAATGTCTCAAAGAGTTGGTGATACTGTAGCCATCCCGAGAGCTGATCTTTCATTTCATCATAGTTCTTAAGCTTTAATTGATTACCTTCCTCTAGTAATAAAGAGTTATACGTCAACCAGCTTCATTTTATATTCATTTTATATTCTTCTTCTTAACAACCTTTAACAAAGGAGATATCCATCTTGGGGTTTGGGGTTCCAACAAGCCTTTATATTTTGCCCAAACCTTATACAACGCATTTCTTACTATATGGTTTATAAAGCCTTTATGTATTTTGGTCTTATCATAATTTAAATATGCATGCCAACCAAAGCGGTTGTCATGTCCTTCCAAATCCAATACATCTGTGTTCTTAAGTAAACACTAATCCAAAAGAGACAGGCTGCTTCATAGTAAAGTTTTAAATCGGGCAGACCAAATCCCCCCCCCCCTTTAATGTCAATAGGCAGTGTATGTTTTATTCTAGGTCTTTGTCCTTGCCAGAGGAATTTAGATATTTCCCTCTGCCGCTTTGTAATGCAGCCTGTCCCCCCTATGACTGGAATGGTTTGAAAAAGAAAGAGCATCTTTGGCATTCATTTTAATAGCCGATATATGTCCCCAAAATGACAATTTCAATCTACTCCAGATCTCCTTATTTCCTTTGACTTTGGACCATGTCATGATATAGTTATCTTGATAGAGGTTAATATTTTTCAGTGTTAACCAGATTCCAAGGTATTTTATTTTTTGGCAAAATTCAAGTGTATTGACCTTTCAATTTCTTTTTTCTCTTGGGCGGTAAGGTTCTTAGCCATAAGTTTTGTTTTGTCACTGTTTAATTTAAACCCCACTACTTTCCCATAAATGTCAATTATTTCCAAAGTTTTACTGAGGCCCTCTTTTGGGTTTTCAGTTGTGATAATAAGATCATCTACAAATGCCCTTAGTTTGTATATTTTATTTCCCAATGTTATACCTTTAATATTTTTTCCCTCTCTTATTTTCTTATTTAAAACTTCTATCACTAATATGAATATTAACAGAGAGAGAGGACAGCCCTGTCTGGTCCCTTATTTCATATTCCTCAGTTATATGATTTTTCTTGCCTTTTGTTTTGTATAGATAGCCTGAATTCCTTTACAAAATAAATCCCCAAATTTCATTTTGTTGTATCATGGTTGTCATAAATCTCCAAGAAATATTATTGAACGCTTTCTTCGCATCTACCGACATAAATATAGCTGGCTTATCAAATCATGTCTCGAAATATTCCAGCAAGTTTATGATGTTTCCAATGTTGTTCTGCATTAAGCGGCCAGGGAGAAAGCCAGCTTGGTCTTTGTGAATAATGGTTTGGAGGATGGTCTTCATTTTTTCAGAAAGGATATTAGCATATAATTTATAATCATTATTAAAGAGTGATATTGGCCTGTAATTGGAAACCAATGTTAAATCTGTTCTCTGTTTTGGAATCAGGCTTATATAACTTTTCATCCATGATTCTGGTAATTTACCATTTTAAAATATTCATTGTAGTCTTTAATGACTCAAATAACACCTCTTCTAATTTTTTATAATAAATTGCCGGTAGGCCATCTAGTCCAGGTGTTTTTCCTAGTTTAGATTTCTTTATTGCTCGCTGGACTTCTAGGGCTGTGATGGGAGCATTCAATATTTTAGTTTGCTCAATAGAAATTTTTGGTACCGTAAGTTATTTTGATCCAGGTATTCTTTTATTTCTTCAGGTGTTTCTCTTCCTTCTTTAATAATAATAATAAATAATAATAAAATTCAATCAATCAATCAATTTCTTTATTCGACCGATAGTCAGAATTAAAACATTACACAATAATTATAAACTATAACATCATAAGTTACATAAGGTACATAAGTAAGGTAGGGCCACAGTACTAGACCTCTCACAGATAACCCACGTCAAAGCATTCAATTATACGTTTCCGACACTTGAGTGCCAGGAAAAGAAATTTAGCCACTGACAAGGTTGTTTTCCCAGAAGACTTATTTAGCAGATATGCTGTCTGCTTTCCTCTTTGTCGGGAACTGAGCTGGGGTAAGTATGGAGTTATAAGATACTGTCTTAAATTGTTGTAGAAGGGACAGCTCAATAAAATGTGCTCTGTGGATTCTACCTCACCCAATGCACAGTGGCATAATCTCTGGTCATATGGGACTCCTCCATATCTTCCCTTCAGGACCGCCGAGTCAAGAACATTCAGCCTAGCCGCAGTAAATAGTCTGCGGTATTCCACGTAGTGGATATCCGCCAGGTAGTGAGCTGGAGCAGCCCGATACAACTGCTCCCCCAGAAACAACCCAGGTTTCACACGGGCTATGTCCTCCTGTCTGGCAATATCCCTTAATCTTTGCGCGATCACCGCCTTTGCGTGGCTATACGTCATGGACTCTATATAAAGGGAGGACAACCCACACTTCTGCACTTCCTCCACTATCTCCCCTTCCCATGGAGATTTAAAGTTATCCCTCAGAATCAAGGGGGCCAAACCCACCGGTCTGAAACAGAGCTTGAGCCATAGCCATAACTTCGCTTTCAGGGCCACATACCTAAAGGCTTGACAACCGGTTTCCAGCCTCATGATCGCACCTGCCACAGAGGGGGGGATCCTGAGTTTGGCCCTGAGGAATTGGGTTTGGATAGATTCCAATTTTTCAAAATCCCTACGTGAGCCCAAGGCAATGCCCACCAGCAGAAGAGGGAGGACTTTCATTTTAAAGAGACGTAAGGCAACATTGACAGTTTGTGCCTGTTTCTTGGAGTACAGGGTTCTAATCATCAGGGCTGCTTTGGATGCGTTCGAGGCTATGTATTCTCTGTGCGCCAGGAAGGACCTATTTGATCTTACAACCTGACCCAGGTACTTGAAGCAACTGACCTGCTCTAAAGGAATACCATTAATTGACCATAAATTAGGTTTCGGTCGAGCAGCAAAGACCATTATTTTGGTCTTGGCATAATTTAATTGGAGCTCGTGTTGGGTCTCATATTCATGAAGAGCTCGAAGCATCCTCCTTAATCCGATGGGGGAGGTAGCTAATAGGGCGGCATCGTCCGCATACAGTAGGACATTCAAGGCTCGTCCTGCCAGTTTTGGTGGATGGAAATCAGCATTTGCCATATGCACCACTAGCGAATTAATATAGAAGTTAAACAGAGCAGGGGCAAGCAAACAGCCCTGTCTTACCCCCCTAGTGGTGGCAACCGGATTGGAGACTAGCCCCTTACTAGCTATCCTAATCCTCAAGAGGGTATTTGTATGCAAATTAATAATCAGCAAGAGAAGGCGGCGGTCGATAGATGTCGCTGCCAATTTTGTCCATAGCTGGTTCCTGGGAATTAGATCAAAGGCCTGCTTAAAGTCTATAAAGGCGACGTGGAGGGCTTTTAGGCCATTGCCAGCGTACTTGGTGGCCAAGTGATTTAGGATTAAGATTTGGTCTGTTGTTGATCTTCCGGGGCGGAAACCCGCCTGTTCCTCTGCGATGATATTGTTGCTTTCCATCCAGGTCATTAATTTGTTAAGTAGAAATCTTGAATAGATCTTCCCGATAACATTTAGCAGGCTAATTGGTCTAAAATTGGCCGGGTCTGTGCGCGGCCCTTTCTTGTGAATTAACACAATCAGTGCAGAGTTCCAGCTTGGAGGAAATTGTGCTGTTTTGTTTATATAAGTAAAAAGAGCTGCTAGGGGTGGACACCACCAATCCTTATTGGTTTTAATAACATCTATGGAAATAAGATCGTCTCCGGGTGCCTTGCCCGCCTCAAATTGGCCTATAAGTGTTTCCACTTCAGAGCAGGTAACAGGATCCCACTCTGGCAAGGGGGCTAAATCTAACCTTCCTCCGCTAGCTGCGTGAGCTGCATATAAAACGGAGAAGAAGCTTTCCCAGGTGTCAGCTGAAATTTGGGGTTCTATCCTTGACAACGGTCTACCCAGGTATCTGGAAATTTGGTGCCAAAAGGAGGAGGGATTTCTATTTTCTGCAGCTTTTAGAAGGTTCTTCCAATCATTTCTTTCTGCCGCACGCTTCTTTTCCTTTAATAGTGCTTTATACCTTCTCTTGAGGTTCATAAGGTGACTGCTAGGTGCGGAGTCATTTGATGCCCTATATGCCAAGAATTCATTATATAGGTTGTTCTTGAAGTGCCTACATTCCTCGTCAAACCACTTTTTATGAGAGAAATGGTTACTATTCATTACCGGGGTCTTAGCCAACGAAGGTTTTAGCAGTTCTACTAAATTGTCATATATTGGCAGTGGCTCAACTGCCTGGATAAGGGAGTCCCTTGTCTCTTGCAGTTGGTCAGACCAAAGGAGTTCATTTATCCGTTGAGCCATATTGTCGGTCCATTTTAAGGCAGTGGGCCTCATCTGAAGCTGGTTATTTGTAATAGGCACGCAGGAATAGGTAGCCAATTCTCCATCCAGGGTCAGAGAAAGTTCTAATGGAAAATGGTCACTTTCCAGCCTCGTTACCACCCTAAAGTTGGAAATTTTGGGAATTAGGTCTACTGATGTCCAAATAAAGTCTATGGTAGAGGCTCGGGAACCTGACCAGAAAGTAAATTCGGCAGGGTAATCAGAACTGAGAGCTCCGTTTAAAAGGTGAAAATTAAGAGCCATCAAGGTTTGTCTACATTTAAAACCTGCATATGTAGCAACACTGTCTTTAAAATTCCTGGGTAAAAGGTCTGAGGTTAAAATGGGTAGTGAGGGATATTTATTATATTTAGCAAATAATGATTTATCAGAGTGAGACAATCGGCCATTGAAATCTCCTGCAACTAGGAAGGTGGCTTCAGGATATTTCTCTAGGAGAGTTTCAAGAGTCTGTTGAATTTCCCTCCATCTTTGGTCCACCAGGTTTTTCTTATAGATTGGGTGCAAATAAACATTAATCACCACGAACACTTCCTCCGCTGTTTGTAGCTTAACACCCAGCATGGATGACGACTGGATGTCGATTTGTTCCACCTGCAGGTTTAAGGCCAAAGAAACTAGGGTAGCCAACCCACCTTGTGGTCTGCCAGGAGATAGTAAATTCTGATGTGCATTCAGGTAGAAGCCCTTATACCCTGATAGGGAGAAGCCCTCACAAGCCCAGGTCTCTTGCAGCAAAAGAATATGACTGCCTTTTATGTAGGCGACAAAGGATGGATCCATCAGCTTAGGTTTAATGCCAGCTACATTCCAGGATAAGAAAGTAAGTAATCTCCTGGTCACCCCTTCGAGTCATGCTGGGCCTTGCGGAACCAGCACGGCAGAATCCACCTGGGAATGCATGCGGCGAGGGGGGACAATAGGCTGGAAGAAGGAAGTAATTGTAGCTTGCTTACCAGGCAATTTCCGAGCACCACTTACCGCAGCAGCAGCCATGGATTGAGGCTTAATTATTGGTAGCTGCAGGGATGGATTCTGGTGCACAGGAGTATCACTTAACGACAGGTCCATAGACTCTACATTTAAAGTATGCTCTAAGATTGAGGGGGGTGGGCCTTTTGGATCTGCGGATGCTGTAGGGAACATGCAGTGTAAGGCAGGTGGAAGGCATCCTTTTCGGTTTGCCTCCAAAAGAGCATCCAGTCTTGCCACAGCTTCCGAATTTGACCAGAGGGTTGTCGAATCTTCCACTGTATCCTGCCCGGACTTGACATCCCGAGGCTGTGCACAGCCAGGTTGCAGATCAAAGGTCGTTAAAGCAGGTACCACTTGGGCTTGTGTAGCCTGATCTACAATTGGTGAGGAATTCATCTTATTTACATGAGCATGATCTTCTGAGTTACGGAGACAGAGTAGCAACTCGTCCAATCTGTCCGTTATCTCTGTTCGCTCCAGTTTTGGCAATTGGGAGAAGGATAGAAGTAACTCACGCTCCGTAGAATTCTCCAAATGTATGGCCTTTGTCAGTGGAGGCAGGGGGGCGTCGAACCAGCTGATTAGATCTGCGGCCAGGGGAGTTGGGGTCGTGGCAATTGGCGGACCCTCAGACTTATCTGCTTTCTTTTTGAACAAGCAGTTTGGTAAGAGGGGGCAGATCTTGGTATTGGTAAAGACTCTTGTAGCAAGGATTCCATAGTTAATTAGAAGGCTTCTTGAGGACATAAGAAGTGCAGGGAGCTTTTTGGTTTTAAAGGAGAGCAGCACTCTCTGCCTCTGAGGTCTGCTGCTAATATGATCAATATGCTTCAGGTCAATAGAACTAGGGGTTACACTCAGAAGCTCCGCTAGGTATCTCCTTATATCACTCTTATAATGCCAGTTTATCACCTTGCCTCTAAAGGGGCAAACCGTTAGGCAGATTTTGGTAGCTTGCAGCAGCAGTTTGTGAGGAGGTGCAGAGTGTTGTTCCTTCTTATTTTGCTCACCTTGCTCACTTTTCTGATTGCCAGCAGCTTGAGGAATTATACAGGAGGTATGAGGTAAAACGGGTGCTCTGGGCATTTGTAAGGGCTTCATCTCAGGTGGTACATCAGGGGAACTGTCTTTACCTGTTAGGGATACAAGCGAGATAATCTTCTCCAAGGATCCTCGGATGTCTTTTATGTATTTAAAGATATAGTCCACTGTTCTAGCAACCAGGTCTAAAGTAGTCGAGTGTTCAAATAGTATCTCGTCAATGCAGCTTTCACGGGCTCTAGTGCAAACATTCGAGTGGATGCCAGTATTATTATTGCTTGAAGGTTTAGTAGGCAGGTTATCAAAAGGTTCTTTCACACTGGATTCCTCGTCATTCATCTCTGCTAGCAGTGTGAAAGAGTTTGAAACCGGGATATTAAAAATATCCTTTGTACTTTCAGATTCACTAATTTTTGTTTGTTTAGCAAGAGGCAGGCATCTCAGTTCCTCTGTGTCGTCTATATCTCTAGAATCTCTGGTACGTTTCCCAGTTCCTCTCCCACAAGCAGGGCTGTATAGTTGCTTAGTCATTTCTCTCTTCATGCAACCGCCCCAGTTTCAAGGTTAATGGTTGTCTCCCCGATAGAAAAAGGCGTCCTCCTACTTACTAATTTAAAACTAAGACTAAAAACTAAAAACTAAAGTTAAAAGTTAAAAGGTTTCTATACTCATTAAAACAATGTTAAAAGATAAATCAGGGAGCTCACACTCACGCTGACTAAGTGCCGTTCGCCATCTTGGAAATCCCAATAATAAAATTTTATTTATAACCTGCCCTCCCCAGCCGAAGCCAGGCTCAGAGTGGCTAACAACAGTAAAATAATACAGCATACTGCAGTTCTTTATAAAATTCCATGAAGCTATTTGCAATTTCCTTAGGATTGCTTATTATATTGTCTCCAACTTTGATTTTATTAATTATCCTTTCATTTTGTTTTGTTTTTTAAGTTTTATGTTTTTAAGTTTTGCATGACACACACACACAAAGCACCACCACCAAAAAATAATGCCAACTCACAGCAACAAAAAGATGTAGCTTGTGAATATTTGCTTGACAGATAATATGCACTGGGTGTGGGATAAATCAGCCTCATATAACCAATAAGCTTAACTCTAATTAATGCATGTAGGGGTTAAGACCAAAAAGAAAACTGTCCTGCAAGGCTTAGCTAGACCACTGACCCTCACCTTTGGAGGAAGAGTTACCAAACTTTTTTCATCCACTATCAGGCATGTCCAACTTCAAGCAGGCTGTGATTTACTATCCAGTATCAAAAACTGGAACACTCTCCCATTGTCCTTCTTCAACTTCTTCACTTTAGGGGTGAGGTGTAAGGCATTGTTGGTGACCAGGAAAAACCCCTTTCTTTCCTTAGCATGGATTTGCGTTCGATTCCATCGCCTTCTTCCACGTAATGCCCAAACAGAGGCTACAGCTGATTAAGCCACAGGCTGCTCTGTATGGAAGAGGAAGGAAAGGGGCTCTCCTTTTATCCAGCCTCACAACCCTGCACCCCACTTTCCTTTGGGGACCGCTGCACCCTCTCCCAGCCGCATGAGCATGGCCATGCAACACCCAGTGAGGGCTGCCCAGCCGAGGGTGGCTTCCTTAGTAGAGCGAAGAGAGAGGCCCGCATTCTGGAGCTCACGGGATGGCGAAAGTGGAGGTGCAGTTCCCTCCCTCCCACAGCTGAGCCCCAGCTGTGAGGGAGGAGCAAAGCCTGCCTGGCCATAGTGCGATCAACCAAAATCCATCCGGTGATTGACCAGTCGATTGCGATCAACACGCTGGAAAACGCCCTGGGGTGCTCCTGCAGCCCCCACTGTCTGAGTGTCCTCCGGTATGCGCAGCTCTGGAAAAGGCATTTCCCTTCTTCTCCATTGCGCCCAGTGACATATACCAGATGGTATATTGTGGGATTGTTCAGGGATGCAGGAGAGGATATATTGTTTGATTATATCCTTTCCAACTTGTGTTAACAAGTTCTACAATTTAGCAGAGTAAAATTCCCCTTTTTGAACTTGCACAGCGGATGCGTTTGCTCAGGCTCACTAAAGCCTCTAAAATAAGTTTCGTTTGGTAATTTCCCCTTTAGTCCCTCATAAAAATATAGACACAACACAGTCTTCTATAAAAGTATAAAAAGAGTTTACTCACACATTCTGTTCACAAATGGATCCCAAAAGGCACACTTAAGTTACAAAAGTAATATACACCTGGAAACTATCCCATAAGCAGACAGCTCCTTTGTCCTCTCTTGGCTGGAAGCCAAGAGAGCATCTTAGGCTAAGCAGATGTTGCTTCTTCGATGAATGTAGTCACAGAGAAGGATGGCGACCTCCGCTAAGGTATTTTGTTACCTGCATAGGTGAGGTCACGCCCACCTCTGGTCACATGTAGAGGAAGTCTGTCCCAGCCTAGGAGGAAACAGGAAGATCCAACTGGCTGGTCCAGACACCCCCGTTTTATGTCCACTCTAGGGATGTTGTACTTGACTGCTCTGTGTTTCACATCCCACATATATGAACACTAATCTTCTAGCATTACACAGCAAGAAGCGTGAGACACCATAGAGCTAATCTACGTATTTATGTACACACTATGTACAGACAAAGCATCATGGCGTCCTCTCTCATCAGCTCTGAGAGAAAACAGAACAAAGTAAAAGCAAAAGTACAGTCCAACAGTACAGACAACGGAAGAGAGATAAGGCTGTCTTCCGTTCCCACAGTCTTCCCAGACAGGCATGTGAATTACACCAATCGTATCTGCAGGATCAGATACATGAAATACTAACAGTCTGCACTATGTGAACCTGACCAGTAAGGATGTCTGTGCTGGATGCTCCAAGCTTAGACTGTGTGGCTTCAGCAAGTCATCTTTGTGTTTCTATACAAATAATTTAGAAACTGTTACCATTTTTGAAACTAAGATGCATTGCCTGTCTTTTCTTTCTGCTGTATAGAAAAGCATATGAATCTGCCCTTTGAAGAATTTGTAAGTAAACCATTTCTAACTTACCAAATGTGGGGTCTCTTTCTATGCTATGGAAAGAGGGGAGCTTTGGAAGAAACTTAGACAGAGATATTTTAAAGGTCTAACAGCCTATATTTCCATGCTTTACTTCGCAGCATTTTTTGTGAGTTCAAATCTATGCTGGGGCTCTCTCACCAAAGAGTACTTGCCTCAATCCTGGATCTAAGCATTGCATCCAGGGAATCCTCCTTTTTACCATACCTATTTCCCAGCTTTCCATACGAACAGAGGGTCTAAAGGGGGGTGCTTATCAAATCTGGAGACAGAAAGCTGAAAGGAATAGCTAACAACATTTTTATTATTTTACCATATTCAGTATTTTTCCCTTTTAACCAAATTACAAACTCAAACCAACACTGGGAGGGGAAACAATCAACAATAAGCAATGATGAAGATCCTTCTATTTCAGCTGGTACATTTTCTGTTTTTATTAACAGAAAACTTCATGCAATCTTTTTGTATACTACCTAGAAACTTCAGCAATTAAGTGGCGTAAAAAAGCTGAAATAAATAAATAAATGAAAATAAATAAGTGGCTTTACAAAAGAGGTGGATTTACATAGGCCAGGTACATTTTCTGTTTTTATTAATAGAAAACTTCATGCAATCTTTTTGTACGCTACCTAGAAACTTCAGCAATTAAGTGGCATAAAAAAGCTGAAATCAATAAATGAAAATAAATAAGTGGCTTTACAAAAGAGGTGGATTTACATAGGCCACGGTTATGATTTACCGAGAATGGAGGCAGGTCATTTAATAACCTTGACTTGCATGGGGAAAGGCATTTTCCAGAAAGAAGGAAAGCAACCTAAGCATCTAAGGGAGTAAGGTGAAACATACATTTAATTACAAATCTTGGTAACTGGCAATCCTAGACACTTCTAGCTAAAGGAAGAAATCTTTAAACAAGAGTGTGGGAACAAACAAACAGAAACCAGAAAGTCACCAAACAGCTAAAACATATACTTTTCATCTGCTTTCTTCTCACTTTTCATAACATTTACCTAGCTCTGAAAGGCGGGTATTCTTCAAGTAAGAGGGGTTAGAAATGTTCCTTTATTTGAAGGAGTATGGAAGTATGGAACATTAATTTCCATTTGTCTAATTGAGATGGGACACTGCTTGACTGGCAGCTCCAGTTTGCTATATTGTAAAGACTCCTTAGTGTTTTTTAAAAGCTCATTTACTCTTAATGTAATTAGCAAAAAATATTAAAAAGCCCAATTTGTCCGAAGCCTCAAGACAATACCCTCTCAAATCTTACAGGCTACAGTGGAGCAAGAAGCAGACACAAAGGGAATCTGGAGTTCTGGATGGTGAGGGAAAAGTAAATGCTGTCTCCAGAGAGAGCCGGCCAAAAGACAAGGCTTAGTGTAACATGGCCACAGCTCAGTGGTTTGCACATGCTTTGTATGCAGAAGGTCCAAAGGTCTATTTCTGGCATGTTCAAATAGAGGTGAGAAATAATAATAATAATAATAATAATTTATTATTTATACCCCGCCCATCTGGCTGGGTTTCCCCAGCCACTCTGGGCGGCTTCCAAAAGAATATTAAAATACAATGATACATCAAACATTAAAAGCTTCCCTAAACAGGGCTGCCTTCAGATGTCTTCTAAAAGTCTGGTAGTTGTTGTTCTCTTTGACATCTGGTGGGAGGGCGTTCCACAGGGAGGGCGCCACTACCGAGAAGGCCCTCTGCCTGGTTCCCTGTAACTTGACTTCTCGTAGTGAGGGAACTGCCAGAAGGCCCTCGGTGCTGGACCTCAGTGTCCGGGTAGAACGATGGAGGTGGAGGCGCTCCTTCAGGTATACTGGACCGAGGCCGTTTAGGGCTTTAAAGGTCAGCACCAACACTTTGAATTGTGCTCGGAAACGTACTGGGAGCCAATGTAGGTCTTTCAAGACCGGTGTTATATGGTCTCGGCGGCCGTTCCCAGTCACCAGTCTGGCTGCTGCATTCTGGATTAGTTGTAGTTTCCGGGTCACCTTCAAAGGTAGCCCCACGTAGAGCGCATTGCAGTAGTCCAAGCGGGAGATAACCAGAGCATGCACCACTCTGGCAAGGCAGTCCGCGGGCAGATAGGGTCTCAGCCTACGTACCAGATGGAGCTGGTACACAGCTGCCCTGGACACGGATTTAACCTGTGCCTCCATGGACAGCTGTGAGTCCAAAATGACTCCCAGGCTGCACACCTGGTCCTTCAGGGGCACGGTTACCCCATTCAGGACCAGGGAATCCCCCACACCTGCCCGCCTCCTGTCCCCCAGAAACAGTACTTCTGTCTTGTCAGGATTCAATCTCAATCTGTTTGCCGCCATCCATCCTCCAACCGCCTCCAGACACTCACACAGGACCGTCACCGCCTTCACTGGTTCTGATTTGAAAGAGAGGTAGAGTTGGGTATCATCCGCATACTGATGAACACCCAGCCCAAACCCCCTGATGATCTCTCCCAGCGGCTGCATGTAGATGTTGAAAAGCATGGGGGAGAGGACAGAACCCTGAGGCACCCCACAAGTGAGAGCCCAGGGGTCTGAACACTCATCCCCCGCCACCACTTTCTGAACACGGCCCAGGAGGAAGGAGCGGAACCACTGTATGACAGTGCCCCCAGCTCCCAGCCCCTCAAGACGGTCCAGAAGGATGTTATGGTCGATGGTATCAAACGCCGCTGAGAGATCCAGCAGAACTAGGAAACAGCTCTCACCTTTGTCCCTAGCCCGCCGGAGATCATCAACCAGTGCGACCAAGGCAGTTTCAGTCCCGTGATGAGGCCTGAATCCCGATTGGAAGGGATCCAAATGGTCCGCTTCTTCCAGGCGTGCCTGGAGTTGTTCAGCAACCACTCGCTCAATCACCTTGCCCAAGAATGGAAGATTTGAGACTGGGCGATAGTTGGCCATCGTGGCCGCATCTAAAGATGGTTTTTTAAGAAGCGGTTTAATAACCGCTCCCTCACGGAGGGAAGCATTCACCACCCCACGAAGCCCATCGCCCAGCCCTTCCCGGCTAGCTTTTATAAGCCAGGATGGGCAAGGATCAAGGAGACAGGTGGTTGGTTTCACTCGTCCAAGCAGCCTGTCCACATCCTCGGAGGTAACAGATTGGAATTGATCCCACGCAATTTGACTAGACAGGACTCTAGCACTCTCCCGCCCCGGCCCTGCTCCCACAGTGGCGTCTACCTCTTCCCGAATCTGAGCGACTTTATCTGCAAAAAACTTTGCAAAATCATTGCAGGAGATCATGTGGCCCGTACTGGGCCCCGATGTAGCAGGTGGTTCTGCTAAATTGCGGACCACCTGAAAAAGTCTCCTGCTGCTGTTTTCTGCCGATGCAATAGAGGCGGCGAAGAAAGCCTTCTTCGCCGTCGCTACCGCCACTTGGTAGGCTCGACACTGAGCTCTAACCTGTGTCCGGTCAGCTTCAGAATGGGTCATCCGCCACCGGCGCTCTAGCCGTCTCAACGATTGTTTCATTGCCCTCAGATCCGTGGAAAACCACGGTGCTGTCCGGGCTCCATGCAATCGGAGAGGGCGCTTCGGAGCCAAACAGTCAATAGCCCTGGTTAACTCCGCATTCCAGCGGGCCACCAGGGAATCAGCTGAAAGGCCATCAACATGGGATAAAGCATCCCCTACCACTCTCTGGAAACCATTTGGATCCATTAAGTGGCGGGGGCGGACCATCCGAATCGGTCCCACCTCCCTGCAGAGGGGAAGGGTCGCGGAGAAGTCAAGTTGCACCAGGAAGTGGTCTGACCATGGCACTTCTTTTGTTTCGCTTTTACTTAGTGTCAGAACACCAACATCCATGGAGGTAAACACCAGGTCCAAGGCATGTCCGCCTTGGAGCCCTGTCGCCCTGGAGAGTGGCTGCCAGTTAGTACAAGACAATACTGAGCCAAAAGGTCTGCCCTGATCTAAAGCAGCTTCCTTTTCAACAAGTCTTAGCTCAGAGGCAGAGCACATGTCAGAGCCCAAAGCAGCTCCAGCCAACTCACCCTTCTACAAGGCATTGTCTTCAGCTTACCAACTGCATCTCATCAGGCCAGGCTCCCACCTCGCATGGAGTCACACTTTTCTCTCCAAGGAGTTTTCTCACACACTCTGCTTGCATTTGCTTCATTTCACTGAACCACTGGTTCTGCTGTTCCATCTGTTGCTGGCTTTGCTGCAGGAGCATCTTGTCAAACATCTGGCCTCACTGCTGCTGGATCATTAACCTGACCTGCTCCAGTAATATTGCTGTTTCTCCCTCCACTCTGGCACCCCTCACTCACAGGCCCCTCTCCAGGAAACACAAATCCCACTCCTAACACCAGTGTAGAGCACCACCACAATCTCTGAGCGGTGTGAGATTTCAGGGGTTCCAGGCGCTTACTCAGGAATCGTGTTTCCTTCAGAAATGAGGCAGAGACTGTGGAGTTTTTATTATCTATGGTATATTTACACATATGTACAACCTTAGCCTGCAATGGAGGGATTCAGAGCATCAACATCCTAAAAGGGTCTTGTTTCTCCCATGGCTGCAGCCTTGAATTTAAACAAAAATCAAACATTGCTGTGAATGTTACTCTGACTCTTTCTCCAGCTTGCTGCCTTTTCCTCTAGGTCACAATACTGCAAACTCTCAACTCAGGCTTTGTCCTTCAAACTATCTCCAAGGAGGAAAGGGCCCTACCCATTTCCTGTATTACACAGAGCCTCTCCTCACCTGCTCTGCTTTGCTTCCCTTGATGGCTCATCACCCAGGCTATCACCTCAACACAAGAAGCTAGACAGGCTTATATTTTAATCCTAAAGGGGTTAGAAGGATCTCACATACAGCCTACTTCGTCTTCCCCACCACTCATGACAATATTCTTTGCTATCTCTTATCCTGATGGGTGATTTTAATGCAGTAATAACTCAAAAAATAGAATTGCACTGCTAGCTAAGGATCTTTGTACAAGGACACCTAAGGACAAATACTGGTAAATAAACTGAAGCAGGCAGAAGTTTCTTCAAGACTGATTTGAACAACAGCTAAAGAATACACCATGGAAAGGGACCAGACTAATGCACTTCCCTTTGTCTGGAATGCTGTTACATCCTATTAAGGGCTACAATTATCTTCTTTTCAAAATTTTGCTGCTATTGTTGACAACTGTACTACAGAAATTACAAATCCTTACATGCATTCAATATAGCCAGGGATGCCTTACATGCATTCAATATAGCCATGGGGCCACTGCATTTATTTCAGTTGGAGAACATGAGCACATTTAACTTATTTAGAAAGTTAACTTATTAGAAACACTTAATTGAGCCTGGCATATGCCCTAATTCTCCTACTTTACATGCAGCATTAAATTAGATCTCTGAAATCTGGTGAATGTTGAATGGTGAATGCTGACAATTCCAGTAAAATTTTATGTCTGGAAATTTAAGATATATGTTGTCTCAGTGTGATTGCCATGTCATGGGGACGTATGAAAAATAGGGAAGTGTCACCTGTTTTCAGATATACACAAAATGTAGCTGGGATTATCAGCATTCATATATGAGCAAATTCACCAGATGCTAGTATAGTCACTATAAGAAATTTGTACACATCCATACGCACAACTACAACGAATGTACAAAATGTTACATTTACACAGGAACACTGACAATCCTTGCGAATGTCTGAAATACTCAGCCAACACCCACCAGTGAGCATGTGACAGCCAGCCAGCTGTGGTCAATAGTGTTCACTTCTGCATGTCCTGAGGCAATTGCAATATTTGCCCACCAAATCTCTCTCTCTCCCTCTCCCTCCCTCTCTCTCGCATCCACCTACCCACCCCAGCTTCCCACTTCCTCCGCACATTGGCTAGCCGGCTGCCCCCAGGGAGAAACCTTCACCGTGGATCCGGGCTTGAGCCGCCCCGCCCTCCCAGCTCCGCAGCCTGCCGGCGCGTCGCTGCCCGGATCCAGGCCGCGCCGGTCGCCGGAGCAGATGGATCCCAGCGCGAGACCCCCGCGTGTGGCGCTTCTTCGTCCCCTGCAGCCGCGCGCCGGGCCCTTTCCCACCTGCCCGGCCTCCCTTCGGCGGCCAGGCTTACCTGCGGGCGCGGTGCTTCTCGTTCCCGCTCGCGGGCCGACGCGCAGCGAGGGATGCGTCTTCCGCAAGCAAAAGGCTCCGCTTGCTCCCGGTCCAGGCGTCCGGAGCGGGCAGCGCCGTGGCTCGCCCGCCTCGCTTGCTCTTTCGCCGCCTCTCGACGGAGCTCGGCCAGCAGCAGCAGCAGCAGCAGCGAGAGGCCGGCTGTGGAGGGACGAAGCGGATCGCCGCCCGCCTCGCTTCCTCCCGGCTGCAGCTGAGCAGCGGCACTGAATTCAGCTCATGGCCCTCCAGAGCCGCAATGACCGTTTTTGCACCTCCGGATTAACGCGGAATCAAAGCCGCTTGCTTTGCTTGCCCCCCCCCCCTCCCGCTGCCGCAAGAATCGAAGCTGACAGGAAACGTCCAGGAAAGCTCCATCTTGTTGGCGGAGGATGCGGGGAGTAGCGGCGCTGCCCCTGGAATGCGGAGCCCGAGGGAGCGAGCGGGACGCGGGAAGGGGCCGAGGGCAGGCAGGCGCCCTTCCTGGTGGCGAGAAGCCCTCGGAAGGACCGGCCTACAGGCCGCGTGGACCTGGCCCAGGTAGAGCACCTGCAGGTTTCTGACGCGCAGCGTAAATTAATAATAAAGAGTTCTAAAGAATAAAATCTTTACTGAATTAAAATAAATTTCTTTATCAACATGGTTCCAAACAGTTTGACTGAGATTACATGCTGCTCCGCTCACAGCTGAGGCAGACAGACTGCTGAAATCTTACAGAGAGCACAAAGAGAAACTGGCTACTAAGCCACATATCCAAGTGACTCAACAGTTAGGTCTGAATAACTTTAGTCGGCCCAAATGATTGTGCAGTCCCAGCACATCCCAGCCTGCTTTGCTGCTTCTGTTCTCATGTGTCTTTGTCACATGACTGTTTCCACCCAATTTATTCCTCGTGCTAGATGGCCAGATGAATGCTTCGGTTTGCAGTGGGCTTTTCGAAGAGGCCGAGTTGTGCCTAAATGTGTTTTCCCTCCCCAGGGGGAGGCAGCGAGGAAAAGGCGGCGGCGGCTTCTCCGCAAACCTGACTTGACAATTTAAAAAGGTAGAGGGGCAAACGCAAAGTGTCTTCTTCCAAGGCTAGCGCATGTACACATGTTAAGTCTCATATGCAGGCATCTACACGGCAGCAAAACAAACTTGGGAAATCTTCCACAGGGTATACTTCAATCATTAAAATAATTTCTCCATAGTAGCTACTGAGACAGAAAGGAGATTGCTGCAGCTTTGTTAATAAATGTATGGAAATGGAGGACATGCAGAGTTAAACCCATCTTGGTCACTCTTACCATCCTCCAGTTGTGGGTTAAATAACTCCCTCAGTGCTAAATACCACACCTATTGGGTTCAAGTTTTGGAGGTGGGAGGAGGTGTTTTCCCCCCAATGGAATCAACTGTTTGCCTCCCTATTGGCTTCTGCCAGCAACGAAACCAGCTGGAGCCAGACTTCAAGAGGAAGAGCAAGCAAACGACCACAGAATACCCCGACATGCATCTTTCCATCTCTGGGTCCATTTTCAGTTGGAGGGCAAGAACAGGACAGAGACCAGGAAAAGAACTAGGAGTGAAGGGGTGTCCTTGCATCTCCCTGGGAAACTCACTAAACCTGCTGTGCGGTATAGCACCCAAAACAAGATGGGAAAGGGCTGCTGACTGGATGCACAATTCCTGTTCTGTTTTGCACATGGTTATCCCAGCATGAAGTCATATCAGTTCTAATATACAGGTAGTCTTCAACTTCCAGAAGGATTATGTTCCAGGAATCACGTCTGAAAATCACAAATAGTCCTATCTTTTGAATGTTTCATTTTTTAAAAATTTGCCAAGCACTTTAAAGCTGTACATAAGTTAAATATGTGGAAGTTGCTAGAGACTATGGAGAGCAATGGGATGAAGTCAAACCACTGTGTTTCCTTGCTGTGACCTCCTCTCCTCCTCGACCTTGCTGATGTGGTCCAAAGGAACATTAATACTTTTAAAAAAGGAACTTACACTTTCACCCACAGTTCTATGCCTCCCCTAAATGTGAGTTGGCTTCACTACACGTTTCCCCCTGCTAGGATGGGAACCCTACCCCACCCCCACCCTTCCCATGTCAGTGTTATTAAACAACAAGCTATTGGGAGGCTATAGACTTGCTCTCTGTGATGATGCAGGGAGGACTTCACTTGTTCAACCACTTGTGTGGTTCTTTGCTCTATTTTATTGGGCAGAACTGATTACTTAGACTGTTTCCAATGGGGCTTTAGGTCTAGTTTTGAAGCTGAAACTGCCTTTGTTGTCCTAGTGTGGGTGGTTCATTTTTATTTATTTATTTGGCCAGAAGCCAGTATTTGGCTGTTGGTCAGCCATCCGGGGTAGTGAATGTGGCCATGCCTTCTCTCTCTCTCTCTCTCTCTCTCTCACACACACACACACACACACAGTTGTAGACAGAAAATTATCTAGTGACTTGCCAGATCCAGTTCTCCATTTCTGCTATAAAAGAAGTAGACTTTGAGGAGAAATCTCATAGCATAAGATTTATTACTCTAGACAGAAAAAAAAGGTCTCTCATCTGGGCTATATAAAAGCTTAACAAAAATACATAATACTGGCATAGATCTGGTAAAATAGAACTGGAATGAAGTTTCTGACTGTCACAGAAGAAGAATAAGACTATATGTGTAAACATATAGTGAAAATAATAATAAATGCACACCAAAGGGAGTCTTGATTTATTTTTTAATACAAATACAGTATTGCATCCTAGGTAAATTATGTAACATGTTTCCAACAATGAATATGGAACATGCAAGAGATGTAAGGACACTTTTGCCCATATTGTGATTGCAGTTTAATTAAGGGTTATTAGGGAAAAATAAATCAAAATATTGGATAAATCACAGAGTTCAATTTCATTTGAAGCACAAATAAATTATGTTACTCTGATTCTAACAACTCCAAGTTTGATTGCCACGACTAGTAGGATTGACTTGTTGTATCAACAATTGATTATTGGAAGAGAAAGATCTAGGAGAGAGCCAGTGTGGTGTAGTGGTTAAGAGCGGTAGTCTCGTAATCTGGGGAACCGGGTTCGCATCTCCGCTCCTCCACATGCAGCTGCTGGGTGACCTTGGGCTAGTCACACTTCTCTGAAGTCTCTCAGCCCCACTCACCTCACAGAGTGTTTGTTGTGGGGGAGGAAGGGAAAGGAGAATGTTAGCCGCTTTGAGACTCCTGAAGGGGAGTGAAAGGCGGGATATCAAATCCAAACTCTTCTTCTTCTTCTAGGACATTATGAGAATGGATAAAATTACTAGAAAGAAACAGTTATAGAAGGAAGTCAATTTTTTCAACAGCTTTCAGACACCATCAGTTTTGATTCTGGAGTGCTGCAACTTGCTGGGAGAGCAAGGGACACTGCTGGGATGGGAGGAATGGAGGATCATTTGCTCTGAGTACTGCATAACTTCCCAAGAGCATTTATGTAGCAGTGGCAAATAGTAGAGGTGTGAGTCTGCTCCCTGCCACCTCACCTGTAAGGCCTTCATCTGAAGAAGGATCCTCTTGGTACTTCCTAGAGCAGGGGTCGGCAAACCTTTTCAGTGGGGGGGCCAGTCCACTGTCCCTCAGACCTTATGGTGGGCCGGACTATATTTTTTTTGGGGGGGGGGATGAACTAATTCCCACAAATAACTCAGAGATGCATTTTAAATAAAAGGACACAACATTCTATGCAAGAGCACCAGGCAGGCCCCACAAATAACCCAGAGATGGTGGTACCTCGGGTAACTTAATTCGTTCTGGAGGTCCGTTCTTAACCTGAAACTGTTCTTTACCTGAGGTACCACTTTAGCTAATGGGGCCTCCTGCTGCTGACACCGCCACCGCACAATTTCTGTTCTCACCCTGAAGCAAAGTTCTTAACCTGAGGTACTATTTCTGGGTTAGTGGAGTCAGTAACCTGAAGTGTCTGTAACCTGAAGTACCACTGTAAAAGGACACATTCTACTCAGGTAAGCCACCCCCCGACTCTACCTTCCCTTCTCCGCAGCACTGGACGAGCCCCGGTGGCTGTTTACCTGTGTCTTGCAAGCAGCAGGGGTTGGCGGTGGTGGAATGATGAGCGGTGGAATGAGAGGGGCTGGCAGCAACAAAGCCTGAATTGAGCCTGCTTAAAATGGTGGCTGCTTGAGCAATCACGCTGCTGCTGCTGCTGCTGCTGCTGCTGCTGCTGCTGCTGCTGCTGGCACCAACAAAGCCCACCCCCCTTCCTCTCGGCTCTAGGCAGGGCAGGCATAAGCTAGGAGGAGGGAGGGAGGAGGCGACGCTGAATGCTCACGCTGGCGCAGCCTGAACAATCAGATCCATACAGCGATTCCCAGACCATCCATGGGCTGGATCCAGAAGGCAACTGGGCCGGATCCAGTCCCCGGGCCTTAGTTTGCCTACCCATGTCCTAGAGCAAAACAGGGAGGAGACAAAAGTGGAGAGCCAGAGCTGCCCTCCTTAACAGCCGCAATGGCAGGGAATTAATAGCAAGTACATAGTGGGTGAAAGCAGGAGTTCAAGTCAAGTTGTGTAATCCAGCTCAATGCCTTATCTGCCAAAGTTGTGATGGTTGTTATGAGGTAGGTGAAAACCTGTAATCCAGCCAATTTGCTGGCAGGAGAAAATTCCTTCCTGGCTCCAAATATAGCAACTGAATAAACCACAGCAAGGTCCATAAGCTAACTCACCCACTACCCCACTGGGAGGGCCCATAACATACTGAGTGGGTGAGAAAATCCCTGGATCGTCAGCCAAGAGGACAGCCTATATCTGGCCACCCCCTTAAACAGGCTAGGGGCAGCCTGGCAGCCTCTGCCCCTGATTGGACTTGTGGGCACTGCCCGCTCAATACCTGTAAGGTCCATTATTGCTGGAGATGGGTGGTGCTTGGTGACCATACCCTCCCCCAGCTGCGCAAGAAGATGGCAGCTTCCCCAGACCAGCCACAGCCATGCCATGCAGCTAACCCCTTTGGGTGCCAGCCACAGTAGTGGGAGTCACTGGACCTTGCTTGTACCAGGTGGCACTCGAAAACGGACGTTTGTGACGCCGGCTCATAGACCAGCTTAGGCGCAGGATTGGGGATTTGGACACTACCGTGGTGCCCCCAACTGCGATTGTGGCTCCGGAACAGACGTTTACAGATGGCAAGGCTCCCCCTACACCTCTCTTGCAAACTGCGGGTGTGGAGCCGAACCAAGCTGCTTCAGAGGGTCTGCCAGACTCCCCACAGACTCAGACCACTGCCATGCCTGACATTCTGCCAACTCCACTCACGGCGGTTCCACCCACAGCAGCAGATCCAGGGAACTTGGTTTCAACGCCACATAGGGTCGCACCACAGCCTTAGCAAGAATTGGGCAGCCCCCCGGACCTGGGTCCTCGCCGGTCTGGCAGAGTTTCCAAGTCCCCAACTTATTTAAAAGACTATGTCATTGGATGGTGTTTCCTGTTTGGCAGGGGGTTGGACTCGATGGCCCTTGTGGTCTCTTCCAACGCTATGATTCTATGACATGTAACACTGTCGGTCGAATGGAAGTATGTGAAATGTGAAAAGTATTCTATGATTCTATGAAATGTAACCGATATGCTTTTGTGCCTAATTGAACCATTACCTGTAGTGCTATATATAAGGAAACCATTACGATTGTAATTAACGCCTTATCTTGGTGGGGAGGGGTGTTATGAATCATAAAATCATAGAGTTGGAAGAGACCACAAGGGCCATCGAGTCCAACCCCCTGCCAAGCAGGAAACACCATCAGAGCACTCCTGACATATGGTTGTCAAGCCTCTGCTTAAAGACCTCCAAAGAAGGAGACTCCACCACACTCCTTGGCAGCAAATTCCACTGTCAAACAGCTCTTACTGTCAGGAAGTTCTTCCTAATGTTTAGGTGGAATCTTCTTTCTTGTAGTTTGGATCCATTGCTCCGTGTCCGCTTCTCTGGAGCAGCAGAAAACAACCTTTCTCCCTCCTCTATGTGACATCCTTTTATATATTTGAACATGGCTATCATATCACCCCTTAACCTCCTCTTCTCCAGGCTAAACATGCCCAGCTCCCTTGGCCGTTCCTCATAAGGCATCGTTTCCAGGCCTTTGACCATTTTGGTTGCCCTCCTCTGGACACGTTCCAGTTTGTCAGTGTCCTTTTTGAACTGTGGTGCCCAGAACTGGACACAGTACTCCAGGTGAGGTCTGACCAGAGCAGAATACAGTGGCACTATTACTTCCCTTGATCTAGATGCTATACTCCTATTGATGCAGCCCAGAATTGCATTGGCTTTTTTAGCTGCCGCGTCACACTGTTGGCTCATGTCAAGTTTGTGGTCAACCAAGACTCCTAGATCCTTTTCACATGTACTGCTCTCAAGCCAGGTATCACCCATCTTGTATTTGTGCCTCTCATTATTTTTGCCCAAGTGCAATACTTTACATTTCTCCCTGTTAAAATTCATCTTGTTTGTTTTGGCCCAGTTCTCTAATCTGTCAAGGTCGTTTTGAAGTGTGATCCTGTCCTCTGGGGTGTTAGCCACCCCTCCCAGTTTGGTGTCATCTGCAAATTTGATCAGGATGCCCTTGAGTCCATCATCCAAGTCGTTGATAAAGATGTTGAATAAGACCGGGCCCAAGACAGAACCCTGTGGCACCCCACTAGTCACTCTTCTCCAGGATGAAGAGGAACCATTGATGAGCACCCTTTGGGTTCGGTCAGTCAGCCAGTTACTAATCCACTGAGTGGTAGCATAGTCAAGACCGCATTTTACCAGCTTCTTTACAAGAATATCATGGGGCACCTTGTCAAATGCCTTGCTGAAATCAAGGTAGGCTACATCCACTGCGTTCCCTTCATCTACCAGGCTTGTAATTCAGTCAAAAAATGAGATCAGGTTAGTCTGACATGACTTATTTTTCAGAAATCCATGCTGACTTTTGGTGATCACAGCATTCCTTTCTAGGTGCTCACAGACTGTTTGCTTAATGATCTGCTCCAGAATCTTCCCTGGTATTGATGTCAGACTGACTGGGCGGTAATTATTTGGGTCCTCTCTTTTCCCCTTTTTGAAAATAGGGACAACATTTGCCCTCCTCCAGTCTGCCGGGACTTCGCCTGTTCTCCAGGAATTCTCAAAGATGACTGCCAGTGGTTCTGAGATCACATCTGCCAGTTCTTTTAATACTCTTGGATGCAGTTCATCTGGCCCTGGAGACTTGAATACATCTAAACTAGCCAAGTATTCTTGTACTATCTCCTTAGTTATTCTGGGCTGTGTTTCCTCTGAAGTTCTCATCCTGGGCCAGCAGGGGGATACTGTAGATAGTTTTCACTCAGGTCCACATATGCAAATAAGGAATTGAAAGTGATGTTCAGTGATTGGATAGTTACAGAAAGTTGTTACTGTTGCTTTGTAGTTGAGCTCTATATAAGCAGGTTGGCTGAACCCTTCAGCCCAGTTCTGTTCTGGCCTGTGAATAAACTAGAGCTATTTGAAGAAACGCTGTATCGTCTGATATGTTCACCCACAACTTAACATATAGAGATCTTGTATCTACATGCTTCCAGCTACCATCCCAAACACACCAAACAATCAATTGTATATAGCCAGGCTCTACGTTAGAGCCACATCTATTCCAACTCTAAAACAATGCAGGGACCTGGTCTGAATAGAGACATTGGATTCTTATCTCAGGAAAGTCAAGATACAAATATGCAACAAACAACAAATACAGCCAACGATTGATTTCTATGCATCCTATTGACGCATGACCATACACACACGCATTACAATGGGGTGGGGGCATGACCTGGACCGCAACCCCTGCACAAATTGGGGGTTGCCTGTATGTGCAGATTCAGAACTCTCAGCAAAACATATATAGACTCCCTTCCACAGAAGGCAGTGATGGCCACTAACTTGGATGGCTTTAAAAGAGGAAGAGGAGAGGGCTCTTGATGTCTCCTAGCCAGGATGGCTTTGCTCTGCCTCCATTGTCAGAGGCAGCAATGCTTCCAAATCCCAGTTGCTGGAAACCATGGAAGGGGAGAAGGCTCTTGTACTCATGTTCTGCTTGCAGGTTTCCCAGAGGCCACTGTGAGAACAGAATGCTGGACTAGATGGGCCAATGGCCTGATCCAGTAGGCTCTTCTTACGTTCTTGCATAAAAATGAAAGCTAAGAGTCTGGGGCCCCTGCTGGCATGGGGCCCCTTGCACAACCCTCAGTTGGCAGCCCTGGCTATATTGAAAACTGATGAGGGAGGTGGGGACACTGTTTAATTTCTAAAGAGGGTTATACAGAGATTTGGATTTATGCCAACTGCAGTGTAAAACCATTTCCCTCACAGCTGTGTGGGATGTTCTCAGTGGAAAGGGAGAGGCGTGCAGCATGTTCTCAAGGGCACATTTAGTACATTCCGGACAGCTAGAAGAAATAATTATTGGCTGCCAAGCCTGAACACAATGTGTTGACCTCTATGTGAGAGTTAGGAAATAAACTCTACTGCTTATTTCCCCCTTCCGTTCCCATCTCTTTGCCCCATTTATATCATTATATAAATTTATATTATATTTACAACTATAAATACACATTGCATTTCTAATTGTAACAATTAACTGCCAGTGAATTCTCATGTGTGCACAGAGGAACATACGCGAACACACAAATACTTCAGTTTTCATCCGTTTTATTTCCAGGCCTGAGGTTCATTCTTCCTGCCTTCAGGAAGGATAATGTATTCTTGCCATGCTGCATTATTTTGAAATAATACACAATTTTTGCTTTTCCAGCTGTTTTGTTGTGATAGGCCCATGTTGACTCACATTGCCTGGAAGCTAAGCCAGCTCTGATTCATTGCTACATCCATTCCAAGCAGAGTTTGGAAGAGGAAAGTATATAAATGGAAGTCTACAGTACAGAGCTTTTTTGTGTGGCTTGCTGTAAATGTCAGATGACTCTTTGCTGAAGCTGAAGGTTGAGGGTTCCATTCTGGGCTACATAAAGGTGTGAAACGGGCCTAAAGACCACCAGCACTAAGAGAAGATGTGTATTTGAAATATGCTGCACATTCTTTTCTTGGCAAGTATTACTGACAGCAAGAAGCCACTTAATGAATGTTTGACTCTGATGCATTTGTGAGGTTCAAAATAATGTCAAGTCCAGATGCCCAACTAACTTGCAGTGAATACATGGTTGCATTGATAGGATTCTGCTGTTGTTGATGATCCACCCCCAGTTATTTGTTGCCCCTCCAAGTCAAGCTGCCCTGTCTTCTCAGTCCTTCCTGCTTCTTTGTTTAGGGAAGTAAGCAGTCAATATATCCTCATAGTTTATGCCTACTGACTATGATGTTGTTTTCTGTCTGGACTATAGTGGGTTGGATCCAGACTTACAGCATAATCCGAATCATGTCTACTCAGAAACAAGTCCTATGGAATTCAGTGGATCTTACTCCTAGGTTGGTTGATTTAGGTTCCCAGCCTTAGTCATACTTAAGAGTTGACTCAGTGAATTAATAGGCCTTAATTAGACTTGATTGATCTACTCTTAAGTATGGCTAAATCTGGAGCCAAGCTATTCTGTTAAGGGTTTTGTTTGTTTGTTTTATGCTATTTACACCTGTAAATACACTTGTTGTACATAATCTCTCACCATAAAATTAAGATGAATGATTGTCATTATTTATATGCTGCTTAATGGCCAAGGTGGCTTCTAAGTACTTTACAAGTATAAATCCTACTACAGAATTTAAAATTGTTAAATTATGAAGTTAAAATTGATAGGAAAACAATTTCACCAAAACAATAAAATAAACGCCCACAATTAAAATGCACAGTAACACAAGCCTATTATGGAAAGGACCAGTAGTATTGAGTTACTGAATTGCCAGGAGTATTTCTGGTTTTCAGGGGGCTCAACACACAGTTTTCTGTTAATGACACTACTTGCATGTAGAATGAACAAAACCCTGTTGGTTCTGCATTAGATCTCATGGCGCTATTCAGAAAGCCCCAAAGATCTGTAAGTAAGCAACAGCCAAGATAAGACAGAACAGACTTTCCATTTGATTTCACATCACACTTCATTTTCCTTTTTTGATGGACTATTCAGATGTATTCATCCAAGCAAAACAAACTGAAGTAGTACTGGGCATCTCATGGTTCTTCTTAGCATATTCTTAGCACATGCTAATTTGCCAGATCACCGGATAACTAATGCACACCCTCCAACCTGTTGTAGAAGGAAACAGGGACACTTTTCTTCTGGGGGGCACCCCCATGCAAATCACATGACCCATACAAGATCACAGTGCCCAAAACAGGATATCCCAATTTAATTGGGACAGTTGAGGGCTATGCTAATGCAGCAGGCTGGGAAACTTGGATTTATGAACAGATCCAGATTGGAGAATCTGTAATCTGCATAGGCACACAAGTGCATATGTTTTTGCCCCTTCTCCAGGGCTATTTGTGTTGCTGTGTTCATTTACTAAATTTGGGTCAATTTAAGCCACTGACCTTCGCCTTGTCAGGTGGAAACATCTAGAGATGAACCCTTCTAGAGAGAATTGGGGATATAAATTTGGTCAGCTTGTAACACTCAGAACAAACAAAAATGAGCATTTTTTCACCTTTGGCTGAAATGTTTAGTTGCGTTGGAGAAGATCTCCACTCCTTCCTCACCCATTTCCCTCCCTTCCAAGTGCTAGCACTATCATGGGGATGAAAATAACTCCAATTCTTCTATGGCTCTTCACACGTGCACCGACACGTGCACCCACACGGCACCCAGTGATGGTGCTGCTGCTGCCAGAAAATTGGAGTGGGTGCAACTGGCAGGCCCACAGGAAAGGCTTGCTGGACTAGATAGCAGCTTTTGTACCCAAACGAGTCTGGAAACCAGATTGAAAGTTTGCAGATAAATGGTTTCATCCAGGAACACCTGGATCTGGGATGCTGCTACTGGCTGAACTATTTTACATAAAAATAAAAAGTCTGAGATGAGCTGATAGTTGTTACAATTTGCAGACTCGAGTGATGGTATCTTCTGCAGTGGCCCAGGGCAAGGCACAACAACCCTCTCTAAGGGAGGCATTAATTACCAACTGGCTTTTCCCTCCTATGATACCTTTCCAAGTATTCTGTCATTTCCCAAGTATTCTGTCCTTGTCTTTTGACTTCACAAAAAGAAGGGTATGGTAAATAGAAGCCACAACAGCATCTGTAATTAAGATAGAACCCAAGTCAGAAGAAATGTGATCAGCTTTATCAGCAAAGTATTTGAAAGTTCCCCAGTCCTTTACTTGGTGTCACCACACTGAACAGATACAACAGTGGTAATTGACCCTCAAAGTCCCTTCCAACTCTACAGTTTTATGATGGATCAATGGAGGGATCTTCAAATTCACGCATTATTATTTTTTGTAAGTACAATTGTGGAAAAGACAACTAATTTTGATGAAAGAAATTCTCCTGCCAAAACAGAAGATAGCATAGATTTTAAAGAGGTTCCTTACATCATTGGCAATGCTTTATGGTCTAACTTTCTTTGATCCGATATTACAGAATATGTTATCATGAATAAACTTGAAAAGAAAACAGAGCAGGATGAAGGAGAGATTTTAAAGGTCTAAATATACCTTGTTTTTGCTGAATATCAGATACGTTATCCACCCTATTTTTCATCTATCATTCCTCCGTTGTAATTAGCTGTTGCTCATAAGGCTACCCCTACTTGAAAGTTGATTTTGATATATCTATTTAAATATTCCCCAAAGCATTCCCACTTGCCCCTAGTCTGTTTGTGGTTTTGGTTCCTTATTGTGGCTATCATGTTTGCTAGTTCTGCAAATTCTATCAGTTTATGCAGCCATTGCTCTTTTTAGGAATTCCTCTTTCTTTCCAATTTTTAGCATATACAGTTTTGGCTGCTGCTGTTGCATAAAAACATGCACCTTCATTGGTATCTCATCTCCAATTATAGCCAATCAGAAGGCTTCAGGTTTGGGGGGGAATGTAAAATTGAATATCTTTTTTAGCTCATCATAGACCAATGTCCCAGTATTCTTGGGCATATTTACACAACCACCACATGTGAATAAAAGATCCCTCCACATCTGAACATTTCCAACACAAATTAGGCCCTCTTTTGAAAATTTTAACCAATTTGCTGGGTGTCAAGTACCACCTTCTTCCTTTCTTATGAAAGGGTCACAATACCTCCTTCCCACCTTCACTCCTAATCACCCTCTCTCACACCCAGAACTTCCCACCAAAAAGATTCCCCGCTTTCTCTCTCCAGAAAAAGCCCCTGTCTGTGCCAAGGAGAAAGAAAGGGAGGGAGGAGAGCCCCCTTCCAAAAGCAGGTCATTGGCATTCCTTCTGTCCTTCTCTTCCAGAGGTGACCCATTTGGGCTCTGAGGGTCGCCTTCCAGGTCTGGGCTCAGTGTGTGTGCCTCTTGTGTCCCCTAGTGACTCAACCAGTACAAAAATTACATTGCCAGCTGTTGAGGCTGAGGGCTCTAAATCCCAGGTGAGAGACATGTCACCTCTGTGTTAGCTCTCTAAGGCCATTTGGCAATGCTCTTGAACCAACAAGTTATTTATTTATTGAACTATTTCAGTAAAGTTTTAAAAAAATTAAAAAGTAATTACCGTTCAAAAGATATACAGCCCTGTTTAGTGTTTGCCCTGTTCAGCCCCCCTCCCTCTGCTCAGGCTACTGAAGGGTTCTCAAGATTTATTGTTGGTTGGTACAGCATAATTTTGGTAGGTTTGTACTTGTCTGTGTTTACAGAAATTTGTGTACATACCAGCTGGAATGTTGTGGTCCCATGGCCAGACACACAAAGTACTTCTGAAAAGTACAGGTTGTGCAAAATGAACCAATAGGCAGCCTATCAAAGCTTAGTAACATGAGATAATTAACGTCTGTCTCCCCAAAACAACATTCTGGGCAGGGGCACGCTTTATAGAGGCTTTCACCCTGAGTAGTTAATTTAAATTAGCAAGGCTAGTCAGATACAGTGAAATGCAACATGGAAAGAAGAAAATCTATCCAAGGGCATAGATAATTTGTGTGCTAACCAATTCTATGATGTTTGCTTACACACACACACACACAGAGAGAGAGAGAGAGAGAGAGAGAGAGAGAGAGAGAGAGAGGAGAAACACCATGCAGCTCAGGCAGAAGAATTCAGAAAGACCAACTTCACACCTACGGCTTGCTCAAGCGTAACACCACAATGGAGGGGCCTCTGGAAACTTCCTCTTGTTCCTTAAAATAGCACTCTGTGTGTGTGTGTCCCATCAACGTGCCATTTCTGGAACATAAAAAGTGTCATTTCAGCAGGGCTAAAAATCCTCAAGTTAGAAACTATTTGCCTTGCCAGAATTTATACTGTTCAAAACCCTGCAGGCAGGAGATTGTGATGGTCATTCTCTCTGACACTGCAGTGTTGTTGTGGAAATGGCTGGAACTTGGATATGCTGCAGAACCCAGGAGGGGAGCAAAATCATGGAGAAGAAATTTGAGGAAGTAAAGAAATGGGTCCACAGCACAGAGATAGTTTTATCATCACAACCATCTAAGAACAGCTACTAGCCATGATGGCTGTGCTGTGCCTGCATGATCCGAAGCAGTGATGCTTCTGAATACCAGCTGCTAGAACCTTCTTGCAGGCTTCCCACAGGCATCTGCTTGGCCACTGTGTGTACAGGATACTGGATGAATGAGCCTGTGGCCTAATCCAGTAGGCTCATCTTGTGTTTTTATAGGGAGCCTGTGGTCCTCTAGATGTTGTTGGACATCAGCTCCCATCAGCCTCAGCTAGCCTGGCCAATGGTCAGGGGTGGTGGGAGTTGCAGTCCACCAGCATCTGGAGGGTCCCCTATCTCTTGCAGAATAGGACTTGAACTTGGAGCCTGAAGGTCAAGAGGCAGAGATTCAGGCTATGAGCCTCCCATGAATGACTGGCAAGTGGGATGAATGATGAGCCTATCTGTACCCATTCATTCCTCATGGCATTCATTTAGGAAAGAACAGATATTGATCCTGTTAAATGTTTTAACCTTTAAAGCCCTATACAGCCTACCCTCCTACTTACGGGACCACCTCTCCTGGTACACCTTGCGGAGGACCTTATGGTCCATAAACAATAATACTATGGAGGTCTCAGGCCTCAAGGAGGTTAGACTGGCCTCGACCAGGGCCAAAGTCTTTTCAGCCCTGGTCCCAGTCTGGCTGAACACTCTGTCGCAAGAGACCAGGGCCCTGCGGGATTTGACATCTTTCCACAGGGCCTGCAAGACGGAGCTGCTCCATCTGGTCTTTGGTCTGGGTCCAGTCTGACTCCCTTCTTTCTTTCTATGGGACCCTGTTTGTAAGTGGCCTTCCTTGGCTTTTTCTATCGGCACATATGGGACCAGCATAGATGGCCAGGCCTGGTGAACATTTAATTCCTTACTCCTACCGTTATGATTCATGGGTTCCCACTTAATTTTATTTTGATCTTAAATGTTATATTGAATTGTATTTTAAATCTAATTGGTTGATTTTGTGTTTTTAATGTATTAGATATTTGGTGTTAAGGGACGTGGGTGGGGCTGTGGGTTAAACCACAGAGCCTAGGACTTGCCGATCAGAAGGTCAGCGGTTCGAATCCCCGCAACGGGGTGAGTTCCCGTTGCTCAATCCCTGCTCCTGCCAACCTAGCAGTTCGAAAGCATGTCAAAGTGCAAGTAGATAAATAGGTACCACTCCGGTGGGAAGATAAACAGCATTTCCATGCGCTGCTCTGGTTCACCAGAAGCGGCTTAGTCATGCTGGCCACATGACCCGGAAGCTGTACGCCGGCTCCCTCGACCAATAAAGTGAGATGAGCACCGCTACCCCAGAGTCGGCCACGACTGGACCTAATGGTCAGGGGTTCCTTTACCTTTACCTTATATTTGGTGTTAGCAGCCCTGAGCCCGATCTCGGCCGGGGAGGGCGGGAATAAATTAAATTAATAATAATAATAATAATTATCCCAAATAGCCTCAATTAATGTGTATCCCTATAAAAGCTTCCAGGTCAGACTTTGTTCTGTCTGAATATAGTGTGGCTGATCATTCATAGAATCATAGAATTCTAGAATTGGGAGGGACCCCAAGAGTCATCTATTCCTCCACCCCCACCCCCCGCCAGCTAAAGCATCAATGACAGATGGTCATGGATCCAACCTCTGCTTTGAAACCTCCAAGGAAGAAGAGTCCACAACCTCTGAAGGGAGACTGTTCCATTGTCAAACAGCTCTTACTGCCATAAGGTTTTTCCATATGTTTAGTCAGAATCTCCTTTCTTGTAATTTGAAGCCATTGGTTCAAGTCCTACCCTCCAGAGCAGGAGAAAACAAGCTTGTGGAAGCAAAGTGCAGAGCCAACCACGGCGCAGCTCCAGTGGCCAGCTCTTTCACCTCCTCCTCTTGTCATGGAGGGGAAGAATGGTCAAAGCAGCTTTCTGCACAGGAGGAGCCACTAGATATTGAAGCTGCACGGCTGCCATGTTCAGCTCCCCTCTGGTTCCTCCCGACATCACGCGTGCAACATTGGCCCTCCACAATTGCCCTTGCAAGCAGGCACCTCTGTAAGTAATCATCAAAAAAGTTACACAGTAATGGAAAACAATGACCTTAACACAAAACTCATATCTATTTACACACTGACCTGCTTTCCAAGGGATCTCTGGTGTTGCCCTGTGCTCTACAGCACACCCACTTGTGATTCTACATCCCAGCAAGAATGGGCTTGCTAATTTTCAAATAATCTTCCTCTTATATTAGCAGTTTAAAGGGCATTTCAAGCGGTATTATTTAGCCAACAGAAGCAGGTGTGGTTTTTCTTTTTTCCATTAGAGGGCAATCTTGTCTCAGGAATCCTTCATTCTTGTAAATCGTTGTCTAAGAATTTCTCTTAAAGTTATCTTCTAGCTAGGTGGTCCAGCTACCTAAATCTAAGCAAGGTAAGCAGCAGCATAGTTCAACAAGGTAACATTTCTTATATTCTTCACCCTGCAAGGCAGAGGAACAGTAGACATTCAATATTGAGAAACAGTCACTATGAATAGGGTGTGGGGGTCTCATTTCACAGACCCTGTACAGAGCCTCAACACTGAATGAATGATGAATTTTACTCATTTTACTTAAGGGAGGTGGCACCACATAGACATCCATTGATGTCAAAATAAAAAGCTGGCATGGTCCTAAAAAGAGATTGCAAATGGAAAAGATTTTCAATTAAGCAAAACCAAATTGAATATATTTAGGAGAAATAGAAAGGAAACATGGGGCGCCATGAAGATTGAAACATATATTGCAGTTTAATCAATTCGTTAGTCTTTTAAGGTTCCACAGGGCACAGCACCTGGGAAACTGGGGGGCCCTCCCGTGAAGATGCATAAGCATAGTTTCTCAGCTTTGTCTCTGAATAACATTTTTAAAGATAATCCCTTTTTTCCAAAAGAGAAGCAAAAACATTTAAATGTAAAGCCACCCTTTCCAAAGAGAATGTCTCTGACACTCTGTCTAGCTCCAATGAACTAGACATGGTGTTTAAAGGGGGGGGGGGCAGAAAGCTCTCAGGCTGCCTAGTTAAAAACAAAAGAAGATGAAAGAAGTGGACCCCATTTGGGAAGGTTCATAGACATGTGATCACATGTCAACGTTTCTGTTCAAGCATGGTCAGGGAGGTGGGAAGCAGAGCCAGTGAGGTGGCATGGACAGGGTTCCAAGGGCCAGATAGAGATCAGGAGGCCCACATTTGCAGACCATGTGTCCCTGTTTTCCAGGGACAGTCCTGGATTTATAAAAAGCCGTACCGGTTTCTGATTTGATCCTGGAAGGTCCCATTTTTCCTTAGGATGTTCCTATTTTCATCAGAGAAATGCTGGAGGGTATGCATTTGGCCCTTGGGACTGAGGTTGCCCATCCCTGCAATAAATGTAAAATTGGGCCTTGAATTTTAAGTCTGCAAAAAATGTGTTCCTCAGGAAATTGTTGTCTTCGTCTTTGCATATCCTAGCTAAGGTCTATCACTGGAGGCATCAACCTTTGATCAGCATCTCCAGCCTCTACAAAGCATGAAACTACAGCTGTTTCAATATGTTGCTGAGTAGATTTGCATTATTAAAACTGCATGGTGAGTTGAGGTCCCATATGTTCTTAATTTCACAGATTTTAAAAATAGAAAGTGAAAGCTCCCAGCTGGGGCATGCAGCTGCTGCTTAAGCACTTGTGAAAAACAGGGCCAAAAGTTTCAGTTCATAAATGCAACAGGTTTTCAACTACAGCCAAAAGAGGAACTCCACTCGTCCCTGTTTGGAGGAAAATCAAGGGATGAGTGAGAGCAATCCATTATAACCCTCCTGCCCCCACATTTGCCAGAGCACCCTCTTTGCTTTAACTTGCTGTACCTCCTGATGGACAGGGGCACATTTAATAATGGGACTTTGGGGGTGCCATAAACTCTTGCTCAGCAATGTTCTTCTTTCCAGAAACCCGTAATATTTATTTTTCTTGACATTGTCGTTTCTAATTTGTGAGAGCCTGTAAGGTCAAAAAGTGCAGTGGTCCAACAGGGTGCTTTAGTTAGTAGTGTAGTGGGGAAGAAGAAAAATAAGTGATAATTTTGAGATGACTGATTGCTCTATAACTTACAGTAGAATCCTGAGCATGACTAATCAGAAGTAAGTCCTGTTGAGTTCAGTAGAACTTACTTCTGGGTAAATGAGTAGAGCAGGGTGGGGAGCCTGGTGCCCTTTCACGGTTGCTTGACTAAGGCGCCCACCATCCCTGCTTGGAGGTGGCGATGGGCTTGATGTTATCCAGTAAACTGAAGGTGTTCTGAGTTCCTGAGTTTGGTAGGTGGGCAGACTGCCTGTTTTCAACAGAGCGGCACTCCCCTGAGAAGAGGTCCATAGGCTGGGGCTGCTCCTGAATTCAATGCTATCACTGGAGACTCGGGTCATTTCAGTAGCTAAGAGTGCATATTTCCAGCTCAAGATGGCTTGGGGGTGTGCTTCACACACTGGTTACACCCAGGTTGGACTCTGTGTGGGGCTGCCATAGAAAACAATTTGGAAACTTCAACTGGTCCAAAAAGCAGCAGTCAGATTACTGGGCTGTGTTTCATTTAGAGTTCATGGAAGCCCTGTTGTAAAACAGCTGCACTGGTTGCCACTTTATTTTCAAGCCCAATTTGAGAGACTTGCACTTGTGTTTAATGCCTGAATGACTTAGGTCCCAAACATCTGAAAGACCACCTCTGTATCTACTGATCTTTTCATGTTTTAAAATTGGCAGAGCAGAGGGACACTTCTTGGTAGTGCTACCACCCAAGAAGTGAAGGATATATTGGTCCAGTAGCCTCTTTCTCCTTCTCCTTTTTATTTGCTTTTCCATTACAATTCTTCATTGGTATATCAACATTAGTACAACTGTTGCATTAAAAGAGAAAAAAAGAAAAAAAAGAATGACTTCTTTTCATATACTTCCCTTCCACTCCTTCCCTCGTTTCATCTCTGTTCCCAACCTATCCATGTCTTCTTGTTCTTCTAAATTTTCTTCTCTCCTTTTCTTTATCTCATGTTATAATTTATGCTACTGAATTATGCTCATCCTGCTAGATTGATTGTCTTATTATAATAATGTTTCATATGTTCTATACATAACATCCAATCCTCATTTTTTTTCCATCTCTGTTTCTTATTTTATTAGTCATACTCACTAATTCCGCATATTCCAACAGTTTATGATGCCACTCCTCTTTTGTTTGAACCGCATCTGTTCTCCACTTTTGTGCAAGTAAAATCCGTGTAGCCGTTGTTGCATACATGAATAGACGCACTTGTTTTTCTGGGACTTCTGTTGTTATACCCAGAAGGTAAGCCTCTGGGTTTTTAGGAAAGGATCTTTTAAACATTTTTTTCAGTTCATTATGAATTAATTCCCAATAGTCTTTAATAACCCTACAAGACCACTACATATGGTAGAATGTTCCTACTGTCTCTACATTCCCAGCATTTGTCACTTTCCGATTTGTACATACATCTTTGCCAATTTGTTGGGAGTTCAGTACGCAGGTGGCGCTGTGGGTTAAACCACAGAGCCTAGGGCTTGCCAGTCAGAGGGTTGGCGGTTCAAATCCCCGCGATGGGGTAAGCTCCCGTTGCTCGGTCCCTGCTCCTGCCAACCTAGCAGTTCGAAAGCATGAAGCGCAAGTAGATAAATAGGTACTGCTCCGGCGGGAAGGTAAACAGCGTTTTCATGCGCTACTCTGGTTTGCCAGAAGCGGCTTAGTCATGCTGGCCACATGACCCGGAGGCTGTATGCCGGCTCCCTCGGCAAGATGAGCGCTGTAACCCCAGAGTTGTCCGCGACTGGACCTAATGATCAGGGTCCCTTTACCTTTAAATACCACCTATGAATCATCTTTACATAGTTTTCTTTTAAAGTGCAACAGGCAGTAAACTTCAAGTTGTTTCCCCCACAATTGTTCCCACAATAATCTTAGGTCAAAATTATGTCCCACATCCCTAGCCCAGTTGATCTCAGTTCTCCACATTTCCAGAAGCAATTTGAGGATTTCTTTTTTTTTTATTTTATAAATGCCCATTAAAATTCATTGGAATTTTAATGTGTTTCCCCCCCTAATAAGCAGTATGATCTTTGTTCTGTGACTTCTACCACATGTTGGAGACACATCTTTTGGCCTGGTCTGAATCACAGAATTGTAGAGTTGGTTGAGACCCCAAGGGTCATCTAGTCCAACCCCCTGCAATGCAGGAATCTCAACTAAAGCATCCCTGACAGATGGCCATCCAACCTCTGCTTAAAAACCTCCAAGGAAGGAGAGTTCATCCCCTTCTGTTTCACTGTCAAACAGCTCTTACCATCAGAAAGTTCTTCCTGATACTTAGTCTTGGTTTGTGGAACCCACATATTTTCTGGGTTTTTCCCCTGTTACTAATCTTTTTTGTTGAAACAGTTCGTGTTATGTACTGAAGTTCTCACCCTGGGCCAGCAGGGGGATACTGTAGATAGTTATGCAAATAAGGGATCGAAATTGACGTTCTGTGATTGGATAGTTTTAGAAAGTTGTTACAGTAACGTTGTACTGGAGCTCTTTATAAGCAGGCTGACTGAACCCTTCAGTTCAGTTCTGTCCTGGCCTGTGAATAAACAAGAGCTGTTTGAAGAATTGCTGTGTCGTCTGATATGTTCACCCACAACTTAACAGTTAGTGTTTACTTTTTAAAATAAATATAATTGCTTTCCTTTTTTATAATTGTACATTGTATTGCCAGTGCTTTTTTCCTTTGGGGGTACTCAAGGGTATGCAGTACTGGCACCTTTTTTTCTAGAAGAAAAGCACTGTTTATTGCTAACCCAACCTGGGATTTTGGGGTGAGGGGGCAGGTAAGAAATCAAATAAATAAATAAACAAACATATAACAACTATATGCACCATGCTGGTGACCTCACTTATGTTGGATATAATGTTCAATTATATATTGGCGATAGAATCAAGTCTCACAAGGTCTCAGAAGGAAATTTGATCCCACTCAGCAGAGGATAGACATTGTTTTCAGCTGAATAACCCTTAATCAAGAAATTATTTGATATAGACGAAAGCACACTTGAACTCTGACATAATCAAAATCTTCTGTTTGTGTCTTATTTTCCCTTGCTCCTCAGCCATAATTTCTGACTTCATTCTGTTTAGGCTTCATTTTTCTAAGGGGTGGTCTCCAGTTTTCATGCTAAGCCAGTTATCTTCAAAAGTCACATTGGAAATTTCTATTGACTAGGTCAACACCCAGGCCGAGCTCATCAGCCACAGCCTCTCCATCTGTGAGACGAAGCCAAAAGGCCTCTGGTGACCTCGGCAGAATATGTGCTTTGGCTCTGAGGCTTCTTAGGCAACTCCGTCAGAGGAGGGACCAGCACCACACATGCCCATCTGCGTGCTTTCATATTGTTCGAGCAACATGCTGTGTTTGAACCTCTTCTGGCAGGAGAAAGGAGCAGATGAGCTAGTGGGGTTTTCCAGCTGTACTTTATGGGAGCTGTTGCTCTGAGCCAGCAAGTTACCTCAGATATTTGTGTTTGCCTTTTCTACTGGGTTCGTTGTTATTCTATTACCAAGAAAGAAATCTTCATGATCCAAATAATGAGGTCAAAACACAGCTTTCCATAATGCAACCTAGTTTTATAACAACAACAACAACAACAACAACAACAACAACTGACCCAGGGGGACATCTACACTCACGTGGTGCTTTGTTCCCTGAAGGAAAAGAAAGAAAAGTTATGCAAAATTCCAAATATCAGAAACAAGAGTTGTTGCAGAGTCATAGTATATATTTTAAAGGAATCCCAATGTTCTGAAAAGGGGCATAAATTACATTTTGTTGGGCTGTTAGGAATGCATTTATTTATTTATTTCCTAAAATTTATACACCGCTTGATTGCAAAAAACCCCCCCCCTTCAAGCTGTTTACAAAAAGATAAAACAGTAAAATCAAGAAACATTTACAACCCTACTTTAAAACATACAAAAATTAAAATACTAAAACAGATTTAAGATTACCACAAATTCCTAAGTATCTGGGTAGGCTTGACTAAACAAGAATTTTTTTAGCAGGCACCATAAAGAGTACACTGAAGGTTCCTGCTTGATCTCAAAAGGCAGGGAGTTTCACAGTGTATATGCTGCCACACAAAACAATTGAGTTCTTTAAAATATGGAACAGGTGTCACCATATTGGCCTGAATATAAGCCTCGCTCCCCACCCCCACCCCCAATTCCACTTATATTTGTGACCTTACGGTATGCAGCCAGGAGTGTGGGGCAAACAGCACCAGGAGCGCGGCAAAGTGGTGCCAGCCCCTTGCGTAGTCCCCTGTCCTCTCCCCCAAGGCCAGGAAGGGAGAGAGCAAGGGAAAGGCCACCGACAATGCAGTGTGGCTCCCCGCTCCCCCAGTATGCAGCCAGGAGCTCCTCCCCATCCCACTATTGTGCTGATAACAAGAGTGGAAACATGGGAGAGGAGGAGTATTATCATACAAAGGAGCCATTCTGCAGCAACATCTACATTATTATCATAATAAAATTCCCAGAACAAAATTAGAAGTGAACCTGGACGTTTGTCCTTGGGCAGATTTTAAAGGGAGTCTGATGAGTCTAGTGAAGTTTATTAAGGGAGGTCCACACGTCACAAGTTTTCAGCTGAAATGAAACTTGAAGTGAGCTAGCAAGCAAGATATAAGGAGGAGGACAACGGAAGTCAAAAGCGTTTGCATTGTTTCACATGATGGCTTCATACACCCTTAACTCCAGGGTTCAAGTGCTTTGCAGATTACAGCTGTGATCTGAAACAAGGGCGGCACAACCGGTGAGCCACCAAACCGGATGCAGCTTCTGACCAAAGCATAGCATTCCACTAAGGGAATTGATAAGCATTCTACGTTTTTCTGCCACCCACCCCGGGGGTTGCCAACTTCCTGGCAGTCCACAGTACAAGGCTGGTGGCCTATGTTTAGCACAATGAGTCACAAGTTATGTAGCACTGACTGAACTTAAGCAACATAAAGGATACCTTCTCCTTTCTACTTTTATATGGCCACATATGGCTCTAGTTGCGGTTCTAATCACATAGCAATTTCAGTCCACAAGAATCCAGCAGGCAGCAATCAGTTAAACAGAGAGTTGTTTAAGAAATAGGAGTCGGTGGGGAGGGAGATGCTCTGTGTCTAAAATGCCTGCTTTGAAAGACGAAAAGGTATTACTTTACAAGGCAGGATATTTGCCCTCCCGCTTCCCTTCATGCAGGTGAATATGATCCAAACTATTCCTGACAGTAGTACCACTCGCCAGAAGGAGACCCTTCCAAATAAGAAGGCTGTTAATATAAGCTGTCAGGAATTACCCTTTTAAGAGATAAAGACAGGAGAAGGGACAGAGGATGTAATTGTGCCCTGTAGCCAGTTTGAAGGAGGGGAGCTGAGCTGAGCTTGGCCCCCTGCCAATACACACACTTGGTTTTCACCTGTAAAGCCCCACAGACACTAGAAAAGCATTCATTATCCACAAGGACACAAAAACTCATTTCTGCTCAGCCCCCATCCTTCAATTGTGGCAGGGTAGCTCAAAGTAGCCCCACTGGGAGACAGACTTAACCTTATTTCCTTAAAGCTCTTTTCTAGTTGCAGAAACAGGGGAGGGACTTTTCAGTTTAGTACCTGATGGTAAGGTGGATGAAGAAGAGGCTGGGGTAGTGGGGAGATGGCCTGCCTCAGTTCCTACTCAGTACCCATTTGGCTACTCCTTTCCCTAAACCCCAGGTAATCATCATAAGAACCATTTTAAGAACAGGTGCTTGAGTTTCCCTGATTTTCTCCTCCCTCCTCTTCTCTTTTTCTTTTTCTTTCTTTCTTTCTTTTTTAATACTTTATTGACAATCTTATACATAAAATATAGTACACACCTTCTGTATACTATGAGTATAAACCATATAAACAACAACCATATACAGTGGTGCCCCGCAAGATGAATGCCTCGCAAGACGAAAAACTCGCTAGACGAAAGGGTTTTGCGTTTTTTGAGTCGTTCCACAAGACGAATTTCCCTATGGGCTTGCTTCGCAAGACGAATCATCTTGCGAGTTCTTGTGAGTTTGTTTCCTTTTTCTTAAAGCCGCTAAGCCGTTAATAGACGCTAAGCCGCTAAGCCGTTAATAGCCACTAAGCCGCTAAGCCGCTAATAGCCACAGTTGTGATTTCGTAAATATCGCTTATATTTTCCCCATTTTTGCATGAAGGCATGCCTTGTGTTGCCTCTCAAGCTGTTAGTCAATTGTGCCATTTCTACATATTCCTGTAACTTGTTTTGCCAAAGTTGGAGCATTGTCCTCCTTCCACTTCATTGTTATCAATGTTTGGGCTGCTGCTGTGGCATATAAAAATATTTCTCTTAAATTTTTTGGAATGTCATTGCCTATGATGCTTAGTAAAAAGGCCTCTGGCTTTTTTTAAAGAAAGGTTAAAGGTAAAGGTACCCCTGCCCGTACGGGCCAGTCGTGTCCGACTCTAGGGTTGTGCGCCCATCTCACTTAAGAGGCCGGGGGCCAGCGCTGTCCGGAGACACTTCCGGGTCACGTGGCCAGCGTGACGAAGCTGCTCTGGTGAGCCAGCACCAGCGCAGCACACGGAAACGCCGTTTACCTTCCCGCTATAAAGCGGTACCTATTTATCTACTTGCACTTAGGGGTGCTTTCGAACTGCTAGGTGGGCAGGAGCTGGGACTGAAAGACGGGAGCTCACCCCGCCGCGCGGATTCGAACCGCCAACCATACGATCGGCAAGTCCTAGGCACTGAGGTTTTACCCACAGCGCCACCCGCGTCCCTAAAGAAAGGTTACCCCCCCAAGACACCAAAACTCTCTAATCTTTCTACATGTCCATCACATGTGGTTCATGTCTCCATTACTTTCCCTACATCACCAACAATTGTTTGTGATCTTTTTGTACATTTTAAATAGCTTTGATGGAGTAAGGTACCATCTATATTGCATCTTCAGCATATTTTCTTTGATGTTCTAACATGCTGTGAACTTCATAGATATTTTCCAAAGATTTTCCCACTCACTCAGCAATACAGGGCAACCAATAACTTGAGCCCACCTAATCATGCCTACCTTGACCTCTTCCTCCTTGACTTTCCAGTCAAGGAGGATTTGGTACATCTTTGATATTATCTTAATTTTATTATTTACTAATTCCTTTTCAAATTTGGTGGGCTCTTTAGAGAATCCATTCTTTTTGTCTTGTTTAAATGTTTTGTGGAGTTGATGATATTCCAACCAACCTGATATCTGATCTTTGATTTCCTCATATTTCGTAAGTTTAATTTGGTTATCCTCTTCTATCAATAATGAGTTATATGTTAGACAGCTTCCTCTCATATTTTTCTTCTTTATAGTCTTTTCTTCCAATGGAGAAATCCATCTGGAGGTTTTGAGTTCCATTAATCTTCTATATTATTCGTAAACTCTAAATAAAGCATTTTTTACTGTATGGTCGGTAAAGCCTTTGTGCACTTTAGCCAACCGAAACGGTTGTCATGCCCTTCTAGATCTAATATATCGTTATTTTTAAGCTGACACCAGTCTCTTATCCAAGAAAAGCAGGCTGCTTCATAATATAGTTTTAGGTCTGGCAGGCCGAATTCCCCTCTTTCTTTAAGATCTATAAGGAGTGTATGTTTTATTCTTGGTCTGTTTCCTGACCAGATAAATTAAGATATTTCCCTCTGCCAATTTTCAATGCAGCTTGTTTTCCCTATAACAGGAATGGATTGGAACAGAAGAAGCATCTTTGGCAAAATATTTAGTTTAACAGCTGAAAGTTGTTGCCAGTCAGTGTGGACCAGGGGTACCCAAACCTTTAAAACAGGGGGCCGGTTCACCATCCCTCAGACACTGTTGGGGGCTGGACCATAATTTGAAAAAAATATGAACAAATTCCTATGCACACTGCACATATTTCATTTGTAGTGCACAAAAAACAGGAAAAAACAATGCAATATTTAAAATGAAGAATTATTTTAATCAATATAAACTTATAAATATTACAATGGGAAGTATGGACCTGCTTTTGGCTAATGAGATGGTCAATATTGCTAATGCTCGTCCCTACAACCCAATCTACACATGGATCTCCATCACCCCCATGGCCCAGTCTACATGCAGGCCTTCCATGCCCCCATCCCCACAACCCACCCCATACATGTGCCTGCCTGCACACACCCAGACCCCAGTTTATACACATTTCCCTAACCCCCTTCCTCTGCCTCTGCCTCCTCCTTCTCCTCCTCCACCACCATCACCCTTCCTTCCCCTTTTGCCTTCCTTCTTTCCTCCACTTTCCATGGGCGGGGAAGATGGGGAAACACTCAGTCAGTCCCCACATGGCAAGGTTTCTACGCCTTCTGGTTGACTGCAGGAGCTTCTTGCAGCCAATTGGAAGCTGCGGAAGCCTCGCACCCTGAGGTAAATCCAATGAGGTGAGGCATTTCCGTTGAAAAGAATGCACACATGCAAGTGTTCTTTTCAAAGAAACGCCTCGCCTCACCGGATTTACCTCAGCGCACAGGGAGTGGCAGGCCAGATTTACGAGCCTGGTGGGTTGGATACAACCCGAGAGCCATAGTTTGGAGACCCCTGGTGTAGGCAATAGATGGATCAATGGAACCCACTTAAAGCACCACCCTGTGTTCCTTTGAAATCCTATTCCTATTGTTTTAAGAGGGAAGGAATTAGTGGTACAGCAAATGCCTTGCTTACAGAATGTTACACATTCAACTGCTCACATCTCCAGTTAAAAACAAGATAGCGTTGACATCCACCTGAGAGCCTGGAGACACACTGCTAGTCAGAGTTGACAATACTGAACATTCAAATTGAACAGGAATTGGAAGAAGAAAAGACAGAGTGGAGAGGAGCAGAAGAAGAGTAAATAAGGTTAAGAGAAACAAGATTTAAAACACAGCAAAAATTGCTCTTTATTTTCAAACCTTTGTACCTTTTTACAGAATAAATAAAATATGAAATTAAGATGTATCTCACGGAACATGACCAGATTAAATAATAAATTAAAGAGAAACAAAAGAGAACACATCCTAAGGAAAAAGAAATGGGATATTATATGCTTACAGGAAACCCACATTGTCAGGAAGCACAAAAGAGTGCCGATTAAAAGAAAATTAGGTGAGGAATTTATTGTCTCAGGATTTTCCAAAAAAAGAGGAATTGTGATTTACGCTGTAGCATTCTTGCACACGCCCCCGCCTCCCCACCTATCCTCCAAGTCCGGCAGGACCCGGCTGAAAGAGAGAGGGGTGTGCAGAAGCTTTATTTTCAGGACAAACACAACCAAAACAGATGCTGCCACCACTTCCTTATATTAGGACAGCCCAGAAGAATTACCTAAGGAAGAAGATTATTCTTCAACGTTACCGGGCTGCCCCCCCCCCCGTATTGCTTTACCACAATTACAGGCAGAAATTCAACAGGTCTGGTAAGCGGCTAAGTGGTCAGGTGTTAGATTTAGACTTCCCCAGCAGAAGGCACACAAGACAAAACAGGAAAAATCCTTTTCCCAAAGTTTTATTTAAAAAAAAACAAGATTAATCATACTTAAAAGTAGGCACATCTCTTACAGGGTTCAAACAAGAAAATAAAAAAAAATTGTTTAATATCACTAGCTAAACATACTCACAAACAAGAACAAAAGAAGGCTTAGGATAGTTCAAAGGTTCTCGGCTGAATCTGCATTCCAGGATAACAGGCAGGTACTCTACATCACAAAGAACATGCATATGAATGTAGAGAGGATGGGCGACTGCCGGCAAGTTGGTAAGCCTGGCAGAAGGGCGGCTGCGCAATACAATCTCAGTTCCCTAAGATTTTATCTCTTAGGACCCACGTGTATTCGAACCCAGGGACCAATCAGTTCTTCTAATTAATTAAGATTTGCCAATGGTTACACAGAAGGGCAATAATTCAGCTTGTTGACAACTGAATCTTGTTTATCACAAGACCTTGAGATGAAAGAATTTCCTCCCAATTGTCAGACACACAACAGATCCTCCTTCCTTGTTGTAATAAGGTTTGATGGCCCCATTCCCACAGAACCAACATCTTAGATAACCAGGTGTTAGGGCACCCAAATCAACTTGAGAAAGCCTCCTTCCTGCAGATGGGGGGATAACCTATTCACACTTCCAGAGCCAAGTAGTCTACAGTTAAAGTAACAGATACACATTCCCCATAATTCTCTAATGTTTGGTTCTCCCACAATGCCTTTCCTTAGCTTGACCAAAGTTTGTCTTGCTAAGATACGCAGACCCCAAACTAGAGCCCAAATTGCTGTTGAAGAAGGTAGGATTATAGGAGTAGAAATATCATATGAAAGAGAAAAATTAATCATAATTGGAATTTACACCCCAAATGATAAAAAATGGAATTTTATAAAACATTAAAGGAGAAAATGATGGATTACTGTAACGAGAATATGTAACTTTAACAAGATAACATCAATAGAAATGGATAATACATCCAGAGAAAACCGATCAAAGGAAGTTGCCAATGTCGTTTTTTCAAATGATGGAAAAAATTAATTTACATAACACCTGGAGACTTAAACACCCAAATGATAGACAATATTTTTCAGAAGCAAAAAATAAAGAGGAAGAATCTACGGTATCTGGATAACTAACAACTTAATACTAAAGATAAAAAAGGCAGAAATACAACCCAGACTAATTTCCAATCATAACCCAGTAACATTAGAACTGACATTCAATAGAAGGAATAATGGAGGAACTAGAGGAACTAGAGGAAGATGGAGAATGAACAAAGACATTTTAAACAAGGAAACAATATTTAAAAAGCATAAGCAACATTAAAAGAGGTCTTTGAAATAAACACAAAACAAGAAATGGATATAAATATAATTTGGGATACCAGTAAAGCGAAGATTTTGGATTCAGAAAAATGCAATATGGAAAAAACCAAGAGAAAATTAGTTGGAACAAATAAGAAAAGAAATAAGTCAGAATGAGAAAGAGTTAGCAAAAAATCCAAGGAGTGAAAAGGCAAAACAGAACATTTGTTGTTTAGTCGTTTAGTCGTGTCCGACTCTTCGTGACCCCCTGGACCAGAGCACGCCAGGCACTCCTGTCTTCCACTGCCTCCTGCAGTTTGGTCAGACTTATGTTTGTAGCTTCGAGAACACTGTCCAACCATTTCGTCCTCTGTCGTCCCTTCTCGTTGTGCCCTCAATCTTTCCCAACATCAGGGTCTTTTCCAGGGAGTCTTCTCTTCTCATGAGGTGGCCAAAGTATTGGAGCCTCAGCTTCACGATCTGTCCTTCCAGTGAGGACTCAGGGCTGATTTCCTTAAGAATGGATACGTTTGATCTTCTTGCAGTCCATGGGACTCTCAAGAGTCTCCTCCAGCACCATAATTCAAAAGAATCAATTCTTCGGCGATCAGCCTTCTTTATGGTCCAGCTCTCACTTCCATACATCACTACTGGGAAAACCATGGCTTGATTTGAGCCGGTTGAAGCTAAATCCTTTGAAGATAGAGGTCCTGTGGCTGGGACGGGACGATATGGGATTGGGGGGACAACTCCCATCTCTTGCGGGGGCGCAATTAGTGCCAGCACCGTCCGTTAAGAGTTTGGGTGTAATCTTCGACACCTCCCTTTCAATGGAGGCGCATATTGCAGCTATAACAAAGGCGGCATTTTTCCATCTCCGCCAAGCTAAGCAGTTGGCTCCTTACCTCTCTCGCCCTGACCTAGCCACTGTGATCCATGCGACAATCACCTCCAGACTGGATTAATGTAACTCGTTCTAAGTGGGGCTGACCCAGAAACTCCAGCGGGTGCAGAATGCTGCAGCGAGACTCCTTACAGGGTCTTCGCTGCGAGATCACATTCACCCGGTGCTATACCAGCTGCACTGGCTCCCGGTGGAGTACAGGATCAGGTTTAAGGTGCTGGTTTTAACCTTTAAAGCCCTATATGGCCTAGGACCCTCGTACCTACGGGACCGCCTCTCCTGGTATGCCCCACAGAGAAACTTACGGTCTTCAAATAAAAACATCTTGAAGGTCCCAGGCCACAGAGAAGTTAGGCTGGCCTCAACTAGAGCCAGGGCTTTTTCGGCTGTGGCTCCGATCTGGTGGAACAATCTGTCACAAGAGACTAGGGCCCTGCGGGACTTGACATCTTTCCGCAGGGCCTGCAAGACAGAACTGTTCCACCAGGCCTTTGGCCAGGGCACAGCCTGACTCCCTCCCTCGGCAATCTTCGCGGAGATGGTTACCAGTGGCTTGATTTGAATTGATTTTATAATGAATGATTTTAGAGTGTTTGTTTGCGCTGTACTTTTGTACTGTTTTATTGTTGTTAGCCACCCTGAGCCCGGCTTCGGCTGGGGAGGGCGGGATATAAATAAAAAATTTTATTATTATTATTATTTAACTATACGGACCTTTGTGGGCAAGGTGATCTCTGCTTTTTAAGATGCTGTCTAGGTTTGTCATCGCCTTTCTCCCAAGGAGCAGGCGTCTTTTAATTTCGTGACTGCTGTCATCATCTGCAGTGATCATGGAGCCCAAGAAAGTAAAATCTCTCACTGCCTCCATTTCTTCCCCTTCTATTTGCCAGGAGGTGATGGGACCAGTGGCCATGATCTTCATTTTTTTGATGTTGAGTTTCAGACCATATTTTGCGCTCTCCTCTTTCACCCTCATTAAAAGGTTCTTTAATTCCTCCTCACTTTCTGCCATCAAGGTTGTGTCATCTGCATATCTGAGGTTGTTGATATTTCTTCCGGCGATCTTAATTCAGAACATTAATGGACTGCAAATACAGGTTTCTAACTTGTTAAACAAAGAAATTGAAAACAAAATAAAATGGACCAAACAAAAAAGTTTAAAATTGGCAAATAAATCTAGCAGACTGTTGGCATGGCAACTGAAGAAAAGACAAAAAGAAAAAATAATAGGAAAATTAATAGAAAGTGTAATGTAAAGTGATAGATGACCCAGAACAAATAAAGGAAGTCTTTTGTCAAGGAACTATATCAGGCAGGGAAAGAAGAGGAAGGGAAAATAGAAGAATATTTAACCCGGAATAAATTACCAAAAATTACAGAAGAGGAATCCAAATGTCTAAATTCCCTAGTAAACATTTGAGATACAACAGGCTATAGCAAAGGCCAAGATAGGAAAATCTCCTGGTCCGGATGGTATAGCAATAAATTATTATAAAAAACTAAAGGAGGTCCTGTTACCAACACTAAAGAAAATTATGAACAAAGCATTAGAAGAGGGAAAGATCCCCGAATCCTGGAAAGAAGCTCTAATAACATTAATTCCAAAACAAGGGACAGAATTGACAGAAACCAAAAACTATAGACCAATTTCATTGTTGAACATCGATTATAAGTTATTTGTGGAGGTATTAGCAAACAGATTAAAGAAAAATTTGAATAGAATTATAAATGAGGACCAACCAGGATATTTTCCTGGAAGACAAATGCAAAATAATATGAGAATAGTAACTGACATCCTGGAGTACTTAGATATGAGGCCTGATAATAAAAGCCGCATTAATATTAGTTGACACGAAAAAAGCATTTGACAACGTTTCTTGGAAAAAACAATACAATTTATGGACTTAGGAGAAACATTTGGACATGGGATAAAAGCAATATACAGAAATCAAAATGCCAAATTGATTATCAACAATGACATATCAGAGACTTTTACAGTTTCGAAAGGCACTAGACAGGGATGCCCGTTGTCACCTCTGTTATTTATCATGGTACTGGAGACATTAACAACTGCTATAAGAGCTGACCCGGGAATAAAAGGGATCATATTGGGAAGTAGAGCATACAAATTAAAGGCCTTTGCAGATGGCCTAATAATAACAACAGAAAACCCAGTAGAAAGTACACTGAAAACAACAGAAAGAATGTAAAAAAATTCTTTCCAGTAGCACCTTAGAGACCAACTAAGTTTGTTATTGGCATGAGCTTTCGTGTCACAAAAGCTCATATCAATAACAAACTTAGTTGGTCTCTAAGGTGCTACTGGAAGGAATTTTTTTATTTTGTTTCGACTATGGCATACCAACACGGCTACCTACCTGTAAATAGAAAGAATGAACGAATTTGGCCAGATATACCGCCTCTTTCAGCAGGTCTGGGAAGGCTCCCTCACAGAGAGAAGCATTCGCCACCCCACGGAGCCCATCGCCCAGCCCTTCCCAGATAGCTTTTATAAGCCAGGATGGGCAAGGATCAAGGAGACAGGTGGTTGGTTTTACTCGTCCAAGCAGCCTATCCACATCCTCAGAGGTAACAGATTGGAATTGATCCCATGTAACGGGACTAGACAGAACTCCCACAGTGGAGTCTATGTCTTCCCAAATCTGAGCGACTTTATCTGCAAAAAACTTTGCAAAATCATTGCAGGAGATCATGTGGCCCGTACTGGGCCCCGGTGTAGCAGATGGTTCCGCTAAATTGCGAACCACCTGAAAAAGTCTCCTGCTGCTGTTTTCTGCAGATGCAATAGAGGCAGTGAACAAAGTCTTCTTCGCCGTCGCTACAGCCACTTGGTAGGCTCGACACTGAGCTCTAACCCGTGTTCGGTCAGCTTCAGAATGAGTTATTTGCCATCGGTGCTCTAGCCATCTCAACGATTGTTTCATTGCCCTCAGATCTGTGGAAAACCACGGGGCTGTCTGGGCTCCATGCAATCGGAGAGGGCGCTTTGGAGCCAAACAGTCAATAGCCCTGATTAACTCCACATTCCAGCAGGCCACCAGGGAATCAGCTGAAAGGCCATCAACATGGGATAAAGCATCCCCTACCACTCTCTGGAAACCATTTGGATCCATTAAGTGGCGGGAGCAGACCATCCGAATCAGTCCCGCCTCCCTGCAGAGGGGAAGGGTCACGGAGAAGTCCAGTTGCACCAGGAAGTGATCTGACCATGGCACTTCTTTCGTTTTGCTTTTACTTAGTGTCAGATCACCCACATCCATTGAGGTGAACACCAGGTCCAAGGCATGTCCGTGGCTATAGGTTGGGCCAGACTTATTCAGGGACAGCCCAATGGAGGCCATGCTTTCCACGAAGTCCCTAGCGGCCCCTTGTAAGGTCGTGTCAGCATGGATGTTATAATCCCCTAGGACAACCAAACTGGGTGTCTCCAGGAGAACATCCACCACGACCTGAAGCAGCTCAGGCAGGGAATCCTTGGTGCAGGGGGGAGGTCGGTACACCAAAAGGAATCCTGTACTGCCCCTATTGCCCAACTTCCAGAACATGCACTCTGAGAACTGGGTCTTCCAAATAGGACGCCTGGTGCAAACTAGTGACTTCCTGAAAATCACTGCAACCCCCCCCCCCCGCCCACATGACCTGGGTTGCTCTGCGTAAGAGAAACCTGGTGGACAAACCTGGTGGACAAGCAGTGGCAAGGACAGGCCCATCTGCTTCATCCAACCAGGTCTCTGTTACACATGGCAAGGCAAAAACCCCAGAATTAAGTACAAATTACTGACCGAGATAAAGGACAGAGGGGACTTTGCTTTGCTGGACCTTAAATTATATTACGAGGTGGCATGTCTTTGCTGGACGAAAGATTGGATTACTTTGGAAAATACAAGTATATCGGACATAGAGGGGTGGGATAACAGGTTCGGCTGGCAAGGCTATCTCGGTTATAACAAAATGAAGGTGCATAGAGGCTTTCTTAATCATATAATTAGAAAATCTTTATACACAGTTTGGGAGAGATATCAAAAATTATTAGAACCAAAGACTCCATGGTGGCTGTCACCCCTGGAAGCCTTCGCGGTAAAAAAAGAAAAATATGATTAGCAATTGGGCGACATATAAAGATATATTGGAGGAAGATAATAACCAACTAAAAAATAAAAGTTTTGAAGAACTTAAAAAACAACAGGAAAATATTATTGAAAACTTATAGATTATTATTAGATTGGGAACTCCAAGATGAAGAAGTAAAGAAGGTTATGGTTAAATGGGCTCAAGACTTTGGATATCCTATATTAATGAAAGATTGGGGAAAATTGTGGAAAATTCACGGCATGTTATTTGATAAAGGAAAACTTTATGAAAATGATCTATAGGTGGTACTTGACCCTGACTAAATTGGCTAAAATATATAAAATTATTAGAGCACATGTTGGAGGTGTAAGCAGGGGGAAGGAACTCTATTTCATATGTGGTGGACTTGTCCTAAAACTAAAAAATTCTGGGACATGGCTTATGAAGAACCAAAAATTTCCTAAAAGACCAAAGGCTTTTCTATCAGGCATTATGACAATAAACATCCCTAGAATAAACAAAAGTGTATTTCTTTATGCAACAACTGTGGCTAGAGTATTAATTGCCAAGTATTGGAAAGGTGACCAGATCCCAACTAAGGAAGAGTGGCAAAAGAAATTATGTGAATATGCTGAATTAGCCAAAATGACAGAAGCAATAAGAAACCACCCAAGCTCAAGGGTGAAAAATGAATGGGATTATTTTAAAAATTACATGAGTAAACATGGCTCCCAAATCCAAACTTGGGTGTGCCTAGCGTAAATTTCACAAAATAAAAATTAATTGGATGAGATATCCTATACAAAGAAAAGGTTGAAGGTATACTAGAACACAGTACAAAGAAAAGGAAATAAAAAGAGAAGATGAAGCTGTTAAATAAGCATTATAGAGAAATAGCAGAATATGAATATGTATAGAAAGAAAAATGGATTATGTATGTAATTGTAAAGGAAAAAGATGCTGATCTGATTTTTTTTTAAATTGCAATAATTTTTTTTTAAAAAAGAATTTAAATTCTCCTCTGTGTGTGTGCCAACTTGAATAAAAGTTCAGAATATTCGGGAAGGGTGCCAAAAACCACACCATTGATCCTAGCAATGCAGGTAACCTAATGCTGGTGAAATGGTTTATTTCCCCCTTACCCCACTTTTTATCCCCCAACAAGTCCCCAACAAGGACTGGTTGCAAAATTATGTATTTGTTCGCTTGGGCATATTTTTGGGACCCACCTTATTTCTGTGACAATAAGTTCTTTTAAATTGCTTTTAAATACTGCATTTTAATTGTTGTAGCCCAACCTGGGACCTTGGGGTAAGGGGCAAATTAATAACAATAACAATAATAGGTGGAGACCTTTACCCTCCAAGTCATCTAAATTAGGTGCTCTGGGGGCTGCTTCCTTTCTTGTCCTAGCGGAGCTCCGTGAACCTACCTGCAAAGTAAGCAGTTTGCGTTCTCTCTCTCTCTCTCTCTCTCTCCTCCAATCGCAAAGGTCGTAAGAAAAAATGTCAGAGCAGTGCCTATCAGCTTTGGCTGTCATATCTCCTCTCAGTCTCCTCTTTTTCAGCTAAATAGATGGTCCCTCATCAGGCTTAGTTTCCAGCCCCCTGATCATCTTGGTTGCCCTCCTCTGCACACCTTCTAGTTTGTCAATATCCTTCTTAAACTGTGGCACCCAGAACTGGACACAGGACTCCAGGTATGGTTTGACTTACCTTGATCTGCACACTAGACTTCTGTTGATGCCACCTAGAATGGGATTAGCTTTTTTTGCCGCTGCATCACACGGTTGACTCATGATAAGTTTGTGATCATTTTTCACAGGTACTACTGGCAAGATGCTTATTTTATCTTACCTGTGATGATGTGCTCAAAAGCTTTTAGCCTTATTGATTTTTCTTTAAACATTAACTTTTCATATCATTTCAGCATTGAAACTCCATTTGGTTTCAAATGTGTGTTTTGCCACTTTACATGTGGAATGGGGCGGGGGCCACTGCTGCTTGAGAAACAGAAGCCCAAATTTCATTGGGCATATGTTTACAATAATAATAGAACATTTCAAAAAATGAATATAGTTACAAAACAGGACTGGGTGTGTCAGTGACCATCCTGATAATTCCAGGAGCACTTTCCTTAAAAGTGAAAGGAAGAATGAAAGAACAGAAACAAGGGGTGGGGGTGGAGGGGGAGATATCTAACCCGTTTCATGCAAATTTCATTTTTCTCTTTAATCAATTCATTGTTGGCAACAGCATATCCTGAAAAGAACAGAACACCCAAAGGAAAATACTTGAGGGATAGTAAACACTACGCTCCCTGTTTGCCAATCGGAGGGCGCTGCTTCAAGCCTGGCTTCGTCACGACTCCCTCACTACTAGCCAGCCTGCCTCAGACCCACCTCAGAGAGCTTTGTTTGCCTTGGCAGGGCCTTCAACGCTGGGCAACCCAGCCTTAGGTTTGAGCCATGCCCAATGCTTTTACAGAAATGAGAACACATGCTTTTTGTTTTAAGAGACATTGCTTAAAATAACTACATTTCTAGAAAGTAGGAGGTAAAACCCCATTCCCCACCCCCACCCCTGCACCAGCCTTACTCTCCCTCTTGCACTATCCTGGGTAGATTTTAGCAGAAATATTCAAATCAAGCATGCCATGAAATTCGGATTCTTGTCCTTCCTTCTCATATATACCTTTCTTTATTGGCATACCTGATGCATGCCTCCTCTGCACACAGCGGGAAAAAGGAAGGACTAGGTGGAAAAACATCCCCATCCCCATTTTTTTCTTTTGGGAAAACGATGTTTAAATATATTGGGTTTGGGACGGGATGGCACTTCTTTGTGCCCAGCTGGCCTCTGTCAATCACTGCTTGAGACAGGGTAGAATTGAGGTTTTAGAGGAGATAGATTTATTTATTTTTACTATTTTGATGAAACAGCAGGACACTTGCTGGGACATCCAGAGAAAAGACCCAAGACACACTGAACAAATTTCCACCTTACAGCCGAAGTGTCAGCCATAGAAGTGTCAGCCACAGGGCAACGTGAGTCATAGGCTTCTTGAGCCATCCCTGTGGGGAAACATGATAGCCCTTGTATAGCTTTTCTCTTGCTCCACAGCTCTCCCTGCAGCACTTCCCTTGCATTTTATCTACTTCCTCTCCCTGTTAGCAGACTCGGGCCAAATTCTCACTAGTTTCAAGCAGTACCACTTAGGCATGGTCTCACAAGATGGAATTTTTCTTCACATGCACATTCACATACTCCTTGCACACAGAAGACAAGCATGTCTGGAAGAAGGGTATCCCACTAACTTGGGGGCAAGTCTCATTGAATTCAATAGGATTTACTTCTGAGTTGATACAATTAGGTTTGTGTGGTTAAGACAGCAATGCTTTCCCATCTCGCCTAGGAGTAAAACTTGAGTTCTGAGAAGACATGTATAGAATTGCACCGTCAAAGACACACAGAAGAGTTTCAATGACAGCTTTGTTTTATGAGGTGGAGGGGTGGAGGGAATTAAAGTGCCTGTCCAGTGAGAATCTCAAAAGAGAACAGTTGACTGCCACTGCAGGAAGGTCCTGAAATTTATTCAAAACTGGCACAAGATCTGTTCAGATATTCTTAGCCTTGCTGACATACTTTTGCTTTTGCTACATTAATGCATGGATGAGAAAACAGGAAGGAGCTCTGAGCCCTGGATCCTGTTTCAGGGAACTGTTAATTTGTATCAAGAAAAGGCACATCCAATAAAATCCTACTTTATAGCACATGCAAGAGGGACAGATGTTTATTTATAGAACCTGGGACTCCAGCCATGGTGCTCAGATGCCAACATGCATGCAAAATGAGGTGATAAAAGCTCTGATTGCAGGTGTATTGCTTCCCTGGTTGCAGGTGTTTTGCATTTTTGAATGCTCCCCATGTAAAAAGCTCGCTTCTTTTGTTCTGATGTGCTAATTTATTCTATGCACATAACTTTGTGAGCATTTACAAATATGACTACCACCCCCAACTGCAGTCTGATGAGAGCCCCACCACCCCATTTTTGAGGGCTCTCTAGATTTGCTCTCATTAGTCTGTCAGCTGGTGACCTAGCGATGCACCAACATCACTTTATATGCCAGAGGTTGGGATTTGTTTTTTGTCTGCAGAAACCTTGATCCTTATACTCCAACAGCTAAACAACATTGCAAATAAAGTGGACAACTTCCAACAAACCCTTGACTGGCAAAGCCTGCATGGCAATCGGGGGTTAAAGCTGCAGCAGACACTGGCCATGCTGGCACTCCAGCAGCCTTTCCTCTGATGTCAACAGGACATCCGGAAACGGCATTTCTAACTAACATCATGTGCTAAAGAAAAAACAACTCTTCTTAGAAATTCATCAGAATGCCCATAGGTGGAACAGCCATAAGGCTATTGTGACCTCCCTATCTCAGCTCCTAGATTGTCAAAATAAAACAATTGATCTGGAAGATTTTCACTATCTACCTAGCATAAGAAATACTAAGTGCATCCTGCTGACTTTCAGTTAACCATCTCTCCCTGAAAGACTCACCCAAATGAGAAAAATCCCACGGCATTCTCAATACATTCACACTGTTGGAGTCTTTAGGGAAGTTTCAGTCCATTACCTCCTCTCTGGGAAAGTCATAAATGGTTGTGACCCTATAGATAAGAACCAAAAAACTGTACATTCCAAATGCTGTAAATCTGTCAGCCATGCCAGGAACCAAGAGCCAAAGCACGCTGCCAGGGAGGAAACCCGACGTTACAGTGCAGCTACCTCCTCCCCTAAACCATCCTCCAAAGCACCGAGCGTGACACAATTTTTGCAGGAGTCTAACTCCAAGCTAACCAAGCAGCCCCCAAAACATCCATCAAGTAAAACTCAAATCCCAGCCACTGACAAGGATCTCCCCTTATTTGGGGAAATAAGGTCAGACAAGACCTGCAGAGGCAGAACAGAGACATGCAGAACTTTACAAATGACCCATATGATTCTATGTCATCTCTGGAATCATCACACCATTCCACAAAGGAGGAAAACAAAATGGAACTAAGTCAGCTGCACTCTGACTTAGTGCACGAGAAATATGAACACGAAACCTCGATTCTTTCCACCTACGAAATAACACGTTTCAACTAAATCACCAAAGAGACCAAGGATCCTCTGCAAACTCCAGCAACACAGGAAGAGCTCGAGCTAGACTAGGACCCTTCATAGCTTGTATACCAACTTGGCTTTACAAGACTCAAACACCTCCAAATCCTTAGCACAGGAACCCTTGATGGCCCTTGACTGGATTACCTGCTCCCACTCACTTCGCAGTCCTCAGCCTGACCCAGGAGTGACATCCCAACCCTTGGAGCCTCTTGAAGACCTCAGGCCCTGTAAGCCCATGTCCCCAACCACACAGTCACTAGATCTCAGACTGACGGGAACTGAATTCCTGCTTGCACAGGAAATGGAAACCAGCCCTGGTCCAACTGAATGACTGATCATGGATGATATTAAACCCCACATGATATCTAAGTTGAAATATTTAGCCCCATGCTCCCTGTTACTTGCTACTCAATCCAGCAAACTGCAACATTCTATTAATTAACACTTACCTTCTGCCCTCTAAGAACAAAAAGGATCTGATAAATGAATGGTCTCGTCTTTCCAATTACCTGATCTCCTTGGAGGCCAGACTCCTTCTCATGGGAAATCTTAATGCCCGAAATTGTGAGAATAATAATCCTCTGGCCAAAGAAAAGGGTTTTGATTTAGGAGGAAGAAGAAGAAGAAGAAGAAGACGAAGAAGAAGACGAAGAAGAAGAAGAAGAAGAAGAGTAGTAGTAGTAGTAGTAGTAGTAGTAGTAGTAGTAGTTTGGATTTGATATCCTGCTTTATCACTACCCCAAGAAGTCTCAAAGCGGCTAACATTCTCCTTTCCCTTCCTCCCCCACAACAAACACTCTGTGAGGTGAGTGGGGCTGAGAGACTTCAGAGAAGTGTGACGAGCCCAAGGTCACCCAGCAGCTGCATGTGGAGGAGTGGAGATGCGAACGCGGTTCACCAGATTACAAGACTACCGCTCTTAACCACTACACTTCCACTCTTCTTAGCAAAAACCAGATATTCTCTTGACTCCCAAATTAACCAGACAGGAATTTTTCTTACAGAGCTTTGTATATCACTGAATAAGCACATCCTAAATGGGTCTCCACAACTTACCAGTTTTACACACATCTCCAGCCGGGGCTGCAGCGTGATCGACTACTGTATATGTTCTCCTTTTTACTCAGCTCTATTCCTTCGTTTGGCATCGCTGACCGCACTGAAAGTGACCATCTGCCTTTAACAATTCAAATAAATATATACCACAAAAGAGACTGGACCCTTGAAGCCTTGAGCTCTACAGCACAATATCATAAAAAAAAAATCAGATGGTCCCCCATATTGAACAGCTGGTCTCTCAGAAAATTACTTCCAATGAAGTGGTCTCCTTGAGGGATTAACCAAATCCGACTCTATATCAGACGCTCTGTCAACTTTCACCCGACTCTTTCAAGTGCTTGCATCCCTAGTGAGACCAGTGAGCAAGCAAACCCGTCATGCTTCCTCATGGTTTGACATGGTTTGACAAAGAATGCCACCACGAGAAATCTCTTCTGAGACAGGCATTTCAATTATTTCATTCCATGAAAAACCTGAACCTCCTAAAAGAATCTCTAAATATGAAAAAAACAACTTTCAGAGCTCTTTCAAGACAAAAATAGTTTTCTTTGAAGGCTGCAGGCAACACCCACTCAGAACAATCCAAGCGAAAGACAGCAAATAATTTTGGAGGATAGTTTCTGGTGCCCTTCAAGACAGCAGCAACCAAACAACTACTACCATGCCCGCTTCCAGCTGGTTCAACCATTACTCTGCAATATTTACAGAGCCAACAAATCTATTAGCCACACAAAAATGGGCCCAGCTGTGCACATCTTCCTCACTGGACCCCAGTGGAACTAGATGAAATACTCTTAATAATCAAGAATTTAAAACCAAATAAATCCCCAGGACCAGACGGGATACCTGGTGAACTCTTCAAGCACAATCCAGACTGGTGGGAACCTCCTCTAGCCAATCTATTTACATTAATTGACAAATGTGGAATACTACCATATGCCTGGCTAAATTCCATCATTACACCCATATTAAAAAAGGTGACCCGAAGTTGCCTGAAAATTACCGCCCAATAAGCCTTCTATCATTCCTTGGCAAGATGTATGCACGACACTTGGAAAAAAGCCTAAAGGGCTGGATGACTTCCAATAAGATCCTTGGGCCTGAACAAATAGGATTCTGCCACGGCAAATCTACCACCAATCACTGCACTGTCCTTTTTTTTTAAAAAAAAAATAATATTTATTAAAAGTTTCAGAATTACAGAAAAGAAGAAAAAATAGAAAACAACACTACAATACATAAAAAAAGGAAAAAAAACATAAAAACCAATACAACAATACAGCAAAAAGGAAAAAAAAACACAAATCCCATATTACATATCTTTAACTTCCATTTGCTTGTTTCATTGACCTCCTCACACCTCCCTTTTTGTATTCTAGTTTAATTAGTTATTTCAGCAAATTCTTTCCATCTTTCTCAATTTTTATTAAATAATTTATCTTAACAATTTAACCTATTAATTAACTCAACAAATCCTTTCCATCTTTCCCCATATTCTGTTATTCAAATTGCCTTGTTTTATTTAACCTTATCTTACCGTAAAATACCGTAGAGCTTAAAACTTAATACTCAATTATACATGACTCCTTATATCATTTCTATTAAAACCATATAGTTTCATTCCAACATTTTCCCTAATATTCATTAATTTTAGGCTAATACCCTAAATAAAATTTTTCCTTTATAAATTTTCTTCCAATCTTCATCCAATGTCTCTTCTTCCTGGTCTCAGGTCATGTCAGTCCTTACTGTCCATTTCATCTAGTCCATCAACCTGGTAATCTTATGTCCGAGGCTCTTAAGTCTCTTCCATGTCCCTTCTGCAGATCTTCTTCTTCTTGTTTATACCTGCACTTTTCCTTGTCTTTTGTTGGTCTCTTTCTTAATTTCTTTCCTTTCTCATTGAGGAGTGGGTCTCTGGGAGGTTCCAGCCCAAAATTATCTCCATCTCCCTTCATCAAACCAGCCCATTCCCCACAGTCCCACTCCCCACAGTCATCAATGTAATCCAAAAAATATTTAAGAGCATATTTCAAAGTCCCTCCGAAGTTAAGAACCTCCTCAGCTCCAGACTCCCCCTGGCCCACTCCAACTTCAATCTTCAAAAACAGCGGCTTATGCTCCTGCAGGGCCTCGGATCTCTCCATTTGTATTATTTGATGTCAGCGCTGCCTCAGGTCCTAGCTCACAGAGGACCAACGCCAGTTGCTCTTTATAAACAAAAGTCTTTATTGTGGTTCATTGTTGGTTTGACATCCGTGGCTCGCAGCGCTACGTCTGAGTCCTTAGACCGGCGAAGCTCCGTCTGACTCCTCCCCTCCCCTACACCAGTTCAAGACCCGAGCTTTGCTCCACCTCTTCCTCTCCTCCTTCTGCTCCTTTCTCCTCCGGGTCCTCCTGTCCTCTGGGGTTACCTCCTTCCTACTTTCTTCGGAGGCGGATTCTTCTGACTCCTCCCCACCCTTCCGGCGGGCTTTAGGACCTGGCTCCCAATCCGGGTTTTCTGCTGGCCCGCGCGCCTCCACATTTGAACTTGGCGCGCGCGCCCAGCCGCCTACTTTCCTCCTAACGGCTACACTGCTCCCCTCACTGCTTTCTCCTTCAGGGAGGCTGGCCGGACCTGCTCTTCCCTCCGCCCCCCCCACTCTCTGACGGAGGCGTGGTCAGTCCAGCCTCACTCTCTCCTCCTGCAGGAGGCTCTTGTTTTAATCCTTGGGATTCTTCCCCCCCGCTATGCTCTGGTGGGGAAGCTACCCCTGATTTCCAGCTGCCGCTTGGAGACTCCCCACTGGCCCCCCTTGCCCTGCCTCTGGGGGCCCCCTTCTGGGAATCCTCTGATTCGCTGGAGAGACTCATGGAATCTGTGATGGCCTGGGATTCCGAGTCTGAGAGTGAACCGGAGGAATCCCAGCCGGCACAGGAGTCCCCGCCTCCAGGGCCGGCTGAACTGGGGCAAGGCCTAGATGCTGAGGAGCCTGCACCTGTGCCAGATCCTCAGGGGCAGGCACCAGGTGAGACCATTCTGGCCCCAGAGGTGCTGGAGGACTCAGTGGCTACAGGTGAGCCTCCCCCGGGGCCCAGTAACCCTTCGGCCTCTCCTGAACTGCAGAGGCTTAGGGCAGAGAGGCGAAGGGAACTGGTCTCTCCCAGGAGGAGTGCTCACCTTAAGGCCAAGAGAGGCGGGGCTCCTGGGGGCCGGGACCGCCCCCGGCCTTAGAAGAAGATAAAGGTCAGGCAGCCCGGTCCCAGGTTGCGGGAGCAACGTCGTTGTGGAGTACCTGCTTTACCCAGACCTAGATCTGCACTCCCAGTGTGCCTGTTCCACGCCCGGCTTCCTGCTCCTGACTCTCCGGTGTTCCTGTTCCTCGCCCAGCTGCCCGCTGCTGACCCACCAGTGTTCCTGTTCCCCGCCTGGCTCCCTGCTTCTGCTCTACCAGTGTTCCTGTTACCCGCCTGGCTTCCTGCTGCTGCCCTACCAGCGTTCCTGCTTCCCCGTCCGGCTCCCTGTTTCGGACCTCGCGTCTCATCTAGTGATTGTCTACCCTGCTAGTGACTCTGGACTGAACTTCGGCTACGGTATAAGTACCTTCCCCCCCCCCCGGGACCAGCACAGTTTGCTCCCGCCTCACCCGCACTCCCTCTTTGTTGGGGTGCGTTCGGGAAGAGTCAGAGGCCATGGCCGACCAAGCGGCTAGACTGTTGGCAATAGCCCAGGAGAACCAGGCCTTGACGCACACCGTGCAGCAGCTCAGTAATGCGGTTACGGCACTTCAGCAGCGGTTGGACGCCCTCCCGGCTCCTGGGGCCGACGCCCCGGCTCCTGGCAAGTACCCAGTGGCCTTGCCTGAGAAATTTGATGGGGCCCCGGCCAGCTTTCCCATGTTTCTTGCCCAGGCCAAGCTGTACATTCAGGGGCGCGCCCGGAACTTCCCTGACGACCGCACCAAGGTGCACTTTTTGATTAGTTTGTTAAAAGACCAGGCGGCCAAGTGGGCGTTGCCGCTGCTCAGGCAGGACTCCCCTTTGCTGGTGGACTATGTGGGGTTTTGCAATCTGTTGGAGGCCGCGTTCGGCAACCCCCAGAAGGGGAGTCAAGCCAACCGGGCGATTCGGCGGTTGAAACAGGGCAAGTCCACGGTGGCCGCATACACCACGGAATTCCAGCTGCTGGCACAGGACTTGACCTGGAATGACTCTGCTCTTCGGGACCAGTATCTCGAGGGGCTTTCAGACGAGATACTGGACCAGCTGGCCACTATGGAACGCCCCACCACGCTAGACACCCTCATTCAACGGAGTCTACAGATAGACGATCGGCTAGAGGACCGTCGTCAGGCTCGGGGCCGCCGGCACTTTCAGTTCTCGGCACCAGTTTCTACCAGCAGCCCCACAGGCACAGCTGAGTCATTGGAGGAACCTATGCAGCTTGGGGCAGTGCGGCCACGCCTCTCCCCCGCAGAGAAGTCGCGGCGTCGGGAGGGGAATTTATGTCTCTATTGTGGCGGAAGCGGACACTATGCCCGGTCCTGTCCTGAGAAACGCCAGCCACAGGGAAACCGCCAACCCCAGTAGCTGATGGCCCTGGCTACCTGGGGTCCCAAACAGCACAGAATGGGGCCGCACCAATTGAACTACAACACCTTATGGTTCCGGTACGTCTATACCCTCCAGGTGGACCCTGGATTCTTACCCATGCTCTAGTGGATTCGGGGGCAACCCGCTCCTATATGGACGCTGCTTTTGCTGCCCATCATCGGGTGCCACTTCAGAACAAGCCAGAACCGGTACAGGTGGAGGCAATCGACGGGCGGCTCCTGCGTTCGGGTGCCGTTACTCAGGAGACTCAGCCCCTGGTCCTGTGCCTCCAGCAGCACCGTGAGATGCGAACTTTGGATATTGCCTCCATGCCCCGGTTCCCCCTGGTGCTTGGGATGGACTGGCTGGAGGCTCACAATGTGCAGATTGACTGGGTCAAACGGACTGTACACTTCCCAGACCCAAGTTCTCCTGCTGAGACTGAAATGCTAGCAGCTGCGCCCACTGAGGAGGCTGCTGCAACGCTCCCCGCTGAGTACCGGGACTATCACGACGTGTTCGAGGAACGGGGGGCCGACCAGCTGCCGCCGCATCGGTCCTTTGACTGCGGCATAGACCTCCAGCCCGGAGCGCCCCTACCGGTGAGTCGCTTATACTCTTTAACAGAGCCAGAGCGCGAGGCTTTGCAGGACTTCTTGCGCAAGAACCTGGAGCGTGGGTTCATTAGGCCTTCGACCTCGCCCACTGCTGCGCCAGTGCTCTTTGTTAAAAAGAAATGTGGGGAGCTCCGCCTTTGCCATGATTACCGGGCCCTGAACAAAATTACCATCCCAGACCGGTACCCCTTGCCCCTTATTTCGGAGTTGCTGGAGCGGGTGCAAGGGGCGCAGGTGTTCACCAAGCTAGACCTCCGGGGTGCCTACAATTTGATTCGGATCCGAGCCGGGGATGAGTGGAAGACAGCATTCGGGAACCGGTACGGGCAGTTCGAATACCTGGTTATGCCCTTCGGTTTGTGCAACGCGCCTGCTGTGTTTCAACGGTACATCAACCACGTGTTCCAGGACTTGCTAGACAAGTACGTGGTGGTGTACCTGGATGACATTCTGGTTTACTCCCGTGACCCGGCGCGCCACGAGGGTCATGTCCGGACCGTGCTGCAGCGCTTGCGCGAGCACCGTTTGTATGCAAAGCTCAGCAAGTGCGAGTTCCATCAGCGGTCAGTGGACTTCCTGGGTCACCGACTCTCACCAGGTGGGGTGCAGATGGATCCTGGGAAGGTGGCAGCGGTTCGAGAATGGGCGGCACCTCGGAACCGCAAGGACCTACAGCGTTTCCTGGGGTTCGCCAACTATTACCGGACCTTCATTGCGGATTATGCTCATCGCACCACCCCGTTGACCCGGCTACTGCGCCCCAAGATGCCGTTTTCCTGGGACAAGGAGGCAGAGGAGGCATTTCAAGGGTTGAAGGCCTGTTTCCAGAGAGCGCCAATCTTGCAGCATCCGGATCCTTCTCGACCCTTTGTGGTAGAGACTGACGCCTCCAGTACGGCTCTCGGTGCCGTCTTGTCTCAGCAGTGCGGACCGGAAGCGCCACTCTTATCCTGCGCCTTTTATTCCCGCCAGCTCCTTCCAGCGGAGTGTAACTATACCGTGTGGGAGCGGGAACTACTGGCCATCAAGGTGGCCTTTGAGGTTTGGCGCCACCATCTTGAGGGGGCACGACACCCGGTGGAGGTGAGAACCGACCACCGGAACCTGGAGTACCTCCAGACCACCCGCAAGCTGAACCAAAGGCAGATCCGGTGGGCGTTGTTCTTTTCCCGGTTCCAGTTCCGGATCCGCTACATCCCTAGCTCCCAAAACCAGAAGGCGGATGCCCTGTCCCGGAAACCTGAAGACAACGCAGACACGGTACAGCAAGCAGTACCCACCACGATTCTACCACCAGCTGCATTCCTGGCCACCCAGGAGGTTGAGCCACTGCAGGCTCGGGTGCGGGAACAGCAGCGGGTCGACGCTTGTGCCCAGCAACGACTCCGGGAACTGGCCAAAGGGTCATGCCCTCAGTATCCAGGGCTGGTCTTGCATCAGGGTCTTCTGCTGCACCACGGGCGCCTGTACATCCCACCAGGGCCGCTGCGGGCTGAGGTTCTCCGGATGACCCATGATGCTCCAGCAGCGGGGCACTTTGGGCGGTATCGGACCACCCATCTGGTAAGCCGTGAGTTTTGGTGGCCCCGTCTGAAGGCTGACGTGGCTCGCTACGTCGCTGGTTGTGATGTCTGCAGGCGGGCCAAGGGGCCTACCGGGCGACCCCCCGGCCTTCTTCAGCCGTTGCCGGTTCCACCACGTCCTTGGCACACAGTTTCTCTGGACTTTGTAGTGGAGCTACCCCCATCTCGGGGCTACACCTGCCTTCTAGTTTTCTCCGACCATTTCACGAAGATGGTGCACTGTGCCCCCTGCCCATCCGTACCCTCAGCTAAGGAAACCGCTCAGCTGTACCTTCAGCATGTCTTCCGCCTGCATGGTCTACCTGAGCGTGTGGTGTCCGACCGTGGCGTTCAGTTCACGTCCCGGTTTTGGCGTGCTTTGCACCAGGCCCTCGGAACAGAGGTCTGTCTCTCATCTGCGTCCCACCCACAGACTGATGGCCAGACGGAACGGGCGAACGCGGTGCTGGAGCAGTACCTCCGGGGTTACTGCAGCTACCAGCAGGATGACTGGGTCGACCACCTAGCCTTGGCGGAGTTCGCTTATAACAACGCGGTGAATGCGTCCACCCAGCAGACCCCGTTCCAGGCCAGCTACGGTTTTCATCCACGGTTGTTCCCGGATGTGCTGCCGGCATCTGCGGTCCCTGCGGTGACAGAGTGGCTTCAGGAGCTCCAGTCCCAGCAACAGCTGTTGATGGAGCAGCTGCGCCAGGCCAAGGAGGCATACAAGGTCCAGGCCGACCGCCACCGCCAGGTGGGGCCGGAACTCCACGTCGGTGACCTGGTATGGCTCTCCACTCGCCACCTCCACCCTTCTCGACCTTCGCGGAAGCTGGACGGCCGTTTCACCGGCCCGTTTCCCATCGTGCACCAGGTCTCGCCGGTGGCATTCCGTCTCCGGTTGCCAGCAACCCTGAAGGTTCACCCGGTATTCCACAGGTCCCTTCTGAGTCCGGTGGCCCCACCCGATGAGTTCCACCCGAACCGTCCCCGACCGCAGCCAGTTTTGGTTCAGGGAGAGCCTGAGTACGAGGTGGAACGCATTCTGGACTCCCGATACCGCAGGGGAAAGCTGCAGTATCTCATAGACTGGAAGGGGTATGGGCCGGAGGACCGTTCCTGGGAACCAGCGACCAACGTCCACGCGCCTGCCTGCCTCCGAGAGTTTCATGTGGCGTACCCCAACAAGCCGGGTCCGGACCCTCAATTGAGGGGGGGGCCTGGGAGGGGGGATGGTGTGATGGCCTGGGATTCCGAGTCTGAGAGTGAACCGGAGGAATCCCAGCCGGCACAGGAGTCCCCGCCTCCAGGGCCGGCTGAACTGGGGCAAGGCCTAGATGCTGAGGAGCCTGCACCTGTGCCAGATCCTCAGGGGCAGGCACCAGGTGAGACCATTCTGGCCCCAGAGGTGCTGGAGGACTCAGTGGCTACAGGTGAGCCTCCCCCGGGGCCCAGTAACCCTTCGGCCTCTCCTGAACTGCAGAAGCTTAGGGCAGAGAGGCGAAGGGAACTGGTCTCTCCCAGGAGGAGTGCTCGCCTTAAGGCCAAGAGAGGCGGGGCTCCTGGGGGCCGGGACCGCCCCCGGCCTTAGAAGAAGATAAAGGTCAGGCAGCCCGGTCCCAGGTTGCGGGAGCAACGTCGTTGTGGAGTACCTGCTTTACCCAGACCTAGATCTGCACTCCCAGTGTGCCTGTTCCACGCCCGGCTTCCTGCTCCTGACTCTCCGGTGTTCCTGTTCCTCGCCCAGCTGCCCGCTGCTGACCCACCAGTGTTCCTGTTCCCCGCCTGGCTCCCTGCTTCTGCTCTACCAGTGTTCCTGTTACCCGCCTGGCTTCCTGCTGCTGCCCTACCAGCGTTCCTGCTTCCCTGCCCGGCTCCCTGTTTCGGACCTCGCGTCTCATCTAGTGATTGTCTACCCTGCTAGTGACTCTGGACTGAACTTCGGCTACGGTATTAGTACCTTCCCCCCCTCCGGGACCAGCACAGAATCTCTCTGATCACTGGCATACCCTCCTGAGCTCCCCTCAGATTGTTCCCCTTCGCTCTCCATCTCCTCCTTCCCCTGTGGCTCAGCCCCTGAGCCCATGACATTTGAGGTGCAACCGCAACCTCCTCCATTATCTTCTGCACTTGCCCAATCAATACAGGTTCCTGAGTTGGTCCCTGAATGGTTTCTGTATCAATATTCCCTGTTTGTCCACAGTTATTGACCACAACAGTCATCAAATCCGTTTTCTCATTCATCAGATCCATCTTCTCATGCATCTGTTCCAACAAAGCACTTGTCTTGCATAAAGCAAGCACCAAAACTTCCTCCCAGCTCATTTTTATTCAAGGTCAAAAGGACTGGTCCCACGATCTTAATCTCACAGCTGTAGAGTCCTCAAGTAGACTGCAGCAACAATTTAACAAGCTCCCTCTAGAGGAGACAATTTCTATTTGTATCCATCTTTTTAAGGCAAGTCCAACAAAGGAAAATTACTTTCATTTTTCAGATATTTTGTTTCTTTAGAATGCAAAAGGCAACATTGGAATCAGTTTATTTCTCTTCTTTAGCTATCTGTCAAAGTATTCCATTCACAGTCAGTGAACCTCTCCAACAATTTCTGTCTCTGACACCCCGTTCCCAGGTTAGAGACGGTGGAAACTTATCTTTCTTCACTCCCTCTCCTGCAGGCTTAAACAAAGTCCCCCCCCCCTTTTCTCCTGCTTCCAAGGGGTTTTTAGTGATTATAAATGAAGGAAATTTAAACTTTTTTAACGACTTTCCAGGCTTTAGCTTCCAAGGTTTTTGCTTCAGTCTATATACAAAAAGCGGAAGGCGGACTTCCTGTTTTGAACCTTCCCGCTTCAGTGCCAAATTAGGATATTTCTTGATCCAATTTTCTGTTTCTACTCACGGGTACTTGTTTTAAATCCAATTGTCCACAGGAAAAAGTCAGCGCTCTCTGGCAATGGCTGTGTGGCTTCACTCCGTGAAAGTAGCAATCAGTTCGCAGCACCGCGCCGCTCGCCCCACTTCACTCCGGAACCCCGAAATGGGGTTCCCCGTGAGTAGGGGAGGCGCTCCTGGTGCCCTGCCGAACCCCACGTTCCCAGGCTTCCTCCGCCTGGGATTTCTAGCAGGTCCCCACCTTCACCGCGGTGGGAAGACCCAGTTTCCACGGAGCCAGTTCCTCCGGTCGGAGGAACTCCGCCATTCGTCGATGGCGCTAACCCGGAAGTTCCCACTGCACTGTCCTTTTACATCTAGCGGAAAAATACATGGGAAGTGGAAGAAAGAAACTTTATATGGCCTTCTTAGATCTAAAAGGAACCTTTGACACAGTCCCCCCGAGATCTACTTTGGCGCAAACTATATAAAATGGGAATTGACCAACATCTGCTTTATTTAATGCAAAAACTACACACATTTAATTTCACAGGATGTGTCAGTAATTCCAAAGGTGAGCTGACAAAAAGTATATAAATATAACCAAAGGAGTAAAGCAAAGATGTGTCCTGGCACCTCACTTATTCTATCTCTTCTTAAATGAGCTGGCTCACCACCTCGAGGACGTAAATGGGCATCCATCGTCATTAGGCCACCATAAAATAAAACTGCTGCTATACGCGGATGATACTACAATCCTCTCTCAGGCACAGGTCGGCCTCAGAAGACTTTTGAAGTCGTTCTTTTCCTTTTGCCAGATCAACTCCCTGGGAATTACCATATTTTTTCGTGTATAAGACGCACCCATGTATAAGACGACCCCTATTTTTTTAACCCAAAATTAAGAAATTAAGTTGTTTAGCTTTCTTGGTGGGTGGGAGAGGTAACTTCTGCCAATCGCTCACCCACCTGCCTGGCACTGCCAATCGCTTGCCACAGCCACTGCCGATCGCACACCTCACTGCAGCCATCAATTGCCTGCTCATTTGCCGCCATCAACAGCTCACCTGCCCACTTGCCAAAGCCACCAATCACTGGCCCACTGGCCGCAGCCACAGCCAATCACCAGCAGGCCTTGCTGCAGCCACCAATCACCCGCCCAATCGCAGCTGCCATTTTTGTGCTTGCTGCTGCCATTAATCGCACATCCCCCTGTGCATTCACTATCCGTGTATAAGATGACACCCAAATTTTGCCTAATTTTTTTTTGCAAAAAGCATTGTCTTATACATGGAAAAATACGGTAATTATGGAAAATCTTTTTTTAAAAAATTTCCCTCAAAGCCGGAAGACTAAATGCTTTCCCCTCCACAGGTAGATACTCGCAAATTCCCTGTCAAGCCCGCCTGTGTGCCTACAATCAGGGAATACCAGACTTACTGGACCATATTTTCTTGGACTGCCCTTTGCATAGCAGACTCTGCAAGCATATGCTGAGCAAGATGCTGACCTGCGACCCATGGCTCCGAAAGAAAGCCAAATGAGGTTCCTCTTAGCGGACAGGGACAAAGACGTTTCTGCCTCAGTGGCTTCTTTTTTAATCTCCATCCTATCCGAAAGGGTTCTTAATGACTCATCCCTCTAGGGCAGGCATGTCCAACTCCCAAGAGACTGCGATCTACTCCCACTATAAAGAAAACTGGCAGTGAACTACTTTTGAGCTTTTTTTAGGGAGGATGACCCAGGGTTGATCACGATCAACCTGCTGGACATGCCTGCCCTAGGGAATAGACAGGGTGAAGCAGAACAATCAAGTGCCTTGTGACCCTCAACAGCCTCACTCCTGTCCCTTTTAAATCTATCCCACTGACTTGAAATGTCTTAACTTGAAATGCCAATAAAGGTATTTGTATTTGTATTCAAAAGGTGCAGGAAGTCCAACTGAACCTAAACTGCAAACCGGAAGTTACTTTTTCATCACCAGGAACAGAACCTGAACATTATATTGTTTCTGTTGAAAAAGAACTGAAACAGAACCAGGAAAGCAATTCAGGCTAGCTGTTCAGAATAAGAATTCAACCAAACAACGAAACACCTGATGTAGTACTCTTACTGGCTCCATCATAGCCAGTCAGCAGAAAAAAAGCACCTTGCCTTCTTCAAGGGCTGGTCCTGGGAACCATTTAGAAGTCTCTGCTTCCACTCTGTGAGGGGAGTTTGGTCAGCATGCAAGTTACAATATGGAAGGGATAGAAATACAACACACCATAAGAGCCAACTCCTAGGGGTCAAGGTCCCTTCAGCCCCTTCAATAAAATATTTGAGGGGACCACCCCTCGAAGTTGATGGGCATTGCCATTCAAATGGCGTGCCTGTGCTGCATCATATGATCGATTATGCAGGGCGGAGCTTCCCTAGCCCCCTCAATATTTTATTCCTGTTGGCACCCCTGGAACACACACATGAGGTTGTACAACAGCGCAGCTAGAGTTGCCACCTTTGGATGGGCAAAATAAGGGACAGGTCAGAGGTATTGGGGGGCTAAAAATTACTTTACCCTGTGCAGAAATGACTTCAAAGCAATCCATTACAACAATCAAATGGAAGCTATCAGTAACTGCAAGCACTCCAACAACCATATTGAAAGGAAATGCTCCCCATCTGCTGAATTTCTGCCTGCCAGAAGGATGGTAAATGTAGAAACCCAGTCAAAAAAGAAAGAAATGGGGGAAGAGTTAGCAAGAAATTCTGCTTCTGTTCCCCACAGAGCTTTGCCTCCAATATCCTAGTGGGGTTCGCATAACCCCTCATGACCCTGAGAGCTCCAATATATGAAAGTTATGCTTTAATGATGGGATAGGCAGATGATGATGATTTTACGTTTGTACACCACTTTCCACCCAGGCAATTTCAATGACAGAACCCTAAATGTAAGAAGCCCTCCTCACTGTAGAGGTGGAAATAAGCCAAGGGAACCCTTCAACACCCAGCGAGAGGCACCGGGTGTTTTTGCTTTGAGAAGGGGCTTCGTGCCCCTCTGGCAGAGGCTGCTGCTCCAGGAAACGTCTCGCTTGTCCAAGCCATTGGTAAGAGCTGGCTGGCAAGCTCTATTGGGTAGCCTGGAGCATCCATCAGCCAGCTTGGTGAGTGGGCTCAACTTCTGAGCTAGGCTGCTTGAGACAAGCAAGTGAGGGCACAAACTTTTACATCTTATTTTTTTATGACTTCAAAAATGGGACAAAAGGCATCGCACACAGGACTGGGGACTTTGTGCCCCCCAAACAGAACAAATCCAAATTTTAAAGGACAGGTGGCAACTCTATGTGAGTGTGTGGGTATCCCTGGCGCTGCCTGGTGCCTGTGGGGCCCAGTTAAGTTATGGTTACAAGATGTCCCCGTTTCCCGGGGACAGTCCCCGGATTTACAAATCTGTCCCCGGTCAAAATCTGCCCCATGGAATGTCCCCAGAATTCATTTAATGTCCCTGGATTTATATCTTAAGTGTTGTAGATTTATTAGTAGGGAATGAATGTTGCGTGATTGGTTCAACGGCACAAGACACATCATATGGGGACTTCTGGCGAGGCAAAATGGTGGGCACCACGGCAGTGAACAGCTCCTGAAGCCAGCCAGAGCCAACTGCTCTACCACTGCTGTGGGGGAACTGGGGACGCCCGGCTCATTAACTGGGGGAACCACTGACACACACACACACACACCATGACCCAAATTGAGCCGGTAGCGAGAGTGCCCGGCCACCCGGCCAACTGCCCAATGATGCTCCAGGGCCAGTAAAAACCCCAGAGCTGATGCAAGGAGGAGGAGAGAAGAAGGAGAAGGAAGAAAGAGAAAAGAGAAAAGAGAAAAAAGAGGGGAGGCCAAACCTTGCCGCGTCGCTGCTGCCACCGCCACTGAGAAAGAGAGGTAGGAGAGCACTGGGAGGGCAAGGACACGTGGTTGAGCTCAGGCCTGACCTGAGCCTACTCCACGGTGGCTAGCGCTCCAAGAGAACAGGCCGGGGCCCAGAGGAAGGCCACACGACAGAGGAGACCACAGAAGAGAAGATATTACTTCTGAATTTTTTTAAAAAATATTTTTCTTAAATAACTTTTTTTTTTCTCTTAAAAAAAAGGGTCCCTGGATTCTTTGAAAAAAATCTGGTAACCTTAAGTTAAGCTCCCCTAGGGAAACCGGGGTGGGGAGCTTAAGCCCCCTGCCCCCTTAGGTGTTCCCCCTATGCTGAGGGAGTCTGCCCCCCAAAGAGCTTCAAAACAAGGAGCTAATTGTAAGTGCCTCAGAATCTGAACTGTATCTCAGAACATTCTTTTCATTGTACTGTGTCTTCTCTGCAGAGTCTTCTCAGGAAGTGACTCACACATGAAATAAATAAGAAGAACATTAACATTCTGCTTGTCTAGAAAATCAGCCTGGTTCCACCTTTTGGCCAGAGAAGGAGCAGCTGCAGGAAGCCTGCTTTTCTCTCCCCCAGCAAGGACAAAAAGGGCGTCAGTCAGCACAAAGCAGACTCTGTCTCCCTCCATCAGCTGGGGCTGAAGGGCTGCTGGACCCCAAGAAGACAAGAATTGCGTTTGGACTTCTCAACCTTCCGTGTCTTGATCTTTTTTTAGTTTTGAAACTTGAGGACAAGATTTGCCTCACCTTTTCTGTATGAAAAGCAGGATAAAAAGGGGAATAATAATATTAAAGTGTACATTTCAAATAATATATACCAGATTGAGGTTGAATCCTGACAAGATAGAAGTACTGTTTTGGGGGGACAGGGAGTGGGTGGGGGTGGAGGACTCCCTGGTCCTTAAAAGAGCAACTGTGCCCCTGAAGGACCAGGTGCGCATCCTGGGAGTCATATTGGACTCACAGCTGTCCATGGAGGCACAGGTCAATTCTGTGTCCAGGGCAGCTGTTTACCAGCTCCATCTGGTACGCAGGCTGAGACCCTCCCTGCCCGTAGACTGTCTCGACAGAGTAGTGCATGCTCTAGTTATCTCCCACTTGGACTACTGCGATGCGCTCTATGTGGGGCTATCTTTGAAGGTGACCCAGAAACTACAACTAATTCAGAATGTGAAAGACCTCCCCTGGCTTCCAGTACGTTTCCAAGTACAATTCAAAGTGTTGGTGCTGACCTTTAAAGCCCTAAACGGCCTCAGCCCAGTATACCCGAAGGAGCGTCTCCACTCCCATCGCTCAGCCCATCGCACTGAGGTCCAGCTCTGAAGGCCTTCTGGCAGTTCCCTCACTGCAAGAAGTGAAATTACAGGGAAGCAGCAGAGGGCCTTCTCAGTGGTGGCGCCTGCTCTGTGGAGGCCCTCCCACCAGATTTCAAGGAAATAAACAACTAAATGACTTTTAGAAGATATCTGAAGGCAGCCCTCTTTAGGGAAGTTCAAGGTGACATACCTATTTCTGCTTCTCCGCATTTTATCCTCACAACAACGCTGCGAGTGAAAGACTGGTAACCCAATGAGCCCTATTGGCTGAGTCCCTAGGGATTTGAATCCTGGTCTCCCAGGTCCTAGTCTAACACTCTGACCACTATGCCACACTGGCTCTTATAGAACCTTGGCATGCTGACCGTGCATCCAATGTCACCAGCAGCTGTTGCCCAGCAATGAAATGTGAGGCCGTTTGAACTGAGGTTCTCCAGGTTCTTTTTTTAAAATAATTTTTTATTAACTTTCTTTTGTATTTTAACAAACACCTCTTATCAATAACATACATGTTACAAATCATCATCCCCTTTCCTCCCGGGTTTCCCTCAGCTCCCATTTCTGGTTTGTTACCCCCTTATCATATACTGCTGTTTCAACCAATCCACCATATCATTTCTTTTTATATATAACTTTTTATTCGTTTTAAAAACATTTATATTGTCATAATTTTACAAACTTCCAACTCTTATACAATCTTTTGGACTTCCTTCAGCTCCTCTGGTGATTTCCCACCTTTAAGATTTCTCCTGCATTTCTTAACTTTATATTACCTTTAACTTTATAACCAATATCATCCCTTTCATTCATTAAGGCAATAATTCAGACTATTCCCCTTACAAAACTTCCTGCAAACCTACAAATGTAATTGAATCATCACAGTTACTTTTCATATAGTCCGTAAATTTACGCCAATCTTCTGTAAATCTCTGGTCCCGCCGGTTTCGAATTATTCCCGTTAATTTGTCCAGTTCTGCATAGTCCATCAATTTCATCCTCCACTCTTCTTTCGTCGGTAGTTCTTCTTGCTTCCATTTTTGTGCCAATAAAATTGGTGCTGCCGTCATTGCGTACAAAAACAGCTTACAGTCATTTCTATTTATATCAGTTCCTACAATTCTGGTTTTTTAATAAATGTATAGTTCAACATTTTCTTCATTTCATTATATATCATTTCCCAGAAGTTTTTAACGTTTTTACATTCTCACCAAATATGGTAAAATGTTCCTTCTTTTTCTTTACATTTCCAACATTTATTGCTTACCTTATATATTTTTGCAAGTTTAACGGGTATAATGTACCATCTATAAAACATTTTCATCACGTTCTCTTTTAAGGCATTGCATGCAGTGAATTTTAAACCTTCTTTCCATAATTTCCCCCAATCACTCAGTTGTATATTGTACCCAAAGTCTTTGGCCCAATTAATCATAACCGACTTTACCTCTTCATCCTTTAAATGCCATTCAAGCAGCAATTTATACATTTTAGACAAAATTTTACATTTATTACTTAGTATCTCAACATCAAGCTTTGACTTATTTTCATCAAATCCTTTTTCTTTATAATCCTTTTTAAACATTTCATTTACCTGGTGATAGTGTAACCAATCTCTAACATATTGTTTAACTTCCTCATATGGTTTCATCTTCCATTTACTTCCTTCTTTCTGCAATAACCTTTCATAAGTTACCCAGTTCTTCTGCATATTGATCTTTTTCACACCCATCACTTCTAATGGAGATAACCAGTGTGGTATTTTCCTTTCCAATAGGTTTTTATACCTATCCCACACTTCTATTAGAGATCTACGGAATATATGGTTTCCAAATCCTTTATGGATTTTTGCTTTGTTATACCATAGATATGCGTGCCAACCAAATCTATTATCATAACCTTCTAAATCTAACAATTCTGCATCTTCTAATACCATCCATTCCTTTAACCAACAGAGATGCGATGCTTCATAATACAATTTCAAATCTGGGAGAGCGAAGCCTCTTCTTTCTGTTAATAATTTATACTATATTCTCGGCTTCTTCCCCTGCCAGATATATCTTGAAATTGCTTTTTGCCAGTCTTTAAAAATTGATGCCCCTTTGATTATTGGAATTGACTGAAACAAAAATAACATCTTTGGTAGCACGCTCATTTTAATAGCAGAAATTCTTTCCCAAAATGACAGTTTCAGTCTTCCCCATATATCCAGATCTCTTTTAATTCCATTCCATGCTGGTATATAATTGTTTTGAAAAAGATCTATATTTTTAGAAGTTAACCAAATTCCTAAATATTTGATTTTTTTTACTGCTTCTATACCAATTTGTTGCTCTAACACTTCCACCAGATCTTGTTTCATATTTTTCACAATCATCTTAGTTTTCTTTTTGTTTAATTTAAAACCAGCTACCTGCCCAAACTGTTCTGTTTCTTCTAATACTTCTTTAGCACTTATGACTGGATTTTCTATTGTCAGTACCAAGTCATCGGCAAAGGCTTTGACTTTATATTCATTCTTACCAATTGAAATTCCCTTTATTATCTCATTATTCCTTATTGTCCTTAGAAAAACCTCCAGTACCGATATGAATAACAGCAGCGATAGTGGACACCCGTGTCTTGTCCCTTTCGTAATCTCTATATTTTCTGTTACTATATTATTCACAATCAATTTTGCTCTTTGTTCTGAATATATAGCCTCAATTCCTTTTAAAAAGGATTGTCTAATATTCATTAATTCTAAATTTTTCAACATAAATTCCCAAGATATATTGTCAAAGGCCCTTTCCGCATCTACAAAAATCAATATTGCTTGTTTTTCATTCCTGGCAGTCAGATATTCAATTATATTAATTATGTTTCTTATGTTATCTTTCATCTGCCTGCCAGGTAAAAAACCTGCTTGATCTTTATGAATTATTTCATTCAATATCCTTTTTCAGTCTCGTAGCCAATATACTTGCAAATAACTTATAATCATTATTTAGTAGCGAAATCGGTCTGTAATTCTTTACTTGTGTTAAGTCCGAATCTTGTTTTGGAATTAATATAATATACGCCTCTTTCCATGTTTCTGGCAATTCTCCTTTTCTTAGTATATTATTCATAACTTCTTTCAATGGTATAAACAGGGTGTGTTTCAGTTCTTTATAATATTTTGCCCTAAACCCATCCGGTCCCGGTGATTTCCCACTTTTCAGTTCTTTTATAGCATCTTTAATTTCTTCTATTTCAATTGGTTCATTCAATCGGTCTTTCTTTTCCATTGGAATTTGTTGCACCCCTTTCTGTCTCAAGAAGTCCTCTATCTATTTTCCATCATTTCCCCCAGCAGTCTTATATAATTGTCTATAAAAATTCACGAATTCTCTCCTAATTTCTTTCGGATTAACTATTTCTTTTCCTTCCACTGTGATCTTATTAATTGTGTTCTGTTCTTTCCTTTTTTAATTTGCCATGCCAACCATTTTCCTGATTTATTAGCATATTCAAAGTTTTTCTGTCTCAGTCTTTTAATATTCCATTCGACTTCTTGGTTTATGATCATTGCAAATTGACTTTGTAAAATTTTTATATTCTGATTTATTTTCACATTATTGGGCTTTTTAATTAGTTTCTTCTCATTTTCCATAATTTGTTTTAGTACTTCCTTCTTTCCTTTCTCTCAAAATTTATTTTTAATACTATTTTGTTGTATAAAAAAGCCTCACATGACTGCTTTACTAGCATCCCAGACCACATTTATTTTTGTTCCTTTATTGCTATTGATCACAAAATATTCCTTCAATATCGTCTGTGCTTTCTCCTTTACTTTTTGATCATCTAGTAAATTTTCATTCAATCTCCATCAAAAGGTTTTTTCCTCCATTTCTTTTATCTCACATCTGATTGCATTATGATCCGAAAGTGTTTTTGGTTGTATTTCTATTTTTGTCACCCTTGGTGTTAAGTCGCTGGTAATCCAAACATGGTCTATTCTTGACAATGATTGATTAGGCTCAGAAAAATACGTAAATTGTTTTTCTAATGGGTGTCTTATTCTCCAAATATCTACTAAATTACAATTTTCAATCATAGAAAAAAAAGTTTTTGGTAATTTCCCTTCTGTTGGTATTCCTCTTGTTCTCAATCTATCCATTTCCATCGATACCACACCATTCATGTCACCCATTATTATAATTTTCTGATCTACAAATTCAAATAGTTTTTCTTCTAAGTTCTTATAAAATTCCACCTTGCTACCATTTGGTGCATACACTCCGACAATTATCATCTTTTCACCTTGCCATGTGACTTGTACCGCTATTGCTCTACCTTCTTCATCCTTGAAGATTTGCTGAGCCTCAAATTTACTTTTTATATACGAAACCACTCCTCTTTTCTTGCTTTTGTCTGATGAGATAAATTCATTTCCTAATAAATTCAATTCCTAATTCCTAATCAATGTTCTTCTGTATTTCCTCGCCACATGAGTTTCTTGTAGACAAATAATATCCAAATTCTTCTTTTCAAAAAAGTGTCCAATTTTACTTCTTTTCTTTTTATCATTTACGCCATTTACATTCCATGTCCATAGTTTAAATGCCATTTTGTGAAAGAGAAAAAAGAAAAAGGGAAAAAAGGGGGGGAAGGTCTTAGACTTGTCCTTCCTCTTCTTCTTCTTCTTCTTCACTACCGTTTTTATCTCTTTCTTCCACTCCTGCCGGTCCTACTGCACCTGCTTCTGCTTCCTCTTCTTCTTTTGCCAACTCTTTATATCTTCTCAAAAATTTATGCGTCTCGTCAACATTTGTAAATTTAAATTTTTTCTCCTTGTAATAAAAGAAGATTCCCTCTGGGAATTCCCACTTAAATTCTATTCCATTTTTCCTTAGTATTTGTGCCAGAGGTTTATATTGGTCACACTTTTTTATTCTTTGTTTTAAATGTTCTATATCAAAAAAAAGTGTGTATTTTTATTTAAATCCTGCCATCAAGCCAATGTTCTTTTTTTGTTTCTGCAAATATAAAAAGTCACTGTTGTCCTTTTCTCGTAGTCTATCCGTCATTTTTGCCATTTCTGTGTAGTTCATCAATTTCTCTTGTCATTGTTCTTTTGTTGGAATTTCTCCAGTCTTCCAATTGTGCTACCAAAATTCTTGTAGCATACATGAATAATGTCCTCTTCTCTTTCAGCAGATCTTGACCTAAAATGTCTAACAGGAAGGCTTCTGGTTGTTTAACAAATGTTATTTTCAGGATGTTTTTTTCAATTCATTGTATATCATTTCCCAATATGTTTTTACATATTTACAATCCCACCACATATGGTAAAAAGTGCCTTCAGCTTCACACCTCCAACATTTCTTCTGTTCATTTTTGTACATTTTTGCTAGTTTGACTGGTGATACATGCCATCTATACATCATCTTCATATAATTCTCTCTCAGTTGTAGATTGTGACCTATATCTTGTGCCCATTTTATCATCACTGACTTTGCTTCTTCATCCTTGGTTTCCCACTCCAAAAGGATATTATTTGCTGTTTTTAACAATTTAGAATTTTCTTCTATCACTTCCTTTTGCGAGTATGAAAAACCTCTTTTATTGTCCTCTTTTAAAAAATCCTGAGAACTCTTAGATAAAAGAAATAATGAACCTGAAAGTATTTTCTTGGAATGTTAATGGGATGAACAATTTAAATAAGAGACAAAAAGTTAACCATGTTTTGATTAAACGAAACCTAGATATCATATGCCTGCAAGAAACACATGTAGCAAAAAAGCATAAAAGAATTTTAAGTAATAAAAAACTGGGCCAAGAGTTTATCGCATCAGATTCGAACAAAAAGAGAGGTGTGGTAATATATGTAAAAGAGAAGCATGATCCAAAATTAATTTTTAAGGAGGATGAGGGAAGACTATTGATTGTACAAATTGGGTTTCAAGGGGGAAAATGGCTGATTGTGGGGATCTATGCACCAAACGATAAGAAAGCTGAATTTTATACAAAGTTGAATGAAATAATGTTAGAGTATTTAGATCAGAAATTGATACTACTGGGAGATTTTAATGGAGTGGTGGTGCCGGATTTAGACAGATTAACAAAGAGGCGAAATACATATGAAGGTAAACTGCCGAAGGCCTTCTTTGATATGGCCAGTACATTGGGAGTAATTGACATCTGGAGATTAAGGAACCCAACAGTAAGACAATTTTCATTTCACTCTGAACCAAACCAAAGCTTCAGCAGAATAGATCAGATCTGGGTTTCTAAGATTCTAACACTGAGAGTAACTAGAATTGAAATCCTCCCAAGAACCCTGTCAGATCATAACCCTCTATATATGGAATTAAAAGGAAAGGACCCTTCTACACATAGATGGAGAATGAATGAGAGTTTATTTAATGATCAGAGAGTAGTGGAAACTGCAAAAGAGATAATAACAGACTATTTTAAATGGAATCTAAACAAAGAAACACCAATTGAAACAGTCTGGGACGTGAGCAAAGCGGTGATAAGGGGTTTCCTGACTCAAAAAAACAGCTTCCAGAAAAGAGGGAGAGAGAAGAAGAAAGAAGAAATCCTGTCCCAGCTCATGGAGAACGAAAAACAGCTAATAACAAAACCTAAAGATGAAATAATAAAACGAAATATAAAAATGTTGCAGTCTCAGTTCTCCATGGTGGTGGGTCAGGAGATCGAATGGAAAATAAAAGCCATGAGACAAAAAAAATTTGAGTCGGCCAACAAAGTTGGGAGATTCTTGGCGTGGCAAATAAAAGCAAGACAAAAACAGAACACGATTTGTAAAATAAAAGATGGGGATAAAATGATTGAGGACCCGAAAGAAATTAGAAAAGTATTTCAGAGATTCTATAGAGATCTTTATAGGAAAGATAAAGAAGACAGTAAGAGAATAGAAAAGTATATCCATGACCATAAATTGCATCAAATCTCAGAAGAAGAAAAAAGAATGCTTAACCAGGAGATAACAGAACAAGAGGTCACGAAGGCAATAAAAAGAATGAAATTAGGGAAGGCCCCAGGACCGGACGGTATCTCAGCAAAGTAGTATAAAACACTATCGCAATACCTGACACCTGTTCTAAGTGAAGTAATGAACAAAGTCTTAAGAGAAGGAAAGATGCCCAACACCTGGAAAGAAGCATATATTACACTGATCCTGAAGAAAGAGGTGGATATATTAGATGTAAAAAATTTCAGACCAATTTCGTTATTGAATAACGACTATAAGCTATTTGCGGATATACTAGCGAATACACTAAAAATGGTGTTAAATAAGGTGATACACAAGGACCAAACAGGCTTTCTGCCGGGGAGGCAACTAAGGGACAACGTAAGAAACCTGATAAATATAATTGAATACCTTGAAGTCAGAAATGAGAAACAGGCAGTACTAATGTTTATAGACGCGGAAAAAGCGTTCGATAATGTTTCTTGGCATTTCATGAAAGAAAACTTAAAAGTATTAGGAATTGGTGAAAACTTTTTGAGAGGTATTGATACGATCTATTCGGACCAAAAAGCAAAGTTAATAATTAATAACAACATATCAGATAACTTTGAGATAACTAAAGGCACTAGGCAGGGATGTCCTTTGTCGCCCTTGCTATTTATTACAGTTCTAGAGGTCTTGAACAAGAAGCTAAGAGAATCATCAGAAGTCAGAGGCATTAAGGTGGGACGAAAAGAATTTAAATTAAGAGCCTTCGCAGATGATCTAGTCTTAACGTTGGAAGAACCAAGACAAAGTGTGAAAGAGGCAATAAAAAGAATGGAAGAGTTTGGGAAGGTATCAGGTTTTAAACTCAACAAAAACAAGACGAAAATGCTAGCAAAAAATCTGAAGAAAGAAGAGATGGAAGAATTACAAGTACATTCAGGAATCGCGATAGTTAAAAAAATAAAATATTTAGGAATTTTGATGACAACAAAAAATATAAACCTGTACAAGGACAACTATGAGGTGGTATGGAAAGAAATTAAGTTTATTGCTAGAATGGTATACAAAAGACGAAGAAGTAAGGAATCAATGATAAAATGGGCAATTGATATTGGGCATAACATTGACTTGGATGCGTGGAAAAGATTATGGAAGGAGGGTTTGAGATTTACAGGATGCATGACTTTAAAGGAAAACTTGCTAAAAATGATGTATAGATGGCATTTGACGCCAGTAAAATTAGCTAAAATGTATAGGAAAAAAGAAAGAAAATGTTGGAAATGTAAAAAGGCAGATGGGGACAATTTCCATATGTGGTGGACCTGTGATAAGGTAAAAAAAAAATTGGGAATCAATTTATAATGAACTCAAAAAAATATTTAGATATACTTTCCCCAAAAGACCGGAAGCGTGTCTATTAGGCTTAATAGGAACAGAAATTAAAATAGAAGATCAAAATCTGTTCATGTATGCTACAGCTGCCGCGAGGACCCTTCTGGCCCAAAGATGGAAAGTACAAGACATACCAACTATTCAGGAGTGGCAGGCAAAGTTGACAGAATATGCAGAACTTGCCAAACTGTCAGGGAGGATCCGGGACCAGGGAGATCAAAGATACCAAAATAACTGGAGTAAATTTATTGAATATTTAAAGAAGAATTGTAAAGAGGTCAAGACACTAGCAGGATTGACATAATACCTCCAATGTATAATAGTACTAATATGAGAATGATGTGCGTGATGGAAAGAGGATAAATATACCAGTTGCGGGGAGGGAGGGGGGTCGCGACTCGGCAGAGTCAAAGGGAATGTATGGTGCTATTACAATTTGTTGGAAAAGAATATGTAAGGAAAACAATAAAAAATCACTTGGAAATTCTGCAAAATGCATAGTCATAAGTTCTGAAAAATCTGGCTTGGCTACTTTTTCTATGTCTTCTTGCGCTGACTCTCTCCTCTTTTCAACATTTTTCTGCTGTACTGATTCCTGTTTGGCTTTCTCTACCATTTCTGTTCTCAAAACAATTGCTTCAAAGCACTTCTGGCTCAAGGTCAATGTTCCTTCTTATCTCTTTCTCACTCTTGGGCTTGTATGTGGAAATTTCCACTGCAAGCCCTGTCTTTACTCAGTTATATACAGATATGCACAGACCATTTCTCTCTAAAATATACCAAAGTAACCCAAAAAAGAAAGAACAGAAAAATATACAAGCTATTTTTTAAAAACCCCAGCAAGTTACCACAATCACAGGAAGAAGGTTGTGCTGTTTCTCTTTGTGGTGGTTTACTGTTTTTAAAAGTTCTGGACGTAGCTTATAACCCCAAATTCTCCAAATATGGCTTCTAATCCAAAGTTCTCCAAATGAAAGGATAAAATTGTAATCCAAATTGTGTTTATAATCCAGATAATATTTGTAATCTGATATATGGTATTTTCATCAATTGTAATTCCCTGCTCAGTCAAAGTACCTTTTTCAGTTCCTACTCCCATACTTCCAGGCACTTTGCCTTCCTGGGATTTCCCCCAGTTATAGCAAAGTGTTCTCCTGCCAAGCTTTGGTAGGATTTGCAAAGATCCAGGGTCCCTTTTGTTTTGTTTTGTTTTATTTATTTTCCAATCTTTTGTCCACTCTCATTCATAAAAGGTATCCTTCCCATTCATAAAAAAAAGAAAAGTTACTCCACTCCATTCATGAAGGCTGCCCTTGAAGTTCAAAAGGGCAACAGTTCAGATCTGGTTCTTTGTATCCACAAAAGAGGTACCGTATTTTTTGCACCATAACACTCACTTTTTTTCCTCCTAGAAAGTAAGGGGAAATGTCTGTGCGTGTTATGGAGGGAATGCCTACGGGTGGCATGCCTACGGATTTTCCTCCTCTAAAAACTATGTGCGTGTTATGGTCGGGTGCTTGTTATAGAGCGAAAAATACTGTAATTTGCAAGTAGTTAGCTTACTGCAGTTTAGAATGTAACAAGAGACTGATGTGTTTCCAATTATTCTTTGATCCCATTCACAGTTCTACGCTGCAGGATCTGTATTTTCAGAAGACGGAAGCTGGCTTCCTTTTTAGGTTCCGTCTTTGCCAAATTAAATTCCAATCCAAATTAAATAATTAATAAGTCAAAAGAAATTGGCAATAAATACCTTGTCTTGTAACGTCTGCTGCTTTAGGTGGCAAGTCGTGGTTTCGGCTTTTTGAGCTGCAATTTAGCCGTGAGTGAACTCAAACCGCTTCTCTCTCACACACCCCTCGCTGCCGATGCAGCGGCAGGGCTCCGTGAGCGCGGCGAGTTTTTTCCCCATTTGGCTCATCCCCTCGAGACCCTGCTTGTCCGCAGGGCTTTTTTAAAGGTAAAGGTAAAGGGACCCCTGACCATTAGGTCCAGTTGTGACCGACCCTGGGGTTGTGGCACTCATCTCGCTTTATTGGCTGAGGGAGCCGGCCTACAGCTTCTAGGTCATGTGGCCAGCATGACTAAGCTGCTTCTGGCGAACCAGAGCAGTGCACGGAAACACCATTTACATTCCCACCTATTTATCTACTTGCACTTTGACGTGCTTTCGAACTGCTAGTCCTAGGCTCTGTGGTTTAACCCACAGCACCACCCATGTCCCTGGGGCTTTTTTAGGGGGGTGCTTAACCCTGGCACACACCCCTGATGCCCAGAGAGCCTGGTAACAGTCATCACTTAAGCAGACAACCCGTTCCTTGTAGCCATTTCCCTCTGCAGGCAAACTGGAAGCCGGTTCTCAAGGTTCTTGCATCCTCAGCATGTAGACATTTTCAGAGATTTGCTGTGCTGACCCTTGCTTATTTTGTTGACAAAATGGCATCTGAAAAACTCCTGGCTGTAAGTGAATGTTGACATTTCTAGTAAACTTAGCTCTAGGATCTATAATACAGTGGTACCTTGGGTTACAGATACTTCAGGTTACAGACGCTTCAAGTTACAGACTCTGCTAACCTAGAAATAGTACCTCAGGTTAAGAACTTTGCTTCAGGATGAGAACAGAAATTATGCGGCGGTGGCACGGTGGCAGCGGGAAGCCCCATTAGCTAAAGTGATACCTGAGGTTAAGAATGGTTTCAGGTTAAGAACGGACCTCCAGAACGAATTAAGTTCTTAACCTGAGGTACCACTGTATTTGTATCACAAAGTTTGGCAAATAGCTATCAAAGGTCAAAGAAAGACAAGTTTTTGGTAGAGAAGAATGAAAACTCTATAGGAAGTAGATCATAGGAACCAACTCCTAGGGACCAAGGTCCCTTTGCCCTCCCCAATAAAATATTTGAGGGGTTTGGGCCCCCACAGTTGATGGGCATTGCCATTCAAATGTTTTGCATGTGCATGTCTTGTGATCAATTATGCACCCCCCCCCCATATTTTATTCAAGTTAGCACCAATGTAGTAAATTGAATATTACGTTTAACAGGTAATATTTTATGCTATGTGCACACCATATTATGGTTTAAAGAAACATTGTGTGAATATAGTACTGTTCAGGAGAGAGTTCATTTATATTTATACATGATTAACATTAATTTTGTAATATAGTTTGACATGCAAAGGATAAAACAGAAATAGAAAAATATATATTTAGCCACTGGTACAGGGATAGGAGGTGCTTGATGGAGGTGGTCTTTCAGCAAAGCTTCACTTTCCATCTCTCCCATTGAGTGAGTCTAATGAAATGGCTGACCCCAGGTGAGACAGTTGAAGGAAAGGAGATCTAATGCAGCTCAATGCATGTAGTAAGGGGGGGGGATATGCTCTCAAGCTGGCAGGTGGATTCTTGGTGTCCATCATAAAGATCCTAATTGCGGATTAGAGGTTTGGAGGAATGGATGCTGGAATTGTCAGTTGATTCCTTTTCTGGCAAGGACTGTGATAGAAATAACTCTCAGATGAATTGGAGGGCAGAGGCATTCAGATTGTGTCCATTTTGATGCAAACCTGTCTCACCTGCACTTCCCAGATCAACACACAAACAGAACATTGCTTTGAAAGTTCCCCTTTCCCCCATTTTGCAGTGACATTCTCCATAGTGTGCATATAAAATGCATAAATTGGTGAAAATAACATCCAGAGAAATGTGGCGAAAAAGCACCAGAGACTGCTTTCAAAAAGGTGACTTTTAGACAAACTTGAACACAAAAATGAACATATTAGGAGAAATGCACACTAAAATGTGGATCATTGCTTCAACACTGATGATCTTTGCTTCTTCCAGTACACTGATATTAGTTTGCCTGTCTTCCCAAGTGATGTGTAAAAATTTTCGGAGACACCATTGATGGAATATTTTGAGGAGTTGGAGATGGCGTTTATAAGTGATCCATGTTTCACAAGTATATAGTAAGGTTGGTAGTACAATAGCTTTGTAAACTAGCATTTTGGTTTCCCTGCGAATGTCCCAGTCCTCAAACACTCTGCACTTCTATCGGGAGAAAGCAGCATTTGCAGAACTCAGGCGATGCTGGATTTCGGCATCAATGTTGGCCCTTGTGGAAAGATAACTGCCTTGGTGCCATTCCTCAAACACTCTGCACTTTAATCAGGAGAAATGTTGTTGTTGTTTAGTCGTTTAGTCGTGTCCGACTCTTCGTGACCCCATGGACCAGAGCACGCCAGGCACTCCTGTCTTCCACTGCCTCCCGCAGTTTGGTCAGACTCATGTTTGTAGCTTCTAGAACACTGTCCAACCATCTCGTCCTCTGTCGTCCCCTTGTGCCCTCCATCTTTCCCAACATCAGGGTCTTTTCCAGGGAGTCTTCTCTTCTCATGAGGTGGCCAAAGTATTGGAGTCTCAGCTTCACAATCTTTCCTTCCAGTGAGCACTCAGGGCTGATTTCCTTAAGAATGGATAGTGTCAGGGGTTCAGGAGCAGAGGCACAGGAAAGGGAGGAAATAGAGAGCGAGGGGGAGGAGTCCGAAGGAAATGTTAGCGATGACAGCGGTCCGAGGTCTCTGAGTCTTTCCAGCGAATCGGAAGCTTCACAGAAAGGGGCTCCCATGGTCAGAGCAAGGGGGGTGCCTAGGGGGACACCCCAGGAAGAAGGGGCCAGAGGGGACTCAGAGAGCAGCAGTTGGAAATCAGGACCAGCGTCCACACCAGAGTGCAGTAGGGGGGAGGAGTCCCAGGCATCGGGATCAGGCGGCGCACTGCCAGTGGGAGGACATGAGTCAGGATTGGCCACGCCTCCATCGGGGAGCGAGGAAACGGTCGAGAGGAAGGTTGAAGGCTGGGCGCGCGCGCCAAGTTCAAATGTACAGGAGGGCGGCGCAGTTGGCAGCCCGGATAGGGAGCCAGGTCCCAAAGCCCGCCGAAAAGAGGGGGAGGAGTCAGGGGGGTCAACGTCAGCGTCAGAAGAATCCAGGAAGGAAGGGACCCCGGGGGGTAGCAGGACCCAGAGGAGAAAGGAGAGACGGAAGAGGTGGAGTAAGGCTAGAATCTTAAACTGGTGTACAGGGGGCGGAGACTCAGATGGAGCTTCGCCGATCTAACCCCTAGACGTAGAGCTGGGGCGCTGCGGCTTGAAAATGGAAACTGTACTTCAATAAAGACTTTTGTACATTACTGCCGGCTAGCGTTGGTCCTCTGTGAGCTGGGACCTGGAGCCAGCTCTGACAGTAAGCTCCATCTCCAAAAGTTTTGCACCAAAAACCTCGTAACGTGAGTGGACGCAGCGAGGGAAGAAGATTGGTGCTTCGCGAGCTCACAAAAGTCAGGCAAGATGACTACAGAACAGCAACTAGCAGCCCTGCAAGATGCAGTGACACAACTCAACGCGGAGGTACTCGCATCCAGGAAAAGGGAAGAGGAAGCGGCTGCCGCCTGCAGGGATCTCCAAGCCAGGTTGGAAGTGCTTGCTAAGCAGGGGCAACCGAGACCCAAATCAGAGGGGATTGGGCTGGGGAAAAGAGGAGGCAGCCTGGTATCTCATTTCGATGGGAATTTGCAGCAGTACCCTAACTTCCGAGCAGACGTGCTGTTTGCGCTGGAACTGCTGGATAAAGACTTTAGAGATGAGCAAGAGAAGGTGGGGTTTATCTTGTCCCATTTGCATGGGGAAGCTAAAGCGTGGCTGCGCAATCTGTGGAGAGATAAGGATCCGGCGCTCCAAAATGCGGATGCATTCATTAAAGCGATGGATTCGTGTTTTTTATCAAATATAGACATTGATATCGCCAGAAAAGACATACATGGGCTCAAACAAGGCAGAGCCAGTGTAAGGCAGTACCATTCCCGCTTTTTTGCATTAGTCCATGCGCTGGGATGGGAGAAGGATTCTGCCCCAGCCAGAGACCTTTTTTGGGAAGGCTTGAATGCAAATGTGAAAGATGAGATTGCAAGGGGGGAGAGACCAAAGAGCACTCAGGAGGTTGTCCGGCGGGCGCTGCAAATTGGGGTGCGTCTGGAAGAACGTCCATGGAACAGAGAAGAAGGACGTTGGGGACGTACGCCAGTGAGAGCACCTCCCCTCTTTCCCAAGGATGCAGCGCGTGCACAATCCACACCTCCGCAGGGAGGGGGAGAGGAACCGATGGAAATTGGAGGCGCCAGGGCTCAGTCAGCAACCAGAGCCCTAACACCGGGAGCAGTCAAAGCGAAGCCTCCTAGAGGGAACAGGAAGTGCTACATCTGCGACAGTGCTCAGCACATGGCGAAAGAGTGTCCCCAGAGGCTCCACAAGCACACTGCAGCCTCAGCAACAGTAACAGACGCAACTCAGCAGAGAGAACCACAGCAGGGAAACGACAGAGTCTGGTTGGAGGAAGAGGCACTGGGGCCCAGCCAGACAAGTCAATGAAGCCGTCCCCAGAGATTTTGCAGCCCACAGACCCCCTCCCGCCCAAACCAGTGGTGCAGCTCACAGCATCGCTCCAACTACCCAATGGACTCACTATGGAAGTGCCGATTACCATTGACTCTGGTAGTAACGCAGACTTCATAGGACTGGATTTCATTCAAGAGCACAACATAGCACTCCTGCCAGCCACGCTGCCTCTGAAGGTTGTCACGGTGGATGGCAGGGAATTGCTGGGGGGGCAGGTGGTGCAGCAAACGCCTCCGATGGTGATGCAAATTGGGAATCACCGAGAAGTCATCAGCTTCAATGTCACCCAACTGTCGGACACGCCTATAGTTTTAGGCATGAGTTGGCTGCACAGGCACAGCCCAGCATTGGCGTGGTACCAGCGACAACTGACCTTCGGCTCCTCATACTGTGCGGAACATTGCATTCTGCCTAGCCCGGAAGGGGAAGAGGATGACCCGCAGCTACAATTAGGCACGCTGCAAGCAGTGCCACTCAAGTACGCAGCGTTTTTGGAGGTTTTCTGCGAGAAGGAAGCGGACAAGCTGCCTCCCCACAGGTCCTATGACTCCAAGATTGACCTCCTGCCAGGGGCGACGCTGCCAACCGGGAAACTGTATTCCATGTCTGAAGACGAGCTGCAGGAACTCAGGGAGTTCATAGACCTCAACTTGAAGCGCGGTTTCATCCAGGAGTCGAAGGCAGTGGGGGGCAGTCCTGTATTCTTTGTGAAGAAGAAGGACACGCCCCAAAAAAGGCTTGTGGTGGACTATAGAATTTTGAACTCGAAAACCAAGCCCACAGCCTTTCCCATGCCCAAGATAGATGACCTGCTCACAACGGTGAGGAAAGGACGCGTTTTCACAAAGTTGGATCTGCGAGGGGCGTACAACCTGATTCGCATACGGGAGGGCGACGAATGGAAGACGGCCATGTTCACGCCCCTGGGCACCTATGAATACAGAGTTATGCCCTTTGGATTACAAAATGGCTCCCACTGTTTTCAAGCCTTCATGCATCACGTATTGGCGGGTCTCCTCTACAAGAAATGCGTCTGCTTCCTGGACGACATCCTGATATTTTCAGAATCAGAGGAGACCCACGAGGGAGACGTCAAGGAAGTTCTGCAGAGACTGCAGGAGCACAGGCTGTACGCCAAGCTGGAGAAGTGCCAGTTCGACATGAAGGAGGTAGATTTCCTGGGCTACAAGTTGTCGGACAAGGGGCTCGCCATGGACAGCGCCAAGGTTCGCTCAGTGTTGGACTGGAAGAGCCCGCGCAATCGGAAGGAGGTCCAGCGGTTTGTCGGTTTCGCCAACTTTTACCGCAAGTTCATCAAGGGGTTCGCGATGCAGACGGCGGCCATTACCGACACGCTCAGCTCCAAGAAGAAGAAGTTCATCTGGACGGAGCAAGCGGAGCAGTCCTTTCAGAAACTCAAGCGTCTCTTCTCGTCCGAAGAGCAGCTACTGCATGTGAATCCCAGCAGACCGATGAGGGTTGAAACGGACGCCTCAGACAGAGCCGTGGGAGCAGTACTGTTGCAGCAAGACCCGCATGGGGACTGGAGACCGTGTGCCTTCTACTCCAGGAAGCTCAGCAAGTCAGAGCAGAACTACGCCATCTGGGACAGGGAGTTGCTGGCCATTCATGCAGCATTCAAGGCGTGGCGGCACTTCCTCATTGGAGCCAAACACACAGTGCAGGTCCGCACGGACCATAAAAACCTGGAGTACTGGCGCACGGCAAGGTTCCTGAACCAGAGGCACATACGATGGGCGGAGTTCTTTGCGGATTTCGACTTCAGGATAGAGTACATCCCAGGCGACAACAACATCATGGCGGATGCACTGTCCAGAAAGCCGCAATACCTCGAGGAGGCGGCACCAGCAGCGGCCAAGCACATTTTCGCACCGAAAGCGTGGGCGTGCGCTTCAGCAACCGTGGACCTGGATGCTGTACGTCGAGCACTGCAGGAGGACCCCTTCGCACAAGCCAAGATGGAGGAGGTGCACAGGGGCACAGCGGAGGACGACGAGTTCCAGATACGCGACGGATTGCTCATCCGCAGAGGGGCCCTCTACGTACCGGGAGACGACCTCCGCGCGAAAGTACTGCAGCAGTTGCACGACGCACCCACCGCCGGGCACTTTGGCAAAGAGAAGACGGTAGAATTAGTAGCCAGAGATTTTTGGTGGCCCAAGATGCGGGGGGAAGTCGCGGATTACGTCTCGAGGTGCGACACCTGCCAAAGGGCCAAGTCAGTGCACAAACCGCCGGCGGGACTGCTCGAACCGCTGCAGACACCGCTCGAACCGTGGGAGAGGGTGGCCCTGGACTTTGTCACGGATCTACCCAGCTCGAGGGGCAAGACGGCAGTGCTAGTGGTGGTGGACATGTTCACCAAAATGGCCCACTTCATTCCGTGCGCGAAGGTGGCCACGGCGGAACAGACCGCCAAACTGTTCATAGACCACGTGTTCAGGGTTCACGGTCTGCCACGGTCTATCCTGTCCGACCGGGGGCGACAGTTCATCTCGAACTTCTGGCAGAAGCTGATGGGTTTCCTGAACGTCAAGATCAACCTAGCGTCGGCGAGACACCCGCAGACGAACGGACAAGCGGAGCGAGTCAACGCCATCATGCAGCAGTACCTGCGATGCTACGCAAATCAGCAGCCGGCAACATGGGTGGACTACCTGCCGCTCGCTGAGTTCGCCTACAACAACACGAAGCACGTGTCCACGGGGGTGACACCGTTCTTCGCCAACAACGGGAGGCATCCCAGAACCTTCCCGGGATTAGCGAGAGCGGGGGAGGGGGAGCCACAGGCAGCGGAAGCCTTAGCATCAGAGTTGCAGGAGGTTCACGAACAGCTTCGGAGGCAGTTAGAACTAGCAAAGCACGCATACAAACTGCAGGCCGACAAGCACAGAAGGGTTGGGGAAGACATACAGGTGGGAGACTGGGTTTGGTTAGCAGCCCAGGCAGTGCCGGCCAGATCGTTAGCGAAGAAGAAGCTAGGGCATAAGCAGCTAGGACCTTACCAAGTCGAGGCACAGGTCAATCCAGTGGCCTTCCGGTTGACACTGCCGGAGGGATCCAGAATGCACCCAGTTTTCCATAGATCAGTGCTCACGCCCTACAAAGCACCTCATAGATTTCAGGAGCCAGGCACGGCACCAGACCCGTTCAGGGAGATGCCCACAAGGGGGGGGTCGCCAAGGCGGGAACCCGTCAACGAGGTCACAGAGATTTTAGACTCGAGATGGGGGGAAGAGGGAGTAGAATATCTTCTCGCCAGAGAAGGTACCCCGGCCAGCGCCAACAGTTGGGTGCCAGACTATGCCTTGGACAAACCTCTTCTCAAGGACGAGTTTCATGCCCTTTTCCCACACAGGCCCATGCCAGCCGAGTATTTCGACGACTGGCTTTTCACACCCACATTTTCAGCCAGCACGTTCCAGGGGTTCACCTCGGCCGAGGAACCGGCACTAGAAACACGTTCCCCGGAGGGATCACCCTCGGGGTCTGCCTCAGACCGTTCCTATTGGTGGGACGATCGACCAGAGGAGCAGTGGCGCAGGAAGTGGCTGGGGGGTCCTTGGCAGGCAACGTCCCCGGAGGAGACCGGGGGAGAGACGGACATGGACGTGTTGGGGGAGGACCTTGGGTTCGAGCACGGCGGCAAAGAGATGGAAGCAGAGGAAATTGAGGTCGGCGAGAGCACGGAGGACGAGCCGGACTTATCCGGCTGGATGCACGCCACGGGGGACGAACTGTATCCGGCACTCACCCCCACAACGACGGAGCACCCAGTACCCACACCTGAAGGAGGGGAGGGGGGAAGGGGGGGCTTCGAGGGGGGGATGGATGTCAGGGGTTCAGGAGCAGAGGCACAGGAAAGGGAGGAAATAGAGAGCGAGGGGGAGGAGTCCGAAGGAAATGTTAGCGATGACAGCGGTCCGAGGTCTCTGAGTCTTTCCAGCGAATCGGAAGCTTCACAGAAAGGGGCTCCCATGGTCAGAGCAAGGGGGGTGCCTAGGGGGACACCCCAGGAAGAAGGGGCCAGAGGGGACTCAGAGAGCAGCAGTTGGAAATCAGGACCAGCGTCCACACCAGAGTGCAGTAGGGGGGAGGAGTCCCAGGCATCGGGATCAGGCGGCGCACTGCCAGTGGGAGGACATGAGTCAGGATTGGCCACGCCTCCATCGGGGAGCGAGGAAACGGTCGAGAGGAAGGTTGAAGGCTGGGCGCGCGCGCCAAGTTCAAATGTACAGGAGGGCGGCGCAGTTGGCAGCCCGGATAGGGAGCCAGGTCCCAAAGCCCGCCGAAAAGAGGGGGAGGAGTCAGGGGGGTCAACGTCAGCGTCAGAAGAATCCAGGAAGGAAGGGACCCCGGGGGGTAGCAGGACCCAGAGGAGAAAGGAGAGACGGAAGAGGTGGAGTAAGGCTAGAATCTTAAACTGGTGTACAGGGGGCGGAGACTCAGATGGAGCTTCGCCGATCTAACCCCTAGACGTAGAGCTGGGGCGCTGCGGCTTGAAAATGGAAACTGTACTTCAATAAAGACTTTTGTACATTACTGCCAGCTAGCGTTGGTCCTCTGTGAGCTGGGACCTGGAGCCAGCTCTGACAGATAGGTTTGATCTTCTTGCAGTCCATGGGACTCTCAAGAGTCTCCTCCAGCACCATAATTCAAAAGCATCAATTCTTCGGTGATCAGCCTTCTTTATGGTCCAGCTCTCACTTCCATACATCACTACTGAGAAAACCATGGCTTTAACTATACGGACCTTTGTTGGTAAGGTGATGTCTCTGCTTTTTAAGTTGCTGTCTAGGTTTGCCATTGCCTTTCTCCCAAGGAGCAGGTGTCTTTTAATTTCGTGACTGCTGTCACCATCTGCAGTGATCATGGAGCCCAAGAAAGTAAAATCTCTCACTGCCTCCATTTCTTCCCCTTCTATTTGCCAGGAGGTGATGGGACCAGTGGCCATGATCTTGGTTTTTTTGATGTTGAGTTTCAGACCATATTTTGCACTCTCCTCTTTCACCCTCATTAGAAGGTTCTTTAATTCCTCCTCACTTTCTTCCATCAAGGTTGTGTCATCTGCATATCTGAGGTTGTTGCTATTTCTTCTGGCAATCTTAATTCCGGCTTGGGATTCATCCAGTCCAGCCTTTCGCATGATGAATTCTGCATATAAGTTAAATAAGCAGGGAGACAATATACAGCCTTGCTGTACTCCTTTCCCAATTTTGAACCATTCAGTTGTTCCATATCCAGTTCTAACTGTAGCTTCTTGTCCCACATAGAGATTTCTCAGGAGACAGATGAGGTGATCAGGCAGTCCCATTTCTTGAAGAACTTGCCATAGTTTGCTGTGGTCGACACAGTCAAAGGCTTTTGCATAGTCAATGAAGCAGAAGTAGACGTCTTTCTGGAACTCTCTAGCTTTCTCCATAATCCAGCGCATGTTTGCACTTTGGTCTCTGGTTCCTCTGCCCCTTCGAAATCCAGCTTGCACTTCTGGGAGTTCTCGGTCCACATACTGCTTAAGCCTGCCTTGTAGAATTTTAAGCATAACCTTGCTAGCGTGTGAAATGAGTGCAATTGTGCGGTAGTTGGAGCATTCTTTGGCACTTCCCTTCTTTGGGATTGGGATGTAGACTGATCTTCTCCAATCCTCTGGCCACTGCTGAGTTTTCCAAATTTGCTGGCATATTGAGTGTAGCACCTTAACAGCATCATCTTTTAAAATCTTAAATAGTTCAGCTGGTAGATCATCACTTCCACTGGCCTTGTTATTAGCAGTGCTTTGTAAGGCCCATTTGACTTCACTCTCCAGGATGTCTGGCTCAAGGTCAGCAACCACACTACCTAGCGTATACGAGACATCCATTTCTTTCTGGTATAGTTCCTCTGTGTATTCTTGCCACCTCTTCTTGATGTCTTCTGCTTCTGTTAGGTCCTTTCCACTTTTGTCTTTTATTATGGAAATCTTTGTACGAAATGTTCCTTTCATATCTCCAATTTTCTTGAAAAGATCTCTGGTTCTTCCCGTTCTGTTGTTTTCCTCTATTTCTTTGCATTGCTTGCTTCTTGTCTCTCCTTGCTATTTTTTGTAAATCTGCATTCAATTTCCTGTATCTTTCACTATCTCCCTCGCATTTTGCTTGCCTTCTCTCCCCCGCTATTTGTAAGGCCTCATTGGACAGCCACTTTGCTTTCTTGCATTTCCTTTTCATTGAGATGGTTTTAGTTTCTGCCTCTTGTATAATGTTGCGAGCCTCCATCCATAGTTCTTCAGGCACTCTGTCCACCAAATCTAAATCCTTAAACCTGTTCCACTGTGTATTCATAAGGGATTTGACTTAGATTGTATCTTACCGGCCCAGTGGTTTTTCCTACTTTCTTCAGTTTAAGCTTGAATTTTGCAATAAGAAGCTGATGATCTGAGCCACAGTCAGCTCCAGGTCTTGTTTTTGCTGACTGTATAGAGCTTCTCCATCTTTGGCTGCAGAGAATATAATCAATCTGATTTCGATGCTTCCCATCTGGTGATGTCCATGTGTAGAGTCATCTCTTGTGTTGTTGGAAAAACGTGTTTGTGATGACCAGCTTGTTCTCTTGGCAGAACTCTATTAGCCTTTGCCCTGCTTCGTTTTGAACTCCAAGGCCAAACTTGCCAGTTGTTCCTTTTATCTCTTGACTCCCTACTTTAGCATCCCAATCCCCTATAATGAGAAGAGCATCCTTCTTTGGTGTCATTTCTATAAGGTGTTGTATGTCTTCATAGAATTGGTCAATTTCAGTTTCTTCAGCACCAGTGGTTGGTGCATAAACTTGGATTACTGTGATGTTAAAAGGTCTGCCTTGGATTTGTATCGAGATCATTCTATCATTTTTGAGATTACATCCCAGTACAGCTTTTGCCACTCTTTTGTTGACTATGAGGGCCACTCCATTTCTTTTACGGGATTCTTGCCCACAGTAGTAGATGTGATGGTCATCCGAACTGAATTCGCCCATTCCCGTCCATTTTAGTTCACTGATGCCCAGGATGTCAATATTTATTCTTGCCATCTCATTTTTGACCACATCCAACTTACCAAGGTTCATGGTTCTTACATTCCAGGTTCCTATGCAATATTTTTCTTTACAGCATTGGACTTTCCTTTCGCTTCCAGGCATATCCGCAACTGAGCATCCTTTCAGCTTTGGCCCAGCCGCTTCATCAGCTCTGAATCTACTTGTACTTGTCCTCCAATCTTCCTCAGTAGCATGTTGGACGCCTTCCAACCTGAGGGGCTCATCTTCCAGCGTCATAACTTTTATATGCCTGTTGTCTTTGTCCATGGAGTTTTCTTGGCAGGGATACTGGAGTGGCTTGCCGGTTCCTGCTCCAGGTGGATCACGTTTGGTCAAAACTCTCCACTATGACCTGTCCATCTTGGGTGGCCCTGCACGGCATAGCTCATAGCTTCTCTGAGTTATTCAAGCCCCTTCGCCACGGCAAGGCAGTGATCCATGAAGGGGATCAGGAGAAATACCAGTCCCATAATGATAGTAATCCTTCTTCCACTTGAATCCTTTGGCACCCAGTGGCTGAGTCAGTTAGCAGAATACTTTATCGCCTCTAGCTCAGAGCATGCCTGTTAATTAAGTCCAAATTTCATCTTAAAAACCAGGTGTCCAGTGCTCATGACGACAGCTTTGGAGAGTTGCCAAAGAAACACATGGCACTTTACACCCAGCGCCCTCTGCCCCTCATTCCTTCCGGACTGGGAGCAAGTGTTGGGTGATCTGTTGGTGAAGCTGCCCCCCCGGCCCTGGGTGGGTTGGGAGGATGATTACTCCCATCTCATCCTCAAATTCTGAACGAAACAGCTCCGGTGTAATGGACAGCTGTTCACCATGGCAGCCAAACAGGAAGTAAAAAATGTGGATGGATTTTCATCTGAGTTCCAGATTGCTAGAGGAGGGAAATTTACATTCATATCAAATGTAGGAGCCTCTATAATTGACTATATTATGGTGTCATATAACCTTTTAAATAGAGCTCTTGAGTGCAAAGTGGAAGAGCGGGTCAATAGCGACCACTTACCGCTCTGTCTCCTCCTCGAGGCAAGAAAGGATCTATTTTGTACGGACAAATTTTGATTCCCCAGGTCTACTGACGTGGAGTTGAGGTTCTCGTGCATTAGATAGTCCAATGAACTGGACGAGGAAGTATCTGGGAGGTTACACTCAGATATATTCCTCATTAGGAGAGACAACCTCTTAAACTCCTCATGCTCTGAAACTAGAATAAACTTGTTCCATGATTCGATTTCACTTTTTCAACCCTATTTGACTCCCAAAAAGGCAACGCGACGACCATTATACTCCAACAAATCTAAACCCTGGTTCGATCAGGAATGCCTTGCTATGAAGTGCTCTTTGTTGGGAAAATACAGGAACTATAGGTCTGCCAATCTACCCTCACTCCCTGCAAAGTGGTTTGAAGCTAAACGAAATTATAAAGCTTTGATCAAAATGAAAAATCTTCAGGCCCAAAGGGAAGAGTGGCAATATTTAATAGAGGCCTCTTGATGGAGAGACTCAGCCACCTTTTGGAAAATAGACACAAAAGGTTGGCAAGATTCCCCCTCCAAAGTGGAATATACCATCTCTGTTGGGGTTTGGGAGTCATACTTCCAATCCTTATACACAACTAACCAACATCTACAGGCTCTGTCCCTACCTCTAAGTGATACTGGTGCTGAGTGTCAACTGAAGAAGCTCGCAGGCTCATTCAATCTCTTAAACCTGGCAAAGCTCCTGGTGCAGACAATATTTTACCTGAGCTTCTTAAGGCCAATGCTGATTGGTGGGCCCCAGTGCTTGCTGCCTTGTTCACCAGCATAGATCAGTCGGCTACCATCCCAGAGGATTGGGGTCTAGCAATCATCATCCCAATATACAAGAAAGGGAACAGATTGTACCCTGCTATTTACAGGCCAATTAGTCTCTAAAGCATTATCAGTAAACTGTATACTGCCCACTTATGTAATAAACTTGGGGCATGGATGGGGCAAGAACATGTCCTTACAGAAGCACAAGCTGGTTTCAGGGCAAACCAGTCAAATTTAGACCAAGGCCTAGTACTCCAACATCTTGTGGAAAAATATACCTCAAGAAAAGGAGGATCCCTCTATGCAGCTTTCATAGATTTTAAACCTGCCTTTGATTTAATATCGTGAGATAGGCTTTGGGGAAAACTAATTTTGTTGGAAGACAGAAGCGCCTGGTGTGCTCTGGTCCATGGGGTCACGAAGAGTCGGACACGACTAAACGACTAAACAACAACAAGTTCCTCAAACATAGACGTCTACTATGTCTTATCCGCAGTTTATACTAAAATACTCGGGTCCGGGTTAGGTGTGACCAACAGGTCCATTTATCCAAGGTAATCCAAACCTCCCATGGTGTTAAACAAGGCTGCGTCCTTGCGCCTACTGTATTCAACTTCTATATTAACTCCTTAGTAGGAAACATGGAGAAAGAAAATGCCCACCCCCCTAAATTGGCTGGTACACATCTCTTATATGCAGATGACGCCATTCTAATTTCCTTCTCCTGTGTAGGCCTAAGAAAACTTCTAAGATCTCTCACTGTTTATTGTAATGCTGAACAATTAACTATAGCAAATCCAAGGTTATGGTGTTCTCTAAAAAAAGAATGAGACACAAATGGAGAATTGACAATCAACCTATTGAACAGGTATCATCTTTTAAATACCTGGGTATAACCTTCCAGGAAAAGGGCTTGTGGTATTATCAGGTTAAAAATACTATTGCAGATGCTCAAAGATCTACCGAAGCTATTATAAGATTTTTCTATGGAAAAGGGGGCCAATATATTCCGGGCGCCTCCCAGGTCTTTGCTGCAAAAATATTAACACAATTGACATATGGCTCTCAGATCTGCAGCTTCTCGAACCTAGCTCCCTTAGAATCATTCCAAACTAAGTTCTATCGCTGCCTGCTAGGGATCCCTTTTTGTGTGTCTAACATAGCTGTCCACCTGGAGGTCAGACAAATCCCTGTTAGCGTTCAGATATGGATTATGAAGATCCATTATTGGTTAAAACTTATCTTTTCCCCTGTTGGGTTGACACCCTTAACCCTACTGGATTCCTACCAATCCAAATGGAAAGCTACACTGCATGAAAAGCTAAGAGGCTTTGGGTATTCCCCACAGGCCCTGATAGTTGTAGGTTATGAGAAAACTAGAGCAATAATCCGCCAACGAATTTGGGATGTGGAACTGCAAAGCCACATGAGCGAGATGAATAAACACCCAGCAATAAAAGATAATAGGAGAGGATTTACCCCAGCAAATTATTTGTCAAAATTACAAATACCCAAATACAGACGGTCATTTACCCTTGCTAGATTCAACGTCCTGCCATCTGCCTTATTGCAGGGCAGATTCGAGGGTAAACCATACATGGAACGAGGCTTGGTGGAGGTAGAAACTGTCTCTCATATCTTGTTACGCTGCCGTTTCTACAGGGATATACACTCAGTATTTATCACTCTTGTTATACAAAAATTTCCAAATGGGTCCGAACTTCAATGTATAAAACTCCTGGTAGAGGACAAAGATCTAGAGATCACGCTAAGGGTGGCCAAATTCTGTGCGACTGCCATAAAACTTAGGGAACAAACTGTACTACTAAAATGATTAAGGTTTTAAATGACAATTTTAGGTTATATTTTAGTGATCAAGATTTAATAAATATTTTTAACTGCTGCTATATCTGAATTGTCTCTGTTATACCCAATTGCAATTCAATGTATTCCAGTTGTGTTTTATAATTTTCCTGAAATTGTAAGTGAGCCAGAACTGGTTTGTGACAGTAATAATAAAATTCATTCCTTCATTCAATTGTTGCTCCATGTCATAAGTTCCATTATCTTGATATACAGTGGTACCTCAGGTTACATACGCTTCAGGTTACATACACTTCAGGTTACAGACTCCGCTAACCCAGAAATATTACCTTGGGTTAAGAAGTGAGAACAGAGTGAGAACAGAAATCATGCAGTGGCGGTGCAGTGGCAGCAGGAGGCCCCATTAGCTAAAGTGGTGCTTCAGGTTAAGAACAGTTTCAGGTTAAGAACAGACCTCCAGAACGAATTAAGTTCTTAACCTGAGGTACCACTTGTACTACATACAGTATGTACTTCTATGGTATATATTGTTTATACTATTCTTATTTGTTAAAATATGTTGAAATACGATATTATATTCATTTTTATTATCTAGAACATGTATAACTGATGAAGCCCAGGAGGGCGAAACAAGGCACTATTCCGGAAATCCTTGTCAAGATTCTGTGGAACTGTAGTAGCTCCCAGTTGGATTTTATGAACATACAAAGACATACGTGGAACAGAAACTAGCAGACATTTGGACTCCATGAATGAACTGATCTATTCAGACTTCCGTTTATATTGTTGTACTTTATGTGCTGATTATGTGCAAGAGAAATATTTGATACTGTGATAAAAATACAGATGAGAATTGTTTATGTGAATGCACAGCCGGTTACGTTTTTTGTGTGTTTTTTGTGTGTTTGTTGAATGTATTTTACATAACTCTGGGTTTGATGTTATTTTTTAAACAGCTACCAGCAGTGGCATGTGTGTGACATGACCTTTAATATAGCACGGCAGAACCCTTAAGTTGGAGCTGTTGGATGTATGCAGACAACACAACTGATGCCTCCTGAGGTTAGGGGGGCAAACACAGAATTCTCTGGAAGATAGACAAAGACTCTTATTGCAAATGCCTTTCCATTTTTCCCTTATTTAAGTAACTGCATAATGTTAAGTATAGTGACCTAATTTACTGGAATGCTTAAAATTAAATGCATTACTGTGTGCTTAGCAGAGTAGCTAAATTGGAGCTAGGAAGCCAACTTCACTACTCTTTTCTTGAAATCGAAACAATGTCCAAACACATAAGCACACAGAATGGCACTGTGGTGTAGCAAGTACAGGATGTCATTATCAAGCCTCCTGATCCTCTCTCTTGTGGGATAAATATTGGAAGAAATGGATTATAAGATGTTTCCTCCCATGACAAAACTACTGAGGATTCATTAAGGGGGACAGTCCACACACTTTTAAGCAACCAATGCACTGGAGCTGACTCTAGGTGTTGCATTTTTCCTGGATTCAGTATATGAAGTGAAGCAGTGGAATCAGATGGCGTGCAAGCCTGAGTCTCATGTTCCATGGAGCTGTTATGGCAGACTGTGGGGAGGATATTATCATTTCATGCTTTTTCCAAACATGGGAAAATGCAGACAGATGTTTAACAATTATTCCAAACTAAACTGCCAACCTAGCAGTTCGAAAGCACGTCAAAGTGCAAGTAGATAAATAGGTACCACTCCGGCGGGAAGGTAAACGGTGTTTCCGTGCACTGCTCTGGTTCGCCAGAAGCGGCTTAGTCATGCTGGCCACATGACCTGGAAGCTGTCTGCGGACAAATGCCAGCTTCCTCAGCCAATAAAGCGAGTCGGTCATGACTGGACCTAATGGTCAGGGGTGTCCCTTTACCTTTACCTTTAACCTCAAGCCAATATTCCATGTAAAATCCCAAGAAGAAAATGCATGGTTCTGTAAAACGCTTTTGCTAATGAAAATGTTTTCCTCCCTCTTCCAGTGAGAAGGTGGGGGATGGAGAAGGTGGACACATACCAGTTATGAGCAGCAAATCTTTGGCTGGAAAAGGTGCTGTATTTATTTATGCAGTTTTACTGGTACATACACCCAAATACACATGCTTTCATGGAAATTTTGGCTATAATGACTGTATTAACTTTGGCTGAAGACTTGAAACTATTTTCAGAAGCTTTCATAAATTTGCAGGAAGTACCTTTCCTCTTTTATTTATATTCAGTATTATTGGTAATTTTTTGTATTAAAACAAATAGAAAGGGGTTTTTTAACTTTGTTCCCACCAACCCTTTGTGCCAACAAAAAGGGGGAGGAAAACATTTGAATCAATTTGTCTTAATGGCAACCCTTGCAGCTTAATTGCTCCTACTAGAGAAGCCTGGGACCCTGTGGGACAAGCTACATATAGCAAAGTAAACAAACAGAGTAAAGTTAAGCAAGTGTCCATTGAGAGATTCAGGTCCTGCTGTCTCTTTCATGAGTAATGAACTGTTGACCACACAGACTTGGGAAAAAAATATGATCTTCAGATCCACCATCAGTTTGCAAGCAGGCACAGCATAGGCTTATAAGGATTCATTTGGCAGGATCAGAGAATCAATTACTGTAGAGGAAAGTTTAAGGGAGAAGATCAAGCATTTTTACTCTCCCGCCCTCCCCCCCCCCAAAAAAAACTTGGTTTCCTTATGAAAAGGATCTTGCAGTCTTTGGGTTAGGAAAGACACAGGCTTTAAAACCTTCTTTTAGAGAGATTCAGTTGACTTACAGCACAGGTTCCTAAACTTATTTGGCCTACCACCCTTTTTGCAGAAAAGGGTTCACCCAAGGATAGGAAAACCCCTCAGCTCCACTGCAACTGCCACATCCAGGGGAGGCATTGTCGCCATCCTGCAACGGCGCCTGACCTGGCGGTAAGCGTCATTACACAACAAATGGTTTTTCAAAAAATTATTCTCTTTCCTTCTTTATGCTTCCACCCCCCCTTATTTTTATTCAATGCCCCCCAATTGCAGCCAAGGCTACTACTGCCTCTCTGGTATCGCCCACTAACACTAACTTACAGGAAGCCATGGCCACAAGGGAGAAAACAGAAGGCTGCAGGGAGCCTGCTAAGATCCATCCTCACTGGCAATTTGAGCTCAGATTAACTCTTTCATGCACATGAGTGTGAGTAATTGTGTATGACAACAGTTTCCCTTTCACAGTGATTGTATCAGCTTTTTCCATGGTTGTCTCACATGGGGGATTGTTGTTATCCAGGCCACTGATCCATCTGGGGTCAAGGGTTCCTGTGGTTTGTCATTTTTGGAATGCCTCCCTCTCCAAACCTTTGTAGTTTGACTGTATAGAACAGGAATGTCCAACATGTCGATCGCGATCTACTGATCGATCCTGATCGATCTACTGATACTGTGAGTAGATCGCAGTCTCTTGGGAGTTGGAGAATCACATCTTTCATCATCTTTCTGTTGGGAATTCAGGCATGTCAGAGACTGTAGTGTTTTAAGATATATGGTTTATTTTACACCTATGGTTCTCAGTGGAGGAAGAGCATTCACAGCATTACAACTCAAGAGGGGCTTGTTCCCCATGGCAGTGCAGCACTGGAGTCCAAGGCATTCTGCACACCATTCCTGTGCCTTTGCCCCAGCCTGGCAAGATGTTTCTACCCAACATGGCTTCTGTATGGAGCTCTGGCACCTCCTTTTTCCTTCCCAAGAACCTTTGCCAAGCGCCCCCTCCCCTTTTCTAAACCCCTCTGTTTTAAAAGGGACACATTTTTCCTGTGTGACATTATGCCCGCACCTTGGCAGTCTCTCAAATCTTCTGCCTCTGTCCACTCCTCAGAGCACAGTGGGGGAATAATAGCTTTTTACATTGTCAATAACTCTTAATGGCCCAGCGCCTGGCTTTCCATTGTTTCTCAATGGCTTTGCACTTAGCTAGCCTGGCCAGGCTGGTTTGCATAAGCTAACCCAGGAATTTCTTGTCGGGCACAGTTCTGCAGCTTGTATTTTCCCTAGACTCTGATACCCCAGATCTATGACATTACATTTTGAGAGTAGCACCAGTATTTGTTTGTTTGTTTGGTAGCAACTTAAGAGTCAGCCCTTTTAAATACAGTGGTTCCTCGCAAGACGAAATTAATTTGTTCCGCGAGTTTTTTCGTCTAGCGAATTTTTCGTCTTGCGAAGCACGGTTTCCCATAGGAATGCATTGAAATTCAATTAATGCGTTCCTATGGTCAAAAAAAGTCCAAACAAAGCCAAATTTGGTACAACAATAGTTTATTAACTGCTCTTTAAAGTCACACATACTTTAAAGAGCATTTCAAAAATTGAAGGAACAATAAATTAAGTTTCTAAACATGACAGAAAAACATTTAAAAATCAACAAAGTGTACTGTACATACATTTTCTAAGACTCTGGGGGACCACTCGAAGAAGGTTCCTCTTCCACTCTTTGCTTCTTGCTGAGGAACCTGTCTATGGTCTGCTGCTTCATCCGCCTTTCAGCAGCTCCCTGAGAGGCAACATGACCGTCGTATCAAAAGTGTTCGCTTGGTCATGTGCCACGTGCTTGTTAGGGTGGTGCCGCTCTGCAAAAGCCTGCACCTCCTTCCACTTCTGGCAAATGTCCCTCTGTTCTTTGGAGGACAGCCGTTCCTCAGTTGCTTCCTCCTCTTCCAGCGAGGCCTGCTCCTGCGCAACCTCTGCCTGCAGTTCAACCAGCTCCTGGGTGGTCAGCTCGTAGTCGTGCTCCTCCACCAGCTCGCTGACGTCCTCCTCTGTGACCTCCAGGCCCATGGTCCTCCCCAGGGCAACAATGTCCTGCACCACTGTTGACTCTGGTGCATCAGAGTCACTTGGTGCCACACAGTCCGGCCACAGGCTGCGCCAAGCGCAATTCAAATTTCTCTGGCTGATCCCCTTCCAGGCCGTGGTGATCATCTTCAAGCAGGTGACGATGTCGAAGTGGTCCTTCCAAAATTCCCGCAGGGTGATGGTGGTGCAATCAGTCACCTCGAAGCATCGCCTGAAAAGCTCCTTGGTGTAGAGTTTTTTGAAATTGGCGATGACCTGCTGATCCATCGGCTGGAGCAGTGGCGTGGTGTTAGGCGGCAGGAACATGATGTTGATGAAGCTGACCTCCTCCAACAAGTCCACCTCAAGGCCTTTAGGATGAACAGGAGCATTGTCCATCAGAAGCAAAGCCTTCAGCGGTAGGTCGTTGTCCAGCAGGTACTGTTTGACAGCAGGGCCAAAAGCAAGATTGACCCAGTCCACAAACAGCACACGTGTGACCCAAGCCTTGCTGTTGGATCGCCACATGACACTCAGCCGCTCCTTGTCGACCTTGTGTTTCTTGAAGGCCCGTGGGTTCTCCGAGTGGTACACCAGCAGGGGCTTGAGCTTCAGGTCGCCGCTTGCGTTGGCACAGAAGAGCAGGGTCAGGCGGTCCTTCATGGGCTTGTGGCCAGGCAACTTGGCCTCCTCCTGTGTGATGAAAGTCCTTTTGGGCATCCTCTTCCAAAACAGCCCAGTCTCGTCGCAGTTGAAGACCTGCTGTGGAACGTAGCCCTCCGTCTTCACAGCCTCCAGGAACTCCGCTGCAAAGTCTTCAGCCGCAGGAACATCAGAACTGGCAGCCTCTCCATGCCTGACCACGCTGTGGATTCCAGATCTTGCCTTGAACCGGTCAAACCAGCCTCTGCTTGCCTTGAAGACTTCTGGCTCGCCTGAGGTTCCTGGCTGTTCCCGGATGAGGTCTGCGTGCAAGGCCTTGGCCTTCTCACAAATGACGGCCTCAGTCACTGTGTCCCCTGCACGCTGCTTCTCTTCTAACCAGATGAGCAGCAACTTCTCGACCTCCTCCAGAACAGCTGGGCGGTTCTTCACGATCCTGGTGACTCCCTTGGCTGCATCAGTCGCAAGGATCTTCTCCCTCATCTTCAGGATGGTCCCGATGGTCGATGGGTTCCTGCCGTACTCCCTGGCGAGGTCCATCACATGCATTCCACCGTCGTGCTTCCAGATGATCTCCTTCTTCATTTCCAGCGTCTCCTTCTCCTTCTTCCTCTCGCCGGCCTCCGCAGCAGCAGTCTTCTTGGGTCCCATGGCAGCACAGCTCTTACCTTCGTAAACTCAGAAAAAGAAAAAGAAATCAGCAATTCAAACCCAGAACCAAGTCCTTGAATTCCAAACACCCAACCCAAAATCCAAAAACCCCCAAAAAGGTTTTAAAAGTTTAACTTACGAAATGGCTGCAAATCACCAAAGTCTTCGAAATCCTCAAATGGCTGCAAAAGAAGTTTTGGGAAAGCTTTAAAAATCACCAAAGTCTTCAAAAACCTCAACTGTTCCCCCAGCCCCTCCCCAACTGTTGCAAACCCCTCCCCAACTGTTGCAAACCCCTCCCCAGCTGTTCCCCCAGCCACCCAGCACACAGAAATTCAAAACCCAGAATTTTTTTTCAAAAAAACACAACATGGCCCAATGGTCACAGAAAATCATAAAAATTCAAAAAAAACCACACAAGCTCCCAGATTCTTGCAAACCCCTCCCCAGCTGTTCCCCCAGCCACCCAGCACACAGAAATTCAAAACCCAGAATTTTTTTTCAAAAAAAAACCAACATGGCCCAATGGTCACAGAAAATCATAAAAATGCAGAAAAAAGCCACACAAGCTCCCAGATTCTTGCAAACCTCTCCCCAACACCAAGTCCTTGAATTCTAAACACCCCAACCCAAAATCCAACCCCCCAAAAAAAAGTTTTAAAAGTTTAACTTACCAAACGGCTGCAAAAGAAGTTTTGGAAAAGCTTCAAAAATTCAGCAAACTCTTTAAAAAGCTCAAAAAGGCCACCACACCGCGTGCAATGTGTTGCTCCTCAAAGTCAAGTCGCAACTGCACCTCTTCAAGCAATGCACCCTGGGTATTAACGGTTTTACAAAAAAGGAAACAAACTTGCAAGACATTTTCGTCTTGCGAAGCAAGCCCATAGGGAAATTCGTCTTGCGAAGCAACTTGAAAACGGAAAACTCTTTCGTCTAGCGAGTTTTTCGTCTTGCGAGGCGTTCGTCTTGCGGGACACCACTGTATTTTGAAGCTTTAGCCTTGACCTATAGGTTTGTATTTTTATACTTTATGTGACAGAAGCCTTCATGATAACTAAACAATCCTTTTGTGTTACAGTCTTTGGAAGAGACAAGCCTTGGTGGTGTAGCTCCATTGAGTCAAATATTTCAGAAGAACTACCATAATTCACCGCAATTACGGTATACCAGTTTATAAGCTTTGGATCTCATTTAAACATCTGACATTATTTATTATATTAATACTCTGGATGATGAACAGATTTTTGTAAAGACAAAGATTAATACTGTTTTGAAAAGGAATGAGATGTAGTTTGCATTTAGAGGCAACACTACCTAATTTGTAGTTTCTGAAACAATATGTGAACTGAAGCACAGCTGTCCTTTGAAATTTGCACTTTTGCAACACAGTTCATCAGCTGAGTAAGCCAAGCTGTGTAAAAGTGCATAAAAATGGGTCCTGTCAGGGTGAAAGGTGGGGTATAAATAAATCTGTACTAATAATAAATTACTGAGAATAACATACAGAGCTAATGAAAATTGTATAAAAAATTAGCCAAAAAATAGCCAAAAACTGCAAACAACGTACACATTAGGATAAAGTTGCACTAGAATGCTAATGAAATTTCACAAGGATTTTCTTTTTTAAACTGCAAATTGATGTTGAGAACTGAACTTAAGATTTGAAAAATTAGAATAAAATTGTCTGATTTGCCCATTACTAACAGTCGACTTGTTACACTCATTCACCCATCTGCCAAAAACAGACCAGTATATTCTAACCTCTTTTATTTTTCTTATGGTACATCAACCATAACTATGGCCCCAAATAAGTTACTACCCAGTTACATTTCAACCATTAAGGAAACAATATTTTCAACAAATCCTTTCTACATGAAGAATACCATTATTGCTATTATCCACAGCAGGGGATAGCAAAAATCTGGATGAAAGCTGGATACCCCACAGCTTATTCCGGTTCTGATGTGCTGCTGGTAATTGTGCCATTACTGCCTTTGGCAAGATATAATTTTCCACCACAAATTGCCAAACTGTAAACTTAGCAGGAAGAGAGTGATCATTTCATTTTGCTTGAAGAAATGAGGAATTACAACATCAGCACAAACCAATACCTCACGTTCGAGATAATGTATAATTAAAAACAAGATCCTGAATGTTTTCTGCATTAACACTTGATGGAATAATCCTCCTAATTTCAGCTGTAGGAGAAGGCTGTATTAACATTCTTAGCTTTCTTTTTGAGTGGAATGGATTGTATCAATATAAAAGTTCTAAAAACGAAAATTAATATAGCATGCAAAGTTGTTATAGGAGATTTCAGTCTCCAGTGTTGTCACAGACTGCTAGATTTTTAATAGCACCAGATTCACTTTGAAACCGCCATAAATATTAGGAAGCATCATTTCTGATCTATCCAAAGTGTCAGAGTTACTGGGATTGCATGTAACTGATTGCAGAAAAAGAGGGAAGTCAGTGGACTGTATCCATTGTTTTCTTTTCATTCACAGAGGAATCTTCAATCCATCTTGTGAGGAGAAAGTGAAGGAGGGTGAGTGATTTTTGCAAATTCCCCTTTTCCTCTGCAGCCCCTTGTACCACCTCAGCCCTCCTCTGGGCAGAGGGTGTGCAGCAAAAGGAGGATCCCCCCCCCCCATTCACTGCCATTCACAGAAAGGGTTCAAAGAGCCTTCCATGAAACAACGTATTTTTCTGCCCAATTTTGAGGTTTCTTGACCTAGGATTTTTAAATATAAAGGGCAGCAAGGAAAGATTGCGGAAGGAGCTGCAGCCTAAGAGACTGTAGTATATTGTGACACTGGTTCTATAAGAGTAGTCCTACAACTCCTAGAGAGGGGCTGCCTACTTCTTGTAGGCGAGGAGAGAGTGTGGGAGTTCAGGGAGGAGAGCTTGCAGGCAGCAGGAACTGTTTTGTATGTGTGTGCTGAGCATGATGAAGCACATGGGCATCCATTGGAGTCATCCTTGGAGAGTCACCCACACCACTGAGGTGCTGTGTCTGCTCAACACTGCAGAGCTGCCTGGGGTGGGTGGGACTGGGGCAATGAGGAGTCTCATATTTTAAATGGGACATGCTCAGTTGTTTCTCAAGGCTGGCATGTGTGTTTGTGTACAGTATGTGCTTTGCTGGGAGTTGTAAGCCTCCACTAGCTCAGAGCATTTTTGTGGTCCACAAAAACCACACTTTTTTTTTTTTTGGTCTTTAAGATACCAAAAGACTTAGAGGTGTTCCATGGGGGGGGGGTAGTGGCCATTGTTTTGGGAACTGCATCTAACCACCTTTATCTCCTGCAGCTGGAGGTTCCAAGACAGGATCCCAGCCACATAAGTAACAGAAGTGGGCAACCATGGTGTAAATGTAACCGCTGCAAATGTTTCTTGACTCTTGACACTCTTTGTGTGCATTTACTGCACCTGTGTTCAGCCATTCATCTGAGCAAGCAGAGTCTTAAAACATGGCTGGAGGCAGACAGACAAGCCTCCCTGCCAACATTCCTGGGTGTGTGGGCTCCTTCTTACACCTTTGCACAGTTTGTTCTTGGTCTGCAAAAAAATTGTATGTTTTGTTGAAGGATTGCATAATAATACATTGAAGTGCTATGTAGTTTTTGTTGTTGCTGCTGTTGCCATTTATTATCTGCATTGTTTTTCTCATCAGTTTCCACTGGACGTGACATGTCCATCCCCATTCAAAACCACCTGCGACTATTTGTGAACTACTAAGTATATTTGATTCATGCCAATGCCAAATGGTACAATCTTTTGTAAAATTGTAATAAGTATGCCGATGAGGAAATAGAAAGAATAATACACCTTTTGTTGGCCTCTTTGGTGGTTGGAGAGTCCTGTGAAATCTGACACATTCATGTATGTCAGCAAGATATTGCCTTAATTAAAGGTTTCACAGTAATTTATTCAAACCACTGTTCTACTCTTTATGCTTCGTTAGGGACATACAGCCTTTATCCTGAGAACATAACTATAATACTGATAATACTGAGGAACTGGACACAGAGAAATATATTTATTGCCCAGATTTGAAATGCCTCTCTTGAATTCAGGAAAATATCTGAAGATCTTAGTAGGAAATGTGTATGCAGAAGAGAGGAAATCGTTTCCCCCTTTGCCAGCATCCATACCATCATGGCAGGCATTTTAGTGAGAGGTACATCTAACTACTGTATACTAAAATATGAGATTGGCTAGTGATTTAGAATTTATTGTAAGACTTGAAGCAACTTGTTATTTTTATTCTTGACTGAGTTAATTAAAAAATGGAGACTGATTTATATTTCAATTTGCAAAACTCTTTAACTTTTTGAAAATCTCTATCATGGTGTTCACACTTGTAAGACAAATATTAGGCCTTCTTGGCTTATTAAGGCTGTGACTTATTTGTACTTCCAAAAACTATAGTGAAGATGCCAAATGCACCTCTGTAGGGAGATAATGCCATAACTGCCACAGAGAATGTCCTCTCCTGGATACCTGTCTCCTTAAACTTCTGAGGGTGATGGAACTACCAAGAGGGGGCCCCTCTGCTGATTTTTAAATGGGGATCCAGTGCGGAGTGGGGATCCTAGAAATTATGGCTAATTAGTTTAACATGTCCCGGGAATACTAGTGGGAAGTACTGTTAAAGGTAAAATAACCAAACAAAGAACAAGCCTTGCTGAAGCAGAGCCAGCATGGCTTTTGCAAAGGGAAGTCCTGGCTCACCAAAATTCACCCAAGGGGAAAGCAGTGGGACAAGAGGAAGTGTGGACGAGCCCATAGAGAGGGGCAAGGAGGACCTGCATTTAGCCCCCATCACTAGTATAGAGCAATGTACTGGCTGTCAAAATGCAGAGGTGTGGGGTTTCTTTTTTTAATGGGATAAACTTGAAGATAACAACTGATTCAAGAGATATGACACAGTGGCAAAAAATATTCATAAATTTATTTGTCAATTGAAACGACCAAGGCTTGCAAAGAACCCGAAGTAAAACCAATTAGAAGGGGATGAGGACACTCCCAAACCCCGAAATATTATCAAGCAAACCACAGCAACCAAGAATTGTCCTGTTATAGTTAGAGGGAGCTTCAGAAAAGCTACAGGTAGGCATCAAAGCAAAAAGGGAAACATTTGCAGTTAATAGAACAAGCCACATTTGTGTGCTGTATGGGCAGGAGCAGGAGACCTAAAAACCCTTCTTATACACCATGTTAAAAAAAAGGGGGGTGGGAATGAATTTTAGGAAAATTATTGTGAAAAAAATCCCTGTTCCCATTCCTCTCACATCCAAATTTATCTCATGTTTCTAAAGAAGAGAACTACATAAGATGGAAAACAAAAATCATGTAGAATGAGTTACTTCTGTGAAAATACAGAAAAACTATGTGATGGATTGGGCTGTGGGAAAGTCACCCCTAGTAGGAAAGCTGCCTGTTATAAGGCCTCTCCAGCACAGCCACTTATAGCAGATATGGGAGGAATCAGGACTATTTCAGAAACAACCCTCTGCATTAGGCTACCAGAATCACATATTGGTTCTGATCATGGAAGCTGTAATATGTCCCTAGATGGGCAGAGAATATTTGAGGAGGGGGTGGTACACTGCGCATGCACCAATGGAGTGACGCCACCCCCACCAGAACAAAGTGGGCCAGTGCTGAGCTGCCCGCCCACCCCTGCAGGGGGTAGTTTTACCAGCTCTTGAGCGGAGAGGAGCACTGGACCGGCCATGTTGGGGTTACCTACATGGGGGCACCTGGTTTACACCCCCTCAAAAATTGTGTGCCCAGGGCCATGGCCCCCCTGCCCCCCCACTACGCCCCTAGTGGAAGTGTGGATGAGCCCTACTTCCAACTATAGAATTGGGATGTTAGGTGATTAATTATCTGCTTTTTAATAGATCAAGGCTACGTTCCTGTCAGGGCTGCCAGCCCTGACAGTTCCTATTTCCATTTACTCCTATTGAACCTAGGAGGACATCATTTTATGCTAACCTTAACAGTTTTATTCTAAACCTATCCAAATCCAGTAAATGAATTTTTTTCTGTGGCTTTTCTTCTGACTCTATGCTCAAATTTATCACTTCATTTTTGGGAATCTCATAAGGCTGGTTTTTTTAAGTCTAGTTTATATGCTTGTCTGCTAAGTCCTATCAAGAATAAAAGAATGGCAAATTATTAAATTTGCAATTATGTCTGGTATGAAGCATATCCTTTCTTAATTCTGACTGCGTAGCAGCAGCCATTGGAAATGAAAAAGCTTAAACATGGAACAAATGGCACATACAAGTCAAGTCAAAAGTAGGTGACCAGAAGAATATTTGGCCTTTGGTGCAATTTGATGTCTAATGTAAACTCCACAATAATATATCTCAATATATTTGTGTTCAACAGTGTCTGGTAGATGACCCAAGATGACAGCAGGGGTGACCCAAGAGACTGCGATCTACTCACAGAGTTAAAAACTGGCAGTGATCTGCCCCCTTTTTGGTGGGGGGTTCAGGTCAAAGTTGTTGAGCTTTTTTAAGGGAGGAGGAAAGGGGTGCATGTTGACTTTTTTAGGGGACCAAAGGTGTTGAGCTTCTTTGGGGGGAGCCACTTATCTACCAGTGATCTACCACAGACATCCACTGATCTACCGGTATGCATGCTGCATTTTAGGTCAGCCAAACAACCCAGAGACTTTCAGCAATACAAATCTTTTTTTTTTTTTTTTTTTACAATAATAGCAATATAGCAATATAGCAGTATATAGCAGTATATAGCAATATAGCAGTATAAAAGTAAGATAAAGGGACCCCTGACCATTAGGTCCAGTCGTGACCGACTCTGGGGTTGCGGCGCTCATCTTGCTTTATTGGCCGAGGGAGCCGGCGTACAGCTTTCAGGTCATGTGGCCAGCATGACTAAGCCGCTTCTGGTGAACCAGAGCAGTGCACAGAAATGCTGTTTACCTTCCCGCCGGAACGGTACCTATTTGTCTACTTGCACTTTGACGTGCTTTCAAACTGCTAGTTTGGCAGGAGCTGGGACCGAGCACTGGGAGCTCACCCCGTCGCGGGGATTCGAACCGCCGACCTTCTGATCGGCAAGTCCTAGGCTCTGTGGTTTAACCCACAGTGCCACCCAGTAGTGTATTGCGAAACAGAGAGCCTTCTGGTATTCATTCCTTCTCTCTTTCAGGACTAATCCCTTTTATTAATTACCTTTCCCCAAGATGAAGTAGAGGACTGCTTTTAAAACTACACTTAGCTGTGACTTAGCAGTCAGCTGTCCACCGGCTCTACTATGTCACAGCAGTTGACAGATTGATATACTTAAGTGAATTTAATAAAAGCACAAAAGCATAAGAAAGCATGAAAGTACAAACTTATTCATCTGGAGCAGCTTGAGAGGATGGTTGAAAACTAGGGCTGTAACATATGCTCTGTAGTTAAACATTAAAAAGTGAAAAATTCCACTCAGTGTTCAGCTAAAAATTGAAAACACAAATCAGTTTTTATAACTCTACTGAAATAGCTGGTTTCTAGGTTTAAATTCTATCAACCTCTGGTATTTATTTTCAAGTAGCTGCTGGGCTACAAGCAATTTTGGCTGAGTAGAAATCCCCCACACCACACCACCCTCACCACCCAGACCATTTAGAGTGCAAATACAGAACGACCTTTGCACATGGTGACCACTACTGAACAATGTGCATTGTGGTTTTCCAACTTCCACAATTCATGTTTAATATATTTTTCCACTTGTGCTTGAGCTGAGAAAGTGTGTTGGAGGCTGGCAAACAAGCTCATAAATTGGTTCAGTGGGTCATATGAGATGATATCTTCACATCTGCATATCTTAAATACTATAGAGATTGCAGTGTCTTAACTTGATAACACTCCTTCATACATTGTACTGAGCCATGAAACACTATGGATTTTCCCATTTTGGTGTTTGAACTTTATACCCAACAAGCTTTCTTTGCAACCAAGAACTTGGAACAGCAGCTTTTGTTGCAGCTGCCAGACTAACTTAAGATTCATTCAGCCATTGCTAAAACACAAAACAACCCCCAACTGGTCTTTCAGATTTATTTCAATAGTAATAAAGGAAACAGAAGTCCTCCTCCATCAAAATTTAGTTTATTTCACTGAAAAGCACTGTGGCACTGCAGCTCAAAGTTCCTGCCACATCAGCACATGACAGCACATGTTACAAGACACCTTGTGCATTCAGCATATACTAGTGTGGTTGTGCATTTGTATTCTTTGATCATGTGAATGTGCCCACTTTTTTATTCTTGTTTGGCACCATTGTTTTAGCTACCTGTTGCTTTTTTCTTAGGTTAGTGACATAGATGATGTCACCCAGTTTGGGATCATACAGAAAGTTAAAGTTGTGATCATGAAGTCATCACATTGCCAGTCAGATACGGCTACATGGTGAGATCAACAAGGGCAAACAAGGACAGTACAAATAAATAAGCAAACTCAGCTCTATTGAAAACTATAAGCCCTTTAACAGATTAGTCTGCACATTTTAAGCAGCTGTTGAGTTTTTTTAGAGTGGAGTCACACAGAACCACCTAACGCAGAACTCCAGTGTACACTGGGTTTCCATGGCTGCAAACCATAGAGCCATGGAAGTAGATTCAGCTTCCTGAGAATGAGATTTTGTGTGTGGTTTTTAAAAGCAAGTTTCTAATAATTGTGGTTGAGGGGAGATATGCCTGAAAGTAGATGAGACCCTAAGTATATTATGCTATGTATAAATGTGACTTTAAAAAAATGTATTATTTTGCTGTTTGTCACCCTGGGCTATTTTGGGAGAAAGGACAGGATAGAATATTTTTATTATAATGCTGATGATTAAGTATTTTTAGCACAGGCTTTGGATTTCTTGGGTCAATAATTTCTTTATTAATTTTTGTTGTTGTTTATTTGTTTAGTCGTGTCTGACTTCGTGACCCCATGGACCAGAGCACGCCAGGCACTCCTGTCTTCCACTGTCTCCCGCAGTTTGGTCAAACTCCTGTTAGTATCTTCGAGAATACTTTCCAACCATCTCGTCCTCTATCGTCCCCTTTTCCTTGAGCCCTCAACATCAGGGCACAACATCAGGGTCTTTTCCTTTTTTTATATATAATATTTTTATTAGTTTTTAGCATACAAGATTTGAAAGACATACCACACAAATTATTACACACATATTCTTATTTGGACTTCCTTCAGCTCCTCCGATAATCCTCCGCCGTAATCACCTCTCCTGCAATTCTTAACTTAATATTGCCTTCACATTTCTTAACAGATCATCTCTCCCTTTCTATTTTTACAATATTTCTTAAGTTGCTCCTCACAGAACTTCTTGTAAGCCTACAAACGTAGTCTGATCATCACAAATGCTTTTCAAATACTCTATAAATTTAGTCCAGTCTTCGGTAAACCTCTGGTCCTGCCAGTTTTGGATCCTTCCTGCTTCTGGTTTCTTTATAAATGTATATTTCAACATTTTTTTCAACTCATTATATATATTTTCTCTCAGAAGCATTTCACCTTTTTGCATTCCCACCACATATGGCAGGGGAGACACCTTGATCACATCAGGGTCTTTTCCACGGAGTCTTGTCTTCTCAGGAGGTGGCCAAAGTATTGGAACCTCAGCTTCAGGATCTGTCCTTCCAGTGAGCACTCAGGGCTGATTTCCTTAAGAATGGATAGGTTTGATCTTCTTGCAGTCCATGGAACTCTCAAGAGTCTCCTCCAGCACCATAACTCAAAAGCATCAATTTTTCAGCAATCAGCCTTCTTTATGGTCCAGCTCTCACTTCCATACATCACTACTGGGAAAACCATAGCTTTCACTATATTAACTACCGTATTTTTCACCCTATAGGACGCACTTTTCCCACTCCAAAAATGAAGGGGAAATCTGGGTGCGTCCTATGGGGCGAATGCAGGCTTTCGCTGAAGCTTGGAGAGCGAGAGGGGTCGGTGCGCACTGACCCCTCTCGCTCTCCAGGCTTCAGGAAGACATCCGCAGCCTGCTTCCCGAAGCGCCGGGCGCGGTGAAAGCAGAGCGCCCGGCGCTTCGGGAAAGCATCCGCAGCCTAGGCAGCCCTGCGGGAGGTCCTGAAAGCAGAGCGTCCCTCAAGCTGGGCAGACATCCGCAGCCTGGGGAGCCCTGCAGGAGTTCCCCGCAGGGCTCCCCACGCTGCGGATAGCAGCTTGCCGCCCGGCGCGCAGGGCACCCTGAAGCAGAGCGCCCCGCGCGCCGGACAGACATCCGCATCTCTGTGTATTCTTGCCACCTCTTCTTGATGTCTTGATGTATAATGTTACAAGTCTCCATCCATAGTTCTTCAGGCACTCTGTCCACCAAATCTAAATCCTTAAAACTGTTCCTCACTTCCACTGTTTATTCATAAGGGATTAGATTTAGATTGTATCTTACTGGCCCAGTGGTTTTCCCTGCTTTCTTCAGTTTAAGCTTGAATTTTGCTATAAGAAGCTGATGATCTGAGCCACAGTCAGGTCTGTCTTTGGGGGCCCTGCACAGCATAGCTCATAGCTTCTCTGAGTTATTCAATCCCCTTCACCATGACAAGGCAGTGATCCATGAAGGAGTTATTAATTTTTAGTGCAGTCTACAAATCCCTTAAATCAACTATTTCCCCTTTGCACAGCCTTCCCATATAATCGCAGGACCAAAACAATCTGAAGCCAGTTTTCAGGGAGCATCTTCCCAACCCAATAGGAATTTATTTATCAACTTGCCATGTTAGTTTTATAATTGTCCATGCTATAAAACATGCTATAAAACATCTATTCTGTTATATCTGTCAAATTTATTACCTACATGTCAACCCCCCCCCCCCCATATTTAGGACTTGTGGCTATATTCACCAAAACAAATCTCTAATTACCTGCCATTTAGATAGATCACTGGTTTTCAAACATCTGCCTTCAAGGGACACTTGCCACATCACATTTTCAGTTGAAGACCACAGTTGAAGACCACAGAAGAACCCTTCTGCATTGCAGAGGGTTTTGGGTATGGTCTAAAGTACACAGGCCATCTCTGGCATCAGTCAGAGCCATTAGGTGTCATTATTACCCCTCTCTATCCCTCCTGATGCTGTGCACTGCAGTGTCAGTGCAAGTGCTATTTTAGGAAAACTTGCTAGCCATTTCTGATTGTTTCCTTGTGTGTGGATAATGTCATTACATAGTCTAGTCTTTAGGTGGCACTAGACTTAGTTGTATCTGGCTGGGATCATGTGTCTCCTGTTACTGCTCTGTTCTTTTTGGAGAGAAGCATCAAAGTTCTTGTGTTCCTAACTAGTTTGACCTAATATTCTGTGATACCTTGAGGCACCCAAATAAATCTTGCACCCTTGCCAAAAGAACCTAGGGCTATGTGAACCATAGTTGAAAAACCACAAACTTTTCACATGCTTCAGTTTTTAAAGAAAAAAAATGGATCTGTGTTATTTTCTGAGGCCTTACCAGAGGCAGCTGGGTGTTATAACGTTTCCAGGGCCGTCTTTACCCAGGGGTGCAAGGGGTGTGGGGCATCTGGGCAGCAAATTCTGGGGGGCGCCAGGTGCCCACAACGGAAGTTCCCATCCCCACCTCCCCGGGCAGGGAAACAGGGGCTGGACCTGCCGCTGTTCTCTCCTCCTCACCACCACCACCTCTTTTTCTGCCTGTGCCCCGCACCTCCCTCTCTCCTCCACCCCCCTCTCCAGCCTCGCCACCCTGCTCGGCTGGGCTTGGCAAGGCAGAGGCGGGCGAGGGAGCAAGCTGCGGGATTCCTGCGCTCTCTCCAGGTGTCAGTGAGTCCGGCTCGCGCAACTTTGGACTTTCTCTTCTCCCTCCGGCTAAGGCTCAGCTTCAGCAAGTCCCCCCGTGGCTTCCCTATTCCATCAACGGAAAGAGCAAAAAACGGGGGGAGGGGAGCCTTATCCGAAACAAGACTGATCACACATACACACCCCAATTTTGTGTATACTCTTTCCACCTAACTCTGTGCTTTTGTGGATGGGGATTCCCCTCTCTCCCTCCCTCCCTCCCCACACTTTAAAAACCCAGAGAGAGAATGAGGCAGATGAAACAGGCACCGGGGAGGGGGGGAATGGGAAAGACAAATAAATAAGGCAACTCCCCCCCTCTCTCTGAGTTATTGAGTGGATTGCAAGGGCGTGTCTCGTGTACCAGGGGTGGGGGGCTGATGGGGGCGAGAGACAGAAGTGGCAGGGTAGTGGCAGGTTAGAGTGAGAGAAGGAGAGGGGAAATATAGAAAAAGCAAGAGGAGAAAGAAGATTGGGGTGAGGTTGAACTGAATGGTGGAGAGTGAGCGGGGTGGGGAGGGGAGGGGTGTTGCTTTGTAATGTTGCAAAATCTAACCAAACAGATCCTTCAACAAATATCCTGCAACAAAGAAAACTCGTGACTGACAGGAGAGAGTGTTATCTCTCTCCCACCCTGCCCCACATCTTCCCATCCCAGCACCTTAGTCTTTTCAGCAGTTTACCAGGGGTTGGCAACCTGCTGCATATGGACCACAAGCAGCGCACGGGGGTCATTTAAACTGCCTATGAGCTGCCCCCGAACCGAGCCGCCTGCTCAATGAGTCCCCGCGTGCTGCGCTAAACCAGCGCAAAGCAAGGACTCGCTTCCGCAGCGACGGAAATTGCATCTGCGCATGCACAGATGCCAGAAATCGTGTCTGTGCAGATGCGATCCAGCCCACAGAGCGATCTCTGCAGGAGTGAACCAGCCCAGGGAGGTAAACCTTGCCAACCGCTGGTTGAGACAAACCAGGTTAACCCTTTGGTGGATGGGATGCCAGCCGGGGGGGGTGACAAAATGGCAGGCAGTACAGGCTCCACGCTGCCTCCCCCCCAGATGTAGGGCGGCATGTTGCGCCTTGTTTTGGCCTGTACACGCTGTCTCCTGAGCGCCATATGATGTTGTGGTCTTGGTGTGGTGTGTCCCGTGGTGTGCACCAAGCAGTGGGTTCCTTTGCAGATTTAGCTGCTGGCAGCTCGTGCTCCTAGCGTTGGGTTTTGTTGGTGCTGTTGTCGCTGCCCCTTCGTCCCGCAACCATCCTTTTCTTAAAGGTAAACAGTTGTGGCAACTTCTTCCCAAAAAAGGTCAACAACTTTGGGGGTTAAACTAAATTTGGCGCTGGGCAGATCTTTGCACCCTGGCAGTGCATATGCTAAAGACGGCCGTGAACATCTCTTCATACAGACACACATGTGCATCATGGGTCCACTTCCTGTCAGCTAAGGTGGCCCAATTGCATCTTTTAAAAATACATGAAAAAACCCACAGCCACCACAATTTTCAGGAAAACCATTTCAACCTTGTTTATCTCCTGGAAATGTGCCTCCCTATTATAGCTGATGAAATCCTATCAACATCCTTAGAGAATTGTTCCGACTCAAGTGTTGTGGTCAGAAAAACTTAAAACACCAGCTTCTAAACTTGAACTTACACCACAGTTAAGGTAAGAAAAGTAAGGAATTAAGGTGGGGGTTAACAAGATGAGTTTTAGTTTCTGGGAGGTTTCACTTTCTGCCTTTTTGGAATATCTGAATCCAAGCAAGTGTGTGTGTGTGTTTAAAAATCCATGACCTAAGTACCACCAACCACCACTAATATTCCTCCATGTGTTTAATAAAGCACGTTTTAATTTTACCTTCATTTTTGCACTTTTGGTTTAAGAAAACATATTTCTTGTTAGAAGACAACAAACATGTTTTGGAATGGCTAATTAATGAGAAATCAAAAAGGCATGTCTTTACCAAATGTCTGAAGTAACTGATTAGTCATGCTTCACATGTGGCAGAGGGAAGATATTCCAGAGTACAGGGACAAACTGTAGGGGCAGCGTGACCATCCAAGTGCACACTGATCTCTTTCCCCGTGTACTTCATTTGGAGTAGAAAAAAGGAGAAAGATTAGTAGTCATAGGCTTTATGTGAGAGGGGTTGAATTTATAACTGGTGTACAGTTTTACAAGATGTCACCCAGTTTTGCAAAGTGCAGATAAAACACGAATTCAGCAACGAAAGATTAAAAAACCCCAATAATAACTACATGAATCTTCCCAAACTATTAACAGTCTGCAGCAAAGATTATAGCTCTAAGCAGGGGTTATTAACGCCAATGTACGTATATTGTTACATACCACCCCAATCTCTGGGCAGTGCAAGATTCCAGGGGTCCAAGTGTTTATCCAGGGTTCATGTTTCCTTTGGAAATGAGGCACAGCAACATCTGTGCCTTTATGATACATGGTTTATTTACACATATATACAACCTGAGCCTGTAATGGAGGTGCTCCCAGCATTATACTCCAAGAGGGTCCTGTTTTTCCCATTGCTACAGCTTCCAATTCAAACAGTCAACCCACATTGTGCTCTGGTTCCTCCTCTCCAGCTTGCTGTGTTTAACAAACCAACACCTTTCCCCCTCAATCACACCACAGCCAACTGAAATCCTAAAACTTCCTCCTAATGAAAACTCTGGCATTGCCGTCTGACTAACTATCTCAGAGCTCAGGGAGGATTTCCCACTATTTGCTGGCCAGCATAGAGTCTTGGTTTTGCTGATAGCCCACCTCTGTGTCTTTGTTCTCTGCTAATGGTCCATGTTTCTGCAATCTTTTGAATGCTAGGAGCTGAGTCTAGCTATTAAGAGTCTGACCCCCAGTTTAAACCTCCAAGCATTGATTAAATGCTAACAAATACTAAATCCAGGAATTATGGGTGCCTTGCACCCACAAACTCTGGCGTTCATGAACCCCCATAACAATATCAACATGGAAAGGAGAAGGGCTACACCAAGTAGTCCTTCCCCTGATACTCATTCTGATGTAGGCACATCACATATAGCACACACTTGTGAAGGGATGGGGCTTGTGCGTTTAGTTGTATACACAGAGGCTTCTACGGGATCCAAAACCACAATCATTCTGCCTTGGGCATAAATCTATATGTATGGTGGCCCCATATAGAGGTTTGCACAGTAATTGCAGGTCACAACAATACAAACACAACATATAGGCTAATGTTAGGAGAAGTTATATAATTAGGAGAAGATATATAATAGAATAATGATATCATTCAAATTATAGGAGTAAGCCAATCAAAGTTGACGGTCCTCGCTACCACTCTGTTATATTGTATATATGAACTGCATTATTAAATGATCATTCAACAAGGAAACTACGTGAGACTGTTATTTGTAGACTTTAGTTCTGCATTTAATACTATTCTTCCGCATAGATTGGTGCCCAAATTATTAGACCTGGGACTTCCACCATGGTTGTGCAGGTGGATATTAGATTTTCTATCAAACCGTTCCCAAGGGGTCAGGTTGGGTTCCCACGTCTCTGTGGATCTCATCACGAATACGGGAACGCCGCAGGGGTGCGTGCTGAGCCCGCTTTTATATATGCTCTATACAACTGACTGTGCCCCCAAATACCCCAGTAATAAGATCATGAAGTTTGCAGATGATACAACGGTGGTTGGTTTAATCACGCCTGGAGAGGGGGAGGCAGCCTATAGGAAGGAAGTTGAGCAGTTGGGGGGGGGGGTGCAGGAAAAATAACTTACTCCTTAACTTAAAGGAAACAAAAGAGATCATTGTGGACTTTAGGAAATGTAAATTGAATATTCAGCCACTTATTGAGGGGAAGTGCATGGAACAGGTCTTGGTGTTTCGATTTCTGGGAATGGAGTTGAGAGACGACCTAACCTGGGGAGAAAACAGCATAGACCTGGTGAAGAGAGCACAGCAGAGGTTATATTTTCTGAGAATCCTCCGGAAAAACAATCTCTCAAAGGACCTGTTGATGGCATTTCACCATTGCACTGTGGAGAGCGTATTAACTTATGGTCTGTGTGTGTGGTTTGGGAGCTGCACGGTCAGGGGAAAAACAATGCTATCCAGGGTTGTAAAGACTGCAGAGAGAATAATTGGGTGCACTCTTCCCACCTTAGATCAAATCTATGCTGCCAGGTGCCATAAGAAAGTGGCAGAGATAGCGCAGGATAGTGCGCACCCTGGAAATTATCTCTTTCAGCTTCTGCCTTCTGGAAGAAGATATAGGGTTATAAAGGCCAGGACTAGCCGCCTGACAAACAGTTTCTACGCAAATGCAATTCTGGTTCTAAACGCAGGATAAGGGGTCTCTATAGTATAGTGTATTTTAAAATGGGGTTTCAGAGTTTTTAGGGGTTTTTGAATGTTTTATGTAGTTTTTATGTAGTTTTATGTAGTTTTTCAATTTCATTATTCTGCATGGGACAATGACAATAAAGATATTGTATATCGTATCGTATATCGTATAACAAACCTCTCTGCATTCCCGCTTTAACTGATTATGTCTTACATTTGTAACTTGGGCATGCTCGTGACCATAGGCAGCCAATGTTCCCCCAGTTCAAATATTTCAGTACAATTGAGTCATGATCTAGAATTTATCCATGGGAAGTTTTCATTTGACACCTCCAAAATCTCAGAAAGCTTCTAGCTAATTAACCCATAAGGGTATCAGTACATTCTCAACAAATCAAGGTGGAAGATCATAGAATCAGAATTGGAAGGGGCCCTGAGGAGCATCTATACCTGCAAGGCAGGAATATGCAGTTGTCCCATATGGGGGATCAAACCTGCAACCAAATGATGGGTTGGTGGAATACATGAAAAACCATTGTTCAAAAAATTCAAACCCAGGGTCCCCTTCAACTATTCATATTGTTCTTTGGATCCCAGCTTGTGTGCTGCACACTCAAGTTCCTGTTGCAAATTCTTCGCAGCACTTTAGCAGAAATGCTCAGAGTTCCAGGTTCTTCAGTGCAGTATATTTATTGTGAACTATATATACAAATATCTACAGACTATAATACATGAGCAGTTCATACAGTCAAACAGAGTACCTGGCTGCACCTTAAGGCAAATAGGAAGACTCTATCTCTCTGACCACACTCCTCTACACCACCACCTTACTGCTGGACAGGTTTCCCTTTTAAACCGATGACAGCCAATCAACTGTCAGCACATTACTGCTGAGTCATTCTGACCCAGCACCTCCATAGAAAGCATTGCAGGCCGATTGCATCAGCTAGCAAACTCAAGCCTGCAGACTTACTATCTCACACAGCATTCTGTGATCCCAACAGTTCCAACCAGTTCACGGACTATCAAGGGGAAACAAAAAGAATTACAAGTTTGTTTTTCTGTTTGTTGCAGCACAGGCTGATTGATAACCCTTTACAGAAGGAAAACATGAAATTGTTCAAATGAATCCTAACAATGTGCATGTTGATTTCATTGCTCAATTTGTCTTTGCAAAAGGAAGAGGGGTGCAACCTGCTTCATAACAAATCAGTCATAAATAGCAGGCTTGTAGTTATATCTGTTAGTTTCCCCTATAGTACTAAGCTTTAGTGAAATGGCTAAATATTTTTGACTTCAAGAGAATGTGAATTATTGTCACTCATTTATAATCCATTATCTAGAGGTGTTAGGAATGACCTATCGCCAGCGGTCTGAGATAACCCAGTAGCTGGGAATCAGGAATTTTACAAGAAGACTGGATCTGAGGGATTAAGTTGGGACTGAGAAGACTTGTCCACACTAGAGTTTACTGTGGATTTGAATCTTCTTGTGTCTTAATTCTCCCCAGCCCCACAAAGTGTCTGCACCATGTTCCCCTCTCTAAGTAACAGCCCACACTTTCTGCCCACTTAATCCAGATTTTCCCAATCCATCGGTAATCCAAGAAGGGATGAAAATCCGAAATAAATTGCATGGTGCTCAGTGGAGGATCTATGTGCATTGTGAGGGTTGTGTTTTCTTACCTGAGTGGTGATGTTTCACTGGGTGCCAACTGTAGCCACACACCTTTATTTTGGTTTCATCAAAGGAAAGGATGCAATCTGCCTTTTCCCATTGGTTGTTGCTGAAGACACTCCCACTGTATTTGTTCACAGCGTGTTACAAGTTTGTAATAGGAGGTTCTCAGAATCTCAGGCACAAGGGGGAAACAAAAGCAGATTTGTCGCATCTAGAAGCAAAAAATTTTGTCCAGCAACTAATAATACCTATAGATGATGAGCAACAACAAACTCCTCGTCCAGTTGATGATAATAGTGGTGAAGAAGAAGAAACTGATCCCCAAGAAAACAAAGTAGGGGAAGAAAGCTAAATAGAATAATAATCTAAACAGAAGTCCCCAGCAGACAATGGCGATGGATTCTTTTCTGCATAACATGCTTACAAGTGCCCAGAAAACAGTAATGTTTATTGGTTGCTTTCATGGACTCATGTAAGGCCTTCGGTTTATACACGTTTACCCCAGGGTGGGGAAAAGCGGTTGTTCTGTTCACCCTGCCAGGTGCTCCCACTGTGAGGCAGATTTGCTGTCCTTGGAGTGAACCAATCTAGTAATACCGTATTTTTTGCTCTATAAGACTTTTTCCCTCCTAAAAAGTAAGGGGAAATGTGTGTGCGTCTTATGGAGCGAATGCAGGCTGCACAGCTATCACAGAAGCCAGAACAGCAAGAGGGATTGCTGCTTTCACTGCGCAGCGATCCCTCTTGCTGTTCTGGCTTCTGAGATTCAGAAATTTTTTTTCCTTGTTTTCCTTCTCCAAAAATTAGGTGCGTCTTGTGGTCTGGCGCGTCTTATAGAGCGAAAAATATGGTACTTCTCAGTGTTAGCAGGGGATTTGGAGTGGAGGAGAAGGAGAGGGGTGGGAATAAAGTATTTGTTTTATGTTTTAGTTTGGGAAAGAGATTCTATTGCACTACATTTTCCAGAGCTCCGAACCCTTTTTATCCCAATACGCTAGCCTCCTTTTTCATAATGGTACCATTAGTGAAACGCTATAGCAGGCTGAGACCCTACCTGCCCGCAGACTGTCTCACTAGGGTGGTGCATGCTATAGTTATCTCTTGCTTGGACTACTGCAATGTGCTCTATGTGGGGCTACCTTTGAAGGTGACCCGGAAACTGCAATTAATCCAGAATGCAGCAGCTAGACTGGTGACTGGGAGCGACCGCCGAGACCACATAACACCAGTCTTGAAAGACTTACATCAGCTTCCAGTACATTTCCGAGCACTATTCAAAGTGTTGGTGCTGGCCTTTAAAGCCCTAAATGGCCTCAGTCCAGTATACCTGAAGGAGCGTCTCCACCCCCATCATTCTGCCTGGACACTGAGTTCCAGTGCCAAGGGCATTCTGGCAGTTCCCTTGTTGCGAGAAGCCAAGTTACAGGGAACCAGGCAGAAGGCCTTCTCAGTAGTGGCACCCGCCCTGTAGAACACCCTCCCACCAGATGTCAAAGAGAAAAACAACTACCAGACTTTTAGAAGACATCTGAAGGCAGCCCTGTTTAGGGAAGCTTTTAATGTTTAATAGAATATTTTATTTTAATATTTTGTTGGAAGCCACCCAGAGTGGCTGGGGAAACCCAGCCAGATGGGCGGGGTATAAATAATAAATTATTATTCTAGCCCAGACCCACTGTTTATTTGAGAAACTCACCAGAAGAAACATAAAATTGTCAACTCTCCTTTCTACAGCCCCCTTTATCTTCTGAGGTGGGAGGAATTGGCATATATCTCAAGACACCTTAAAATCCATATGGACCACAGAAAAGTTGGGCTTTAAAATCGCTAATACCTGCTGTGACCCTAACAGGAGATACATTTTTGTGAAGGGATTCTTGCTCCACATGACACCTGCCTTAGGTTCCGTTTATAGCCCTAACAAGGGTCAAGGACCATTTCTAAAGAATCTATTGTCCTCAGTCAAGATTTTCAGAGAAGGAAACCTGCCTACAGTCCAACACACGCCTTCCTGTGGTGCTCCCATATTTGCTGCCACTGGAGCTGCCCCATTTCTAAATAATGAGTGCCAGAATCCTCCGGACACACACCTAGACACTGTTTCAATTCTGCAAGCTTCCAAAGTGCCATTGGCACTGGTTCCAGGTGTTCCCAAGCGCAATTGGTGTCTTGTGAGCACAGTACGCCAGTTTGTACATACAAGCAGCTGTTTGGCTGACTGCCCGCTGGCCCTCGCCTGCCTGCCTGCCTACCTCTCTGCTCCTCTCTTGCTGTCAAGCCAGTGTTTGCAAGCAAGCGTGTGTTGGACTTCCACTTGACACCCCACTGCTCTGGCTACCTGCTTGCCAGCCACGCCTCTGCAACAAGGCCCTCCAACTATTTCCAGCATAGCAGGGATTAATAGTCTTGCGTTCATAAAAACAAATCCTATTAAAGCTTCCTTTTCCCATCTTTGTTGCGGTTGTCCCAGATAGCCCACGATCCCAATGTGGGCACTGGTAACAAGTCCTGAACTGCTGTTTCATTCATTTCACTGAAACAGATTCCCAAACACAGGCTGCCTTAGGGCATTCCCACCACAGAAGGAAATAGGTTTCCTTATACTTCCCACTCCCTTCATGGATCACTGCCTTGCCGTGGCAAAGGGGTTTGAATAACTCAGAGAAGCTATGAGCTATGCCGTGCAGGTACACCCAAGATAGACAGGTCATAGTGGAGAGTTTTGACCAAACGTGATCCACCTGGAGCAGGAACCGGCAAGCCACTCCAGTATCCCTGCCAAGAAAACTCCATGGACAAAGACAACAGGCATATAAAAGTTATGACGGTGGAAGATGAGCCCCTCAGGTCGGAAGGCGTCCAACATGCTACTGAGGAAGAGTGGAGGACAAGTACAAGTAGATTCAGAGCTGATGAAGCGGCTGGGCCAAAGCCGAAAGAACGCTCAGTTGCGGATGTGCCTGGAAACGAAAGGAAAGTCCAATGCTGTAAAGAAAAATATTGCATAGGAACCTGGAATGTAAGAACCATGAACCTTGGTAAGTTGGATGTGGTCAAAAATGAGATGGCAAGAAGAAATATTGACATCCTGGGCATCAGTGAACTAAAATGGATGGGAATGGGCGAATTCAGTTCGGATGACCATCATATCTACTACTGTGGGCAAGAATCCCATAAAAGAAATGGAGTGGCCCTCATAGTCAACAAAAGAGTGGCGAAAGCTGTACTGGGATGCAATCTCAAAAATGATAGAAGGATCTCAGTACGAATCCAAGGTAGACCTTTTAACATCACAGTAATCCAAGTTTATGCACCAACCACTGGTGCTGAAGAAACTGAAATTGACCAATTCTATGAAGACTTAAAACACCTTATAGAAATGACACCAAAGAAGGATGTTCTTCTCATTATAGGGGATTAGAATGCTAAAGTAGGGAGTCAAGAGATAAAAGGAAGAACTGGCAAGTTTGGCCTTGGAGAGCAAAGCGAAGCAGGGCAAAGGCTAATAGAGTTCTGTCAAGAGAACAAGCTATAGTACAAAGGTACATGAAATACCAGTGCACAACAATTGTTTTATACAAGTCTCAATAGCAGTCAAAACGAGTCCACGTTATATAAAATTAGAATAAAGAATAAAGAATGAAGGATCAAATGGGGCCAAAAAGGAGTATCCGGAGTGTGAATCAGATGTACGGTTCAGTGGTGGTAACCAGGAGAAAACGCACAGAGAAACGCAAGAAAACTTGGATGCAATTATCTAAGACGCATGTCGAAATAGAAACATAAAAGAACTAAATGATACAGACTTCCAACAGATTTATAGTCGTCAAAAAACCGAGCTGAAGAAGGCGTGTACTCCGAAACAGGGCCCTGTCCTGGTTACCACCACTGAACCGTACATCTGATTCACACTCCGGATACTCCTTTTTGGCCCCATTTGATCCTTCATTCTTTATTCTTTATTCTAATTTTATATAATGTGGACTCGTTTTGACTGCTATTGAGACTTGTATAAAACAATTGTTGTGCACTGGTATTTCATGTACCTTTGTACTATATCATTGTATATTTGAAACGACATTATTTCTGCACTTAAACGTTGTATCCAAACTTACCATTACTTTAAAACTATCATACTTATACGTTGTGTTTAAATCTACTACTAGCTTCAAACTGTTATTCTTAGCAGAATACACACGTTTTTCATTTCAACTCCTGAGTAGGAATTATTCCTTATATTGAAACTTTTGGCCAGAGTTCTTGATATATCCTTTTCAGTGTAGTTTCAACAAGAACTCCAATTTCTTTAAAGAGAACAAGCTAGTCATCACAAACATTCTTTTCCAACAACACAAGAGACGACTCTACACATGGACATCACCAGATGGGAAGCATCGAAATCAGATTGATTATATTCTCTGCAGCCAAAGATGGAGAAGCTCTATACAGTCAGCAAAAACAAGACCTGGAGCTGACTGTGGCTCAGATCATCAGCTTCTTATAGCAAAATTCAAGCTTAAACTGAAGAAAGTAGGAAAAACCACTGGGCCGGTAAGATACAATCAAAACCAAATCCCTTATGAATACACAGTGGAAGTGAGGAACAGGTTTAAGGATTTAGATTTGGTGGACAGAGTGCCTGAAGAACTATGGATGGAGGCTCGTAACATTATACAGGAGGCAGCAACGAAAACCATCCCAATGAAAAGGAAATGCAAGAAAGCAAAGTGGCTGTCCAACGAGGTCTTACAAATAACGGGAGAGAGAAGGCAAGCAAAATGTGAGGGAGATAGTGAAAGATACAGGAAATTGAATGCAGAGTTCCAAAAAATAGCAAGGAGAGACAAGAAGGCCTTCTTAAACGAGCAATGCAAAGAAATAGAGGAAAACAATAGAATGGGGAAAAACCAGAGATCTTTTCAAGAAAATTGGAGATATGAAAGGAACATTTCGTACAAAGATTTCCATAATAAAAGACAAAAGTGGAAAGGACCTAACAGAAGCAGAAGACATCAAGAAGAGGTGGCAAGAATACACAGAGGAATTATACCAGAAAGATAGGGATGCCTCGTACACCCCAGGTAGTGTGGTTGCTGACCTTGAGCCTGACATCCTGGAGAGTGAAGTCAAATGGGCCTTAGAAAGCACTGCTAATAACAAGGCCAGTGGAAGTGATGATATTCCAGCCGAACTACAGTGGTACCTCGCAAGACGAATGCCTCGCAAGACAAAAAACTCGCTAGACGAAAGGGTTTTTTGTTTTTTGAGCTGCTTCGCAAGACGATTTTCCCTATGGGCTTGCTTCGCAAGACGGAAACGTCTTGCAAGTTTGTTTCCTTTTTCTTAACACCGTTAATACAGTTGCGACTTGACTTCGAGGAGCAACTCATAGAACGCGGTGTGGTAGCCTTTTTTGAGGTTTTTAAAGACTTTGGTGATTTTTGAAGCTTTTCCAAAACTTTCCCGACACCGTGCTTAGCAGGACGAAAAAAATCGCAAGACGACAAAACTCGCGGAACTAATTAATTTCGTCTTGCGAGGCACCACTGTATTTAAAATTTTAAACGATGATGCTGTTAAGGTGTTACACTCAATATGCCAGCAAGTTTGGAAAACTCAGCAGTGGCCAGAGGATTGGAGAAGATCAGTCTACATCCCAATCCCAAAGAAGGGAAGTGCCAAAGAATGATCCAACTACCGCACAATTGCACTAATTTCACATGCTAGCAAGGTTATGCTTAAAATTCTACAAGGCAGGCACAAGCAGTATGTGGACCGAGAACTCCCAGAAGTGCAAGCTGGATTTCGAAGGGGCAGAAGAACCAGAGACCAAATTGCAAACATGCGCTGGATTATGGAGAAAGCTAGAGAGTTCCAGAAAGACATCTACTTCTGCTTCATTCACTATGCAAAAGCCTTTGACTGTGTCGACCACAGCAAACTATGGCAAGTTCTTCAAGAAATGGGACTGCCTGATCACCTCATCTGTCTCCTGAGAAATCTCTATGTGGGACAAGAAGCTACAGTTAGAACTGGATATGGAACAACTGATTGGTTCAAAATTGGGAAAGGAGTACGGCAAGGCTGTATATTGTCTCCCTGCTTATTTAACTTATATGCAGAATTCATCATGCGAAAGGCTGGACTGGATGAATCCCAAGCCGGAATTAAGATTGCCGGAAGAAATATCAACAACCTCAGATATGCAGATGACACAACCTTGATGGAAGAAAGTGAGGAGGAATTAAAGAACCTTTTATTGAGGGTGAAAGAGGAGAGCGCAAAATATGGTCTGAAGCTCAACATCAAAAAACCCAAGATCATGGCCACTGGGCCCATCACCTCCTGGCAAATAGAAGGGGAAGAAATGGAGGCAGTGAGAGATTTTACTTTCTTGGGCTCCGTGATCACTGCAGATGGTGACAGCAGTCATGAAATTAAAAGACCCCTGCTCCTTGGGAGAAAGGCGATGGCAAACCTAGACAGCATCTTAAAAAGCAGAGACATCACCTTGCCAACAAAGGTCCATATAGTTAAAGCCATGGTTTTCCCGGTAGTGATGTATGGAACTGAGAGCTGGACCATAAAGAAGGTTGATCACCAAAGAATTGATGCTTTTGAATTATGGTGCTGGAGGAGACTCTTGAGAGTCCCATGGACTGCAAGAAGATCAAACGCATCCATTCTTAAGAAAATCAGCCCTGAGTGCTCACTGGAAGGACAGATCGTGAAGCTGAGGCTCCAATACTTTGGCCACCTGATGAGTAGAGAAGACTCCCTGGAAAAGACCCTGATGTTGGGAAAGATTGAGGGCACAAGTGAAGCATCAGATCAAGGTCTGCATTTTAAAATGAGCTTAAAAAATATATTTGCAAATGTTTGTATGTTTCATGCCAGGCATAAAGCAGCTGGCTAAGTACTTTGGCAGTTGTTTATCTCCTTGAACAGGGCCCCCCTGATTTATAGCAGTACCTCAAAGTTGTAAAAGGGAAATACAGGCGGGAGCAAAGGTCCTACTGACCATACTGACAATCAAGCTGCAAAAACACTATTTAAGAGTTGGTAAATAGTAAAATTTATTGTTTAACAGAAAATAATACCAGGTGCCTCCCATTAGACTCAGCCATATTTTCATAAGGTTAAAGGGCAAGAGCTAATAGGAACAGCAGCTGGCTGGGAAAGGGAGTTGTAAACTGAAGAGGCTTCTCTCTGAAGCTGTTTCCTTTTTACTTTGAAACTGTTCCTTTTCTTCTAAAAATCTATCTATGTTATGTATGAAATATATTGGCTTAATGTAATTATGCAAAGGATTTAGAAAGTAAGAAATGTTAGATTCTTATGTTAGATTCTTATTTCATTGATGGTGTGTGAGAAGGTGAACCCAAGATCTCTGTTACCATGAGCCATCTGTTTTAGCCATTTGTTTTGGAATAAAGGGGCAGCAGGGGCCAAAGGTTATCTGGTAATTAAGGTGCCTGGTCGAGGCAAATATAAGATATATGGCTACTTGTCTGCCATATATGGATAGAAGGAAATATACCTCTTTGTTTCCCATAAAAGGTAATAGGAAATGGGTGTATCTTTTATGATTGGTTCTAGCAAACAGCCAATAGGAATTTCAACCAGGCTGATTGGACAGAGGCAGCCAAAGGAGGAGCAAGGGGGCTGGGCTGAGGAAATATAAGTGCTGGCCATCAGGGCTGGAGTGGGCAGAGCTTTGGTAACCATATGTCTCTCATTTATTTGTCTGACAAATAAATTATTATTTTAATTTCTCTATTGCTGCGTTGACTATTTCATTCCAGCTAAGCGTTAACCACAAGCAGGGTGCTACACAAGGAGAAGGGGACGGCAGAGGACAAGATGGTTGGACGGTGTTCTCAAAGCTACAGACATGAGTCTGACCAAACTGCGGGAGGCAGTGGAAGACAGGAGTGCCTGGCGTGCTTTGGTCCATGGGGTCACGAAGAGTTGGACACGACTAAATGACTAAACAACAACATACTTCCCACATCTTGTAATATTTTGGAGAGGAAGTTTTGAATATATGGGCTGATTTTCCTGGGGTGGAGTGCCACCAAAAATGCTATTTTTGTTTTGGGTATGGCTTCTTTTGACTGTACTGAGATTATATCTCAGATTTTACTCTGACCAGATACTTCAATGGTATCTCTTCTATCATGAACCTTCTGCTTGCCTGCCCACCTTGCTGCCTTTCAGTGCAGTCCTTCCATTATAAAATCTGGAGACACACTGTGCCTCACACAAACTACTAAGGGGAGTGCTGTGCCCACCTGACAAAACTGTCTTCCTAGGACTCAGCCACCTGCTGCAGCTTTGCCTGCCTGCCTGCCTCACTGCCTTTCAGGGTATAAATTCAATTCTGCACTTAAGAGATGTTCTTAGTGCCTGCTCCTTGTCTGTTTTTGTTTTTTGTTTTTACTTAGCTGCCTGGGAAATGAAAGTGAATGTGAGTACTGAAGACAGAATTACCTTTCCTTGTTAACTTCATAGCTGCCACTAACTTTCGAACAAAATATCCCCTGAAACTTAACTTTTGTTTGAATTTTTGATCCTCTTATGCAGGACTGTCTTTAAAGCAAAAAGCAACCATTATGCAACCAAAACCCAAGCACAAAATGGCTGGAATTCCTTTTCCTTCATACGAGGGTATAATTTTATGCACTTCAATAATCCCCGCCCCCTGGTTGAGATGGGTCATTGTGGGGTACATTCTAGTTTGCACATTTCCTCATTAATTGGTTGTGTTAACAGTTTATAATGTCTTGAGATAAATAGTTATATTCACTAGATTCCCGAGTTATGGCCAATCTCTTCCTCCTCATCTTGATTATAGCTACTTGAAGCATTCTAAAACCTTTGCTGCTTCATCAGCTATCACCAGGATGAATGACATTCACTCCTGCCACTCACAGAATTAGGGCTGTGCAAGGCCTCACCCCCAATCCAAGACCTGATTAGGGCTGATTTGGGGCTTGATTCAAATCACCAAATTGATTTTGAGCCAATTCAACATCCAGATCCAAATCAAGATTTGCAAACCAACTAGCCACCAAGAACAACTTTCTGACAGTAAGAGTTGTTTTACAGTGAAACAGTCTCCCTCAGGAGGTGGTGCACTCTCCTTCCTTGGAGGTTTTAAAGCAGAGATTGGGTGGCCCCCTGCTATGAATGCTTTAGCTGAGATTGTGGCAATGCAGGGTGTTCCTTCCAACTCTATAATTACAGTGGCGGGGGGGGGGGCACATCTTTTAAGTTGTTGAATGTTACAAATATTATGCCTGAATGTATCCTTTCAACTTGACAGCTTAGGGAAGTTACCTAGCTTTAAAAATAATATAAAATCAACTCCTCTGCCAGTTTCCTCCATTCCAAAGCTATTTTCCCCTTGAAAAAGGACTCCAGGAAGTTTCCAGAGGTGACAATTGCTGAGCTGATTGTTGGCCAAGGAAAGCCTAATCCCATCACCAAACTTGCCAAGGGGTCCAGACATTCAAAGGAAGTTTTATTGTACTTTAGGTGGTGGGACTTCAGAGGTGTTTGCCTCTGCTAATCTTATACCTGGGTCTTGCCTTGACATGTCTGCTTATGCTAATCTTGTACCAAGGACTTGTCTGGACATGTTTGCCAAGGTTAAACTATTGTAACCCCTGTCTACCCCTGCCCTTTGTGACATGTCAGTGATGTAGCAATGATGTAGCAATGAAGCTGTATGAACTGTATTCTGGGATATGGTGGGAAAGTTTTAAAAGTCATTGTCACCCCATTCTCAGGGTTCAAAATTCCTCTTTGAACTGTTGTGCAATAAACTTTGGTCTACAGCTATTTGCTCCAGTTGGTGGCTCGACTCCTTCCTTTATTCCGCAGGGACCCTTGGTCTCTGCCCGACGAGCTGGGTAACTGAGCAGCCTCGCACCTAGATTTTTCCGTAACAATTCTATAATTCTAAGCATACCCTTGAATACCAGTTGAGGTAAAGGTAAAGGTACCCCTGCCCGTACGGGCCAGTCTTGACAGACTTTAGGGTTGTGCACTCATCTCACTCTAGAGGCCGGGAGCCAGCGCTGTCTGCAGACACTTCTGGGTCACATGGCCAGCGTGACAAGCTGCATCTGGCGAGCCAGCACAGCACACAGAACACCGTTTACCTTCCCGCTGGTAAGCGGTCCCTATTTATCTACTTGCACCCGGGGGTGCTTTCGAACTGCTAGGTTGGCAGGCGCTGGGACCTAACGACGGGAGCGCACCCCGCCGTAGGGATTCGAACCACCGACCATATGATCGGCAAGTCCTAGGCGCTGAGGTTTTACCCACAGCGCCACCCGCGTCCCTCTGAATACCAGTTGAAGGGAAACACAAATGGAGAGGCTGCTTGTGGGCTTCCCCTAGGCAATGTCAGAACAAGGTGGTCTGATTCAGCAGGCCTCATCTGAGTTCTTTTGAATCTGCTCAGTGAGACAATTGCTGGTGTGGACACAAAGTTTTATGAATTCACCAAATGCTGTGGAAGGTGCCATTTGTGCCAGCTTATCCATGAGGAAGGGATTTAATAATGTGAGAAATCATTTCTGAGAAAGAATGCAAAAAAGGATTGTGGCCACAAAAATTGAGTGCAGAAAAGTATTTCAATCAGGTCCCTCAAAAAAGAACTGATGTTCATGTCAGTGTATCAGATTGATCTACAGTGACCTGAGTAATTGATGAATTAGTTGTTTTAAACTCTCCTCTCATTCCCCCTTCACACACACCATTATGAACTTTTAACCTCAAAGGGTCTTTTTTTCCATGAAGTCTCTGAGCTAACAGAGGAAAAATAACGTTTCTAAATAAAGTCTTCCCCTAGGACAGCATTTTTACTGGCCAAAGAAAACTTAACCAAAACACTTTTGTTTCTCTTGCAATCTTCCTTCCCAAGAAAAATACACCTGCAATGATCAGTCTTTTATTAAAGCATACCCACTTTTCTCATTGTGAACAATGCTTAGAGGGCTTCTTTCTTATAACATGTTTAACTTGCAGATATAGGAAGAGGAAGTCCACTGATTACTGTGTTTTGGAAGCATTCTGGTTCATGTATAGCAAAGAAGTTTCTTAACTATCCTTACATCAATATACTGACATTCTGACATGATCAGGCACACAGCCAGTGCAGAAATATTAATGTTAAAAGCTCCTCACTTGACTTTTGGAAAAGTTGGTGGTTGCTTGACTTGCACATTGCTGTTGCTGTTGTCAGTTAATACTGTTCATCATCATACAAGCTTCGATGGATCAAGGAAAAGTTCCTACTCCATAGATGCAGCACTTTCTTTTCAGCTAGAGCATGCCAGAGCGCAGTTCTGGCACCTCTCAGGTGGGTGCCATTGCAGGCTGGTGCTCCCCCTGCCCACGTCTTGCCTTTACATACTTCTGAAAAGCCCAAAATGAATATTTCAAGTCAAAACGGAAGTTGACCAGCATGTGCGAGTCCACACCTTTTTTTTAGATCTATGACTTAACCTAGCTCCTAGTCACAATCGGTCAAGCTATGGTACAGGGCCAATTAGTATTTCCTTTTCTTCAGTCCATCTCCCATATAGCGGTGGCAAGCTTTAAGCTATCCAGTCAAGCCTCTACCATTGCATGCTTTTGTGTGAGGGCCCTTTCAAGCTGCCCTAGCCATCCGCCTAAATCTAAGAGAACAAGGAAGGTGAGGTGCATTTATTTGACTTGCACCAAAACCAGGCGCGACCCCCAAACCAGATAGGCAGATAGCTTGCTGTAGTTTTTAACACTTCCACAGGTGGTGAACGTGGCTGTTGTCAAACTGGCATCTGTTCAGAGCTGCCACTAGTCACCTGGCGACTTACTGTAACAACTTCCTGGTGAGTTCTGGCACCTATTTTTCTTGGGGGGGGGGGACACTGAATACATGCATGGCTGGATTATAATGCTGGATTATAATGCTGAGTACCGTAATTGCATGATGGCCTGTGCCTACAAGAAGGTCTATACTTTGAGCTTTCATTAATTATTTTTTAAGTCAATTGATATCCTATAAAGAAAGTTAGGAAGCAAATGTGCAGGCAGATGAGCCAACCTGGTTGCTCCTACCTTTCCGTGTTTTTAGCTAATGACTTAAAGCAGAGCTGTGATTTGTGAGTTGTTTCAATACCAGAAGATAGCAGCTCTTTAGACTATTTCCCCTTCCATTGGTACACTTTGTATGTCATTTACTAGTCCATGGAATATCTGTAATATGTCCAGGCCATGTGGCAACAATTGGTCAGACTGGAGAAAACTATGTACATTAGTAAGTAATATAATACAGCCTTATAGATTGTAAATTTTTGGGTCTGTGTCTCTCTACCCCACCACCCCTAAGCAATTTAATTCAGCTTCTGATAAATGAAGTGGAAGCTCTTCCACAAAAGCTACTGTCAAGCAATTTAAACTGCCCCCCCCCCCGCAAAAAATCTTAAAGCCACACATTCCACACACACATTTTATACTTGGCATTTTCTTTTTTACAATCAAGCAATTTATATTTTTTGAAATAAACAAAACAAAACACTAAAGCATTTCCATTTGAACTTAGAGATGTTCCTGGAGGCGTTTATATCAATTTCCTGTTCTCTGGCCAATTAGCTCTCTGCACCACTTAGCGGCCAATCCCAACCAGAAAATATGGCTTTGGCACAAAGTGTCTCTGGGAAATAAAAAAAATGTGTGGACTCTGTATATTAATGCAACTTCCCCCTAATAACCGGGACGCGGGTGGTGCTGTGGGTTAAACCACAGAGCCTAGGACTTGCCGATCAGAAGGTCGGCGGTTTGAACCCCCGCGACGGGGTGAGCTCCCGTTGCTCGGTCCCTTCTCCTGCCAACCTAGCAATTCAAAAGCACCTCAAAGTGCAAGTAGATAAATAGGTACCACTCTAGCGGGAAGGTAAACGGCGTTTCCGTGAGCTGCTCTGGTTCGCCAGAAGCGGCTTAGTCATGCTGGCCACATGACCCGGAAGCTGTACGCCGGCTCCCTCGACCAATAAAGTGAGATGAGCGCCGCTACCCCAGAGTCAGTCACGACTGGACCTAATGGTCAGGGGTCCCTTTATGTTTACCTTTACCGCCTAATAACCAGCTCCACTCCTTTCTGTTGACAGGAGGGCAACTCAGGCAGATTACATGGCATTGTGGGGAGGTCTGCTGCTTTTATGTTAAGGTTTGTGTTTTACTTCTGTGCAAAGGGAAAATGGTGTGTGGAAAAGAGATTTTAGAATGTTTAAATTTTATTATTGATTATGATTTGCCTTATTACTGATATTTGTAAGCCACCCTGGGACTCTTCATGGACTGAAGAGTGTGGTAAAAATGCTTTATTTTTCTATCAGTTGTTATGTATGCAAATAAAAATATTGCTGCATCAGGATAATGGAGTTTGCTTGGATTCTTGAAGAGGTGAGCTGTGCTCACAGGTTAGTATAAACCTGGACTCAGCCAACCAGAAATAAACAATAATGTTTTAAAGGGCACAGCAGCGCCTTAGAAAATGAGAGCAACTGGGCTGGTAAAAGCCAGAAGTCCACCTAGTCAAGCATCCTGCTTTCTACAAGAGCAGTGAGAGGCACCAGGAAGCCTAAAAGCAGGATGTGAGGCCAAGGACCCTTTTTTTGTTCTTTGTCTCTCCTCTTCCAGCCTATTTAGAGGTAGACCATTTCCCAACCTGGAGAATGCAGTGTCCATCCATGAATATTTAGCCCAGATTACTATATGGAGCCTCCAGACTCCCAGGCTGAAGTGGGGGGGGGGGGAGGAAATGGCTTTTGGTCTCAAACCCTACTTTGTCTTATCACCTTCCAAAGGGTGTGTAAGCCAGTGGTCTACAACACATGGTATGTGCATAGCTGTCAACGTTTCTTTTTTAAAAAGGGAAATTCCCTTATTCTGAATAGGATTCCTCACAAGAAAAGGGAAAAGTTGACAACTATGGGTATGTGCTATTTGAAGAAGTCTGTTTTCTTCAGAATCTACTGGTTCCTTTCAATTTCATTGGCAGATCCTGAGTTCTGGTATTTCAGAAATTATGAAAATCTAAGCATACAACGCAAATGTTTGTATAAAGCAGTGCTTGGGAAAATATCCAAAATACAATGTATAAACTTTTATATACTTAGATCTGTGCCATGCAATCATTTGTACATTTACTCAGAATGAAGTTCCAGTATGTTAAATGTGTAGGTCTTGCTCCATTGTAATTGTGTTTTCAATGTTCAGTGATTCAATCTGATAGTTTGAATATCCTTGAATAAACACATTGACACAAATACAGCATAATCAGTTAACCCTTTGGTCTACAGTTTGGTTCAGGCAAAGGGGGTGGACTCGTACTTAGCTGCCCAAGGGAAGTGGTCCTGAGTTTGCCCTTCCTTCATCCTACACCCAAGATGCATCTTACCTGAGGTGGGTTCACCTGAGATACTTGCAGAAGGTATTTGCTGCAAGTTATTTTATGCAAATATTGCTAACAATAAGAACAAATGCAAAATGTGAAAATTCTGAAAAGCCGTGGGGATATATCTTGTGCAGGAGCTGAAGTCCAGGCACTCATTAAGAATTCACAATACAGTTAATTTACATGACAATAGTATTTATATCTGCTCACAAGTAAGTTTATGTTTAATGGAGCTTACTCTCAGGAAAGTGCAGACTTGGCTTTCTTGTGAGGAAGGGAATGTGACTCAGCATCTCAGCAGCGATACTGCTTCATCTTGGTTCTACAGATAACACCAGTGTATACAATTCAATGTGTATAACAAAAAACACATTAAAATCACAAGTTGACGAGTGCAGAACCCACAAGATGGAGACAATGAGACACATTGGGACTCTCCTGTGAGCCATTTGTCTACAAAATACCGTATTTTTTGCTCTATAAGACTCACTTTTTCCCTCCTAAAAAGTAAAGGGAAATGTGTGTGCGTCTTATGGAGCGAATGCAGGCTGCACAGCTATCCCAGAAGCCAGAACAGCAAGAGGGATTGCTGCTTTCACTGCGCAGTGATCCCTCTTGCTGTTCTGGCTTCTGAGATTCAGAATATTTTTTTTCGTGTTTTCCTCCTCCAAAAACTAGGTGCGTCTTGTGGTCTGGTGCGTCTTATAGAGCGAAAAATATGGTAAATACTGTAAATGGGTTCATTTTAGAAATGTAAATGTGATAGTGCACATGCACAATTAAAATTTAAAGTGAGATTATTAATCCTAAAGGTTCATTTGTTAGAGCTGCTGCTTTATTTATAACCACATTATCACTTGCTCCCCACTTCTGTGTGCGATGAAAAGTTCCAGGGGCAGCAGTGCTTACCCGGGTTTGGATTCCTTTGGAAGGAGAATCATAGAATCATAGAGTTGGAAGAGACCACAAGGGCCATCGAGTCCAACCCCCTGCCAAGCAGGAAACGCCATCAGAGCACTCCTGACATATGGTTGTCAAGCCTCTGCTTAAAGACCTCCAAAGAAGGAGACTCCACCACACTCTGTATCATTGGATCAAGCTGTATCATTGGATTTTGCTTTCAACCATACAAGGTCAGCATAGGTGGGAGCAGAGGCAGTATAGCGTGCATACAAGCAGCAAGCCCACAGCCCCACATCAGGGCAGCAGAGGCAGTCTGTCACATCACCCCCCCATGCTGCCTCCCCCCCCCCTTCAGCTTACTCCCTGCTTCAAACAGTTCATCTATTTCTCTTTCCTTCATTTGCAAAATACTTTAGTTGTTCTATGCTCTTTCTGTCCTACACACATACACTTAAATATATATCTTATTTTGGGCAGGGAGAGAGAAAGAAGACTGAGCCACTTTTCTCCAAAATGGCTCTTGGCTTCCACTGGAATCTCCTAGCTCTTCCCTCTAGCTATTCTGGTTCATTTATCTCACAAAAGACACGGCTGGCAGCTTGGTCACCAACTATAATGCCATTTGCCTGATGGAAGTATGACAGGCAAAGCTTCACCACACTCATTAATGGAGTGGAAAAGTTTTCCTGGCAATTTCACCAAGATAGCATGCCCTTAATGGCAGTGAAATTCCAGGGCCGCAACCTGTAAAAGAAATTTTAGTTGACGTGAGTGAAGCTTTTAGCATTTTAGCATTCCCTGCTAAATTTCTCTGTTAGTCTGCACTAGAGCACATTCAGGGGAAAAGATGTGCAGCTCTGGGAGGTTTTAACTACTGAATCCCCCCTGCAAAAGTCTAGGCCTTTGGTCTTGGCCTAGTCTGACCATATGGGACCCTGTATGTAATTGGCCTCCTTGGCTCTTTCTATCGGCCCATATGGGACCAGCACGGGTGGCCGGGCCTGGTGAACATTTAATTTGCATACCCCTACGGTTATGATTTGTGGCTTACCATTTAATTTTATTTTGATTTCAAATGTGATTTCAAATTGTATTTTAAACTAATTATTTTGTGGGAGTGGCCCACAAAATGAATGTGAATGTGATAATGTAAACCCCCTTAAAATCCTTGAATATGCTTCTAATAGAGAAGTTATGGTAAATTGGGTCCTCCCTTAAAGAGGGCATGTGTTGGGGTGAGACCTGGCAACCAAACCCTAGAATCATAGAATCATAGAATAGAATCATAGAATCATAGAGTTGGAAGAGACCACAAGGGCCATCGAGTCCAACCCCCTGCCAAGCAGGAAACACCATCAGAGCACTCCTGACATATGGTTGTCAAGCCTCTGCTTAAAGACCTCCAAAGAAGGAGACTCCACCACACTCCTTGGCAGCAAATTCCACTGTCGAACAGCTCTTACTGTCAGGAAGTTCTTCCTAATGTTTAGGTGGAATCTTCTTGTAGTTTGGATCCATTGCTTCGTGTCCGCTTCTCTGGAGCAGCAGAAAACAACCTTTCTCCCTCCTCTATGTGACATCCTTTTATATATTTGAACATGGCTATCATATCACCCCTTAACCTCCTCTTCTCCAGGCTAAACATGCCCAGCTCCCTTAGCCGTTCCTCATAAGGCATCGTTTCCAGGCCTTTGACCATTTTGGTTGCCCTCCTCTGGACACGTTCCAGTTTGTCAGTGTCCTTCTTGAACTGTGGTGCCCAGAACTGGACACAGTATTCCAGGTGAGGTCTGACCAGAGCAGAATACAGTGGCACTATTACTTCCCTTGATCTAGATGCTATACTCCTATTGATGCAGCCCAGAATTGCATTGGCTTTTTTAGCTGCCGCGTCACACTGTTGGCTCATGTCAAGTTTGTGGTCAACCAAGACTCCTAGATCCTTTTCACATGTACTGCTCTCAAGCCAGGTGTCACCCATCTTGTATTTGTGCCTCTCATTTTTTTTTGCCCAAGTGCAATACTTTACATTTCTCCCTGTTAAAATTCATCTTGTTTGTTTTGGCCCAGTTCTCTAATCTGTCAAGGTCGTTTTGAAGTGTGATCCTGTCCTCTGGGGTGTTAGCCACCCCTCCCAGTTTGGTGTCATCTGCAAATTTGATCAGGATGCCCTTGTGTCCATCATCCAAGTCGTTGATAAAGATGTTGAATAAGACCGGGCCCAAGACAGAACCCTGTGGCACCCCACTAGTCACTCTTCTCCAGGATGAAGAGGAACCATTGATGAGCACCCTTTGGGTTCGGTCAGTCAGCCAGTTACAAATCCACTGAGTGGTAGCATAGTCAAGACCGCATTTTACCAGCTTCTTTACAAGAATATCATGGAGCACCTTGTCAAATGCCTTGCTGAAATCAAGGTAGGCTACATCCACTGCGTTCCCTTCATCTACCAGGCTTGTAATTCTGTCAAAAAACGAGATCAGGTTAGTCTGACATGCCTTATTTTTCAGAAATCCATGCTGACTATTGGTGATCACAGCATTCCTTTCTAGGTGCTCACAGACTGTTTGCTTAATGATCTGCTCCAGAATCTTCCCTGGTATTGATGTCAGACTGACTGGGCGGTAATTATTTGGGTCCTCTCTTTCCCCCTTTTTGAAAATAGGGACAACATTTGCCCTCCTCCAGTCTGCCGGGACTTCGCCTGTTCTCCAGGAATTCTCAAAGATGACTGCCAATGGTTCTGAGATCACATCTGCCAGTTCTTTTAATACTCTTGGATGCAGTTCATCTGGCCCTGGAGACTTGAATACATCTAAACTAGCCAAGTATTCTTGTACTATCTCCTTAGTTATTCTGGGCTGTGTTTCCTCTGCTGAACAAACCCTGTGTTGTGGGTGGGTTCAATTGAATAGCCACAATACCCAATTGTTAGGTCCCTTGATGCTGGGTTTAATCAGGCCAATGGGACACAGGCTAAACAGATCAAGGGACCTATATATACCTATGCACGTGACCCAGAGCTTCTTCTTTCGGTGCATGCATCGAAACACCAGCAACATGTCTGCTGCGAGCCGAGAGAGAGCGATCTACCTTCGACAATTCTGGTGATCTGTTTTCGTTATTCCCTTTCTTTTCCCGGTTCTTTTCCTTTAGCCGTTTATTCCCTATTGATATTAGGTTATATTAGATATTAGATATTATGTTTATTCCCTCTTGCCCTTCCTCCTCCCCCCCGGGGCTTTTGCCCCACGGGGCTTCGGCTCCCCGAGCTTCCTGAGCTTGCCGCTGCTTTAATTGGCCGGACGGCTTTGATGGGATCCTAAGGATCTTGATGTGTGGACTACTTATGTTACCCCTCATTTCAAAAGCAAGTCCACTGAGCACCAGAAATCCAAGCAAGAGATTAAGAAGCCAGCAAGGCGTCTTATTTGCTGGGAATATAATAAGGGCTCTTGCCAGCATCAGGGTTGTAGGTACTCCCATGCCTGCGATATGTGTTCCGGGAGTCACCCTGCCACATCATGTGGGATGAAGCGGCCTTTTCGAGGGACGAGGAGGTGCTCTCAGCAAGAGCAGAAGGCAGCCGCTCCTCAAGCAGCCCGAGATGTTAAGTGAGATCTTATTGACCCTAGCACGTACTCCCATTAAGTTGCCTGCCTTGACGGTGTGGCTTAATAGGTACCCCGACCCGGTTGCTGTCTCATACTTGTGGCGTGGATTTTCTCAAGGCTTTCGTATCCCAGTTGCATTCCCGCCAAGGGCTTCGAAAGTAGAAAATCAGAAATCAGTCAGAGAAATGCCTGAGGTTGCAAGGCATAAGATCAGGAAGGAATTGGCATTGGGTAGGATTGCTGGTCCATTTGACAGCCCCCCTTACCCTGATTTGCACCTTTCCCCTTTGGGCGTGGTGCCTAAAAAGGCCCTGGGTGAATTTCGCCTAATTCATAATTTATCTTACCCTCCGGGTTCATCAGTAAATGATGCTTTCCCTTCGGAGTTATCTTCTGTTAAATATGCCACCTTTGACCAGGCGGTCAAGTTAATTAGGAGTTTTGGGAAAAGTGCTCTTTTGGCAAAGTGCGATGTGGAAGCTGCCTTCCGCCTACTTCCTGTGCATCCACATGACTTTAAGTTGCTTGGGTTCCAATTTGATGGAGCTTATTATGTGGATAAGGCTATGCCTATGGGCTGCTCTATATCTTGTGCAGCATTCAAAGCCTTTAGTACATTTCTGGATTGAGCCTTGCATATCAAAACAGGTTTTAGGGGTGTGACCCATTAGCTCGATGATTTTTTTTTATTAAGTTCTGCAGCCGATTCGAATGAATGCCTGCTTTTATTGCAGGCTTTTAATGACCTAACGGTAGAGTTAGGCGTTCCCTTGGCAGCTGGTAAAACTGAAGGCCCAGTCCTGAGGTTATCTTACCTTGGAATCCAGCTGCATACTGTGGCGCAGACTTCCACTTTGCCTGAGTTAAAACTGGTGTCTTTGCGTGAATTTATTATGCAGTTTTTGCCACAGGAAAAGGTTACTTTGAAGCAGATTCAGTCGCTATTGGGTCATTTGAATTTCGCTTGCAGGGTGGTTGTCTGCAGGTCACCCCTTTTGTGCACGCTTGGCCAAGCTTTCCGCAGGCCTGCGCTCACCCTATCACCAAGTCCAGTTGCCCAGCGAGGTCACAGCAGACCTCCAGATGTGGTTGGAATTCCTGAGCGAGTTCAAGGCATATCCTTGTGGCAGGATACTTTGAATCTGCAATCTGATTTTCAGGTCCATTCGGATGCTGCTGGCTCATTGGGTTTTGGGCTCTATTTCTGTGGCCGTTGGTGCGCTCAGAGGTGGCCTGAGCACTGGCAGGGTACAGCCATTACCTGTGATTTAACCTTTCTTGGGTTTCCCCCCATTGTAGTAGCAGTGCACATTTGGACCACGGAGTTCAAGGACTGGCAGGTCTGTTTCTGGTCCGATAACCAGGCTGTGGCGAGCATTTTGGCAAAGCAGTCATCCCACTCCAGTAGAGTCTCTGCCCTGTTACACACATTTGTGCTGCAGTGCCTCAAATTTAATATTGTGTTTTCCGCCTGTTTTATTCCTGGCACTAATAATGGTATCGCTGATGCCCTATCCCATTTTCAGATGGAGCGCTTCAGATCCTTGGCTCCAGGTGCCCAGCAGCTTCCAGAATATTTTCCGGTCCACCTTTGGGACCTTGGCAGCAGCTAGTTTTGCAGGGAGTAGTGGCTTCTATTTCTCCTTCCACTTTGAGGTCTTATAAGAAGGCCTGGATGGACTTTTTGGCTTTCAGAGCACAGTTCACGAGCAGCCTTAGTTTAGAGTCACCATCTAAACAACAGGTGTTGCAGCATTTGGCTCACCTGCATTTTATGGGTCATGCAGCGAAGTCCATCTGAATTCAGTCATCTGCCATTTCATTTTTTCTGTAAGTCCCTTTATTCCAGAGACCCTTGTGCAAAGTTGGTGGTGTGCAAGGCTCCTGAGGGCTGGGCTAGATTGCAGCCATCCAAGGCGCCAGGCAGGAGGCCGGTCATGTTTGACATTCTTTGCGCTATGCGCAGCAAGTTGAGGCGAATTTGCTGGTCCACTGATGAGGCGAGACTCTTTTCAACAGTGTTTTCAATTGTCTTTTTCGGTGCAATGCGTGTGGGTGAAGTGGTGCTGGAGTCAGCACAAGGAAGGGGTCCCAGGGGCTTGCTTTTGCAGGATGTTCAGTTGTCTGATGCTGAGTTGGTCCTAACCATTCGCAATTCCAAAACGGACCAGTTGGGCAGAGGTGCCTTGATGTGGCTGCCTGCCACTGGTGAGCCTGGCTCTTGTCCAGTTAAGAATGCCAAGAAATATCTGTCCCTTTGCCCGCCTGGGGATGGTCCCTTCCTGGTTCACAAGGATGTGTCCTTGTTAAGGAGGCATCAATTTTCTGCAGTAACATGCAAGGCTCTGGCAGCATGCGGCCTCTCGGCCAGCTAATTTGCACTTCTTTCCTTCCGTATCGGGGCAGCTACCACCGCTGTGCATTGGGGCCTGTCCGTCGACAGGATTAAGGATTTGGGCCGCTGGAAATCTGAAGCATACAAGGGTTATGCTCGGAAGCGGAACTGAGGCGCAGTTACTAATGTTTTTTTGTTTATTCCTAGGTCTGCCTACCCTGCACGTCTGGATAGTCGGGCACAGCATTGTCCACTGGGCCAGCAAGAAGGCGGAGAAGTCTGGATTTGAACGCAGGCTCAGGCTCCCTGACCACGCGTGCATATCCTGGGTGTCCAGACGAGGAATGTGTTGGGAGGAGCTTCTTCCAATGGTGCAGGCGAAGGTGATTGCAGAAGGCATGCCTATGGCGATGGTGGTGCAGCTGGGTGAGAATGACCTGCTGGAAGCTCCCAGCTTACACCTGCGGACCCACATGCAGGAGGACTTGGAGGAGTTGAAAGCAGCTCTTCCTGGACTCAAAATTTTCTGGTCACAACTCCTGCAGCGACGTGAATGGAGAGAAAGTTGTTGCCCAACTGCCACTGAGAGGGCCAGGAGGCGCATGCAGAGCACAGTGGCCAAGAAAGTTCTGGCCTTGGGCAGGACAGTGATCCATCACCCAGGCATTTCGCAATGCGTCTCTTTGCAGGCTTCATCTGTCTGTGACTGGGAATGATTTGTGGCTGACCGCTGTGTCAGTGGGGTTAAGGGATTGGTTACAAGTATGAGTGGTTGGCGGCGAGTGCAGGTGCTCGTGTGACAGAAAGGCTCTGGTTCAGGTGATAGGGTTGGGAGAATGCTCTGGCCATCCCTGTGTGAAGGGTATTCCGTTAAAGGAATCAAGGGACTTGATGGTTTGGTCAACCTCTGTGAGGGGGTTGTGCCCGTGCCTGAGTCCAGGGGGCATTTGGGTGGCAGAGATAGCCTGTTCCCAGCTTTCCGCTTATCCAGGTGTTCACCCTCGGCTGACCTATGCTGGTGCCCTGGGTCAGCGCTACCTGCAATGGTGCAGGGAGCTAGTCGAACCAGAGCCTATGCAACCACTCACTTGATGTAATCAATAAAGTTGTGGTCTAAATTCTGCCAAAAACCAAACCAAAATTTGAGTCTTGACTGAATTTATTTAAGGGGGAGGTTTAAAGGTCTGAACACGCAACCTGTTGCTTTAAGAAACTGATGATTTTGCAAGATGCCATCCCCTACTGAGACAGAAGGACAGCTAATAAGTAAGTCACGAAGATATAGCTCATAAGCTAGAACATAAGTTGATATATGGTGCAAATGGCTACACCTAACACAGGTTCCCAACATGCATACTAACACAATGTAACAGATCACGGTGAGAATCAAAGTTTAGTTAGCAATGCTTATTGCGCATGTGTATTAAACATGAAATGAGATAATGATGTATATGATTGGTGGAAATTGAAATGCTTTGTTTGAAACTTATAAATACCCCTGCCTGGACCCTTAGGCGGGGTTGCAGTTTTGCGAAAAGATTTGACTGCAACCTATTGCTTTGCAATAAACAACAGTGGACTCCTAACTCCTCTTGTCTCTGAGTTTTATTGGCGTAAACTCAGAAGATAAGCCATTTTTGGCTTACAACAATTTGATTTTGTGTTTTTTAATGTATTACAGTATATATTTGGTGTTAGCTGCCCTGAGCCAAGTCTCGGCCAGGGAGGGCGGGGTATAAATAAAATCTATTATTATTAATGTCCATGTGAGCACACCCTCTGAGTTTGTTTGCTTCTTGTTAATTCCAAGCTCAGCACTAAATTTTGACCCTGAATATCCCTAGGAAGTCACGCAATCTTGTTTTAAAAGGTGATTTAGCTGTTGATGTTTATGCTGGTTTGAAACTTGTCGAAGACTGAATAGCCTCACCTTGTATTGACTGCACCACAAGTATTGAATCAGTTAAGATGGTTATCTAAGAAAGAAAGCATTGTCTTTCAGGAAAAGGCTCACAGTCTGAAAGTAAATTCATGATGCCTGAAGCTGTTTTTTTATTATTAATAATAACATAAAATATGAAACCCCCACGTGTTTCATGGTGGGAACAAGCAATCAGCACTAGCTTCGGGGGTTTGGCTGTCCTTGATTTATCTGCACAGCCCAGCCTACTTTCAAGCTAGTGTTGATGAGGAGATTAAATCATTTTTCTACATAAGGTTAAAAGAAAGAGCTACTACCCTACAGTACTTAAGAGTGGGGAGGGGTTTGTAGAACCTCTGATCATTTGTTCCTTTATTAAATTTCCACATATTCTGTTTATGAAAAGAGTCTGGACCCAAATGTGACAGTGGTGATGGGGTCTTGAGTTCCTGCTTCTTCCTGTAACCCATAGTTGTGGAAGCGTAAGCTCCCAGAAAGGGCCCTTGAGGCACAGGGTGCCTTGGAGCTCCCTCTCGACACTCCGGCCTGCGGTCAGAGAGGGAGACCTTCTACTGGTGGCCTCCTTGGTGTGGTGGCAGCAAGCACTTCTGCTATCACTCTTCTGCTGTAAATGTTTTGTTGGCAATTGGGAATGATAAGAGACATATTGTGTTGACTGGGGAGAACTTTGAATCTGCAGGATGCCCTTAAACTAGCATTGACTATGCACTAGCCTTCCCGTTTGCTCTGGAAATGTAATTGAAAAGCTACAATACATGACCAATTTAATAGCAGAAGGAATATTCTAGATCTACAGTAGATCTAATCACCATCAAGAGTAGAGAGGGACAACCAAAGCTATGTTGCCTTTTCCAAATGACAAGCTAATTTTTCTCCATCTAAAATTGTATGGTGATCTGCCAAGTCAGCAACATGATTTGGATGCTCCTACGAAAATGGATGTCTTCTTCTGACATTAGGGACACATCCTGTATGACTATCACCGTAAGGGAAACCATTTTCCCCCTGACTCTGAGTGAATTGTAGGAGTGACAATAGAAAACAGTGTCTATCCTCCTCCATTAGCTTTTCCCTTCCTTGGTATGTGCTTGCCATCTGAAAAGTGCCCAAATGCATTTGCAAACCCTGGTCCCAGCTGTGTTTAACCAGGTAGAGAGAAAAAATCTAGATCCATTTACAGACAAGAGACAGGGAAATGTGTTAATGGAGTTACACTGGATGAGGCTACAAGTGGAAGTTTTATGCCATTTACCATAACGAAGCATACTTATTTGGTAGCCTGGCATGTGTGGAATCTACCAACATTTTAAGGTCAGCCATAATAACAGTGTACTATACCTGCATTCTGGCCACTAGGAAGTGAAGTGGCTCATTTTCCTAGCCAAGATGCACAGCAGTTTTACCAGAAGAAAACACATCTTATCCCTCAAGAACTGCAAGCTTTAGGTTTATCCATTCATACCTCAAGTGATGGTAACAAACCACATGCTTGTGGATTAGCCCACTTTTTCCACATTCTGCACCCTCAAAACCCAGCCTTCAGGGGCCGTGGTTTAACCTCTGTTTCCCTAACTCCTATTTATGAGCTGAGTGGCCACATGCAGTCATCATTTTAAGGGGCAAAGTGAATGAGGGGATAAATAAGGGGAAAGTGGTTCCATATGGTGAAAGAACGTAGCCTGCCAAAGTACAGTTTGTCAAAAGATTAAGAGTCTAATATGATGAAGTAAAGGCTGAGCTGATCTAATATGAAGGAATCTATCATCTGGACAGTAAAAGGAAACTATAATTTGTGAAATATGAATAAAGAGGTTCCTATTTGGGGATACAGGGGGGTGGGTCTAATGGAGCTGCAAATGGTGTGTGCGCGCTTTGAAAAGGGCTCAGATGGGGTTCCACAAAGAAAAAGAAAAATGAGATTTCTGAAAGGAGAACTTACTATTATGATATTTATTTATATTCTGCCTTTTCCTTTGACAGGGACTCAAGGCAGCTTGTAGCTAAAATAGAAACAGTTAAAAACAGAGGGGAAAGCAATAATTAAAAACAAATCTAATGATTACATTTAGGCACCCTCCTAGTGGTACAGCAAAAAAACCTGCTAGCACATTTGCAAAGCTAAGCAAGGTCCAGTATGGTTTCAAATTGGATGGGAAACCGCATGTTGAGATTCCTGCACTGCAGGGGGTTGGACTAGATGAACCTTGGGGTCCCTTCCAACTCTACAGTTCTATGGTTCTAATTAAACATATATGATCTATTAAAACATACAGACCATTATAATAAAAATAGCACGGCACCTGTCCTTTCATTAAAAGCAATCAATTCCCAAAAGCCTGTTAGAACAAAAAGGCAGAAGGACAGCAAGGAGGGAGACAGTCTAGTTTCTCCATGGAGGGAGTTCTGAAGTTGCCTGGGAGTAGCCACCAAGAAGGGCCATCTTCTATGTCCCCACCAAGCATGCCAGTTAGGGCGGTGGGAGAAGACCTTCCTCCAAAGATATCAAAACATAGGCCATTGTGTGAGGGAATATGGTCTTGCAGATAGCTTGGACCTAAGCCTTGTAGGGCTTTATAGGTCATAAGCTGTACTTTGAATTGTGCCTGGAAATAGACTGGTAGCCAGTGGTGCTGTTTTAACAAGGGAGTCGACAGCAATCTGGCTGCAGCTCTTTGAGGCAGTTGAAGTTTCTGAGCCCTTTTCAAAGGCGGAGTATAGAGTAATACCTGTGTAAAGTATTTAATCCAAACGGGATGTAATTGAGGCATTGGTGAATGCAGCTAAATCAGTCATTTCAAGGAATGGACACAGCTGGCACACTAGCTGTAGGTGGTCAAATGTACTCCTGGCCACTGCAGAGACCTGTGCAACCAGGCTCAGGGCTGAGTCCAGGAGCATACCTAAACTGTGAACCTGTGTTTTCAGGGGAAGTGGGACCCCATGCAGCACAGGCAGAATCCCCTTTCTCTGTTCTGCCTTCTGACTGCCCAAGAGCACCATTTCCTTATCTGCCTTTCCCAAGAGGCTCCAACATAACAGGAATGACATCTTGCTGACTGGCAGGTCTGAAATTATTCCAGATGCACATGCAGTCTGTATCCCTGATGCAGCCTGGGGAAGGAGGGAGAGAGCCTGCAACAACAATCTACCCTCACTCTCCCCCTCAGCTTCCTCCTCCTCCTGGATAGCTCAACTGGATAGAGCATGGTGCTGATAATGCCAAGGTTGGAGGTTTGATCCAGTATGGGACAGCTGATATTCTTGCAATCTAGTCCTAGGGTTGGACTAGGGTTGGATTTTCAGGGCCCCTTCCAACTGCATTTCTGATTTCTCTCTTTTTCTTCATCTCTCTCTAGTCACACCCAGCACCTCCCTTCTTTGCTTCTTTTACTAATATATATCGACTCATCAGCCTTTATTCATGTCACAAGGAGTTGCTAAATCTGCTTAGAGATTTTATTTGTAATTTTTTTAAAAAAAAAATTTAAATTTTCCAACATACATTTATAGTATCCAATCTAAATTTATCACATATTTTCTCTTTTAGACTTCCTTCAACCTCTCTCACAATCATCCATTATTCAAATTTTTAAATACGCATTTCCTAATTTTATATTGCATTTTATAAACCTTCACACACTTAGTTTTCATCAATACAATAGTCCTCTATCATTTACAGAACTTCTTGAAATCCCACTAGCGTTATTTGCTCATCACATACACATTTCAGATAGTCTGAAAATTTTCCCCAGTCTTCAATGAACTTTTGATCTCGTATGTATCTGATCTTTCCTGTTAGTTTGTCCAGTTCAGCATACTCCATCAGTTTCATTCTCCATTCTTCGAGCGTCGGCAGTTGTTCCTGTTTCCATTTTTGGGCCAATAATAGTCTCGCTGCTGTTACTGCATATTGGAAAAGTTTACAGTCCATTCTATTTATTTCATTTCCTACTATTCCTAGAAGAAAAGCCTCTGGTTTCTTAACAAACGTATATTTCAACATCTTTTTCATCTCATTATATATCATTTCCCAGAAGCCCTTCACCTTCTTACAATCCCACCACATATGATAAAATGTTCCTTCTTTTTCTTTACATTTCCAACACTTATTACATGTTTTATACATTTTTGCCAGTTTCACAGGTGTGATGTACCATCTATAAATCATTTTCATAACATTTTCCTTTAACGCAGTACATGCCGTAAATTTTATATTTTCATTCCACAGTTTTATCCAATCATTAAACTGTATATTATAACCCAAATCTCTGGCCCAGTGTATCATAACCGATTTAACTTCCTCATCTTTTGTATACTATTCTAGCAAGATTTTATACATCTTGGACAAAATTTTATTTTCATTGTTTATTATTTCTATTTGAAATTTCGATTCTTTTACCTCATAACCTCTTTCTTTTAAGTCATTTTTAAACATTTCGTTAACCTGATAATAATGCAACCAATCATACACATACTCTTTCACTTCTTCATAGGATTTCATTTTCCATTTTCCTCCTTCCTTTATAATCAATTCTTTATATGTAATCCAGTTCCCCCTCATATTGACTTTCTTAAGACTCATAACTTCTAACGGAGATAGCCAGTGGGGAGTTCTTGATTCTAATAAACTTCTATATCTCTCCCATATTTCTATGAGAGATCTTCTAAAGATGTGGTTTTCGAAACCTTTATGAATCTTTCTTTTCTCACACCATAGATATGCGTGCCAGCCAAATCTGTTATCAAAACCTTCTAAGTCCAATAACTCAGTTTTTTTTAACTTTATCCATTCTTTCAACCAGCAGAGACATGAAGCTTCATAATATAATTTCAAGTCTGGCAGGGCGAAGCCGCCTCTTTCTTTCGCATCTGTTAATAACTTATACATAATTCTTGGCTTCTTACCCTGCCAGATATATCTTGAAATTGCTCTTTGCCACTCTTTAAATATCGCTGTCCCCTTAATTATTGGAATTGTCTGAAATAAGAATAACATCTTTGGCAGCACACTCATCTTAATCGTTGAAATTCTCCCCCAAAAGGATAACTTCATTCGGCCCCACACCTCTAGATCTTTCTTTATTCCCTTCCACACTGGCACATAATTATTCTGAAACAAATCAATACTCTTGGGGGTTAACCAGATTCCCAGGTGTCAGGGCTGCCTCAAGTCTCAGCTCACAAAAGACCAACGCCTATCTCTTCTTATATACAAAAGTATTTATTGCAGTTCATTGTTTGCTTCACATCCGAGGCGCGCAGCCCTACGTCTGTTACGCTTAGACCGCTGAAGTCCCCTCTGAGTCAGTCCCTCCCCTGCACCAGTTTAAGAGGCTTGCGCTGCTCCACCTCTTTCTCTCTTTCCTTTTCCGCAGGGTCTTCCTGCCCGCTGGGGTTTCGCCCCTCCTGGATTCCTCTGACGCGGAATCCCCAGACTGCTCTTGCCCCCTCCTGCGGGCTTTGGGACCTGGCCCCTCCTCCGGGCTCCCTGTACTTCCGCGCGCCTCTACATTTGAACTTGGCGCGCGCGCCCAACCTCTAACCTTCCTTTTGACAGCTACACTACTCCCTTCACTACTCCCCTCCCCTTCCGGGAGGGTGGCTTGCTCCGACCTCCCTCCCTTCTCTGCTGCCGGAGCTGCTTCCCCTGATACACTGAAACCTCCACCCCCTTCGCTGCACTCTGGCGGGGAGGCTGGTCCTGATGCCCAGCTGCCACTTTGGTATCCCCCGCTGGCCCCCTGCTCCTGACACGTTCCCCCTGGGGCTCCCCTGGCCTTGACTACCGGCGCCCCCTTCTGGGAATCCTCTGATTCGCTGGAAAGACTCATGGAATCTCTTGAGTCATTGTCATCCTCTTCCTCGCTGTCCTGGGACTCATCCCCATCGCTCTCCATCTCCTGCCTACCCTGTGCCTCTGTCCCTGAACCCCTGACATCCATCCCCCCCTCGAAGCCCCCCCTTCCCCCCTCCCGCTGCTCGGGCGCAGGTTCCGGGAGCTCCGTTGTAGCGGGGGTAGATGCTGGATACAGTTCGTCGACGTCGATCTCCTCTGCTTCCAGTTCAGTGTATGAGTGCTCGAAACCGGGGTCCTCCCCCAACACATCCAAGTCCTCCCCTCCCCCTGTTACTTCAGGCGATGCTGCTTGCCAAGGCCCCCTTAGCCACCCCCTGCGCCACTCCTCTTCTGATTGATTGTCCCACCAGTAAGAGCGGTCCGTGTCCACCCCCGAGCACGATCCCCTTGGAGGGCTCGATTCTGGCGTGGTCTCCTCTGCGGAGGAGAACCCCCGGAAGGTGCTGTCTGAAAGCGTGGGCGTAAAAAGCCAGTCGTCAAAATACTCCGCTGGCATGGGCCTGTGTGGGAAGAGTGCATGGAACTCGTCTTTAAGAAGAGGTTCCTCCAGAGCATAATCTGGCACCCAACTGTTGGCGCTGGCCGGGGTACCTTCCCTGGCGAGGAGGTATTCCACTCCCTCCTCCCCCCATCTCGAGTCCAGAATTTCCGTGACCTCGTTGAGTGGCGAGGTCCTCGGTGACTTCCCCCCCCCTTGTGACTTTCTACGTGGGTCTGGTGCCGTCCCTGGCTCCTGAAATCTGTGTGGGGCCTTGTAGGGTGTAAGCACCGACCTATGAAAGACCGGGTGCATTCTGGAACCTTCTGGGAGGGTCAACCGAAAAGCTACGGGATTGATCCTGCCCTCAACTTGGTATGGCCCTAACTGTTTGTGTCCTAGCTTCTTCTTAGCTAACGACTTGGCCGGCACCGCCTGGGCTGCTAACCATACCCAGTCCCCCACCTGGATGTCTTCTCCTGCCCTCCTGTGCCTGTCTGCCTGCACTTTGTAGGCGTGTTTAGCTAGTTCCAAGTGCCGTCGTAGCTCCTCGTGGACCTCCTGCAATTCTGCTGCTAAATGCTCAGCTCCCTGCGACTCCCCCTGCGTCGTTGTCTCCAACGCCGGGAAGGTTCTGGGATGTCGCCCATTGTTGGCGAAGAACGGTGTCACCCCCGTTGACGCGTGCTTCGTGTTGTTGTAGGCAAACTCGGCCATCGGTAAGTAGTCCACCCAAGTTGCAGGCTTTTGATTGGCGTAACATCGCAGGTACTGCTGCATGATGGCGTTGACCCTCTCCGCTTGGCCGTTGGTTTGCGGGTGTCTCGCCGACGCTAAGTTGATCTTGACATTCAGGATGCCCAGGAGCCTCTGCCAGAAACTGGAAATGAATTGGCGACCCCGGTCGGACAGGATGGACCGTGGTAAGCCGTGCACCCGGAACACGTGGTCTATGAACAGCTTGGCGGTCTGTTCCGCTGTTGCCACCTTCGCGCAAGGAATGAAGTGCGCCATCTTGGTGAACAGGTCTACAACCACAAGCACCGCCGTCTTGCCTCGCGAACTGGGCAGATCAGTAACAAAGTCCAGCGCCACCATTTCCCACGGCTGTAGTGGCGTCTCCAGCGGTTCCAGCAATCCCGCTGGCTTCTTGTGCACTGGCTTGGACCTCTGACACGTGTCACACCTGGCGACGTAATCCGCGACCTCTCCTCGCATCTGGGGCCACCAAAAGTCCCTGGCTACTAAGTCCGCCGTCTTTTCTTTGCCGAAGTGACCCGCGCTGGGTGCGTCGTGTAACTGCTGTAAAACCTTCGCGCGGAGATCGTCTCCCGGCACGTAGAGAGCACCCTTGCGGGTTAGCAGGCCGTCGCGTATCTGGAATTCGTCGTCCTTTGCTGTCCCTCTGCGCACCTCCTCCATCTTGGATTGTGCGAACGGATCCGTCTGTAGCGCGCGGCGTACCGCGTCCAGGTCCACGGCGGCGGAAGCGCATGCCCACGCCTGCGGTGCGAAAATGTGCCTGGCTGCCACTGGTGCCGCTTCCTCGAGATACTGCGGTTTCCTGGAGAGGGCATCCGCTATGACGTTGTTGTCTCCCGGGATATACTCTATCCTGAAGTCGAAATCCGAAAAGAACTCCGCCCATCTCATGTGCCTTTGGCTCTGGAGCTTCGCCGTGCACCAATACTCTAGGTTCTTGTGGTCCGTGCGGACTTGCACGGTGTGCTTGGCTCCGATGAGGACGTGCCGCCGCGCCTTGAAAGCCGCGTGGATGGCCAACAACTCCCTGTCCCAGATGGTGTAGTTCTGTTCCGACTTGCTGAGCTTCCGGGAATAGAAAGCGCAGGGCCTCCAGTTCCCTTGCGGATCTTCCTGCAAGAGGACGGCCCCCACTGCTCTGTCATATGCGTCAGTTTCAACCCGCATGGGCCTGCCGGGATTCACGTGTAGCAGCTGTTCTTCGGACGCGAAAAGGCTCTTAAGTCTCCTGAAGGACTGCTCCGCTTGGTCTGTCCATGTGAACTTTTTCTTCTTGGAACTGAGGGTATCCGTGATAGCTGCCGTCTCTTTCGCGAAACCCCTGATGAACTTGCGGTAAAAGTTGGCGAAGCCGACGAACCTCTGAACCTCCTTCCGATTGCGCGGGCTATTCCAGTCCAACACCGCGCGGACCTTGGCGCTGTCCATGGCTAGTCCCTTGTCGGACAGCCGGTAGCCCAGGAAATCCACCTCCGTCACGTCGAACTGGCACTTCTCCAGTTTGGCGTAGAGTCTGTGCTCCCGCAGCCTCTGCAGGACCTCCTTTACGTCTCTCTCGTGAGTCTCCCGCGATTCTGAGAAGATCAGAATGTCGTCGAGGAAGCATACGCACTTCTTGTAGAGGAGTCCCGCTAGCACGTGGTGCATGAAGGCTTGGAAACAGTGGGAGCCATTTTGGAGACCAAACGGCATAACTCTGTATTCATAGGTGCCCAGCGGTGTGAACATGGCCGTCTTCCACTCGTCACCTTCCCTCATGCGTATTAGATTGTATGCTCCGCGTAAATCCAACTTGGTGAAGATCCTCCCCTTCCGTACCGTCGCGAGCAGGTCGTCAATTTTGGGCATGGGGAAGGCCTTGGGCTTTGTCATCGAGTTTATGGCCCTATAGTCCACAATGAGCCTTTTTTGGGGCGTGTCCTTCTTCTTCACGAAAAACACAGGACTGCCCCCCACTGCCTTGGATTCTCGGATGAATCCCCGCTTCAAATTGTGATCTATGAACTCCCTGAGTTCCTGCATCTCATCTTCAGACATGGAATACAGCTTCGCAGTCGGTAGCGTCGCCCCTGGTAAGAGGTCAATTGCACAGTCGTAGGGCCGGTGGGGTGGTAATTGGTCAGCTTCTTTTTCGCAGAAGACCTCCAAAAACCCTTTGTACTTGTGGGGCACTGCCTGCACCATGCCTAGATGCAACTGTTGCCCTTCCTCCTGGCCCTCCTCCTCCTGGCCGGTCTGGATGCAATGTTGTGCGCAGTAGGACGAGCCAAAGGTGAGCTGCCGCTGGTACCACGCTAATGATGGTCTGTGTCTATCCAGCCAACTCATGCCTAACACTATAGGCGTGTCTGACAGTCGGGTGACATTGAAACTGATGACCTCGCGATGATTCCCAATTTTCAGCAGCATGGGTGGCGTCTGTTGTACCACTTGCCCACCCAGCAACTTCCTGCCATCTACCGTGACGACGTTCAGAGGCAGCGTGGCTGGTAGTAGCGCTATGTGATGCTGCTTGATGAACTGCATCCCCACGAAGTCTGCGTTGCTCCCTGAGTCAATCGTAACGGGGACTTCCAGGGTGAGTCCATTAGGTAGCTGGAGAGTAGCAGTGAGCTGCACCACTGGCTTGGGTGGTAAGGGGTCTGTAGGCTGCAAAAGCGCTGGGGACTGCTTCACTGACTTGCCTGGCAGAGCCCCAGCATGTCTGCTTCCAGCCAGGCATTGTCGTTTCCCTGAAACTGTTCTCCTTGGAGCGCTTCCCCTGTTACTGCTGCTAAGGCTGCAGTGTGCTTCTGGAGCCTTTGGGGACACTCTTTGGCCATGTGCTGCGCACTGTCACAGACGTAACACTTCCTGGTCCCTCTAGGAGGCTTCGCCTTGACTGCTCCGGACGCTGAGGCTCCGGCAGCTGTCTGAGCCTTTGCACCACCTAGTTCCATTGGTTCTTCCCCCTCCCTCAGCCTAGGCGAGGGATGCGTACGTCCCAGGTCGCTGGGAAGAAAAGGAGGCGCTCTAGCTGGTGCGCGGACTTGGCGCCCCTCCTCACTGTGCCAAGGGCGTTCTTCGTGGCGCACTCCTATCGTGAGTGCCCTCTGCACGACGTCTGCTAGGGTTTGAGGTCTGTCCCCCCTGGCCAACTCATATTTTACGGAGCCATGAAGCCCCTCCCAGAACAAGTCTCTCACTGCCAATGAGTCCTTTTCCCAGCCCAGCACATTCAGCAAAGCAAAAAAGCGAGAATGGTACTGACGCACTGTAGCCTTGCCCTGCCTCAATCCATGCATCTCCCGGCGCGCCACATCAACATCAACTGTAGATTGGAAGCAAGCGTCCATGGCCTTGATAAATTCATCAGAGTTCCTGCGGGCAGGACCATCTTCGCGCCACAAATTGCGTAACCAGGCTCTAGCTTCCCCATGCAAATGGGACACAATAAAGCCTACCTTCTCCTCCTCATCTTTGAAGTCTTTCCGAAGCAAATGCAGCGCGTATACGACGTCTGCTCTGAAACTGGGATAATGCTTCAGGTTTCCATCGAAGTGGGCTACTAAATTGCCCCCCCTCCGTCCGAGTCCGATTCCCTCTGATCTGGACCCCGGGAACCCCTCTTTGCACGCCTGATCCCACCTGGCTTGCAGATCCTGGCATCGCGCTTCTGCTTCGGCAACTGTCTTCTGAGAGACCCGTACTGCAACGGAGAGTTCAGCGACTGCGTTTTGCAGGGTCGTTATCTGCTCCTCAGTAGTCATGTCTGCCAAACTTCGTGAGCTTTGCAAAAAAAAAATTTTTTTGCAGTTTTTTGAGAAGGGACTTACTGTCAGGGCTGCCTCAAGTCTCAGCTCACAAAAGACCAACGCCTTTCTTTTCTTATATACAAAAGTGTTTATTGCAGTTCATTGTTTGCTTCACATCCAAGGTGCGCAGCCCTACGTCTGTTACGCTTAGACCGCTGAAGTCCCCTCTGAGTCAGTCCCTCCCCTGCACCAGTTTAAGAGGCTTGCGCTGCTCCACCTCTTTCTCTCTTTCCTTTTCCGCAGGGTCTTCCTGCCCGCTGGGGTTTCGCCCCTCCTGGATTCCTCTGACGCGGAATCCCCAGACTGCTCTTGCCCCCTCCTGCGGGCTTTGGGACCTGGCCCCTCCTCCGGGCTCCCTGTACTTCCGCGCGCCTCTACATTTGAACTTGGCGCGCGCGCCCAACCTCTAACCTTCCTTTTGACAGCTACACTACTCCCTTCACTACTCCCCTCCCCTTCCGGGAGGGTGGCTTGCTCCGACCTCCCTCCCTTCTCTGCTGCCGGAGCTGCTTCCCCTGATACACTGAAACCTCCACCCCCTTCGCTGCACTCTGGCGGGGAGGCTGGTCCTGATGCCCAGCTGCCACTTTGGTATCCCCCGCTGGCCCCCTGCTCCTGACACGTTCCCCCTGGGGCTCCCCTGGCCTTGACTACCGGCGCCCCCTTCTGGGAATCCTCTGATTCGCTGGAAAGACTCATGGAATCTCTTGAGTCATTGTCATCCTCTTCCTCGCTGTCCTGGGACTCATCCCCATCGCTCTCCATCTCCTGCCTACCCTGTGCCTCTGTCCCTGAACCCCTGACACCAGGTATTTAACTTTTTTCACCACTTCTATCCCTGTTTGTTGTTGCATTGTTTCTATCATACCTTGATCCATATTTTTTGCTAACATTTTAGTTTTTTTCTTATTCAATATAAACCCTGCCACTTGACCAAATTGTTCAACTTCCTCCAAAACAACTTTTGAACTTTCCGGCGCTTCTTCCACTGTTATTACCAGATCATCAGCAAAGGCTTTTACTTTATATTCATTACGGCCTACTGACACACCTTTTATTGCTTCATTTCTCCTTATTGAATTTAGGAAAATCTCCAGAACCATTATGAATAACAATGGTGAAAGAGGACATCCTTGTCTCGTACCTTTTGATATTTTAATTCTTCCGTAGTCATATTGTTTACAATCAGCTTAGCTCTTTGTTCAGTGTATATCGCTTTTATTCCATTAAAAAATTCATTCCCCACCTCCATGTGTTCTAAATTTTTTAACATAAAGTCCCAAGATATATTATCAAAGGCCTTTTCTGCATCCACAAATATTAACACTGCTTGTTTCTCATTCCTGGCTGTCAGATATTCTAACAGATTGACTATATTCCTTATACTATCCTTCATCTGTCTGCCAGGAAGGAAACCCGCTTGATCTTTATGTATAACTTCTCGTAACACCTTTTTCAACCTCTTTGCTAAGATACTTGCAAAGATTTTATAGTCCGTATTTAACAATGAAATAGGCCTATAATTTTTAACTTGAGTCAAATCCAAGTCTTGTTTTGGAATAAGTGTAATAAAAGCTTCTTTCCACGTCTCCGGCATTTCTCTGTCCTTAAGAATATTATTCATAACTTCTATCAATGCTGTAGATTTTATTTGTAATTGAGCTGTTTACAAATTCCATGAAATAAAAAGAAATTGCTACTCACTATTTGCTTCCGTAGAAGGTGTGGCACCTTCTACTCCCAGGACTTTGTACAAAGTGCACCTCTGTCTTGTCTGGATTTAGCTGCAATTTCTTCACCCTCATCTGGTCCATTACGTAAGACAGACACCTCTTTAGGACTGATACATCTTCCTCAGACTTAGGTGGAAAGGAGAAACAGAGCTGGTGACACTGAACACTGAAACTCCATCTCTCGCAGTGGTTTCATGTAAATGTTAAATAGCAAGGGGGGCAGAACAGAACCCTGAGGGACCTTCTCCAGCCAAAGTATTGAACAGGAATCCCTCAGTAGCACCTTCTGGGTTCACCCCTCCAGGAAGGAATGGAGGCTTAGAACTCATTAGCTGTGCACCCTGGAGGAAGGTAGCTTTTAGGCATCCTTTGCTAATTTCATTATATATATATATATATAGAGAGAGAGAGAGAGAGAGAGAGAGTTGTTGTTGTTTAGTTATTTAGTCGTGTCCGACTCTTCGTGACCCCATGGACCAGAGCACTCCAGGCACTTCTGTCCTCCAATGCCTCCCGCAGTTTGATCAAACTCATGCTGGTAGCTTCAAGAACAGCACCTAACCATCTCATCCTCTGTCGTCCCCTTCTCCTTGTGCCCTCCATCTTTCCCAACATCAGGGTCTTTTCCAGGGAGTCTTCTCTTCTCATGAGGTGGCCAAAGTATTGGAGCCTCAGCTTCACGATCTGTCCTTCTAGTGAGCACTCAGGGCTGATTTTCTTAAGAATGGATACATTTGGTCTTCTTGCAGTCCATGGGACTCTCAAGAGTCTCCTCCAGCACCATAATTCAAAAGCATCGATTCTTCGGCAATCAGCCTTCTTTATGTTCCAGCTCTCACTTCCATACATCACTGCTGGGAAAACCATAGCTTTTACTATACGGACCTTTGTTGGCAAGGTGATGTCTCTACTTTTTAAGATGCTGTCTAGGTTTGTCATTGCTTTTCTCCCAAGAAGCAGGCATCTTTTAATTTCATGACTGCTGTCACCATCTGCAGTGATCATGGAGCCCAAAAAAGTAACATCTCTCACTGCCTCCATTTCTTCCCCTTCTATTTGCCCGGAGGTGATGGGACCAGTGGCCATGATCTTGGTTTTTTTGATGTTGAGCTTCAGACCATATTTTGCGCTCTCCTCTTTCACCCTCAATAAAAGGTTCTTTAATTCCTCCTCACTTTCTGCCATCAACTATCTGACGTTGTTGATAGTTCTTCCGGCGATCTTAATTCTGGCTTGGGATTCATCCAGCCCAGCCTTTCGCATGATGAATTCTGCATATAAGTTAAATAAGCAGGGAGACAATATACAGCCTTGTCGTACTCCTTTCCCAATTTTGAACCAATCAGTTGTTCCATATCCAGTTCTAACTGTAGCTTCTTGTCCCACATAGAGATTTCTCAGGAGACAGATGAGGTGATCAGGCAGTCCCATTTCTTGAAGAACTTGCCATAGTTTGCTGTGGTCGACACAGTCAAAGGCTTTTGCATAGTCAATGAAGCAGAAGTAGATGTCTTTCTGGAACTCTCTAGCTTTCTCCATAAACCAGCGCATGTTTGCAATTTGGTCTTTGGTTCCTCTGCCTCTTCTAAATCCAGCTTGCACTTCTGGGAGTTCTCGGTCCACATACTGCTTGAGCCTTCCTTGTAGAATTTTAAGCATAACCTTGCTAGCGTGTGAAATGAGTGCAATTGCGGGTAGTTGGATCATTCTTTGGCACTGCCTTTCTTTGGGATTGGGATGTGGACTGATCTTCTCCAATCCTCTGGCCACTGCTGAGTTTTCCAAACTTGCTGGCATATTGAGTGTAGCACCTTAACAGCACCATCTTTTACAATTTTAAATAGTTCAGCTGGAATACCATCACTTCCACTGGCCTTGTTATTAGCAGTGCTTTCTACGGCCCATTTGACTTCACTCTCCAGAATGTCAGGCTCAAGGTCAGCAACCACACTACCTGGGGTGTACAAGACATCCATATCTTTCTGGTATAATTCCTCTGTGTATTCTTGCCACCTCTTCTTGATGTCTTCTGCTTCTGTTAGGTCCTTACCACTTTTGTCCTTTATTATGGTAATCTTTGTACGAAATGTTCCTTTCATATTTCCAATTTTCTTGAACAGATCTCTGGTTCTTCCCATTCTGTTGTTTTCCTCTATTTCTTTGCATTGCTCGTTTAAGAAGGCCTTCTTGTCTCTCCTTGCTATTCTTTGGAAATCTGCATTCAATTTTCTGTATCTTTCACTATCTCCCTCGCATTTTGCTTGCCTTCTCTCCCCCGCTATTTGTAAGGCCTTGTTGGACAGCCACTTTGCTTTCTAATAATATTTCTTTTTCATTGGGATGGTTTTCGTTGCTGCCTCCTGTATAACGTTGCGAGCCTCCACCCATAGTTCTTCAGGCACTCTGTCCACCAAATCTAAATCCTTAAACCTGTTCCTCACTTCCACTGTGTATTCATAAGGGATTTGGTTTTGATTGTATCTTACTGGCCCAGTGGTTTTTCCTACTTTCTTCAGTTTAAGCTTGAATTTTCCTATAAGAAGCTGATGATCTGAGCCATAGTCAGCTCCAGGTCTTGTTTTTGCTGACTGTATAGAGCTTCTCCATCTTTGGCTGCAGAGAATATAATCAATCTGATTTCGATGTTCCCCATCTGGTGATGTCCATGTGTAGAGTCGTCTCTTGTGTTGTTGGAAAAGTGTGTTTGTGATGACCAGCTTGTTCTCTTGGCAGAACTCTATTAGCCTTTGCCCTGCTTCGTTTTGCTCTCCAAGGCCAAACTTGCCAGTTGTTCCTTTTATCTCTTGATTCCCTACTTTAGCATTCCAATCCCCTATAATGAGAAGAACATCCTTCTTTGGTGTCACTTCTATAAGGTCTTGTAAGTCTTCATAGAATTGGTCAATTTCAGTTTCTTCAGCACCAGTAGTTGGTGCATAAACTTGGATTACTGTGATGTTAAAAGGTCTGCCTTGGATTCGTATCGAGATCATTCTATCATTTTTGAGATTGCATCCCAGTATATATATATATATATATATATATATATATATATATATATATGATTTACCAGTATCGTTCCAATAGCAGCCTCATTCTAACAATACCAATTTTACCCAATTAATACAATTAATGCCAATTATTCCAATGTCAAATTATACAATTTAATTAAACTGCCCCCCTCTCATGCCAGAGTAGATAAGTTCATTCTTCTAAAAAAAATTCTGTGTTTCAAAATTTTAATAATTTTCGTTACATTCCATTCAGATATAATAATCACTTATATAACAACTACAATCTTGTGATTTCTATTTGTGTTGGTATACTGCCCAGAAGGACTCCCCTGATGTGAGTGCCTGCAGGTCCTGTCCCTGCCTCTCACCATCTGGCCCAGGGTGGGGCATGCGCAGGAGATCTCAAAACAGCGCAGTTATTTTAAAAAAAATTATTTTTTTAAAAAAAATCTTTTTAGCTTTATAAATTCTTTTTGGTGTGGGGGGTGGGATGGATGTTTAGTTGGGTTTGGGAATTTGTTTAATTTTGGTATGGTTGTAACTTTTACTGTTTTTGGTTTTTACTGTTGTGTTGTTTTGTTTTTATATAGGTTTTATTTTGTTTTAAGGGGAGGGGTCAGGGCTGCCTTGGAGTGGATCTTAGCTAACAAAATGGCTGGGGCAGGTTCCATAGGGGGAGATGCACTGGGACAACTGATCTCAGTGATCACGGGTAGGAGAAGGAGTTATACGCTAAGACCAGACCATGTCATTACAGAGGAGGCAGGCTTAGTTGTTATTTGAGGACTATCCCTGCCTCTGGAATCAACAATACTGAAATCAGCAAAGGATACCCACATGACCTGAAGGTGCTGCTGTGCAATGCCAGGTCAATTATTCATAAGACCACTGCCATCCATGATTTGATCATGGATGGAGGACTTGACCTGGCATGTGTAACAGAGACTTGGTTGGATGAAGCTGATGGGCCTGTTCTTGCCGCTGCTTGTCCACCAGGTTTCTCTTATGTACAGCAACCCAGGCCAGGGGGGTTGCAGTGATTTTTAGGAAGTCATTAGTCATTAGGGGCAGTGCAAGATTCCTTTTGGTGGAACTGACACCTCCCCGCTGCACCAAGGATTCCCTGCCCAAACTGCTTCAGGTCATGGCGGATGTTCTCCTGGAAACACCTAGTTTGGTTGTCCCAGGAGATTTTAACATCCACGCCGACACAACCTTACAAGGGGCTGCTCAGGACTTCGTGGAAAGCATGGCCTCCATGGGGCTGTCCCTGAATAAGTCTGGCCCAACCCATAGCCGCTGACATGCCTTAGACCACCAGGTCTATGGATGTTGGTGATCTGACGCTAAGTAAAAGTGAAACTAAAGAAGTGCCATGGTCAGATCACTTCCTGGTGCAACTGGACTTCTCTGCAACCCTTCCCCTCTGCATGGAAGTGGGACCGATTTGGATCGTCCGCCCCCGCCACTTAATGGATCCAAATGGTTTCCAGAGAGTGGTAGGGGATGCTTTATCCCATGTTGATGGCCTTTCAGCTGATTCTCTGGTGGTCCGCTGGAATGTGGAGTTAACCAGGGCTATTGACTGTTTGGCTCCAAAGCGCCCTCTCCGATTGCATGGAGCCCGGACAGACCCATGGTTTTCCATGGATCTGAGGGCAATGAAACAATGGCTGAGATGGCTAGAGTGCCAGTGGCGGATAACTCATTCTGAAGCTGACCAGACAAGGGTTAGAGCTCAGTGTCGAGCCTACCAAGTGGCGGTAGCGACGGCAAAGAAGACTTTCTTTACTGCCTCTATTGCATCTGCAGAAAACAGCAGTAGGAGACTCATTCAGGTGCTTTGTAATTTAGCGGAACCACCTGCTCCACCAGGGCCCAGTACGGGCCACATGATCATCCTGCAATGATTTTGTAAATTTTTTTGCAGATAAAGTCACTCAGATTCGGGAAGAGGTAGACTACACTGTGGGAGCGGGGAGAGTGCTAGAGTCCTGTCTAGTCAAGTTGCACGGGATCAATTCCAATCTGTTACCTATGAGGATGTGGACAGACTGCTTGGACGAGTGAAACCAACCACCTGTCTCCTTGATCCTTGCCCACCCTGGCTTATAAAAGCTAGCAGGGAAGGGCTGGGTAACGGGCTTCGCGGGGTGATGAATGCTTCTCTCAGTGAGGGAGCCTTCCCAGACCTGCTGAAAGAGGCGGTCATTAAACCACTTCTTAAAAAAACAACTCTAGACCTGGCCAATATGGCCAACTATTGCCCAGTCTCAAATCTTCCTTTTTTTTGGAAAAGTTTTTATTGTTAAAATAATTCAGCATTAATAAACATATATACAAGCATACAAACATACATTTCATACAATCCTTAAAAATGTTCAAACATACCTACACTCAATCCCACAGATAATTCCTTTTCCCATCACCATCCACCACCCCTCACCCCACCTTTGTGTTAGACTTCCAATCTACTCAATTGCAATTTCTTTCCACTTCTATTACTTTCTTTCACACACCTTTAACCTAATTTCACACTTCTTTTTCTATTACACATTGTTCTCCATCTTATTTAGTATTTCAGTATTTGAAACGGAACTTGTTTATTCTAATAGGAGTTCTGATTTTTCGATATGGTTTTGCAAGTATACTTTAAACACCTTCCAGTCCCTGTCTATCTTCTCTTTTGAGATCCTTCCAATTTCTCCCATTGTTTTGGATATATTGTAATACTCCAATAATTTGGCAAGCCACTCTATTTTTGTCAGTATAATACCACCTGTCAACGCTGCCTCAGGTCCTAGCTCACAGAGGACCAACGCCAGTTGCTTTTTATAAACAAAAGTCTTTATTGTGGTTCATTGTTGGTTTGACATCCACAGCGCGCAGCGCTACGTCTGAGTCCTTAGACCGGCGAAGCTCCGTCTGACTCCTCCCCTCCCCTACACCAGTTCAAGACCCGAGCTTTGCTCCACCTCTTCCTCTCCTCCTTCTGCTCCTTTCTCCTCCGGGTCCTCCTGTCCTCTGGGGTTACCTCCTTCCTACTTTCTTCGGAGGCGGATTCTTCTGACTCCTCCCCACCCTTCCGGCGGGCTTTAGGACCTGGCTCCCAATCCGGGTTTTCTGCTGGCCCGCGCGCCTCCACATTTGAACTTGGCGCGCGCGCCCAGCCGCCTACTTTCCTCCTAATGGCTACACTGCTCCCCTCACTGCTTTCTCCTTCAGGAAGGCTGGCCGGACCTGCTCTTCCCTCCGCCCCTCCACTCTCTGACGGAGGCGTGGTCAGTCCAGCCTCACTCTCTCCTCCTGCAGGAGGAGGCTCTTGTTTTAATCCGTGGGATTCTTCCCCCCCCCCGCTACGCTCTGGTGGGGAAGCTACCCCTGATTTCCAGCTGCCGCTTGGAGACTCCCCACTGGCCCCCCTTGCCCTGCCTCTGGGGGCCCCCTTCTGGGAATCCTCTGATTCGCTGGAGAGACTCATGGAATCTCTCTGATCACTGGCATACCCTCCTGAGCTCCCCTCAGATTGTTCCCCTTCGCTCTCCATCTCCTCCTTCCCCTGTGGCTCAGCCCCTGAGCCCCTGACATCCATCCCCCCCTCGAAGCCCCCCTTCCCCCCTCCCCCTCTCCGGGCGTGGGTTCCGGGCGCTCCAGTGCTTCGGGGGCGAGAGCTGGATACTGTTCGGTGCCCCTGTCGTGCAGCCCTCCCGCTGGCTCCAGCCAGTCCGTACTGTGTTCATCGACGTCTATCTCCTCCGTTTCCATCTCTTTGCATTCGTGCTCAAACCCCTGTTCCTCACCCCACTCGTCCATGTTTGTCCCACCCTCCGATACCTCGGGTGACTGCGTGCCAAGGTCCCCTCAACCATTTCCGCCTCCATTGCTCCTCCGGTTGATCGTCCCACCAATAGGAGCGGTCTGTGTCGACCCCCGAACAAGATCCCCTTGGTGTGCTCCGTCCCGGCTCCGCCTCCTCGTCTGATGAGAACCCCTGGAACGTGCTGGCCGAAAGTGTGGGTGTGAAAAGCCAGTCGTCGAAAAAATCTGCTGGCATGGGTTTTTGGGGGGAAAGTGCATGAAACTCGTCCTTGAGATAGCGCTCTTCCAGGGCATAGTCCGGTACCCATCTGTTGGCGCTAGCCGGGGTACCCTCCCTGGCGAGGAAATATTCTACTCCCTCTTCCCCCCATCTCGAGTCCAAAATCTCCGTGACCTCGTTGATTGGTGTCACCCTCTGTGACTCCCCCCCTGCAGGTGATTTTCTGCTTGGGGCTGGTGCTGACCCTTGTGCCTGAAACCTGTGTGGTGCCTTGTAGGGTGTGAGCACCGACCTATGAAAGACCGGGTGCATCCTGGAACCCTCCGGAAGCGCCAACCTGAAGGCTACTGGATTGATTTGTGCCTCCACTTGGTAAGGCCCCAACTGCTTGTGTCCTAGCTTCTGCTTGGCTAACGATTTGGCCGGCACTGCCTGGGCTGCTAGCCATACCCAGTCCCCCACCTGGATGTCTTCCCCTACCCTCCTGTGCTTGTCTGCCTGCACTTTGTAGGCGTGTTTGGCTAGTTCCAAGTGCCTCCTGAGCTGCTCATGGACCTCCTGTAACTCTGCTGCCAAGTGCTCAGCTCCCCCTCGTGACTCCCCCTCCCCCTTCTTCTCAAACCCCGGGAAGGTTCTGGGATGCCGCCCATTGTTGGCGAAGAACGGTGTCACCCCTGTGGACCCGTGCTTCATGTTGTTGTAGGCAAACTTGGCCAGCGGCAGGTAGTCCACCCAGGTCGAGGGCTGTTGATTCGCGTAGCATCGTAGATACTGCTGCATGATGGCGTTGACCCTCTCCGCCTGCCCGTTGGTCTGCGGGTGTCGCGCCGACGCTAAGTTGATCTTGACGTTCAGGATGCCCAGGAGCTTCTGCCAGAAACTCGAGATGAACTGGCGCCCCCTGTCAGACAGGATGGACCGTGGCAAGCCGTGAACCCTGAACACGTGGTCTATGAACAGTGTCAGAGTTGCTTCCAGATCCTAGCTCACAGAGGATCACGCTAGCCAGCGATCATTAAATAAAAGTCTTTATTGAGTTACAGTTTCCATTCTCAAGCTGCTGCGTGCAACTCTACGTCTCATGGTTAGATCGGCGAAGCCCCATCTGAGTCTCCGCCCCTTGTACACCAACTTAATATCCTAGCCTTGCTCCACCTTTTCCGCCTGACTGTTCTTCTCTGGGTCCCTCTGCCCCCCGGGGTCTCTTCCTTCCGGGATTCCTCTGACGCTGACGCTGACCCCCCTGACTCTTCTCCCTCCTTTCGGCGGGCTTTAGGACCTGGCTCCCTTTCCGGGCTGCCTACTGCGCCACCTTCCTGTGCATTTGAACTTGGCACGCGCGCCCAACCTTCCACCTTCCGTCTGACCGTTTCTTCGCTCCCCGATGGAGGTGTGGCCACTCCTGACTCGTGCCCTCCCCCCTGTTGTGAGCTGCCAGCGCTTGATCCCTGGCGCCCTTCCTCTTCCCTGCTCTCTGGCGGTGACGCTGGTCCTGATTTCCAACTGCTCCCCTCTGAGTCCCCTCTGGCTCTATCTTCCTGGGGTGTCCCCCTAGGCTCCCCCCTTGCCCTGGCCACTGGTGCTCCTTTCTGTGAATCTTCTGATTCACTGGAAAGACTCGGAGATCTCGGGTCGTCGTCATCACTCATCTTTTCTTCTGCCTCCTCTCCCTCGCTCTCTGTTTCCTCCCTTGCCCTTGCCTCTGCTCCTGAACCCCTGACAAACAGCTTGGCAGTTTGTTCCGCCGTGGCTACCTTCGCGCATGGGATGAAGTGCGCCATCTTGGTAAACAGGTCTACGACCACTAGAACCGCTGTCTTGCCTCGCGAGCTGGGCAGATCCGTGACAAAGTCCAGGGCCACCTGCTCCCATGGTTCGAACGGCGTCTGTAGCGGTTCCAGCAGTCCCGCCGGTTTCCTGTGCACTGGTTTGGCTCTTTGGCACGTGTCACACCTGGCGACGTAATCTGCGACCTCCCCTCGCATCTGGGGCCACCAAAAGTCTCTGGCCACCAATTCCGCCGTCTTGTCCTTGCCAAAGTGTCCAGCACTGGGCGCGTCGTGCAACTGCTGCAGGACTTTCGCGCGGAGGTCATCTCCCGGCACGTAGAGCGCCCCTTTGCAGGTGAGCAGTCCGTCACGTATCTGGAACTCGTCGTCCTTCGCTGTGCCCCATCGCACCTCCTCCATCTTGGATTGCGCGAATGGATCCGTCTGTAGCGCTCGACGTACCGCGTCCAGGTCGACGGTGGCTGCAGAGCACGTCCACACTGCCGGTGTGAAAATGTGTTTAGCTGCCGCCGGCGCCGCTTCCTCCAGATACTGCGGTTTCCTGGAAAGTGCATCCGCCATGACGTTGTTGTCTCCCGGGATGTACTCTATCCTGAAGTCGAAATCCGCAAAGAACTCCACCCAGCGGATGTGTCTCTGGTTCAGGAACCTCGCCGTGCGCCAGTACTCCAGGTTTTTATGGTCTGTGCGAACTTGCACGGTGTGTCGGGCTCCTACGAGGAAATGCCGCCACGCTTTGAAGGCTGCATGAATGGCCAGCAACTCCCTGTCCCAGATTGTGTAGTTCTGCTCCGACTTGCTGAGCTTCCTGGAGTAAAATGCGCAGGGCCTCCAGTTCCCTTGCGGATCTTGCTGCAACAGGACCGCCCCCACCGCTCTGTCTGATGCGTCAGTCTCAATCCTCAGCGGGTTGCCGGGGTTGACGTGCAGCAGCTGTTCCTCGGACGCGAAAAGACGCTTGAGCCTCTGAAAAGACTGCTCCGCCTGTTCCGTCCAGATGAACTTCTTCTTCTTGGAGCTGAGGGTGTCCGTGATAGCCGCCGTCTCCTTCGCAAACCCCTTGATGAATTTGCGGTAGAAATTGGCGAAGCCGACGAACTTCTGGACTTCCTTCCTGTTGCGTGGGCTCTTCCAGTCCAGCACCGAGCGGACTTTGGCGCTGTCCATGGCGAGTCCCTTGTCCGACAGCTTGTATCCCAGGAAATCCACTTCCGTCACGTCGAACTGGCACTTTTCCAGCTTGGCGTAGAGCTTGTGCTCCCGTAGTCTCTGCAGGACCTCCCTGACGTCCTCCTCGTGAGCTCCTTGCGATTCCGAGAAGATCAGGATGTCGTCTAGGAAGCAGACGCACTTCTTGTAGAGGAGCCCCGCCAACACGTGGTGCATAAATTTTTGGAAAGTGTGAGAGCCATTTTGTAATCCGAAAGGCATGACTTTGTATTCATAGGTGCCTAAGGGTGTAAACATGGCCGTCTTCCACTCATCGCCCTCTCGCATGCGTATCAGATTGTATGCGCCTCGCAGATCCAGCTTGGTGAAGATTCTCCCCTTCCTCACCGTCGTTAGCAGATCGTCTATCTTGGGCATGGGGAATGCAGTGGGCTTTGTCCTCGAGTTTAAAATTCTGAAATCCACCACAAGTCTCCGTTGGGGCGTGTCTTTTTTCTTCACGAAGAACACGGGACTGCCCCCTACTGATTTGGATTCTTGGATGAATCCCCGCTTCAAATTGAGCTCTATGAACTCCTTGAGTTCTTGCATTTCGTCCTCAGACATGGAATACAGTTTCCCCGTTGGTAGCTTCGCTCCCAGTAGGAGGTCAATCGTGCAGTCGTAGGGCCGATGAGGAGGTAGCTTGTCAGCTTCTTTCTCGCAGAAAACGTCCAAAAACTCCTTGTACTTGTTGGGTACCGCCTGCACCATGCCGAGATGTAGCTGTTGTGCATCCTCCTTTCCCTCCTCTGCCTGACTGGTCTGGATGCAATGTTCCGCGCAGTAAGAGGAGCAGAAGGTCAGTTGCCTCTGGTACCAGGCTAGCGCTGGGCTGTGCCTATCCAGCCAACTCATGCCCAACACTATGGGCATTTCGGATAGGTGGGTGACATTGAAACTGATGACTTCGCGGTGATTCCCAATTTGCATCACCATAGGTGGTGTCTGCTGTACCACTTGCCCACCCAGCAGCTTCCTGCCATCGACTGTGACGACGTTCAGGGGCATCGTGGCAGGTAGGAGTGCTATGCTGTGCTGCTTGACAAATTCCACCCCCACAAAGTCTGCATTGCTGCCAGAATCGATGGTAATAGGAACCTCCAAGATGAATCCATTGGGCAGTTGAAGTGATGCAGTGAGCTGCACCACTGGTTTGGGCGGGAGGGGGTCTTTGGGCTTCAGAATCTCTGGGGACTGCTTCAAAACCTTGCCTGGCTGGGCCCCAGAGCCTCTGCTTCCAACCAGGCTTGGTCGTTTTCCTGCTGCTCCCCCTCCTGCTGAATTCCCCCCTTTAATAATTGCGGAGGCTGCAGTGTGCTTCTGGATCCTCTGGGGACACTCTTTGACCATGTGTTGTGCACTGTCGCATAAGAAACACTTCCTGTTCCCTCTAGGATTTTTCGGCTTGACTGCTCCTGGCGTTAGGGCTCTGGCCGCTGTCTGAGCCTTAGCAACACCCAACTCCATTGGTTCTACTCCCTCCCCCAAAGGAGGCGTGGAGTGGGCGCGTCCACTCTCCCTGGGCATGAAAGGAGGTGCTTTGGCCGGTGTGCGTGCTAAGCGACCCTCATCTCTGTTCCATGGGCGTTCCTCCATTCTCACTCCTATTGTGAGTGCTCTCTGGACCACTTCTGCAGTGGTGCTAGGTCTATCGCCCCTGGCCAGCTCATCTTTCACGGAAGCGTTTAGCCCCTCCCAGAAGAGATCTCTTACAACCACAGAGTCCTTTTCCCAGCGCAGCGTATTTACCAACGCAAAAAACCGGGCATGGTATTGTCTTACTGTTGCCTTCCCCTGCCGCAAACCGTGCATCTCCCTTCTAGCCACGTCCACATCAGTGGTTGATTGGAAACAAGCGTCCATAGCCTTTATAAAGGCGTCCGCATTCTGGAGGGCTGGATCATTGTCGCGCCATAAATTGCGCAGCCAGGATCTTGCTTCTCCATGCAAGTGCGTTATGATAAATCCTACTTTCTCCTCCTCATCTCTAAAGTCCTTCCGAAGCAGCCTGAGCGCAAAAACTACATCTGCTCTGAAGTTAGGATACTGCTGCAGGTCTCCGTCAAAGTGGGCTACTAGGCTGCCCCCCCTCTTTCCGAGGCCAATTCCCTCTGTTGATCTGGTTCCCGGCAGCCCCTCCTTGCCCAATCTTTCCCACCTGGTCTGCAGATCCTCGCAGAACTTCGCTGCTTCCTCCTCTCTCTTCCTGGAAACTGCCAGTTCTGCGTAAAGCGCCTCAACTGCTTTTTCCAGCTGTTCCATCTTCCCTTCTGAAGTCATCTTTGTCTCTCTTCGTGAGCTCGCAAAACACCAAGTTTTGCCCCTCGCTGCGCCAACTCGCGCTGCGAGGGTTAACTTTTAGTGGAGACGGAGCTTACTGTCAGCGCTGATTCAGGTCCTAGCTCACAGAGGACCAACGCCAGTTGCTCTTTATAAACAAAAGTCTTTATTGTGGTTCATTGTTGGTTTGACATCCACAGCGCGCAGCGCTACGTCTGAGTCCTTAGACCGGCGAAGCTCCGTCTGACTCCTCCCCTCCCCTACACCAGTTCAAGACCTGAGCTTTGCTCCACCTCTTCCTCTCCTCCTTCTGCTCCTTTCTCCTCCGGGTCCTCCTGTCCTCTGGGGTTACCTCCTTCCTACTTTCTTCGGAGGCAGATTCTTCTGACTCCTCCCCACCCTTCCGGCGGGCTTTAGGACCTGGCTCCCAATCCGGGTTTTCTGCTGGCCCGCGCGCCTCCACATTTGAACTTGGCGCGCGCGCCCAGCCGCCTACTTTCCTCCTAACGGCTACACTGCTCCCCTCACTGCTTTCTCCTTCAGGGAGGCTGGCCGGACCTGCTCTTCCCTCCGCCCCTCCACTCTCTGACGGAGGCGTGGTCAGTCCAGCCTCACTCTCTCCTCCTGCAGGAGGAGGCTCTTGTTTTAATCCTTGGGATTCTTCCCCCCCCCCGCTACGCTCTGGTGGGGAAGCTACCCCTGATTTCCAGCTGCTGCTTGGAGACTCCCCACTGGCCCCCCTTGCCCTGCCTCTGGGGGCCCCCTTCTGGGAATCCTCTGATTCGCTGGAGAGACTCATGGAATCTCTCTGATCACTGGCATACCCTCCTGAGCTCCCCTCAGATTGTTCCCCTTCGCTCTCCAACTCCTCCTTCCCCTGTGGCTCAGCCCCTGAGCCCCTGACACCACCAAAGAGGAATTCAAACAAATAGCCAGCACGTGTAGACACAAAGTCAGAAAAGCTAAAGCACAGAATGAACTCAGGCTTGCTAGAGAGGTTAAAAGCAACAAAAAAGGCTTTTATGGGTATGTTCGTAGCAAAAGGAAGAACAAAGAAACAGTGGGGTCACTCAGAGGAGAAGATGGTGAAATGCAAACAGGGGACACAGAAAGGGCTGAACTCCTCAATGCCTTCTTTGCCTCAGTCTTCTCCAATAAAGAAAACAATGCCCGACCTGAAGAATTTGGAGCAAATGATTCAGCAGAGGAAACACAGCCCAGAATAACTAAGGAGATAGTACAAGAATACTTGGCTAGTTTAGATGTATTCAAGTCTCCAGGGCCAGACGAACTGCATCCAAGAGTATTAAAAGAACTGGCAGATGTGATCTCAGAACCACTGGCAGTCATCTTTGAGAATTCCTGGAGAACAGGCGAAGTCCCGGCAGACTGGAGGAGGGCAAATGTTGTCCCTATTTTCAAAAAGGGGGAAAGAGAGGACCCAAATAATTACCGCCCAGTCAGTCTGACATCAATACCAGGGAAGATTCTGGAGCAGATCATTAAGCAAACAGTCTGTGAGCACCTAGAAAGGAATGCTGTGATCACCAATAGTCAGCATGGATTTCTGAAAAATAAGGCATGTCAGACTAACCTGATCTCGTTTTTTGACAGAATTACAAGCCTGGTAGATGAAGGGAACGCAGTGGATGTAGCCTACCTTGATTTCAGCAAGGCATTTGACAAGGTGCCCCATGATATTCTTGTAAAGAAGCTGGTAAAATGTGGTCTTGACTATGCTACCACTCAGTGGATTTGTAACTGGCTGACTGACCGAACCCAAAGGGTGCTCATCAATGGTTCCTCTTCATCCTGGAGAAGAGTGACTAGTGGGGTGCCACAGGGTTCTGTCTTGGGCCCGGTCTTATTCAACATCTTTATCAACGACTTGGATGATGGACTCAAGGGCATCCTGATCAAATTTGCAGATGACACCAAACTGGGAGGGGTGGCTAACACCCCAGAGGACAGGATCACACTTCAAAACGACCTTGACAGATTAGAGAACTGGGCCAAAACAAACAAGATGAATTTTAACAGGGAGAAATGTAAAGTATTGCACTTGGGCAAAAAAAAATGAGAGGCACAAATACAAGATGGGTGACACCTGGCTTGAGAGCAGTACATGTGAAAAGGATCTAGGAGTCTTGGTTGACCACAAACTTGACATGAGCCAACAGTGTGACGCGGCAGCTAAAAAAGCCAATGCAATTCTGGGCTGCATCAATAGGAGTATAGCATCTAGATCAAGGGAAGTAATAGTGCCACTGTATTCTGCTCTGGTCAGACCTCACCTGGAGTACTGTGTCCAGTTCTGGGCACCACAGTTCAAGAAGGACACTGACAAACTGGAACGTGTCCAGAGGAGGGCAACCAAAATGGTCAAAGGCCTGGAAACGATGCCTTATGAGGAACGGCTAAGGGAGCTGGGCATGTTTAGCCTGGAGAAGAGGAGGTTAAGGGGTGATATGATAGCCATGTTCAAATATATAAAAGGATGTCACATAGAGGAGGGAGAAAGGTTGTTTTCTGCTGCTCCAGAGAAGTGGACACGGAGCAATGGATCCAAACTACAAGAAAGAAGATTCCACCTAAACATTAGGAAGAACTTCCTGACAGTAAGAGCTGTTCGACAGTGGAATTTGCTGCCAGGGAGTGTGGTGGAGTCTCCTTCTTTGGAGGTTTTTAAGCAGAGGCTTGACAACCATATGTCAGGAGTGCTCTGATGGTGTTTCCTGCTTGGCAGGGGGTTGGACTCGATGGCCCTTGTGGTCTCTTCCAACTCTATGATTCTATGATTCTAAGTCCGTACCTTGTTTTGTCAGGAGCGTTATATACGCTTGAGTCCAAGAGTCTGGAATATTCCCCTTCTCTACCGCTTCCTCTATTACTTCTTTTAGTGGGTTGATTAATGCATTTAACATTTCTTTATAGTATTCTGCTGGTATGCCGTCTGGACCTGGGGATTTCCCTATTTTTAATTTTTGAATTGATTCCTTAATTTCTACGGTTGATATTGGTTCATTTAATAATTTATGATCTTCTTATGCTATCTCTATTAATTTATTTTTCTTTATATATTCCTCTATTTCTTCTATTGACACTTCATCTTTTTGATATAATTTTTTATAATATTTTTCAAATTCTTTTAAAATTTCTGTTATATCCCTTATTGTCCTCTCTTCTACTTTTATATTATTTATTAATTTTTCATTTCTTTGTTTCTTTAATTGTCAGGCAAGGATCTTGCCTGGTTTATTTGCCCATTCAAAATTTTTATATTTCCAAAATTTGATTTGTTGTTCTACCTCCTGTTCTATAATTTTATTGTATTCTACTCTCAGTAATTTAATTTCTTGATTTAATCTCTATTTTTGCTTGCATAGGCCAATTTTTCCTTCCTTTTAATTTCTTCTAAAAGCTCCCTTTTCTTTTTTTCTTTATTCTCATTTGGATCCCTTCCAGTCGGGATTCAGGCCTCATCACAGGACTGAAACTCCCTTGGTCGTGCTGGTCAATGATCTCTGGCAGGCTAGGGACAAAGGTGAGAGCTGTTTCCTAGTTCTGCTGGATCTCTCAGCAGCTTTTGATACAATTGACCATAACATCCATCTGGACCGTCTAGAGGGGCTGGGAGCTGATAGCACTGTTATACAGTGGTTCTGCTCCTTCCTCCTGGGCCGTGTTCTGAAAGTGGTGGTAGGGGATGAGTGTTCAGACCCCTGGGCTCTCACTTGTGGGGTGCCTCGGAGTTCTGTCCTCTTCCCCATGCTTTTTAACATCTACATGCAGCCGCTGGGAGAGATCATGAGGGGGTTTGGGCTGGGTGTTCATCAATATGCGGATGATACCCAGCTCTACCTCTCTTTCAAAGCAGAATCAGTGAAGGCGGTGAAGGTCCTGTGTGAGTGTCTGGAGGCGGTTGGAGGATGGATGGCAGCTAACAGATTGAGGTTGAATCCTGAGAAGTACTGTTTTTGGGGGACAGGAGGCGAGCAGGTGTGGAGGACTCCCTGGTCCTGAATGGGGTAACTGTGCCCCTGAAGGACCAGGTGCGCAGCCTGGGAGTCATTTTAGACTCACAGCTGTCCATGGAGGTGCAGGTCAATTCTGTGTCCAGGGCACCTGTTTACCAGCTCCATCTAGTACGTAAGCTGAGACCCTATCTGCCCACGGACTGTCTCGCCAAAGCGGTGCATGCTCTGGTTATCTCCCGCTTGGACTACTGCGATGCGCTCTACATGGGGCTACCTTTGAAGGTGACCTGGAAACTACAACTAATCCAGACTGTGGCAGCTAGACTGGTGACTGGAAGCGGCCACTGAGACCACATAACACCGGTCTTGAAAGACCTGCGTTGGCTCCCAGTACATTTCTGAGCACAATTCAAAGTGTTGGTGCTGACCTTTAAAGCCCTAAATGGCCTCGGTCCAGTGTGCCTGAAGGAGCGTCTCCACCCCCATTGTTCTGCCCGGACACTGAGGTCTAGCACTGAGGGCCTTCTGGTGGTTCCCTCACTGCAAGAAGTCAAGTTACAGGGAACCAGGCAGAGGGCCTTCTTGGTAGTGGCACCTGCCCTGTGCAATGCCCTCCCACCAGATGTCAAAGAGAAGAAGAAGAAGAGAGTTTGGATTTGATATCCCGCTTTATCACTACCCGAAGGAGTCTCAAAGCGGCTAACATTCTCCTTTCCCTTCCTCCCCCACAACAAACACTCTGTGAGGTGAGTGGGGCTGAGAGACTTCAAAGAAGTGTGACTGGCCCAAGTTCACCCAGCAGCTGCATGTGGAGGAGCGGAGACGTAAACCCGGTTCACCAGATTGCGCGTCTATCGCTCTTAACCGCTACACCACACTGGCTCTCCAGAAGAACAACTACCAGACTTTTAGAAGACATCTGAAGGCAGCCCTCTTCAGGGAAGCTTTTAATGTTTAACAGACTACTGTATTTTAATACTTTGTTGGAAGCGGCCCAGAGTGGCTGGGGAAACCCAGCCAGATAGGCAGGGTATAAATAAATTATTATTATTATTATTATTATTATTATTATTATTATTACTATTATTATTATTATTTCAAGTGAGGAACTTTAGCTATAATCCCTATTATTTCCTGCATGTGACAGTTTTTTCGATGATGTTTTCCTATCCATATATGGTGTTGTATCCATCATTCCTGCAACTGTTGATGGTTCCCGTCATGTCTCAGGAGAAGGTATTATCTCACTGTTTTCAAAAGTCGCTGCATCACTTCGTCCAGTGATTCAGTTTCCAGTAAACAAGGAAGAACAGTCTGACTCCAGACTGCAGATAGTTAATCTAAAATCTTCTATTCCCGCAGCTGGTAGACTCATTTCATCCCTGTCACTGATTTATGGCCAATTATCCTTATCTCAAACATTTGTGGATAATGGAGGTTAGGGAGGATTTTGCTTTACATTTTCATAGCATAATGTCCCCCCCCCCCCCCAGTTCCTTTCTCTCACACCCGCAATTCCAGTTTGGTTGAATTCCATTATTATATTCCGATTTCTTCCATCCTCACTTGTGCAGATATTTTTAAATAAAAATTGCATTCTGGGGAGGGTTGCCATATCATAAATGTAGAGAAAAAGTTTAAGTAAGCAAACCATGGGCTCCGCTCCCCCCATCATCTCTTTCACTGAATGAAATCTGCTCTCAGTCCAAACCTTTTACATCCTTGTAGCTGGGTTGTTTTCGCAGTTTCTTATCTCATCATACAATTAGCAGGATAACCTTTGCTTCCAGGAACAGGAGGGGGGTCGTGGCAGCCGGAGTGCTCCGTGCCCCAGTGCCTTTGCCTGCCCTTGCATTCCATGGGGAAGTGAGTGCCAGACTACCAGGCAAACTGCAGATGGGAGCCTGGTTCCTCTTCCAACCGACAAGGACTGCAGATAATGAAATTCCCCCATCATTATCTGATTACCTCCATCTGTTTCTCTCCTGCGGTATTGGGGAAGCTCCAATCCTGGGGCACCGGAAATAGTTTCCAGCCTTGCCAGCCTCATTTTTAGACCCAGGTACAGGTTGTCTTCCAAGGCTAGCTCCGACATATGAATTTAGTGTAAAAATATTTACATTTTAATTTAATGTCCAGTGATGGTGGTTTCAAGTGCTCTAACACCATTGTTCTAATTTGCACAGAAAAGGGGGAAAATAATTTAGCACGAAAATTAAAATAATTACATATAGGGCCACCATTTCAGGAGGAAGAGAAAAGGGTTGGTAGGAGAGATTCTCATCAGTGCTTAAAGGCTTGCTTTTGTATGCATGCAATATTTCTTAACACACCACAAATTAAGACTATAAGAGGACCCTGGCTGGATCAGACCAAAGGCCCATCTAGTCCATTCTCTTGTCACAGTCACCAACCAGATGCCTACGGCATACCATCCAACTTTTTCAGATCAGAAACTGGGATGTGCTTCTTCCAGGACATGCTCCCAAGTGAATCACATGACCTGCACCATGATCTTGCCCTGAAAACGCACTTTTTCAGGGTGATACCATGCGATATCACAGCACCCAAAATGGCCGCTGTGCTCTTGTGCGAAAAATGGGATGCCCCATTTTTTTTCTGGGACACTTGGCAGGTGTGCTACATGAGGTCGGCAAGTAAGACTTAAGCGTAACAGCACTGTCCCATGTGTCCTTCCAGTAACTGGTATTCAGAGGCTACTTGGAGGTTGTACGTAACCAGCATGGCTAACAGCCATTGATATCCTCCAGGAATTAGTCCTTTTTTGACAGCCCTGTTCTGAACCTCCTTCCTATGGTGCAGCAACCAGCCCTGTGTTGTACTGTCCACAGTGGTACAAGCATAATGCGGCTTTATTTAACAGCATTGTAATATTGGTAGTTCCATTTCTAGTCCTTTTACTAACGGTCCATAACATGAAACTTCCTTTTTCACATTGGGTCACTTGGGCAGTCATCACCAGTACAGTATATGAAGTTAGGATTATTATTATTTTGCCCCAGTGTGTAGCACTTTATGTGTTTTAAGAGAATTTGTTTTGCGTGGACAGGCGGAGTCCCCAGATCCCGAGCGGTCCCCCCCATCATGTGGAATAATGACTCAAGACAACGTGCTATGGGATTAAATTGGCCACAACTTTATTAAATTTCAAATGTGGGTAGACCTTGGCTCAGGCATTGGCCGTTCTCCCTCCCCAGTCCCCAGCCGGGGACCTAGGGAGCATCAGGGTTATCCAGTGTGTGGGGGGGGGGGATGGGCCGGCTCTGGAGAACATATGTTCAAGCAGAGATAGCCGCCCCCATTACGCTGCCGCCGCAGGGGAGAGCAATGACGACCTTTCGACGTATGGTCAATGCCTCCCTTCAGAAACCCCTTTAACGGGGAACCCTGGTATCGCCGCTGCAAAGAGGAAGATGGACTAAAGGATTCCGCCCAAGGCCTGATACCGCCAAAGTTGTGACGTTTTGCTACGGGAAAGGCGAAACCTGCCAATGCAGGGAAATTCCTTTCCGGCCCTTTAACAGCGACCTTAATGTAGCAGCGCCCGCATACCTGTGAAGAAAAGTTAACCTGCAAAACCTGTGAAGAAAAGTTAACCTGCAAAATAAGACATTAACTGAGGGTGGGTAGGGTGGGAGAAGCTCTGGAGCCAAGTGAGGATTCCCAGGTAAGATCCTCCCTCTATTGTGTGGGCAGGTAATCCCTCCCCTACCTGGCCTGGTCTCCTTGGCAACGCATCCCCCAGGTGGGATTGGACAACTGACTGGGCTAGGCGGAGACCTCCCGGTATCCCACCTGAGGGAAGCCAAAGTCAAGCCTATGCTGATGGAGCCGCTCCAGATCCAGGGGCTGCGCGCGTCCACGCAAAGGGCGCCCCCCGTTTTATGCGGGGAGCGGTCATTGGTTCCCTTTCTGTATCAACCAGAGAATTGACCAGAAACTCTCTGGTTAATATTAAAGGGGAACTCTTGGCATATAATCATACATTGCTTAATAATTACACTAGCTGAGGGGTGTGATGGTGCCCTCCCAAAAGGGTGTCTGATTAAATGGAGCCATGTATAAATCATCACATTTTTACACTCAGCTGTATGTCCCACTGATTTCAAGTGGTAGAAATGTATAGGACTGCACTGGGAAGGCACGAAACAAAACAAGACCTCACCTTGTGTCCCTATTCTAAACAGTACTAAAAATTCTAATATGTTACAGCTAGCTATTCCTTCTAATCTCTTTTATCTGTGACATCCTTTATGAATGAACCCAATGGTTAGGGAATATCAATCTAGTACCTAGCAAAAGTTTTATACCAGGAGCTCTTGGTGATACTGTAGAGCACAACAGTCCATTCTGTAGTGAAAGACTGCATGAGATCTGGTCTCTTTTCCAAGCCAGGTTTTATCCATGGAAACAGCACAAATTTCATTTCCTTCCCTCTTGACTTCCCATAGCACATAAACCTTATATTCCAAAGACTGGTGGGTGGCTTTCAGTTTTACAAGAAAAACTCATTTAACCAGACCTCCCAAATCTGGGCCCTTCTATGTACTGGGCATGCTTTATGTCTCAACTATATCTCAGAAGCCCTTCCTCGGGCAAATACATGTCATGGATTCCAAGACATCTGGATAATAGAGGTTCTACTGTACTTCTATCCAATCCCACCCTCAGGGCAATTTTTCTTCTTGCCAAGTGTGTGCAGAGAGAGAGAAAGTTAGAAAAAAAATTCCCGCATGTTTGCATTCACCAAGTCATCTCCAAAAGTCCTCCACAGTCTTATAAATCAGTTTCGTTCTGTAGGATTGTTTACCTACTACTTTTTAGAATGTCTCTAATAAATTAGAATCTGCTGAAGTGGTAAAAAACATATGAAAGACATAATGAACAGCCTCCAAGTGGCACACAGGGGCCATTATGTACAGAGGAAGCAGGGAGGGTAATCGTAAAATTTTGAAAAATTATACAATAACTTGGTACTTATTGCCCATCTACATTCCTGTGCTTCAGAATATAAATAGAAATGGTTAACATGGCAGGTACACCCTGTACCTGTTGAATTACATACTGGGGTAAGTGTGTGGAGTACTGGGAGTCTTCATCTTGCATTGTACAAATTCTCCCTTGCTTTACTTTACTTGCCTTTGCAGCTGGACTTCATTCCTCATCCAAGTTCCTTTAAATATTAAAAAAGAATAAAGATGGCAATGTTGAATTGGATTTATTTTCAGGGCAACCCTGATGCACCATATGACTTCATTTTCACCAGGCTTTAAGCCCTGTAAATCACACCTAGCAAGAACACCCATTCCAGTAAGGCATCTCTGACCCTCATGTTCTCTGAGCTTGGACCACACAACACTAGGTCTATAAAATTGCCATTGACTCATAAAAGCTTTCCTTGCACACATTCAATTCCAAGGGCTTAACTTAGATTGGATTTTAGTCATGTGTGGGCATAACGGATCTCTGATTCATAAATATACATCTGATGAAGCAGCTGATGTTTGCTAACTGGTCACCCCCAGCCCCAACCACCTTTCACCAGTCCATATACCAATAAAAGCAAAAATATTCCCACACACAAATAAAGGTTTCTTCCCTTCCCCTCTGAATCATAGCACCTCAACTATAGAAAAGGTCTGTAATCTGGTTGTAAAGTACTTTTTGAAAATGCATGGAGGCCACAATAACACAGGCTGTAGAATCATAGAATCATAGAGTTGGAAGAGACCCAACGGTCATCTAGTCCAACCCCCTACAATGGGGGCCACATGGAAGATGGAGCAAGCTCTGGAGGGTAGGACCCAAAGCAATGGCTTCAAGTTACAAGAAAGGAAATTTCAACTAAACATCAGGAATAACTTTCTGAAGTCAAGAGCTGTTCAACAGTGGAACTGACTCCTTTGGGAAGTGGTGGACTCTCCTTCCTTGGAGGGTTTTAAGCAGAGGTTGGATGGCCATCTGTCACGGATGCTTTAGTTGAGATTGCAGGGGTTTAGACTAGATGACTCTTGGGGTCCCTTCTGTGACAGATGGCCCAGGTAAAGCAGAGTTTGATGGTACAAAACAGGTAGAATTCCAACAGAATGGGTGTCATGACAGTTAAAATCATAAATGATAAAAAGGTGTTCCTTTACGCAACAACAGCAGCAAGAATGCTAACAGCAAAAAATTGGAAAGGGGAAAAGAAACCAACAAAGGAGGAATGGCAAGTTAAAATGTGTGAGTATCTGGAGTTAGCTAAAATGACAGAGGCAATTAGAAATAATCAAAAACAAAAAATTCAAAAAGAGTGGGAATGTGTAAAGAATGTGTAAATCTAGAGAAATGTTGTCCTCAAATTACATGCTTGATATGTTTAAACTAAATTTTGCAAAGTAAAAGAGCAGATAGGTAAGATATATGATGAGGTAACAAGAAAAACAACACAGTGGGCAAGAGAGAGAGAATAAAAGAAGCTGTAATGAGGTGGTGGGAAGTCACCGGGGAAGAGATGGGATTATTATGTGTATTTTGATTTATTTGGAAAGAAATGGAAAGTGTATATGAATAAGTAACTGAAAAATATAATAATAATAATAATAATAATAATAATAATAATAATAATAAATTCCAACAGAGTGCTATCTCTCTCAATATGCTGAGCTACAGCTTCACTCTGATTGGCTGTGGATACAGCTAGCTAGAAGGGGGTGGTGAGAGCACCTTGGGAGGGGATGTGGAAATACAACTTCTTACTAGAATGGTACACAAAAGATGAACAAACAAAGGAGGTGATGATAAAATGAGCAATGGATTTGGGGTATAACATTGAGTATGATGCCTGGGTAAAACTGTGGAATGAGAGTATAAAATTTACAGCATGTACCACCTTAAGAGAGAATATAATGAAAATGATGTATTGCTGGTATTTGACACCTGTTAAACGGTGAGAATGTATAGGATGAGTAGTAAGACATGTTGGAAATGCAAAGATAAAGATGGAGATTTTTATCACATGTGGTGGACATGTGAGAAAATGAAACAGTTTTGGGAACAGATTTATAATGAATTGAAAATATATTTAAATACACTTTCCCGAAAAAGCCGGAAGCTTTTTTGCTAGGCTTGATGGGAGAAGAAATAGAAAAAGCAGATCAAATACAGGTTATTTATGTATGCTATGACTGCTGCCAGAACGTTGTTAGCCCAAAAAGGGAAAGTACCAGAATTACCAACAATAGAGGAGTGGCAGACAAAGATGGTTGATTATGCGGAACTAGCAAAACTGACCTGTAGAATCCAAAATCAGGAGGAAGCAAAATTCCAAAAAGATTGGAGTAAATTTATGGAGTACATAAATAATAACTGTAGAAATCTAAAGACTCTGGCAGGACTGAAATAAATCTTAGGATGTAGATAGGATTGGATACTGTGGGAAAGTAGGTAACTGACATAAGAAAACCTGTTGAAGGGAGGGAAGGAAGTCAATGCTCAGCAGAGTGTGGGGAAAGAATGTGGGTAAATGATCGTTGAATTTTACTGTATTTTGTTTGTTTGTATTAAATGAAACATCAATAAAAAGCATTTTTTTTAAAAAAAAGAGAAGGGATGTGGAAAGGTGGGGAGTTGTTCCTGGCAGTCAACTTGATAACAGCATAAACTCTGAGCAGTATAAAATCTGCCCTGATGGAATATTTACAGCCAGAGAAGGCAGTCTCTGGGCTGAGGGTTAGCTTGAATGTCAGTGGGACTTTCAAAGGCAGGGTGTGAGGATTCCCTGGCCTGATAGTCTAATAGAGGAGCCTCTGGCGTGAGATTTCTAAAGGACAACAGGCAGATTAATACTACCCTGACTGAAAGTACCAGCCTTTTTCAGAACCCACAAGTTGTTGAAACCTAAGCTATAACACCTCTGTATAGTTTTAAGTAATTGAAGTAAATCTAAGCTGTACATTTATCATCTTACTGAAAAGCCTGTGACACCTACTGAATTCAATATATACGGTATATAGTTTACTGCTTCTTCAAAGCTTTCCACCATTCTTAATGTGAAATAATTCCTTTTTCTGTTTAACTCATAAGACTCAAAGTGCCAGGATAAAAAGGGGGGACTATATTAAATAACGGTGCACTCTGCAATCTGTTCTGGGACTGAGTTACAGTGGTACCTCAGGTTAAGTACTTAATGCGTTCTGGAGGTCCGTACTTAACCTGAAACTGTTCTTAACCTGAAGCACCACTTTAGCTAATGGGGCCTCCCGCTCAGTGGCGTAGCGTGGGGGGGTGCAGGGGGGGCCGGCCGCACCGGGCGCAACATCTGGGGGGGGGGCGTGCTCGCACTCGCAGCTCTCTGCCCCTACCTGGCTCACTCACTCTCTCTCACTGCAGTGCTGGCTGTGCGAATCCGATCCGAGCCGCTGGGTCGCCGCCCACTGTGGAGGGGGTGGGTACCAGGCGTGCGGTGCGGTGCGGAGAGAGAGCGAGGGACTATCTGGGGGAGGGACAGTGCAGCGGCCGCCCAGTGCAGCACTGAGCACGGGAGAGAACCACACCAGACCAGACCAGGCAGTAGCAAGAAGAAGCTGGCAGCGGCGGCAGGTTAGGGGTTAGGGGGCGCAAATTACTTGCCTTGCCCCGGGTGCTGACAACCCACGCTACGCCGCTGCTCCTGCTGCCGCCACACCGCCAGAGCATGATTTCTGTTCTCATCCTGAAGCAAAGTTCTTAACCTGAAGCACTATTTCTGGGATAGCGGAGTATGTAACCTAAAGCGTATGTAACCCGAGGTACCGCTGTATATACCCAAGAGACAACATTTCTGGGAAGGTGGGACAATATTTTAAACCAAGCCAAAGAACTACATAGGCTGCTACAAGGCTAACAGTCTCTGGGGCCAATAGTGTGTGGGGGGGGGCAATGGCATCCAAGCCACAACAGCTTCAGGCTTTTTCGTTCCTCAGTATTGGCAGTAAAATCTGTCTCAAATGGGGGGGGGGGGGAGGTGTAGGATCCGCCACCCTTCCAACTCTACAATTCTATGATTCTATTATTCTACCCCAGGAGTCAGCAACCTTTTTCAGCTGTGGGCCAGTCCACCATCCCTCAGACCATGTGGTGGGCTGGACTATATTTTTTTTTGGGGGGGGGGAATGAACAAATTCCTATGCCCCACAAATAACCCAGAGATGCATTTTAAATAAAAGCACACATTCAACCCATGTAAAAACATGCTGATTCCTGGACCGTCCACGGGCCGGATTGAGAAGGCGATTGGGCTGCATCCGGCCCCCAGGCCTTAGGTTGCCTACCCCTGTTCTCCCCTTTGACTGAAAGTGTAAAGGAGAGCAAAGGACCCAATGCCATACATTGGCACATGTTCTGATGGCTCTTTAAAAGAAAAGGGTGGGGGAGAGCTTGCAGGGCAGCAGTTGAAGAAGGAGCAAAAAGGGTTTTCTTGTGTGTGTGTGTGTTTCTTTGTGGCTGATTGGCTGCTCTCCCTGTGCAAAGGTCAGAGGGGGCAGGGTTTCTGTTGAGGCAGGTGATTAGCTGTGGGAGGAGCTTATCAGAGCTTGCAGGGCAGCGGCGCACACAGTTTGATCCATCTTTTAGATTTAGGGGAGCTAGTCTCAAACGTTTGTTGGGAGAGACCTAGGGTTTTTTTGTGGGGGGAGTTATTTTTCCTGTCTTCACGCTTTTTATGATGGAGGACCGCTGTAGCCACCCCCAACGACACGTTCTCAAGATGGAGGGGGAGGGAACAGCTGCAGTCGCCTGCGGTTCCTGCGCAATGTTTGCCATCTTGCCAAAGGTTGCAGGCAGCTTTACCTGCAGCAATTGCATGTTGATTGCCCTCTTAAAAGACAAAGTCCAGCAACTGGAGGAACGTGTAGCTACGCTCCAAAGAATTAGAGAGCTGGAGCTCTTCTTGGAAGCAACAGAGCACACCGTCTCCACCAAGGAGGAGACAGGGGACTCCCCTGAGAAGGACGCTAGTTCACCAACACAGGAGCCAGATATATGGAGAAACGTGACTCAAAGAAGTAGGAGGCCCAGGGTTCGCTCTGATTGTTTAGAAATACACAATCGCTTTGAGGTCCTCTCCCCTAGCATGGAAGACGAAGAGCAGACTCCATTTGAGGATCTCTCCCTCATTACAGTCGATCAGGTATATGAAGACGAGCAGCAAAGTCAGTCCTCAGGGAATGTGCAGGCGACCTTGGAACGGACAGCTCACGGAAGAACCCCGACCAAACCTAAGAGGAGGCGTGTAGTGGTGATAGGGGATTCCCTACTGAGGGGAACAGAAGCAGTGATCTGTGGGCCTGACAAGATGTCTTGGGAAGTGTGCTGTCTCCCCGGGGCTAAGATCCAAGATGTAACTGAACGACTGCAAGGAATCATAAAACCCACTGACAAATACCCCTTCCTCTTGGTTCATGTGGGAACCAATGACACTGCAAGCAATAGCCTCCAGAAGATCAAAAGAGACTACGAGGCTCTGGGCAGGAAATTGAAGCAATTAAATGCACAAATTGTGATCTCATCTGTCCTCCCAGTTGAACGACGTGGCCCAGGGAGAGAGGGGAAAATAGTGGAAGTGAACAGCTGGCTTCGCAAATGGTGTAAACAGGAACGGTTTGGATTCTTAGATCACGGACTGCAGTTTCTTGAAGATGGACTTCTGGCAAGCGATGGGCTGCACCTCACAATGGTTGGGAGAAATGTTTTTGCCAAAAATCTCAGAAACCTCATCAGGAGGGCTTTAAACTGACTAATGTGGGGGAGGGAGACAGTGCTCCTGAAGGTAGGAGTCTATCAATTGATGAAGATGATCATCCAAATGTCATAGACCAAATGGAGCAAACAACACACAGACCTAGTGGTGGGAGGAAAAAATCCTTAAATAAGAGTCATGGGGGAATGATTAATGGACTTCAATGTCTGTACACTAATGCGCAAAGCATGGGAAATAAACAAGATGAGCTTGAGCTCTTGGTACAGCAAACTAAATATGACATAATAGGCATCACTGAAACCTGGTGGGATAAGTCCCATGATTGGAAAGTAATAATGGGGGGATACAATCTATTTCAGAGAAACAGACCAGACAAGAAAGGAGGAGGAGTGGCGTTATATGTCAGGGATGTGTATACCTGTGAAGAGATCCAAGATTTAGAACCTCAAAGCCAAAGTGAGAGCATTTGGGTCAAAATTAAGGGAGAGAAGAATAACAGTGACCTCATTGTGGGAGTTTACTATAGATCCCCAAGCCAAACGGAGGACATAGATGATGCCTTCCTGGAACAGATGGCCAAGCATGCAAAAGGAAGGGAAATAGTAGTAATGGGGGACTTCAATTACCCGGATATTTGTTGGATGTCAAACTCAGCCAAGAGCATAAGGTCAAACAGATTCCTCACTGGCCTTGCAGACAACTTCATTGTCCAGAAAGTGGGAGAAGCAACAAGAGGAACAGCCATTTTAGATCTGGTCCTAACCAATGTTGATGACCTGGTTAGTGGGGTAGAAGTGGAAGGATCATTAGGCGCGAGTGATCATGCTCTTCTCAAGTTTACTATACAGCGGAAAGGAGCAGCCAAGCATACTAGGACTCAATTTCTTGACTTTAAGAAAGCTGACTTCATAAAACTTAGGGAAGTGCTGGGTGAGATCCCATGGACAGTAATACTAAAAGGAAAGGGAGTTCATGATGGCTGGGAGTTTGTTAAGAGGGAGATACTAAAAGCACACCGTCAGGCAATACCAATGAGACAAAAACATGGAAGGTGCCTAAAGAAGCCAGGGTGGCTATCTAAAGAACTTTTAACTGAGTTAAGATTAAAAAAGGATGTGTACAAAAAATGGAAAAGGGGGGAAACCACCAAAGAGGAATTCAAACAAATAGCCAGCATGTGTAGACACAAAGTCAGAAAAGCTAAAGCACAGAATGAACTCAGGCTTGCTAGAGAGGTTAAAAGCAACAAAAAAGGCTTTTATGGGTATGTTCGTAGCAAAAGGAAGAACAAAGAAACAGTGGGGTCACTCAGAGGAGAAGATGGTGAAATGCAAACAGGGGACACAGAAAGAGCTGAACTCCTCAATGCCTTCTTTGCCTCAGTCTTCTCCGATAAAGAAAACAATGCCCGACCTGAAGAATTTGGAGCAAATGATTCAGCAAAGGAAACACAGCCCAGAATAACTAAGGAGATAGTACAAGAATACTTGGCTAGTTTAGATGTATTCAAGTCTCCAGGGCCAGATGAACTGCATCCAAGAGTATTAAAAGAACTGGCTGATGTGATCTCAGAACCACTGGCAGTCATCTTTGAGAATTCTTGGAGAACAGGCGAAGTCCCGGCAGACTGGAGGAGGGCAAATGTTGTCCCTATTTTCAAAAAGGGGAAAAGAGAGGACCCAAATAATTACCGCCCAGTCAGTCTGACATCAATACCAGGGAAGATTCTGGAGCAGATCATTAAGCAAACAGTCTGTGAGCACCTAGAAAGGAATGCTGTGATCACCAATAGTCAGCATGGATTTCTGAAAAATAAGTCATGTCAGACTAACCTGATCTCGTTTTTTGACAGAATTACAAGCCTGGTAGATGAAGGGAACGCAGTGGATGTAGCCTACCTTGATTTCAGCAAGGCATTTGACAAGGTGCCTCATGATATTCTTGTAAAGAAGCTGGTAAAATGTGGTCTTGACTATGCTACCACACAGTGGATTTGTAACTGGCTGACTGACCGAACCCAAAGGGTGCTCATCAATGGTTCCTCTTCATCCTGGAGAAGAGTGACTAGTGGGGTGCCACAGGGTTCTGTCTTGGGCCCGGTCTTATTCAACATCTTTATCAACGACTTGGATGATGGACTCAAGGGCATCCTGATCAAATTTGCAGATGACACCAAACTGGGAGGGGTGGCTAACACCCCAGAGGACAGGATCACACTTCAAAATGACCTTGACAGATTAGAGAACTGGGCCAAAACAAACAAGATGAATTTTAACAGGGAGAAATGTAAAGTATTGCACTTGGGCAAAAAAAAAATGAGAGGCACAAATACAAGATGGGTGACACCTGGCTTGAGAGCAGTATATGTGAAAAGGATCTAGGAGTCTTGGTTGACCACAAACTTGACATGAGCCAACAGTGTGACGCGGCAGCTAAAAAAGCCAATGCAATTCTGGGCTGCATCAATAGGAGTATAGCATCTAGATCAAGGGAAGTAATAGTGCCACTGTATTCTGCACCTGGAGTACTGTGTCCAGTTCTGGGCACCACAGTTCAAGAAGGACACTGACAAACTGGAACGTGTCCAGAGGAGGGCAACCAAAATGGTCAAAGGCCTGGAAACGATGCCTTATGAGGAACTGCTAAGGGAGCTGGGCATGTTTAGCCTGGAGAAGAGGAGGTTAAGGGGTGATATGATAGCCATGTTCAAATATATAAAAGGATGTCACATAGAGGAGGGAGAAAGGTTGTTTTCTGCTGCTCCAGAGAAGCGGACACGGAGCAATGGATCCAAACTACAAGAAAGAAGATTCCACCTAAACATTAGGAAGAACTTCCTGACAGTAAGAGCTGTTCGACAGTGGAATTTGCTGCCAAGGAGTGTGGTGGAGTCTCCTTCTTTGGAGGTCTTTAAGCAGAGGCTTGACAACCATATGTCAGGAGTGCTCTGATGGTGTTTCCTGCTTGGCAGGGGGTTGGACTCGATGGCCCTTGTGGTCTCTTCCAACTCTATGATTCTATGATTCTATGATTCTATGAAATGAAGGCTTACTGATAAGGAGATGTGCAGGTAAGAATTTCAAATATTCTTTCAAGTTTGTCTGCTGATAATTAAAGAGCAGACCCTCTAAGTGTCCCTATTTTCCAGGGACAGTCCCAGAATTACAGAAGGCATCTTGGTTTCTGATTTGATTCTGGAATGTCCACTTTTCCTTAAAGGTAAAGGTAAAGGGAACCCTGCCGGAGCGGTACCTATTTATCTACTTGTACTTTGATGTGCTTTTGAACTGCTAGGTCGGCAGGAGCAGGGACCGAACAACGGGAGCTCACCCCGCCATGGGGATTCGAACCACAGATCTTCTGATCAGCAAGTCCTAGGCTCTGTGGTTTAGACCACAGTGCCACCCATGTCCCTATCCACTTTTCCTTAGGATGTCCCTATTTTCATTGGCGAAATGTTGGAGGGTATGGAGTTATTCAACTCCTGAGCCATCTGAAGGCAGCTCTGAATAGGGAAGTTTTTTAAAAAAATGTTTAATGTTTTATTATTTTTTAATATATGTTGGAAGCTGCCCAGAGAGGCTGAGGCAATCCAGTCAGACTGGTGAGGCATAAATAGTAAAATTGTTGTTGTTGTAAAGGTAAAGGTACCCCCTGACCAGTCGTGGACGACTCTGGGGTTATGCGCTCATCTCACTCTATAGGCCGAGGGAGCCGGCGTTTGTCCACAGACAGCCCGCAGGTCATGTGGCCAGCATGATAAAGCCACTTCTGGCGAACCAGAACAGCTCACGGAAACGCCGTTTACCTTCCCGCCGGAGCGGTACCTATTTATCTACTTGCACTCTGATGTGCTTTCGAACTGCTAGGTGGGCAGGAGCTGGGACCGAGCATTGGGAGCTCACCCCGCAGGGATTCGAACCGCCGACCTTCCGATTGGCAAGCCCTAGACTCTGTGGTTTAGACCACAGCGCCACCCGCGTCCCTGTTGTTGTTGTAGGACATCCCTATTTCCATAGAAGAAATGTTGGAGGGTAATTACCTCTAGGTAATGAGCAAGCATTCTGCAAGAAGATCAAACCGATCCATTCTGAAGGAAATAATCTCTGAGTGCTCACTGGAAGGACAGATCGTGAAGCTGAGGCTCCAATACTTTGGCCACCTCATGAGAAGAGAAGACTTCCTGGAAAGGACCCTGATGTTGGGAAAGATGGAGGGCACAAGGAGAAGGGGACAACAGAGGATGAGATGGTTGGACAGTGTTCTGGAAGCTACCAGCATGAGTTTGACCAAACTGCGGGAGGCAGTGGAAGACAGAAGTGCCTGGCGTGCTCTGGTCCAGGGGGTCACGAAGAGTTGGACACGACTAAACAACTAAACAACAACAACAACAAATGAGCAAGCCATGGATAACTATTGAATCAGCAAAGTATCCAGCTCATTGCTTCCAATAACACCCAAAGTATTAGGAAAAATAGACATTATCTTCTCACAGGGTTTCACTCCTGTCAGAAATCGTCCTGCAACATTCTGCACTAACTGCAGTTTTTGGATCAAGTGCAAGGGAAGTCCCACACAGAGTGCATTGCAGTAATCCAGCACTGAAGCCCCCATTGCATGCACTACTGTGGCCAAGTTCTCCTGGTCCAAGTATAGTGGAAGTTGTCATAACAGGCACAGCTGGGAAAAGGTGCTTCACATCACTGAAGTTGCCTGGGTCCAGAAGCCTCACCCCCCACCCCCACCCCAAGACTGCTTACCTGCAACCCCATTCAGAGTAGGCAACTGACCGATTTCTCATGGGAACAACACACCCACAGTGCCTCTGTCTTGCTGAAATTAAATCTCATCTTATTTTCCTTAATCTGCCCCACACCTATGTCTAGGCATCAGTGCAGAGCCTGCACAACAAATTCAGGTGTTAAGGAGAACGAGAGCTGCTGTCACAAGCATATGAATAGCAGCTTGCCCCCAAAAGCCTAATGACTGCTCACAACAGCTTCACACAGGTATTAAATACGACTGGGGATACATTAGTGCATTGTGGCAACCCAAATAGCATAACCAGCAGGGAGCTGGAAAGCTCACTCATACTCTCCAAGTATCCTGATTTTCCAGGGACAGTCCCAGAATTACAGAAGCCATCCTGGTTTCTGATTTGATCCCAGAATGTCTTGGTTTTCCTTTTTCCTCCCTTCCTCCCTCGAGAACAATCAAAAGTGATGTGTGTGTAAGGTGCAAAAACGGAGTCCTGTTTGTACCGAAAATAAAATACCTGCATCAAATTGAAGGAAATGGTGAAGCTGGCATACAAAGCCCTTCCTATAAGTTTGAAGGAAAAGGTAACCAATCCACTTTAAATTCTTTAATTGCAATGCTTCAGCAACGAGCAATTTTTTAGGTAACGTGTGGGGTGTTGATTATTTTATTGTAAATGGAGCCTTATACTGTCTACTCAAAAGTAAGTGCCACTGTATTCAATGGAGCTTACTCCCAGGTAACTGCAACCCTAAGCATTTTTACTCAGAACTTAGTCCCACTGAGTTCAATACGATTTACTCTCTGGTATGTTTATGATCATTCTCACAGTTTCTATCATTATTATTGTTATTATCATTATTCCGCCCGTTTCCCTGACAGGGACCCATGGCAGCTTACAGCTACAATTTATTTTTCATTCTATCTATCTGTGGAATGTGTTGCACACAATCCCTTCCCTCACACATTCTTTTCTTTACAATAATCCTGTGAGGAAGGTTCAGCTGAAGTAGGATTGACACCATTGTAAGAGTGCCCACAATTCCCACTCCACAAAGCCAGTTCAGGAGGGTGGGACTGAAAGCCATGGAGAGACCCAGACCCAGGCCACACTCCCCTTGTCCCACTGTCTGTAAAGTCCAACCCACTCGCTGGATCATCACCTTGTTGTGGTGAGTGGGCTTTCATGTTTCTATGACCCTTGTGAGCAAAGCCATCAGGAATCTCGTACTCCAAGCAGGATCACCCAAGGCAGTAAGGTCAAAGGGGAGGAGTCAGACATCCAAAAAACCAAAGTGCTGCAGCAACAAGTACAAAATAACCCCTTTGCAGCGCCACAAATCCAACTCAATGGTGTAATGTTGTAAAATGTCAATCACTTCTCCTACCTAGGCAGTTATCTTTCCACAAGGGCCAACATTGATGCTGAAATCCAGCATCGCCTGAGCTCTGCGAGTGCGGCTTTCTCCCGATTGAAGTGCAGAGTGTTTGAGGACAGGGGAACCAAAATACTTGTTTACAAGGTATTGTACTACCAATATGCATGTGAAACATGGACCACTTATACATGCCATCTCCAACTCCTTGAAAGATTCCATAAATGGTGTCTCCGAAAAATTTTACACATCACTTGGGAAGACAAGCGAACTAATATCAGTGTACTAATATCAGGAAGAAGCAAAGATCACCAGTGTTGAAGCAATGCTTCTTCAACATCAACTTTGTTGGACTGGTCATGTTGGAATAGAGTAGTTGGACTACTCTATTCCAAACTTAAAAATGGAAAGCATAATGCTGGTGGTCAACAAAAGAGTTTTAAAGACTGTCTCAAGGCAAATCTAAAAAAATGTAGTATAAACACTGACAACTGGGAAACACTGTCCTGCGAGCGCTCCAGTTGGAGAACAGCCTCTACCAAAGGTGTCATGGGCTTTGAAAACACTCGAACTCAGGACACAAAGGAGAAACGTGCTAGGAGGAAGGCATGCTTGGCAAATCCACATCGTGATCAACTCCCACCCAGAAACCAATGTCCCCACTGTGGAATGACTTGTGGATCCAGAATTGGCCTCCACAGTCACTTACGGACTCATTGTTAAAACCGTATTTATGGAAGACAATCTTACTAAACTGGGTTTAACCAGTAGAGAGCAGAGGGCCGCTGGTTTGCCGGTAGAAGAGCAGTAAGTGCCACTGGTCTTGGGAAGTTTATGGGTAAAGGGGATTGGGGAGGTGAATGGGGTTTGTATGTGTATGGGGGCACTCCAGTGAAGGTACTCATTCCACCACCTTCCCAAAGAAAGGGATATTTACAACTGGTCAACAGTTATTCCAATCCAAGGAGGACATTTTTTTAATGAATGTTGTTAGGAATCTTTGTAAATGGGACTTGTGAGCAAATGTGAATAACAAGAGTGTCTAAAATTTGCCAGGTTAAAAGGTGGCAGCCATACAGTAAATAAGTGGTGTTCCTGGTTATTCCCCATGTGTGCATCACCACTTCATTCACCCTTCCCCATACAAAGTGTTCTGATAATCAAATCTGGTCTTTGCATTGTGTTACAGCATATTGCCATGGGGGGGGGGGAATGGTGTCAAACTCAATTAAAACAATGATCCATTGTTGATCTATACCACAAAGGAAGATTTATTGCATTACAAAGATGGGGCAGAAGATAAATCAAGGCTGTAATTTTTATTTCAATCGATGTTCAATTATATGGCTATTAAAATGTTTACATTTGGCCTCATCTATTGCAGATAGGAAAGAAATAATTAAAGTAGCTAATTACTAGATCAATTTCCTAAACTATGTAATGCACATCTCTAAAAGAAGCTAATCTTTCATCTAGATTGCTTACAGCAAGCTTTCTTTTCCTGGCACATGACTTCATATCAGGTAATGTAATGAATTAGACAGGAGCCAAAATTTATTAGGAGATGAAAGGATGAGTGACAATGGCGGCCATTCAGAGCTCGTTCTTACATGCTCTAAGACATGCCCTCATTCCATTTGCAATGCTAAAGGAGGATGATCCAGTCTCCAACTGATGAGGGGTGGAGGGGTATATAAAGAGTCTTCTATTTGGAACATTCCACCCTTCTTGCCTTCATTATGCTTTCCTGACAACGTGGGATGTTCCAGCTTGAAGACTGTTGCAGAACACAATAAAAGTAGTGTTCTTTCTTTTCTGGAATTCAGTGATAAATAAGATGGTTCTTCCATTATCAGATGTACAATATTCCATAAATTGGGTCCTCCTCTTAGGCGTGACTTCAGAGGATAAAGATGAATGATCAGTCTGCCCCACATTAACATTTTTTCTTCCTGGGCAAAACACCAAACAATTTATCTCAACTGTTTCTTCTTTGCTGCTCCATTATATGCTTTCTGTTTATATTGTTGTCTGCCATTCCAAAGTCCAAGTGTTGTGAGATTCCAGGTGCCTTCCTAGGTTTGGTTTCCTCAGAATGAGGGATAGCGGAGACTGTGGTAACTTTATGATATATGGTTTATTTACCTCTATAGAAATATACAACCTGAGCCAGTGATGGATGGGCTCAAAGCATTCACACCCCAAGAAGTTCTGGGCCATAGGCCCAGATTCCAGCAGAAATCAGGCATGGCTCTGTCTTCCCAGCCTGCTGCCTTGCTTCTAGCTTCTATCTCTCACACACCTCATCTCTCAACTCTGGCCTTTTGTCTTTCTAACTACCAGCAAGTGGGGGGGGGGGTACTCATTTTTATCTGGCACAAAGCCACTTCCTTAATGGCCCATTCTTAGAGGGAATTACATTTAGGAAGCAAGTTTGGCTATTCCAGGAATTGAATATGTGCTGGATTAGAAGGGTATCTGGCATACAGCCAACCTTCCACCAAATCATAATATTATAGTATCTTACTAGCAGCTATTAGGAGACTGAAGTCATAATCAGATAATCAGAGATATGCAGTGTTTAGTATACAATATTTAATATCTGCACAGCTGCTTCAGCACTGCACAGGTGTGGTAGCTGTTCAGTGGGCTGAGTGCAGTGTCTGTGTTTTAAAGCTCTGAAAACAAAACCAACAAAATTCATCAATGGAATGGCAGCAGTAAAAGTTATTCCAAATCAGCAGATTTAAACAATTCAAGAAAACAGCCATCTACTCTGAATTGTGCCCAGAGCGAAATAGAAGATAGTGCTGCTATTTCACTCAATGAGTGACAAGCTTCTTATATGCAGGCTGGCCCCTGCTCAAAAGTTGGCCACTGTGCTCTGGGCCAGCTAGTTTAGATGCATTCAAGTCTCCAGGGCCAGATGAACTGCATCCAAGAGTATTAAAAGAACTGGCAGATGTGATCTCAGAACCACTGGCAGTCATCTTTGAGAATTCTTGGAGAACAGGCGAAGTCCCGGCAGACTGGAGGAGGGCAAATGTTGTCCCTATTTTCAAAAAGGGGAAAAGAGAGGACCCAAATAATTACCGCCCAGTCAGTCTGACATCAATACCAGGGAAGATTCTGGAGCAGATCATTAAGCAAACAGTCTGTGAGCACCTAGAAAGGAATGCTGTGATCACCAATAGTCAGCATGGATTTCTGAAAAATAAGTCATGTCAGACTAACCTGATCTCGTTTTTTGACAGAATTACAAGCCTGGTAGATGAAGGGAACGCAGTGGGTGTAGCCTACCTTGATTTCAGCAAGGCATTTGACAAGGTGCCCCATGATATTCTTGTAAAGAAGCTGGTAAAATGCGGTCTTGACTATGCTACCACTCAGTGGATTTGTAACTGGCTGACTGACCGAACCCAAAGGGTGCTCATCAATGGTTCCTCTTCATCCTGGAGAAGAGTGACTAGTGGGGTGCCACAGGGTTCTGTCTTGGGCCCGGTCTTATTCAACATCTTTATCAACAACTTGGATGATGGACTCAAGGGCATCCTGATCAAATTTGCAGATGACACCAAACTGGGAGGGGTGGCTAACACCCCAGAGGACAGGATCACACTTCAAAACGACCTTGACAGATTAGAGAACTGGGCCAAAACAAACAAGATGAATTTTAACAGGGAGAAATGTAAAGTATTGCACTTGGGCAGAAAAAATGAGAGGCACAAATACAAGATGGGTGACACCTGGCTTGAGAGCAGTACATGTGAAAAGGATCTAGGAGTTTTGGTTGACCACAAACTTGACATGAGCCAACAGTGTGACGCGGCAGCTAAAAAAGCCAATGCAATTCTGGGCTGCATCAATAGGAGTAGAGCATCTAGATCAAGGGAAGTAATAGTGCCACTGTATTCTGCTCTGGTCAGACCTCACCTGGAGTACTGTGTCCAGTTCTGGGCACCACAGTTCAAGAAGGACACTGACAAACTGGAACATGTCCAGAGGAGGGCAACCAAAATGGTCAAAGGCCTGGAAACGATGCCTTATGAGGAACGGCTAAGGGAGCTGGGCATGTTTAGCCTGGAGAAGAGGAGGTTAAGGGGTGATATGATAGCCATGTTCAAATATATAAAAGGATGTCACATAGAGGAGGGAGAAAGGTTGTTTTCTGCTGCTCCAGAGAAGCGGACACGGAGCAATGGATCCAAACTACAAGAAAGAAGATTCCACCTGTCAGGGAACTGACATCGGAGCGGGAGGCGAAGGGGAGGCTCCTAGATGATGCTGGAGAAGGACCCAGCAGCAGGGGGAGAAGCAGCTCAGTGGAGGGGGAAGCATTTAAGCGCAACACCAGGAACAAAGGTGGGCAGATGGGGGAATCGGAGAGAGGGCTCCCGGACTCTTCACTGGAACTCAGTGAGGAGGGGACAGGTCCTCCGCTACCTACGCCCTCCCTGCGCAGAAGGCTCCCGCGCAGTGAGAGGAGGAGGAGACTGGGTGTCAAACAACTCTTATGTTGGAAGAGATTCAAGAAACGCCCACTGACGGATTCTGCCAGTGACTGAGGCAGTCATGATTAGAAAGGGCTGTGCAGTCAGAAAGGTTTAACAAGGCAAATTAGCCTAGAGAGGCACCAGTTTACGCACGAGTAACTCATACTCATCACACCACCTAAACATTAGGAAGAACTTCCTGACAGTAAGAGCTGTTCGACAGTGGAATTTGTTGCCAAGGAGTGTGGTGGAGTCTCCTTCTTTGGAGGTCTTTAAGCAGAGGCTTGACAAACATATGTCAGGAGTGCTCTGATGGTGTTTCCTGCTTGGCAGGGGGTTGGACTCGATGGCCCTTGTGGTCTCTTCCAACTCTATGATTCTATGATTCTAGTTTCCAACAGCTCTTTCAGAAGAGAAGGAGGGAGAGAGGCAGACAACCCTCAAGTACAGTACATTATAATAATCCAAATATGATGCAATAAGGCATGTGTTTGCATTCTCCAGGAACAGGTGCAGCAGTGACAAGAGACTGGTGCCAGTTCTGTTAGGAGCGAGGAAGGGACAATATTCTTAGCAAGATTCGAAGGCAGGCACTGAAATTTAATCAGGATTAAATTGCAAAACAAAAGCAAAACAGCAGTGTATCTGAAGAAGTGTGCATGCACACGAAAGCTTATACCAAGAACTAACTTAGTTGGTCTTTAAGGTGCTACAGGAAAGAATTTTTTACTTCAACATTTATTCTGGTTACTTTTTATAGTTCATATAACTGCAGCAAGAATGTCAGCACTGATGAAACATTCAAACATAATTATTTATTCTAAAGCAAGGGATTTATTTCTTTGGCGTGTATTTCTGGTACCCATGTAATTGTTTAGGAAAAGTTGGCCAGAAAATGGATGCTCTGGAAGAATAATCTCAAGTGTTCTGAAGGTGAAGGCTGGGAATGACATTGTTCCCCTCTACCTTCCCTGAAGGTGCCTCTGGTGTAGGATCGCTTTGGTGTTCTCACTCTCTCTCTTTCCTCTTTGCTAAGCAACAAGACTAGCCTGAGGATCCAACACTGTGTGAGGTAAACTAGTTTGTACAAGTCCCTGATCCAGCAGCCCTGTGTGGGGGATCTCTGGAAACTCAGGCAGGGAGGGCAAGCTGTTAACATGTCACAGGCTTGTTAGGGTAGAGGCTTTGAAGCACAGGTGTGCTTTGCTGGTCGGTTGCCTGCCAATTTTGCCAACTTCACTTGGCCAGCAGTTCTTCCAGCAACAGAGTCATGACACAGGCTTACAAAAGTGTGTTGGCTGCTCATGTTTGCATCAGAAAACCAAAAGGCCAAGTCTTGACAATGGGACACTTTTCTAGATTAGTTTGGTGCTGAAGCTGCAGAAGAACCGATGTGTTAGATGTAGTTCCGACTTCTGCTCTTAAGAATAGTGTCAGGAGAGTATAAGTAATGGATATTTATCAGTAAGGTATGAATACAGTGGATACTGAATACTGAATACACTGTACCTCGGGTTACAGACGCTTCAGGTTACAGACGCTTCAGGTTACAGACTCCGCTAACCCAGAAATAATACCTCGGGTTAAGAACTTTGCTTCAGGGTGAGAACAGAAATCGTGCGGCGGCGGTACAGCGGCAGCAGCAGGAGGCCCCATTAGCTAAAGTGGTGTCTCAGGTTAAGAACAGTTTCAGGCTAAGAATGGACCTCCAGAACAAATTAAGTTCTTAACCCGATGTACCACTGTATTTGTAAAGCTTTCTGCAAGGGTATTGTGAAGTTGTCCTGTTATGTCCTCCCAACATCCCCATGAGATAAGGCTAGGTTGAGAGACAAAGAAATGGCTGGTCTAACAGGACAATTCCATGGACGTGGGATAGGATTTCAGCTGAAGATGCCCAGGTGAACTCCATGTCTGGATAGGGATTTGAACCCAGGTCTCCCCCAACAGGACTTATTCACACTTACTTTTTGGAGCAAAAAAACCATGGACCATGCCTGGAAAGAGCAGAAGAAAGATACGTGTGGATAAGCCATTAAAATTATAACTTTACTTTAACACATGCAAATGTTAAAATACTAAAACAGATTAAAATTGCCTCAACTTTCTAAGCATCTGGATAGGCTTGTCTAAACAATATTTTTAGCAGGAACTGAAAAGAGACGTCTGCTTGATCTCAATATGCAGGGAGTTCCAAAGTGTCATCTGATCACACTAAACGATTGTCTCACGCTGCCACACTAAATGTTCATGTTCTTATAAATGTGGAACGGGTATTATGTGGCACCTGTAGCAGTGCCAATATAAATTTTAAACAAAAACAGAAATTCTTTTCAACGTATTAAAATAACAAAAGATTTGTTCCTAGTTATTCTCAACTGTCCCCATGCCCATATTCTCATATTCCCCTAACCTCTGTGGAACAAGTCCCAGGGCTGGGCTATTTTCAAGTCTCTGCTGCCATCACAAAGAAGGAAATGTGAGAGTCTGTCTGTTGCTTGTGTGGTGAGGCCCCGGACCCCACAGTTCCCTTAGATAATAAACACATGGACACAAATATTAAGGTTAAATAGGCCACAACTTTATTGGTTACAGATGTGAGCGGTTTAGTTTAGGCATTGAGTGTAATCCAACTATATCATGACTCCTACCCGTCTGCAGGTAATCCCACTAAGGGTAAACCACCAGTAGGGGAAGCCCTATGACATACGTCAAATTGGGGCACCCCGGGGTCCCTGATGGGTCATGGCATGGCCCTAGCCCACGACCAAGCTTTGGACAGAATCCACACCCCTGCATCCCTTTAACAGGATTGAGGAGGGGCAGGCGTAGGGCTACAACCTCCGCTCCCATAAACAAAGGCTTAAGGTAAAGGTAAAGGTACCCCTGCCCGTACGGGCCAGTCGTGTCCGACTCTAGGGTTGTGCGCCCATCTCACTTAAGAGGCCGGGGGCCAGCGCTGTCCGGAGACACTTCCGGGTCACGTGGCCAGCGTGACGAAGCTGCTCTGGCGAGCCAGCACCAGCGCAGCACACGGAAACGCCGTTTACCTTCCTGCTATAAAGCGGTACCTATTTATCTACTTGCGCTTTAGGGGTGCTTTCGAACTGCTAGGTGGGCAGGAGCTGGGACCGAAAGACGGGAGCTCACCCCGCCACGGGGATTCGAATCGCCGACCATACGATCGGCAAGTCCTAGGCACTGAGGTTTTACCCACAGCGCCACCCGCGTCCCTTAAACAAAGGCTTACCCAATGCCTAATTGCCACTCAAGCCAAAGGGCTCGCCACCAACACCCTCACACCTGCAACTGATCTCTAATGCTCTCCATGATGTCAGCCAGCCAAATATCATTACTCAATCGGAAAGGTGAACACCATCGTTGTGAAACAAGGCCTCCTGGTCAAAAGTAATGGTGGGGTGCCATATCACTCGACCATTCAAGAGTTGCACCGTCCAGGCCACTGCATGATTAGCCATTTTCCTGGCTCTGTTGATTGCTGACGGGTGACGGCACTCACGCCAACAACCCCTCCAAAAGTTGGGACCAGATTAAAGTCAAGTGCCCGTCCTTAGAACCAGATCCTTCTCTCCCAGTTGAACAATCAGAGCACTGGGGGGGGGGGGCATGTAAGGCAGCTCTGACCGTCACCATTGGCATAAACTCCTCCCATTTAAAGCCATGCCTTGTGACCCAGGAGACTTACGTTTTCAGGAAGCCCCAGGCAGCTACCCAAGCCGGTATCGATGGCTTGCACTGTGTCCCACTATCCATATGTTCATCACTGGGTAACCTGAAAATAAAGGAGTAACAGAGTGTGATTACTGTGGGTTATTGTGGATATGCCTTCTGTATGCATCAGATCTCCAGCATCCCATATCCTTGATTCAGCACCATTCCTGAAGGAATGCGCCGTGAACTCCATGGCTGGAAGACTACAGGCCTGGATGGCTTTACACATCACGCGGGTAAACTGGTGTCAAGCCAGGCGAGAGTGATCTTGGCGAATAAGGAAGGGGCCTGGACCAGGAGGCCCGAGGTAGCGTTATCTCCTGGCACCCTTTACGGGACACAGACCCTTGTGCTCCAATGCCGAGAGTCTGATAAGGGCGCCTTTACCTGATTGGCCGGTTTTAGATTGTCAGATGCATATTACCAATTCTGAGGGAGACAAATTTCTGTCCACTAACAGTAACCCCCTGGAGGAGACACCTGGCTCACCCTCATTGACAATTTCGCCCACTCTGAGGGCCGCAAAGAATGCTATGGCGTATGCCACTGAGAACAAGCAACATTTGTATTTTGACCAGCAAATGTCTCTTAAAACCCTATGTATGCAGCAAAGGTCAAAAGTGATTGGCTTCCTTCCCTCCATGCTTGGTGGCTGACGTCTACACCAGCCTTCAGTGGCTCTGCGTACCACGAATGTTGTGCAGGGGTCAACAGAATAGATACATTTACTAAAGAAGGCAATAGCAGCGGTTTGAATGGAAAATGTCTTAGCAGCGTACCCTAGCCTCCTGAGGTGCACAAGGTATTGTAACACTTGATCCTCAGTAGGAGGCTAGGAGGGCCCGATCACATTTGCTCTTGTGGGAGTCTGTTCCGCTGTGAAAAACAACTCTTATTGAAAGGTAAATCCTTTCAGAAGGATGCTTGTTTGTTTGTTTATATATCCAAATGACCTTCCCCCATATCTTTTGGGGGTCTTCTCTCCTGTAACCCTTCCCCGATCCCCAAACACACTTACAGGGATTTAACACAATCTCTTTACATTCTCTCATTTTGATCTCCTCTCATTAGTCATGATGCCAACTCACCCAGACACACTTTCAGATCCCCTACAAATCTATTTAAGACCAGACTTCCGGCTTGCTCGGCATGTCATCTCTGTGTGATATCCGAGGGTGCCATTTCAATCTACCTTCTCTGTGGAGATGACCTCTGAGTAACCTCTGTATGCACCCTGGGACATATTTAACTTGCTGCTGGACTTCAAACCTAAGACTTGGCAATGGGTCTGTGGCATGAATCCTGCTTTCTGAAATCACTTGGCATAGACTCCTGAGATCAGTGCCTGAGTTCCAGCTCTTCCACCACACACACCATTTCCAGAGTGTTTTAAATCAGAGGTAATCTCTGCCTTCATTGCCAATCGCCCATTTTTAGTTAGAACGCCTGCGTGGTTGTGTTAGAATATTGTTTGTGTGTGCCCAGTACTATGCTGCATTTTATTGTTAAAATTATCTTTAATGTGTGATAATAAATCACTTCCTTTTCTATAATCTCCGTGTGGGACACCTTTTCTAGACTGAAGAGTGTTCTGATGCATGCAAGGGGTGGGGCTTGGTTCAACTCTGACTAAAAGTCCCATTGGAGCAGAGTGTTTTAGGAATCAGGTGGGTGGGCATTTCACACACAAGGGATTCCCTAATACACATGCCTGTCAACCCTGTGTCAACATGTGAGAATGTAGGCTTCTCAGTTGCTGTTGTGCAAAACATTGTACCAGATTTTCCCTAATCTTTTCTGAACAAGTATACTTTGGCTTTGGTTGCACAAGCTGCATGTTCAGACTAGATGCATTAACAATAGTTGCTTATTATCAACTGTGCATGTGACTGAAACTTGGAAAAACCCTGAACTCTCTGCCTCATGTTATATTGGCACAAATCAAGAGGTATAGAGATCATTGGTGAGATCCTGAAGATGTGCCGTTCATGATCCTAGTTCTGGGTTCACAAAATTTCAATATTTCTGGTGTTTGCTAAGCTATATCAAAGAAAGTTGTATTTCTGATTGCAAAGTATTTAGGAACTCTAAAAATTACACAAAATTATCTGTACTGGTGTGTGGATCAATCTTCTCTAATATTTTTTTTTTTTTAAATAATATTTATTAAGATTTTCAAAAATACAGAAAGTAAAGATTAAAGTACATTCAAAGCCTTATTTTCATACATCCACTTTCCGGGACTCCCCCCTTCCCCCACCCCTACCATATTCCCCTTTCATATTATTGGCTCCACAAGCTCTCAGTTCTAATTGAAACTTAATTTGTTTAGACCATTATTCGAATTTAAAATTTATACACTCCTCATCAATACCCCTAATAAAAGACAAAAGTTCTCTCCCCAGGGCCCACCCCATTTTCATTCCACAATTTCCCTTTTTTTAATGATAAAGACACCCCACACAATAGAACTATAAGAAATAAGAAATAAAAAGTATAATAGATGAGAAAGAGCCAATTCAGAAAAAAAAAGTTGACAAGCCTTTGGATTTTAGTTCTCCCCCCCCCCCTGTCCCCGGTTTAATTTCCCCCTGACCACCAAACCATGTTATCTGCCTGGAATTCTTAAAGTCCATAAATCACCTATTTCCCCCAACTCCTTGCTGGCTTTTTCTTTTTATAATTATTTTTTAAGACATTTAACTTCAAATCTTTAATAAAACTCCCCCCATTGTTCTTTCCAAGTTGTAGTCCAATTTCCTCTTGTTCCGCTGCTGAAACGTTCTAATTCAGAAGTTTAGTAACTCTACAGGGATTATTGTTATTCAGGAACAAAAACTTGCGTTCAGTCCCTTCCTTTCTTCAATAGAAAATTCTATTGTCTCCTTTAGCTGAACACCCTGTAGACAAAATATTATTTCCGTTTTGCAGCTTTCCCAGAAGATAACCAGTCCTGTAAAATTCCAATGGTATTTTTCCACTTACGACCATCTTTGTAATGTCCCGAAATTCCTCTAGGGGGATTGTTGTAGCTTTGTTTTCTCTAGTCCAAAAGTCCGATTGTTATCCATGTTTTCGCCATTTTGTATCCAAGTTTTAACGGGTTATAGCAAATTGTAACAAATTTAACCAGCAAAGTTCTCATAATAAAATCCTCTCTGCTTTCCGACTTTGACAGCTACTTTGACAGCTGTCAAAATCTCCGACTCTTTTCACCAGGCTCTCTCTTCAATCACCCCGGTTCCCAGGGGGGGGGGGTTACGTTTCCCTTCTCCCTCAATTCTTCCTCCAGCACAGTTCTTGTAGTTCCCCATCGTGGAATTCTTAGTTTTTATCAGCAATACAAATCTTTTTGGACCTTGGTTTCCCCATCCTTGTTTTGGAAGGTTTACAGTAGGGAGGGGGACTGACTTCCTTTTTGGATCCCCCCCCCCGCTCGTGTCCAATCCGAAAAAAAAAATTCTTTTTTTCTCCTTTTGAACCCGGTTTCCAAATTACTCACGGGCTGTTGTTAAGAAGTCCGAATTTTCAATGGAAGAAGTCAGCGCTCTCCGCCGGATGGCATGCGGCTTCGCTCGGCAGGGATAGCAGAGGACTCAAAGCACCACGCTTCTCCCCGGCACCCGATCCGTAGCCTTTAAAAAGGCTCCTTCACGAGTCGGGAGGGCGCTAGCGGTGCCAGCCGAGTCTCCATGTCCACGGCCCCCGTGGCCGTGGTTTTTAAGGGTCCCCGCATCGCCGGTGCGGTAGGACCCAGCCCCTGCCGAGCAGGCTCCCTCCGGAGCTCAGAGGGAGTCCGCCATTCGGCGATGGCGCCAACCCGGAAGTCCCAATCTTCTCTAATAGACCAGGACAGATTCTTCGCTGAAACACTATATTCAGATGAACCATTTTAATCATGCCCACTAGGCATTTGGCCTTTCACGCATATAAAAAAATACAATGGAAGTATTATTTAAGAAGCTCAGGCTACCCCAAGAGTTTTTAGTTGGCCAATAAGTAATTACAGAACCATGTAGAAACTGTTCCCCAATGCCACCTTTGCATTACCCATGGCAAATATGTGTTATATGTAGGGCTGCCTTTGAACTGTTTACAATCAACTGAATAATACTTACTTAGCAGAGGTAATAGATCTAATTCTGCACTGAACCAAAACTCAGCTCTCAGGTGGACACCATTGCCCTTATAAGAGAACAAGGGAGGCATTCATGGCGAATTCCAGCACCTCTTTTTCCAGAAAAATAGCACTGGTTGAATCCAACAGGGTACAAAGCCACTGGATCTCAGAATCCTTCAGACTTTCTTTAACAGACTGAATGAAATTTGGATAACACTCAGGGACATCTTGGGCTATGTGGGAATGAATTAGGTGCTGGTGTGACTAGGCCAGGCATCAGCATCATCTCTGATAGCAAGGGCCACATGCATGTGCACACTGAGGCCGTGCACACCCTTCCTCCCATCTCAGTGTGCCTTTCCCTTTTCACTCACTGGATCATCACCTTTGCGTGGTGAGTGGGCTTGCATGTTCCTATGACCCTTGTGAACAAAGCCATGGGGAATCTAATACTCCCAGCAGGATCACCCAAGCCGGTAAGGTCAAAGGGGAGGAGCCAGACAAAGAATGATCCAAGAAGTCCTCAATGGCAGAACAGGTGGATGATAACAAGCGGTATGTTACAACAACTGTGCAGATAGATGAAGACTGCAGCAGATAAGAATCTACTGGTTGTTGTGATACTCAGGCCATCGGAATAGAGCCTTACTGCAAAGACTGTGCGTTGGTCAGCGTGCACTGATCTACACACATAAAACAAATTCACACACAGGCGTCTTCCAAAAACCCAACCCAAACCCCCAAAGTCCCATGGCGAACAGCAAATGGTAACAGGGGCATGATTGTGAAACCTGGAAGCCCCAAGTCATGAACATGGGTAGTGGATACAGATTCAGTCGTTCCGACTCAAGGAATGAGGGAGTTGAGCAGCTCGGCAGCTGTATCCATGACTGATCAGCCCCTTTTAGGATCTACTCTGCTCACCCCAAAAAGAGGGAGGGGCTAGAAAAGGTGCCCTAAACATAGTCTGCCTCCCTTTCCCCCTGACTGGATTACCACACCCAGTGGGGTTACCACCCAGCGGAGGTAAAAGACAATTGAACTTTGGAACATGGAATATATGTACTTTGTTGGATAACACAGATAATGAGCGTCCCGAATGCAGAACTGCCAATCATTGTAAGAGAGCTGCGATATTTTAACATTGGTATTGCACTGCTTCAAGAAACTTGAAGAGCAGGCGAGGGACAACTGAAGGAAGAAAAAGGAGGCTACACATTCTTCTGGAAAGGTCTACCTGAACAAGAACATTGAATACATGGAGAGGTATGATGAATGTTGATGAATGCTTGATAGATCACCGATTAATACGCTCCACAATGGCTATCAATATAATACCCTTAACGCAGGCTTCAAGGAAGGAAACCAAGGCACAAAATGAACACTCAAGCCCTTCAAGATCCTATTAAGCAGGACTGCTTACAAACAACTCTTAAGGACCATCTGCTTTCAGAATTCCCTGATAATATCGAGGAACACTGGACCAAACTAAAAACATCCATTATTGCAGCCTGTGAACAAACTAAGGGGCATTAACTCACCTAGAAACTGTCTTCCCCAAACTCTCAACAATATGTATCTTCTGCATCTTGGTGCCTAAATTATAACATTTGTTTGAGTATTTTAACAATACGGTTATTAACATTTGTGGGAGGTGGGGTTTGCACATATTGTTTGTTCTAATAATAACCCATGCTTATTTTTCAATATTCTGATAATTATTTGTTTGGCTGCAATATTGAATAAATTTATACCAATGAGTCTTGATTTTGCAAATCCTTCTCACAAGGTCTTACGCTATTTTGTGTAGTACTGCTCTGTGCAGATACTTCCTTCGCAGAGAGTTGATATGATTTGTTGTTTCTAATATTTACTGAAGTGGTAAATCTATGTTTCAGCAGTACTGTTTTTGATATTAGGGATGGAATGTGTCACTGATTTAATGTTCCTCCACAAGGGACATTTTTATTACCCATTTATTTTTGAGTATCTTTCGTGGACTGACTGGATGCAAAGGCACCAACTGGGAAACCCCCAAGGGAACCCCCAGAGGAAGAAGGCTCAGAGCCAGGGATTGGTGGTGGGATGACAATGAGTGGTCAGAGGAAGAAAAGGAGCAGGCTTGGAGGAGGAGGTGTCAGAAGCAGAAGAGGCAACAGTGTTTAGTGAGCAGGAAGAGGCTAGGGCAGAGAGCAATCCAGACTCAGAGGCAGGAGAGGAGGAGAGGGCATGAGACAGAGATGAGGTAGGCTGCTGAAGAATCCAGGGAGTCTAGTCATCCTGCTATGACCAGCTCCCCTCCCCCTGGTCTCCCAGAAACTAGAGAGGTATGAAGAGATATGAAGATATGAAGAGAGGTATGAAGAGAAGCAGAGATAGACAAGGTGTTGAAGCCTCAGATTGCTTGGGAAGAAGCCAGGGGATGAGGAAACTAGGGAACAGTGGCAAGGGGGGGGGGCCTTAAGTCCTTGCAGCTGCCTCACTGGGGCAAGACCTACTCAGAAGAGTTGCTGTGATCACCAGGCCTGTGATGTTTGGGTTTCTTCACTGACACCAAGTGTTTTATTTCTGACCTACTCCTGACTCCGGCTCCTGACAGTTTCTCATGAAATAAACTAAGCTAGAAATAATATCAATATATGGTTGTCCATGTGGAGTGGTTTTGTAGGGAGAAACAGTGCATTATGTGAGTCCTACATCAGTTTTGAAGCACTAGAGCGCAACTTCAGTGGAAACACAGCCTGAGAGAGTGCTGCCAGTGGATATTTCTGTAGCCTAAGGCCACATTTCCTAAACTTCTGATATCAGAGGCACTTTTTTCAGAATTAAAATTAGAAAATATATTAATCTTATGCAGTGCTTTTTCCCCTAAAAAAATGTTTAGGAGTACTCACATTAAACACTTGCTTCCATTTGAGACTCAGGAAACACCGTGACAGGAAATGAGGCCACCATCAGGGGTAGCAGCAGAACTGATGATTCACCATGCTAGAATTTTTTGTTTCTTCTCCAGTGAGATTCACAAAATGTTTAGGGGTGTGCATACCCCTGCATCCCCCCACGGAAAAAAAGCACTAATCTTACAAGAGAAAGGGTTTATGTTGAAAGTAAGTAAGAGTAAGAATTACCTTTCCTCACAAGTGCCTACCCTATGTATTTTTTTATATGAATCACTATCCTGGGCTTGCCTACTTACTGGAAACAAGCCAAGACCAGAGATTCATGCAGAGACACCCTCTGATGGCAGATAATTCTGCCCTCTCTCTGTACTAGGAGTCACTGATTGAATACATGTTGTGGAATGGCAGAATTAGCCCCCCTCCAGCTGCAGAGACTGATTGGAAGCAGACATGGTCAGATCAACACATCAAGGAGATGCAACCAAAAACATCCTGTGTAGACTCACAGGAGCCTTTAATTATTTAATATATTTCCTATGGCACATTTGCACATAGCACACTGGGATGTCCTGGCACATAGCGTAGGAATTAAGGGCCCAAAGGAAAGTAAAAGCAAACAAAGGCTAGGCTAAGCAAGTTCACTTTTCATAAATTAGTATATTTTGGCTTCTCTGTGGGGTGTACTAAATGCGTTCCCCCATAAAATATTCTTCATGGCTTTCCCTCTCTTCTTATGCTAGGGGGAGCCAGCTTCATTTTGTCTTCAGCTTAAATGTATTCCAAGCCAAGCTAGACGCCTGAAACTCCTCCATCCCATTGCTGGCTTCTGCACTTGGTTGGATACCAGCCTCCCTCTGAATGTTTGGCGTAAATCCTAAAGACCCAGAGTTATTCCTTCCTTAAGTGGAGAGCAGCTAATTACTTGTTCTGCAGAATAACAGGAAACCCACAGAAGTTCTTACAATGATGAAGATGAAATTTGCCACCTGTGGAAGTTTTGGAACAGCAGTAATCTACACAAAGTTTCCGAATTTAAGCCACAAGATATACATACGTGTGCACACTCTAAAACCCATGAAAGCTTTGTTCCACTGGGTCAAAGCATAATAAAAGTTAAATTTGCCATGCTTTCTAAACACCAAAAGATCAAAAACACCTTCCAAATCATCATGGAAGCAAATCATTCTGCCAATAAGCAGAGCACTGTAGTTGTGGGTAATTTACCTTAATTGCCCTGACATACCATTAACCAAAAATATTTGTGCTTCCATTGGGTTGTGTGGTTTGATAGCAAAATATATTGCTTTAGAAGTGTTGATCCAAATTTGATCCAAATTTGATTGTAGCCTGATTCCACCTCAAGCAAGCAACAGAGTGCTAAACCTAACACTTCAGCTCCTAATATCTTATTGCCAAGATATAATCTCTGTCCCAGCAAAACCCCACCCCTATCCACCAGGTCAGAATATCTTCATAGAAACTCTGACAACCAGAAGGCCCAAATGAAGACAATTCCAACAAGAAAGAAAGGTGGGCTTGCATAAGGAGCTTACAGATGAGCTGAGATTTAAGAAGGGCATGTGTAAGAATTGGAAGAAAGGGAAAACCAGAAGGTTTTCCCTACATGGCCTCTGTCTTCACCCTAAAGCAGACATGTCCAACTGGTTGATCGCGATTGACCAGTAGATTGCGGGAGTAATCCTGGTCGATCGTGGGATTAAATAAAGCGGGCAAGGAATGTCGCTGCCCCCACCACTGGGACCCTCTGCCGCCACCGCCACCGCCGGTGGGAAGGTTGGGCTGGGTGGCAAGTGCAAGGAATGTTGCCAGCCCGGCCTTCACTGCTGCAGCGGCAGCCCTGGTGCTGCATCCCTTTGACAATGGGGGAGGGAGGGGGGCAGGCGCGATCGGGATCCACATCAGGTGTGCAGCTCCTTTTGATGGGGGGGTGAGAAAGGGCTGGCTTGTGGGGGGGGAGAGAGCTGCTTAAGGTGGGGGGGGGAGAGAGAGCGCTGGCTTGGGGAGAGAAGTTGACTGGCTCCTCAGAGAGAGAACTTTTGCCTCCCTTCCCCCCCCTTAAACTCCCCCCTCCCGCGTCCAGATAGCCACCTCCTTCCACACATGCACCCTATGCATGCTCCTTGTCCCTTCAATGACAATGGGTAGATCACTGCCAGTTTTTTATACCGGGAGTAGATCGCAGCCTATTTGAAGTTGGATGTGCCTGCACTAAAGGAAAGCAATGCCCTACCTGGAAATTTTATAATAAATGATGCAAGGGATGAACTGCAGCCCAAGATAGGAAAAGAGGGGTCAGGGAACACCTAGCTACTTTAAATGAATTCAAATCTCCAGGGCATGATAAGCTGCACCCAATGGTACTGTGATAAATTCCTGTGACTCTAATTTATTTTAACTTTTTAATAGTGAATGTTATATTATTGTAGCACATCCTGGGACCTGCTGGGGAAGGGCAGGCAACAAGTACTGCAGCAGCAGCAGCAGCAGCAACGCCCCCAGCATATGTCTGAAGACAAACCCTTATGCATTTGCAGTTGCTCATGTATCAGAGATCCATGTAGGAGGGGTTCAGCTTCAAAGGTCCACAGGTGATCGTCATTCTTATTCAGCACATGAGTGCACTCCAGGTGAGTAACATGTGAGGCTTACACTTTCCAACGTTCCAGGTGTTGCAGGCGTGAGGGGAAAGAGAAGTAAAAAGCAAGAGCCAGAGGGAAAGAATAGAACTCACATTTCCTTGAGTTTTGTGATGCAGCTCTTTCTCTCTCACTCACTCTCTCTCTCTCCACACACTCACACACCAAAAAGAGTACCTACTGTTGTATGGCACCCGAATCTCCAAGTGGGGCAAAATTGCAGGTGTTCCAGGAACTCATCCAAGGTTTGTGTTTCCTTTTGGAAATGAGGGACAGTAGAGACTGTGGGGTCTTTAGGAGATATGGTTTATTTACACATGTATACAACCTGAGCCAGCTCACAGCATCAGCATCCCAAAAGGGTCTTGTTTGTTCCAGAGACACAACCTTGGATTCAAGCAGAAATCAGCCATGGCGTTCTCTCTGCCTTTCAAACTTGCAACTTTTTTCTGTAGGTCACATAACAGCAAACTCTGTCCTAAGCATCTGAGAGCTAGAGGAGGGTGCCCACCCATTTGTCATCTGACACAGAGCCCCCTTTTCCTTGTTCTCACAATGGCCCATCACCCCAGCGGCTACCTCACCAGGAAGCTAGCCTGGCTTGATTAGCTTTTAACACTTGCTAAGATTATTAAAGGAGTCTGGCAACCACAAACTCATAACAATGTGTATATGTGTGTCTAAAATGCATATATTCATGAAAATAACATACTATAATACATTATACGGTATATGGGGAAATTGCTTGCAAAGTTGTACACATTAGACAAACCTGCATATAATGTTCATCAAAACGTTATGAGAAATTGCGAAACTGATATGGAAACACAAAAAACTGAGCTTGAGAGAGGTAAGAACCCATTGCCTTTCCACTAGCAGGTGAAGACCTTGTTCCAACAGACTTTGGGGAACTGACTGCATGTGATGAAAGGGATGATGTCCTACTGCTTTTATCGTAATTGCTGGTATGATTTTAATGGATTTTACATATGTTTATAGTTTCAATTCTATCAATGTTTTTTAAACTTGGTTATCTTATTTTTATCTGTAAGGCACCTTGAGTTCCTTCAGGGTATAAATGAATGCAATGCAATGAAATGAAATGAATAAAGGTGGCAGATTTACTGATCCCTTTTTCAGGGTGCTCCTAGATCTATGATTTATGAACTGCCACCTCCCAGTTTGATCATTGCAATGAGGCAGCCTTTAAAAATGATTATGGAAACTCCAGTTGACCCCCCAAATGGCAGCAACCTTACTAATGGGGATTAGCAGATATGAGCACAATCCTATAAATGCTTCATCATCTGTTCTACATTCCAGTTCATTTCCAACCCACTTCAAAGTGCTTTAAAGTTCTAAATGCTTTAGGACCAGGCTACCTTAAGGCTCCTGTATGTACCGTATTTTTCGCCCCATAGGGCGCACCTATTTTTTTTGGGGGGGGGATAAAGAAAAAAGAATTATTTCCCCCCCCCCAGGCGCGGGGCTGGGGCGGGGGAAGCCCGAGCTTCCCCCAACCCCAGCCCCCAGAACAGGCAGCTCTCTGCAAGCCGTGGGAGAGCTGTGCGAAGTCGCGCAGCTCTCCCACGGCTTGCAGAGAGCTTCCTGAAGCCTGGAGAGCGAGAGGGGTTGGTGCGCACCGACCCCTCTCACTCTCCAGGCTTCAGCGAAAGCCTGCATTCGCCCCATAGGACGCACACACATTTCCCCTTCATTTTTGGAGGGGAAAATGTGTGTCCTATAGGGCGAAAAATACGGTACTTGCTCCTATATATACTTGCTTGGACCTTCAGAATGATGCCAGAGGCCCTTCCACAGGTTCTTCTGCATAAAGAGTCAAGGTGGGTGGCCTCTAGGAAAAGGGCCCTCCTTGTTCCGGCACCCTGGTTATGGGATGCCCTCTGCCATGATGAGGCTTGTGTCATGTGACAAAGACACATGAGAGCAGAAGCAGCAAAGCAGGCTGGGAAGTGCTGGGACTGCACAGTCATTTTGGGCCTACTCAAGTTATTCAGGCCTAACTGCTAACTGTGGAGTCACTCTGACATGTGACTTAGTGGCCAGTTTCTCTTTTGTGTTCTCTGTAAGATGTGAGAGTCTTGTCTGTCTCAGCTGTGAGCAGAGTCTGTATGCAATCTCAGTCAAACTGTTTGGAACCATGTTGTTTATGAAGAAGTTTATTTTAATTCAGTAAAGCTTTTATTCTTTAAAACTATGCATTATTAATTTACGCTGCGCGTCAGCTTGCCCTGCACACAACATCAATACCTCTTTGGCACCAGGTGAAGACCTATTTATTCTCCCAGCCCTTTTAAACACATCTTTTAGTTCTTGGAGCAAATAATTTTAGCTGTTTTATTTTATTTTGCTTGTGCTGATTTTCGCAAATTAACTTTTTTTTTACTGCTATATTTTTTATTGTTTGAATGTTGCATGAGCCACCCAGAGGACAGTGTTAATGAGCAAGCAATGAATGTCTAAATAGGCAATTTTAGAAATAAGTGGGAAGCCTGTTCTGTCATCTGGGTATTTAATGAATACCCAGCTCTAGTTTGCTGCCTAAATATAAAGCAGAATCATTATGAAATAGTGGGTCAGAATTCCAAATCCCCATCTGTCTTGTGTTCATCTTTTGTAAATAAGCCAAGTCACCGTATTTAGCTTGTTCACATCAGGCAATTAATAGTGACTCAGCAGCTTTTCTGAGCTCTTGATTTTGATCAGGTAGGAGCAACAGTCACAGTGAGGCGGTAGTGCAGAGCCACCCTCCTGGCTTTCAGCCACTTCCTGGGATGGGCGAGGGAAGGGTGCTGAGGTCTGCACTATGTGGGGAACTGGCAGAGCCCACTGGCACAGCGTTGCACTGGCTGCTCCTGCAATCACATTCTCCTTGAGGGCGAAAAGGACATCAAACTTAGCCAAAGCACTTGCTCACCCTTTGCCTCTTCAGTAAGGGTAAACATTTTATAAACACTGGGTGGAATTCAACTGAAACCATGCACTAATGCAAGGATTAGCAGAAGTGCTTCAGGATTTTGCCCCTTTCCTCCCCAGTGTACTCTCCTTGCTGTCTCCAGAGGGTTGGGGGAATCCCCAGAACAGATTTAGGGGGTGCACCTGGGGATGAATGGTGAATAACTTCCACTGCACACAGAAAAATTATTTGTGCCTTAGTGTTAAAACAACCCTTTGCTGGCTTCATTGCCCATAGTAAAAAATGATGACTTTGTTTGAATGTTCCTTCTACCTTATGGAGCATTTCTGGCTAGAAAAAAGAATCTTCTTTTCTCTTTCGGATTCTGCAGCCGGATATTTAGAACTAGAGACTTCTGGTGTAGGAAGTGTGTTGTTTTCTTTACCTAGTTATGAATTTGTTTTTAAAACATGACTTCTTACACCATATTGAAAAACATGCACCTTGGAATCTTGTTATTGCTTATTTGTACTTTGAGTGACTTTTGTGCACATTTTCCCCATCTCTCCTGGTGGATTGGTGACAGTAATGCTCACTTCTTTTCCATGCCTAAAATCACCATCAATTAGAACTTTTAGAACAAGAATGACTAACTTAATTTGAACTGCAATCTTAGTGAGAACAAGGATCAGTCAAGCTTTAGACTGTCTAAACAAGGTCTTTCATGCTTTCAGAAAACTTCTGACAAAAGATTTTGCTGAGTTTCAAAATATGATGCTGGAACTCAAAGACCCCCCAAGGCATTGTTCAGAGCTGCTGCATCAATGCACTACATTTTGAAAATATCTGAGAAGCACGTCAGGAACGTGGCAATAAGCAGCACTCAATAGTTGTTATATGGCCCCTCCCTCTTCTTCAATCTCCCCCCACTCTTTGCCCTGTCTGCTCTTCACACCCACCCTGCACCCCACCCTCCCCCTTCTCCTTCCCCTCCCCCCAGCCACAGTATGATGGTGACGCTCACAGCAGAGGCTGCTGCCTCCTCCCCTTCTGGCTGCCCCCGCTTGAACACACTGCAGAGACTAAAGGGAACCAACACTTGCACAACCGCACACAGCACATTCAGAGAGAGAGACACACAGGGCAGCCAAGGGGAAACGGGGCAACCTGTGGACTGAGAGCGGCAACTACAGCCTCAAACAAGGGCCTCCGTTTCCTCGCCACTGCTGTCTCAGCCTCCTGCTTTTCACATCCCCCCTTTCAGCCACGGTTGTTTTGTTTGCTCTCCCCACCCTCTATATACCTTATTGCATGATTTGGGGTAAAATAAAAAGGTGCCACTACTGTGTACCGTTGAGTACCACCAAGGGGGAGGGGCTTATTGGGTTGTTGTTGTTTTTATTTAATTATGTATTTTGTGGTTTTATATCCTGATTTTATCCTGTGAACTGCCTTGAGACCTGTGGGTATAGGGCGGCCTATAAATTCAATAAATAAAGCAAGCAAGCAAGCACTGGTTATTATGGCGGAAAAAGCTCTATGATGCCAGGAGACTGTCGTTAAACCATATTGTGAGTCCATTGTTAAACTGTGGTACATAGACTTTCCATTAAAAAAACATAATCAGTGACCACAGTGATCTCAAATATCCAGTTTAAGACTAGCCCTAAAAAAATGTTTCAGAAATGAAAATGGCTAATCTATGTCTATACTTCTATATAACATGTGGACATCAAACTTTTTAAATATCGTAGCCAAATGTTTACATAGTAGAGTTTAGTAACCTTCATGCTAACTATTAATGAATATAGAAGCACCTCAATTAATTAGCCCAAAATGTTGCATCTCTTTAGTCTGAAAAGTCCCATTTTTGCTCTCCAGATCTTAGTGATAGCATCCTTCTTTGCAAGCAATATGGCCCCAGACTGCCACTCACTCCCTCAAACTAGCTACTGCTTTGGGAGGCAATGAAACGTGGCACTTGGGTCTGCCCCTTCTTCAGGACAAGAGGGATTTCCCTTCCATTACTTCTGTATGTAAAGACAAAGAAACAAGGGTTAAGCCAACATGGTTCTGTTTTTTGGAGATGTTTATTTCCACTCCTGCTCTGGTTCACAGGGCATGTAAGCAGGATCAGAAAAATGCTGCGTTCATTTTGTTATCAAGTTCTGGCACGGTGATTTCCAAAGGCAGGCCCCTACACCAGAACATCATGATTGCAAATGAATTTCTGCTGCGATAGAGCTAAATCTCAGCTTGACTCTCACAGCAAAAAGGCTCCTTGCTTCAGCCGTGATGCTGGGGCCCCAAATGCCAGTGCTCAGAATGTCTTTAGCATTTCAGTGTGTATATTGGCTGCTGGGTGTTCAATTTTTCAATTAAGGATAAAAACAGCTTTAGATAAATTTGCTAAACTGGACAATGAGGTTCTTGTTCTTTAGGTAGAATTTTTATTTAAGCTTTGCATTGATGTTTAGATTTTTCTTTCAAGAAGAGTGTACTCTGATCTGGAATTAGGCCATACTGTGTTTACACAAAAATTTAGACAACTTTATTTTCAGTGGAGCAGACATTTCTCAAAGACACTGAAAAGCTCATACAGCAGTAGGAAAGTCTTCCTCCTACTCTTGAACCCCATGGCTGAGTGAGATGAAGCCCAGGAAGCATAATTTGTGAGGAGTCGATAGAAGCAGAATAGGCTGAGGAATTATGAGCTTTATACCCACAGATTCCATGTTTTAAAAGCTGTAAGATGGAGACACCATTTAGAAATTGTACTGTATTGTAAAACTGAGTATCCAGGAAGATAGTGTGTTTACTGGGAACAGCTATTGACAATGGCCACTTACCTAGTTTGGGATGGGCGGCAGTTGCAACCTGTTGCAGCAGCTCTGCTACTCCCTGAAGCAGCACCATTATGCCTGCAACAGTTGACTTCCTCCCCAGCCGCCACAGAGCATTTTGGGTTCCCTCCTGACCCAATTTTGAGATTTGGCCAGTACATCGTGGCCTGGGGGGTGGGGCTTTCATTCAGAATCTTAGCACATTCATTCAGGTACTCTGACAGGGATAGAAATTGTGTGAATGTCTGGATGCATGATGACACGGTGATATGTCCATAACAATGTTTCCTGCTTGGCAGGGGGTTGGACTCGATGGCCCTTGTGGTCTCTTCCAACTCTATGATTCTATGATTCTATGTCCTTAGGCTGTTTTGACCATCACAGATCCACCTTCCCAGCCAGTATTTGATAGTTTCTGTATCATGTTGTTCAAGCACCATGCTGCGCACCAGATTGATTTGGAGTGTGTGTGTCAGGATTTTGAACAACAGCATTATATGGAAGTGCGTGCCTGGATTTTTCACCCTTTCCACCCCATCTATCTTTCTGACCAATCCTCCAGTTGCAGCAATGCTCCTACTTGGAATCTTGGTCATGTCCAAGTACCGACGGTAAACCTGGGGCTGTGCTGAGCTGTGATATCTTACGCACAAGTAATCATATGGCACCTGCTGTATAATACCCTTATATGGCAGGGTGTTCTTTGCAAGTGCAATAACAAGTATTGGATCTTCAGGCAAGAGAGTGTCCTTCTGAACTCTGCACCTGCCACTCACAGGACATTTGTCATAAGTAGTTGACTAGGTTCATGATGATCAGATCGATCATATCTCATAGTGACATCTGCATATTGATGAAGAGCAGTTGCATGTTTTCAGTTGTCCAGCTCTCACTCTTGCTACTCCAACTTTTCTTTCAATGATAATCATTGAAGCACCTCTTGTAAGAGCATTGCATTATTACTGGTCCTTTGACTCAACCCATGAACTGTGACGTGACCATGTTGTTGAACTTTTTTTTTTTTTGGCCCAACGCTTCCGATATGGACTGCCATACGCCCAGGTTTTCCCAGACATTTTAGCCACTTTTCGGAGATTCCACCTGGATGTCATTTTCGAAGGATGAATCTCGGCTATGTCTGGGAAATTCCAGACATATGGCAGCCCTAAGTTTCTTCCAGAAGTTTCTTCATAATCCTATGCTATTGCTTCCCTTTTTCCACAGCAAAAGCCTCACCTCAGAAATAGGACATGTTTGTGGTCTTTGCATTATTTTATATACTATTGGAAATATATTAGAAATACAGCCTTAATTTATTTTATAAAATTTCCAAACTGCTTGATTGATAAAAACCTCAAAGCAGTTTTAAAAAGATAAAACAGTAAGATAAAATAAAAACACAACTCTACTGTAAAACATTAAAAAAAAAGAAAGCAGATTAAAATTCCTTAAACTTTCTAAGCAGCTGGGTAGGCTTGCCTAAATAAGAATGTTTTAAGCAGGCACCAAAAAGAGTTCAGTGAAGGAACCTTCTGGATCTCAATAGGCAGGGGGTTCCCAAGTGTTTGTGCTGCAACGCTAAATGAGGCAAGATTCCAATTTCTAAACTTCCTTTCACACTACATGACAGACTCACTGGTGTGATTTAAATTCAGAATAGGTAAAGGTAAAAGTAACATTATTAAAGATTCTGTTGTGAGAAAAGAGCGATAGATAATGCGACAGAACTGCTAGATTTATAATCAGTAACATTAATTAAATAAACCCAATGCGTGAATGCAGCTGTAGCCAACACAACTCCATCATCTTACAGTGCTAAACCTCAAGGAACATAAGAGCTAATTTTTAAATATATATATATATTAGGATAGTAAAGGTAAAGGTACCCCTGCCCGTACGGGCCAGTCGTGTCCGACTTTAGGGTTGCGCGCTCATCTCGCTCAAGAGGCCGGGAGCCAGCACTGTCCGAAGACACTTCCGGGTCACGTGGCCAGCGTGACAAAACTGCAGCTGGCGAGCCAGCACCAGCGCCGCACACAGAAACGCCGTTTACCTTCCCGCTATAAAGTGGTACCTATTTATCTACTTGCACTTAGGGGTGCTTTCGAACTGCTAGGTGGGCAGGAGCTGGGACCGAACGACGGGAGCTCACCCCGCCGCGGGGATTCGAACCACTGACCTTACGATCAGCAAGTCCTAGGCACTGAGGTTTTACCCACAGCGCCACCCGCGTCCCATTAGGATAGTACAGTACTCCAATTGTTGTTGTTTAGTCATTTAGTCGTGTCCGACTCTTCGTGACCCCATGGACCAGAGCACGCCAGGCACTCCTGTCTTCCACTGCCTCTCGCAGTTTGGTCAGACTCATGTTTGTAGCTTCGAGAACACTGTCCAACCATCTCATCCTCCAATTAGACTAAGAAAAATAACAAAATGGCTATTTATTATTGTTTGTTGTAAAATCTGTCATTATTTGAAACCCAGTTTGATTATACACATATGTACACACAAACAGAAACACCTTGCCTCATGGGTGGGCTGGCCCTGATGCCAGGTGTGAACCTGGCTCCTTTGGCATCCTCCAACAGTGAGTTACGGCTCCTTCTCCAAAAATCTCATCTGTGACATAGCTTGTGATGGCTTATCCACATGATTCATCCACATACCAGAGTAATCAACAAGCAATTTGTCTCTTGAATGCAATTTACAGTGGTACCTTAGGTTAAGAACTTAATTTGTTCTGGAGGTCCATTCTTAACCTGAAACTGTTCTTAACCTGAGGTACCACTTTAGCTAATGGGGCCTCCTGCCGCCGCAGCACAATTTCTGTTCTCATCCTGAAGCAAAGTTCTTAACTCGAGGTACTATTTCTGGGTTAGCGGAGTATGTAACCTGAAGCGTCTGTAACCTGAAGCGTCTGTAACCCGAGGTACCACTGTACACAACATGACGTGTGCTGTCACTCATCACTTGTTCTCCTTGCCTTTCCCATTATTCTGTCTTGCCCCATTGTCAGAGCAATTTTAGTGGCAGGGTGTGATCTCCTTCTGCTTTTACTGTCTAGCGTCACAGACACTGATGCTGCTGCAGTATCAATTCCAGATTTTATCATTCTAAAGAAACAACTCTTTAAATAATAGAACCTATTGCTTTGAATATCTCCTATCTAATTCAGATTGGCAAAGAGAGAAATATTAAAAGTAAAAATGCTCCAAAAATGAATTACTGAGAACATGGAAAGCATTACATTTTTGTGTGTGCAAAGGATTCACTAGCTAAAGTTTATGGGTTGTAAACTGTCTGCATAAAACTTTGCGGAGGGGTTTTCTCTCCCTCCAGTTAGTCTAGATTGGCAGGGCAAACAAAGGTGCTCCCCCTGCAGACAGACGATGCTGCATTCCGAGATGCTCTTGCTAATGCCCTGCCGTGTTTGGGTCTCTCTCTCTCTCCTTGGCCACAAACCCACAGCCATAACACAAAGCAGGCCTTATTTTTTGCAACCTAAAGGGACATGTTGATTATTTATATATTTTGCTTTATGGGCTACCACCATGGTCAAGGGCTGAACCAAGCTGTGAAAACACCTTTTATTCCATTAAAAAATTACATCTCCCACTGTCTAAACATAAGTTTAATAAGCTTCTCTCTGTCCATGTTTTATTACTGTCACTTTGACTGCCTTAAGTCTATCACCAGGTGCTTTTTAAAAGCAGCACTCTGGAGCAACTTGAGGAATAAAACATTGCTTTGGTATCTCTGGATCTTGTAATTTTCCAGCTAAAAAACCCAGACTATTTCTAAGAACTGTAATGAAAGGTATTTACAACACAGTTTTATGTTCCACGTTTTAGCTTGTTTTGCAGAACAATTCTGTTGCATGAATAAGGGAGGATGTAAAATACATTTGTCTGTGTTGTTGACACATTCCTCATTGTTAGAGAGAAGTTTTACATTGACTAGCTCAATGCCATCCACATGGTGAGGATAAAGTGAGCAGCCCACTGTATTCATGTGGGCCCTTGGGGCAATCTAGAACCCTGCATGATCTGGGTTCTAGCTTACACAGGTAGCCTATGTGTGTACAGCAGGCCCCCCACTTCAGAACTTCAGCCCCAATGCACAGGGGTTGGTACAGCCAGTCATTGGGTTGTTTCTTGAATTTGAGGGTTCAAGTTTCAGCAAGCAGAACTGAAGTGCTTCCTTTTCCATTTTTACAGTGGGAACTGCAAATGTAGTATATTAACTGATTAGACCTTGCTGGAAAATAACTGTCACTTTACAGACAAAATGGAGAGTCTTGAGTCATCGTGATCATGTGGGAAATAAAATGGAGATAAATGGTGCTCTCTGGCAACAACATGGTATAATCATCTCATACATATGCAGCCTCACAGATGCACACGTAATGTGGAATGCTCTACACAGACAATGATAAGCTACAAGGGGCAGCATTCTATGCATAATAATAAAAAGAAAATTCAGCGTGGTGCAAGAGTCTCAACATGTTTTGATCCAGAGCTCTGATTCAAGGGATGAATTTAGGTCTTGCCAAATTTTTATACAAATTTAAACAGCAATTAAAATGTGTCACAACCTCTAATATTGTATGGCATTATTTAATACACAAGCTGCTGTCTTATGTGTAGAATAAACAAGTAAGTACAGGTTGTCTTTTCTCTTTGCTACTTTATCTTTGTGCAACAACACAATATAGGAGGGATTCACCTAACCAGCCCCTGCTCAAGGTCTCCCACTTGTGTAAGGGGGCTTTACTCTTCTCTCCCTGGGTGCCCCCTGTGGTGCCTTTATTTATTAAAAATTGACTGGGGGGATTGGGGGAACCCCCAGAACAACATGTGGGTTGGGGTGGGGGGTTGTTGCACCTGGTCAGCTGCAATGCTTTCACAGATGGACGGATTGGAAGAGTGTGACACTGAATCCTACCCTATGGGTTTTCTTAAAGGAATTGAATTAAGCTTATTTTTAATGAACAGAGAAAAATGGGTGAGAAGAACAAAGTGCTCGTTAATTAAGTTAATTAAGCTAAGGTGTTATTAAAGTACATTGATAGTATTATCATGAATGAGACGATAACTAATGCAGACAATACTACACATCATTTGAGCTTGTGTCAAACTGAATGGTTCATATTATTTGTATAAGTGCCAACTTGTCATCTTAAAGTACATATTTCTTTCTTTTTGTATGCTATGCTTATGGTGAAGAGCTGTGTTTCAAAGCACCATAGGCAATTTGAATAAATATTGACTTGCACCATTTTGGCTTTTTGCTTATGTGATGCTTGATCTATAGGCACCATACCTCTATGTGATATTCCCTTCCACAGCTATCAAGCCCCAAAAGCACATTGACTCTCCTCCATTTTGATAATAATACCGAGAAGATACTCTTATGGAAATCAAAACCACATTGCCTCTTTTTAAAGTTTAAGAAGAACAAGAAGACTCCCCCTAACCAGGCAGGCCTGGTCTGCCAGGAGTGGATAAGAAATGTGCCAAAGGCTACAGGCTCCTGGCACGGGAGCCCTGCTTCATCCCGCTGAGGAGTAATAATTTGACACCTCTGAAACAGCAGGACCTCATACTCTGACAACTGAAGCCTTGTTCTATATCCCCTAAGCCATTCAAACACATTACAAAAAAATCACAGTCAGCAACATCCATGGTGGATTCCCCCCCCCCCCCAGCAGTTCTCTCACCACTCTGATGTGGGCTCAGAGATAGACTCTGTGGTATCACGGTTAAGTTTTTCATTTATTTTTCCATGCTTACCTACACAGAATGAAACACTCCCTTTTAGACGCCAACCCAAATTATTCAAGAATACTTTTGACAGCTGCCAAGTAATTTATAACGATACCTTCTTAACACCTTTTCAAAACAGACCTGACAACCCAAAGGAGAAAGGCTCTTTCCCCACACTTCTATTATATAGTAATGCTGAACCATACCAAGAGGATTTCATTTAAACCAGTGTTCCTCCCTCCCTCCTAGATTCACAGAACGACTTCACAGGACCTCCCCACTTACAAAGCTCCTCAATTTACTTTAGCTTTCCTCCCAAGTCCTGAACGCCAGCTGATGAGCGAACAAGGCACTTGATACCAGGTGACAAAAAAACCATGTTTCCTGTCACAATGGTTTGTGGGAATGCAAAAATGGAAGGGTGTCTTAAGATGGATCTGATTTGAAAGAGGAGAGAGACCTGATGGACTTGCATGCAGTTCTTCATCTGTGTCCATAATCTAATTTAAAGGATAGTTCTTTAAGAGAGCAACATACTATACTGTAGTGCAGGTTTCCACAACCTCGGCCCTCCAGATGTTTTGAGACTACAATTCCCATCATCCCTGACCACTGGTCCTGCTAGCTAGGGATCATGGGAGCTGTAGGCCAAAAACATCTGGAGGGCCAAGGTTGAGGAATCATAGAATCATAGAGTTGGAAGAGACCACAAGGGCCATCGAGTCCAACCCCCTGCCAAGCAGGAAACACCATCAGAGCACTCCTGACATATGGTTGTCAAGCCTCTGCTTAAAGACCTCCAAAGAAGGAGACTCCACCACACTCCTTGGCAGCAAATTCCACTGTCAAACAGCTCTTACTGTCAGGAAGTTCTTCCTAATGTTTAGGTGGAATCTTCTTTCTTGTAGTTTGGATCCATTGCTCCGTGTCCGCTTCTCTGGAGCAGCAGAAAACAACCTTTCTCCCTCCTCTATGTGACATCCTTTTATATATTTGAACATGGCTATCATATCACCCCTTAACCTCCTCTTCTCCAGGCTAAACATGCCCAGCTCCCTTAGCCGTTCCTCATAAGGCATCGTTTCCAGGCCTTTGACCATTTTGGTTGCCCTCCTCTGGACACGTTCCAGTTTGTCAGTGTCCTTCTTGAACTGTGGTGCCCAGAACTGGACACAGTACTCCAGGTGAGGTCTGACCAGAGCAGAATACAGTGGTGCCTCGCAAGACGAAATTAATCCGTTCCGCGAGAGTCTTCGTCTAGCGGTTTTTTCGTCTTGCGAAGCAACCCTATTAGCGGCTTAACGGATTAGCGCTATTAGCGGTTTAGCGGCTATTAAAGGCTTAGGGGATTAGCTGCTAAAAGGCTATTAAAGGCTTAGCAGATTAGATTAAGGGGGGGGGGGAGCGAAAAAAAAATCTCTAGACTCGCAAGACATTTTCGTCTTGCGAAGCAAGCCCATAGGGAAATTCGTCCTGCGAAGCAACTCAAAAACGGAAAACCCTTTCGTCTAGCGGGTTTTCCGTCTTGCGAGGCATTCGTCTTGCGGGGCACCACTGTACAGTGGCACTATTACTTCCCTTGATCTAGATGCTATACTCCTATTGATGCAGCCCAGAATTGGATTGGCTTTTTTAGCTGCCGCGTCACACTGTTGGCTCATGTCAAGTTTGTGGTCAACCAAGACTCCTAGATCCTTTTCACATGTACTGCTCTCAAGCCAGGTGTCCCCCATCTTGTATTTGTGCCTCTCATTTTTTTTGCCGAAGTGCAATACTTTACATTTCTCCCTGTTAAAATTCATCTTGTTTGTTTTGGCCTGCTGTAGTGGGTATTTTCTGTGTCTTTAAAATACAACTAAAAAAGGTAAAGGGACCCCTGACTATTAGGTTCAGTCGTGGCCGACTCTGGGGTTGCGGCGCTCATCTCGCTTTATTGGCTGAGGGAGCCGGCGTACAGCTTCTGGGTCATGTGGCCAGCATGACTAAGCTGCTTCTGGCCAACCAGAGCAGTGCACGGAAACACCATTTACCTTCCCGCCGGAGTGGTACCTATTTATCTACTTGCACTTGACATGCTTTTGAACTGCTAGGTGGGCAGGAGCTGTGACTAAGCAACAGGAGCTCACCCCGTTGCGGGGATTCGAACCGCTGACCTTCTGATTGGCAAGTCCTAGGAGGAGGATATGGGAAGAGGGAAGTTTTTGAAACTCACAAGGGCATATAGTCTAAATATAGTCTAAAAGCCTATATTTCCACACTTTACTTTGCTGCATATTTTGTGATTTTAAATCTCTGCTGGGGTTCTTTCACAAAATAGTACTTTCCCTAAACTTGAATCCTATCATCCAAGGAATTCTCATTTTTAATAACTTTTTTGTTTTTTAGGACCAACACTCTGAACATAATTTGTGGAGTGATCAAATATGTGACAGAACTGTGCAAAATTATTACAGTGGTACCTCGGGTTAAGTACTTAATTCGTTCCGGAGGTCCGTACTTAGCCTGAAACTGTTCTTAACTTGAAGCACCACTTTAGGTAATGGGGCCTCCTGCTGCTGCCGCGCTGCCGGGGCACAATTTCTGTTCTTATCCTGAAGCAAAGTTCTTAACCTGAAGCACTATTTCTGGGTTAGCGGAGTCTGTAACCTGAAGCGTATGTAACCTGAAGCATATGTAACCTGAGGTACCACTGTATTATTATTATTATTATTATTATTATTATTATTATTATTGCATGATCCCAGGATGAGCCTTTGTGCACCTGTGGAGACAAACTGTGTTCGTTGCAAGGTTCCATTTACTTTTCTGCTCCAAGCTATGGAAGCAGTAACTTATCTTGATCTATAAATTTTGTACATGACGATCTAGCGTAATTAGGTGCAATTTTCTGTAATCTTATATACCTATGTAACACTGACATCACCATTATGTACTTGTGGACCAGGGTCTTTTCCCAGTCTATAACTGTTAGTATATTTGTGGTGCCAGAATAAGGTTGTCAGCACCTGAGACTCAGGCACACAGCTTGTGTTAACCTTCCTGCCTTCTTGATCTCTCTTCCTTCACTATGTGGTTTTGTTCTTCAGATGGAAATGAACATACTTTGAGAATAGCAGATTATCAAGTCTATTTGTAAAAACTACCAATTAGCAGGAGGAGACAACTTTTTAGCCACATGCAACAAAGATGACCTCTTTGTCAGGTCTCACTTGCAGCAGGTGATGTCTGCTTATGGTCTACTTTTACATTACCTCAAAAATAAACAACCAATTCCTTTGGCTGGTTTCCTTCCTTGAACACAGACATGGAACGTTCTGTACAAGGAAGTGCTCACAATAATTTGAAGGGAGCGTCTCTAACGAAGTTACCAGTAACTGATGCATCCATGATATCGTTTGAAAGGGAGGAGACATACATTGTTTTTCAGCAATGTGAGAAATAGCAGCACAATACATTTGGAATATCCCACTGATGCAAGTTAAGAAGGAATATATTTTTGCAACATGGATGGAAAACCTATGTAATGTATTGGTATCCATGAGATACAGCAGCAACATATCTTCCAAGAGTTCAAACAACCAGAAGTGTTATGCTTTTAAAAAATGCAACAAAAATACACTTGACTTCTTTACTGATGACTTCAAGTCAATGCTTATGGGGACATTTTTAGAATGTTATTACCTTTTTAAATTGGATCCTGATTTCCTGCAAAGAAATCTGGATGTGAAGCCTTAGGGAGCGATAGCACCCTAGGAGATGCAGACCTGCACCAAATCTTCATAGTGTTTCCAAGACACAACATATGGGAAACAGCTGTTTCTTGGACGCTTCAGAAGCTATTTAAAGAAATAATAATAATAATAATAATAATAATAATAATAATAATAAAATTTTTTATTTCTACCCCACCCTCCCCGGCCAGAACCGGGCTCAGGGCAGCTAAAACTAATAAAATTACAATAAAACATAATAGGAAAAGGGGGGGAAAGCAGTTAATTAAAATACGGTTTAAAATACAATTTAAAATGCAGCCTCATTTTATTAGTAGCCCATAAATCAAAACCATAAGGGGAGGGAAACATGAGGGTCAGACTGAGTCCAAACCAAAGGCCAGGTGGAACAGCTCTGTCTTGCAGACCCTGCAGAAAGATGTCAAGCCCTGCAGGGCCCTAGTCTCTTGTGACAGAGCGTTCCACCAAGTTGGGGCCAATACTGAAAAGGCCCCTGGCCAATCTAACCACCTTGCGGCTTGGGGCCTCCAAAGTGATGTTAGTTGTGGACCTTAAGGTCCTCTGGGGGGCATACCAGGAGAGGCGGTCCCGTAGGTACGAGGGTCCTAGGCCGCATAGGGCTTTAAAGGTCAAAACCAGTACCTTAAACCTGACCCTGTACTCCACCGGGAGCCAGTGCAGCTGGTATAGCACTGGATGAATGTGATCCTGCGGCAAAGACCCCGTAAGGATCTGAAGATTTATTGCTCAGAGAGATAAAGTCCAGCAGGCTTCCCTGCGCGCAGCATGCATTTCCAGACCTCCGAGCAAAGCAGAGTAAACACACAGCGACCAGGTCCTTGGCTTTCTGTCTTCTGTGCAGCAGTGTGCATAAATCAAGACCTTGCGCAGCTTTACTAAGCTAAAAGCGATTTATTTTACAGCAGCATAGATCAGCCATTGTCTAACACACAAAGCATGTCTGCATCAGACAAAAGTGAAACTAGACTGAAACAAAGAAAAACAGACCCCGGAAATGAGGCAAGGTCCCTCCACCCCACAGTAGGGCAGGACACACACTCTGAGCTGTTTAACCCTGTAAGCTCAGGTTCTCCTCACAAAGGAATCTCACCGTTGCATTCTGCACCCGCTGGAGTTTCTGGGTCAGCTTCACGGCCAGCCCCGCGTAGAGCGAGTTACAGTAATCAAGGCTGGAGGTGACCGTCGCATGGATCATCGTGGCCAGATCAGGGCGAGAAAGGTAAGGGACCAACTGCTTGAAATGGCAGAGATGGAAAAATGCCACCTTTGCTGTGGCTGAAACCTGCGCCTCCATGGAAAGGGAGGCTTCAAAGGTTACACCCAAGCTCTTGACAGAAGGCGCTGGCACTAATTTGAGCCCCCACAAGAGATGTGAGTTGGCCCCCCAACCCCATGTTGTCCCGACCCAGCCAAAGGACCTGTCTTCGAAGGATTTAACTTCAACCGGCTCCCATGCAGCCATCCAGCCACAGTTTCCAAGCATCTGGTCAGTGTGTCCAGGCCGAGTCAGGGCGGCCGTCCATCAACAGATAAAGCTGGGTGTCATCAGCATATTGATGACAACCCAGCCCAAACCCCCAGACAATCTGGGCAAGATACTGAAGATACTGAAAAGCATTGGGGAAAGGATTGCGCCCAGTGGGACTCCACACACCAAGGAGTGCCGCGGCGACAACTCCCTCCCTAGCGCCACCCTCTGTCCCCGACCTGAGATAAAGGAGTGCAGCCATTGTTGGACTGTGCCCTGAATCCCCACATCAGCAAGGCAGTGGTCCAAAAGTTTGTGACCGACCATATCGAAGGCTGCTGACATGTAAATGCATGATCTTTAAATCTCTAGACAAAAGGGACAAATTGTTGCTTTAGATATGCTATTAAAGTTAAAATGGAATGTAACCAAACCAAAGGTGAGAAAAAAAGTTTTTGGAAAGGAAGAGATGTGTGGAAAAATGCTAAATGTCATCTCAGTATGTAAACCAAAATAGTAGCTTTTAAAGGGGGAAATGACTTCATTTCCCATCTAATAATTTCATTAAAAGATGCAAACTTGTCAAAAGTTCTAGATTCCTTCATAGAGAAAATTGGTTTTTAAAAACCACACAGACTTTGTTTTCCTTTCTGACTGCTAACAGTTCAAAGCTTTCAAAAGCAGAATTTACATCAAATGATATTATATTTTTGCCTAACTTGCTCCTTCAACTGTTTCCAGATCCTTGATCATCTTGATTGCCCTCCGCTGCACATGTTCCAACTTGTCAATATCCTTCTTAAATTGCAGCACCCAGAACTGGACACAGAATTCCAGGTGTGGCCTGACCAAGGCAGAATACAGTGGTACTATGACTTCCCTTGATCTGGACACTACTTCTGTTGATGCAGCCTAGAATAGCATTAGCTTTTTTGTAGATGCATCATATTGTTGACTCATGTTAATCTTGTGGTCCACTAAGATCCCTAGATCTTTTTCACATGAACAACTAGTAAACCAGATGTCTCCTGTCTTGTATTTCTGCAGCTGGTGCAGAACCTGACATTTGTCTTAACTGAAGATCATTTTGTTAGCTTGGATCCAGTTCTCCAATCTGTTAAGGTCATATTGAATCCTGATTCTGTCTTCTGCGGCATCAGCTACCCCTTCCAGTTTGGTATTGTCTGCAAATTTGATGTGCATTCCCTCAGTTCCTTCATCCCAGTTATTTATAAAAACTTTGAACAACAACAGGTCTCACCCCTTGTCATTTTTCCCCAGGTAACGAGGAACCATTAATGAGTACTTTTTGGGTTTGGTCAGTCAGCTACAAATCTACCTAACAGTTAGCTCATTCAATCCACATTTTACCAGCTTCTTCACATGAATATCATGGGGGACTTTGTCAAAAGCCTTACTGAAATCAAAATACACTATGTCCACAGCAGGCATGTCCAAAGTCTGTCCCGGGGGCCAGATGTGGCCCGCCAGTCAGTTTAATCCAGCCGCACCGGCAGTTTCTTTCCTGGGTGTGGGCGTGGGCGGCGGTTCCACTGGGCAGTTATTCGCTGTGGATTGCTAACCTGCCCACCGGTCGGCTCTCGCAGCTGCTCACTGTGCGGCTCTTGGAGCCATTCGTTGGCTCACGCATGTGCCTTGCTGTTTACCCTGGTCGTTGGCCGGCTCACGCATGCACCCTGCGTGCGGCTCGAGAACCCGTCCAGCTGTCGTCTTGCGTATGTGCCCTCCTTTCTATTCCTGTTGGTTGCTTGCTCACACTAAATAAATAAATAAATAAATAAATTTTATTTGTATCCCGCTCTCCCCAGCCAAAGCCAGGCTCAGAGCGGCTAACATCATATAAATAAGACAATATGCATAATACAATATACAATATGCAAATTAAATAACATTCAACATTCATTAAAACAATATAGAATAATATTAAATATCAGCATTTCAAAATTAAACAGAAATCCACCCAACAGTTACAATAAGTAATTTCTAAATTCCAATCAATAAAACAACAGCAAACCACAGTGCACGACATAATACAATACAAAATGAGAAGCAGAGACTGGAGGGTGGAGCAAGGCAGGTGGAAGGAGGCCTTGCCTGATGAAGTCTCTCCCCTCACACTGGCGCCCTGTGTGCAGCTCTAGGTCCTTGTCCACCCATCAGCTTTTGCATGCGCTCGCCTCTGTATCCTGTCCGTCTGCTGTCTCTCACAGGCGGCTGGCTAGCGTTCGGCCTTCTCTCCCTTTGTGCTGCCTGCAATCCGAGCCAAAAGGTATTCTTTGACTAATCCTTAAAAAAGGTCCGGGGGGGGGGGGGGGAATCCTAAAAAAAAGGTCAACAACTTTGGTTGGACCTCACGCATGCTCACTTCATCAAATCTGGCCCTCTTTGAAAAAAGTTTGGACACCCCTGGTCAACCAAGCTTGTACCTCCATCAAAAAAAGAAAAGAAATGAGATGAATTTGGCATGACTTAATTTTGAGAAACCCATGCTAGCAATGTTATCCTTTTATTATCCTTGTTTTGAGCACATTATTTTATTGGTTAGTTTTATTGCATCCATAGATGCATAGATGTCTGCTAGAAGATATCTCCCAGGGCCAGCCCAAGACATCTTGGCTCCTGAGGCAGACCCCAAAATCACACACTGCTCCCTGCCGTGGGTAAAGAAAGAGCTACATCAGAAACAAGGGGAAGAAGGATTAGCTTGGGATCTGCTGCCCTGGTAGATCCTATTGCTTGAAGCAGTTGCCTCACCTTGCCTCACAGGTAGGCTGGCCCTGCCATCTTCAATGAACGATTACTGAGCAAGGTCAAAAGAATTTATTGTTGTGAAAGGATTGACTAAGGGCATTGTGAGTCTAATTTAAGAACTAATTAATTAAGCCAGGTTTTAATGTGACTCAATCAGTAAATCAGTCAATTTTTGGAATAAGGAATGGTGAGTGATTTCTCTGTTTTGAAAGATCTTGACATCTCCAGGGGAGGGCCTGCTTCTATTCTGGGGAAAGTTAATTTTCCTAGTCTCCTAGGGAAAATATCTTGTCACCTGGAAAACATGATGTCTCTTTCTGGCTGTAATTCTACCATGTCAAGAGCTGGGTAGACAGTAGTTTCATAAGCCTTATAGACCCCTGTTGCATCATGCTCAAGACATCACAGAGATATTCAAGGATTCCAGTTTGTGCTTTTAAGTGAAGTCGGCTGATTAGCATTTCTTACACTAAAAAGTGGATCAGAATGCAGTTGTTCTTTAATCTTTAATCTTCAAGATCCAACTTTTGTAATACACTTCTTGAATCAAAAATGTCCCAAAAATTGTGCATGAAATGTGTATCTTAGGTTAAAGGGCTTACTAAAACCCATATTTTTAGAATAAAATGCACACAAACCAAACGTGCATTTTGTGAAAAAAAGTGTTAAAAAATAATCCACATTTTTGTGCAGGGTTTTTGATTTTTTACAAAATAATACTGAGTTCCAGAAAGACATCTACTTCTGCTTCATTGACTATGCAAAAGCTTTTGACTGTGTCGACCACAGCAAACTATGGCAAGTTCTTAAAGAAATGGGACTGCCTGATCACTTCATCTATCTCCTGAGAAATCTCTATGTGGGACAAGAAGCTACAGTTAGAACTGGATATGGAACAACTGATTGGTTCAAAATTGGGAAAGGAGTACGACAAGGCTGTATATTGTCTCTAAGCTTATATGCAGAATTCATCATGCGAAAGGCTGGGCTGGATGAATGCCTAGCCAGAATTAAGATTGCCGGAAGAAATATCAACAACCTCAGATATGCAGATGACACAACATTGATGGCAGAAAGTGAGGAGGAATTAAAGAACCTTTTAATGAGGGTGAAAGAGGAGAGTGCAAAATATGGTCTGAAGCTCAACATCAAAAAAAACCAAGATCATGGCCACTGGGCCCATCACCGCAAATAGAAGGGGAAGAAATGGAGGCAGTGAGAGATTTTACTTCCTTGGGCTCCATGATCACTGCAGATGGTGATGAAATTAAAAGACGCCTGCTTCTTGGGAGAAAAGCAATGACAAACCTAGACAGCATCTTAAAAAGCAGAGACATCACCTTGCCAACAAAGGTCCGTATAGTTAAAGCTATGGTTTTCCCACTAGTGATGTATGGAAGTGAGAGCTGGACCATAAAGAAGGCTGATCACCGAAGAATTGATGCTTTTGAATTATGGTGCTGGAGGAGACTCTTGAGAGTCCCATGGACTGCAAGAAGATCAAATCTATCCATTCTTAAGGAAATCAGCCCTGAGTGCTCACTGGAAGGACAGATCTTGAAGCTGAGACTCCAATACTTTGGCCACCTCATGAGAAGAGAAGACTCCCTGGAAAAGACCCTGATGTTGGGAAAGATGGAGGGCACAAGGAGAAGGGGATGACAGAGGACGAGATGGTTAGATAGTGTTTGCGAAGCTACCAGCATGAGTTTGACCAAACTGCGGGAGGCAGTGGAAGACAGAAGTGCCTGGCGTGCTCTGCTCCATGGGGTCACGAAGAGTCGGACACGACTAAACAACAACAACAAGGGTCATCTTACTGGAGCAATATATTCTTACAAAATCCTGTTCAGCATAAATCTCCTCTGTCTGGCTGAATGTGTGCCCACAAACAAAAACCACAGGGAAGCAAGCGAATTTCTTTTGGTTGTTCTACAACTTTAAGACACCTTGTACAAAAATCCTAAACAACAACAACATAGAATCATAGAACTGTAGAATTGCAAGAGTCATGTAGTCCAACCCCCTGCAATGCAGGAATCTCAACTAACGCATCCATTACAGATGGCCATCCAGCCACTGCTTAAAAACCTCCAACGAAGGAGAGTCCATCACCTTCCAAGGGAGACTGTTCCATTGTCAAACAGCTCCTGCCATCAGAAAGTTCTTCCAGAAGTTTAGTTGGAATCTCTTTTCTTGTAATTTGAATCCATTGGTTTGGATCATACCCTCCAGAGCAGGAGAAAGCAAGCTTGCTCCATCTTCCATGTGACATTCAACTTACCGTACATATGTTATGTGGAATTGGGAGGGGTGACACTATGTTGTCCTTCACCCCAGGCATCAAAATGTCTTGGAACAGCTCTGCTTGCAAATGAACACGCAAATGAACAACATGGACTGTAAACAGACTGCTCTGTCCAGCATCCAGCATCACCAATGACTGAGACCTTCAGAGGAATATCAACCTCCCCTCCTATGTCTCATCACCTCTTCTTCATGTTGTTCCTTTCCCTCTGCCTTCTCCACTTTCTTTCCATCTTCCCCACCTCTTCCATACTTTTGATTCCCTATCAAAGTTCTATTAAAATGTTTCTGGATGTAATGTTTGGACATAATATATATGTACACATATATAGGTCTTCTTCCACTCAAGTGTAAGCAAAGAAGCAGGACTGGCTCTACTGTTAGGCAGAGTGAGACAGTCACCTTAGGCAGCAGATGCTAAGGCCGGGGCAGTGATAGCAGCTGTCCAGGCACTTCCTCAGAGCCCCTTGGGCACTCCCATTCTCAGCAATCAGAGTGGGGAGGGCAGCTTATTGATGTCACGGGATGGCTGCCTGCCCCACAGTCTTCCAACACCTAGCCAGTATTTCAAAAAAGGAGGGGAAGAAAGATCCCTCCAAACAAATAAACCTATGTGAAAATTCCAGAAAGGCAGCAAGCTGCTTATTAAGCAAGCTGTTTACTTTTGTTGTTGTTCTTAAAACCACTTTTAAGTGTTAGCATGTAGATGTTATAGGTGAAAAACACAAAGTAGGCTAAAAGGGCACCAAACGCCTTGCAGAAAGCGAGTGAAGAGAGCAGGCCCAGGAAACGCCTACTGTAGAAGTGCTCAAAAGTCTATATGCCTTCTCCAACTTGGTGCCCCCCAGATGTTTTGGAGTATATGTCTCTTCATCAGTCTCTTCATCAGTCCCAACCCAGAGTGATTGTTATCATACATATTAATACCTGCAATGTTTTGTTAGAAGTGACTGGGCAACTTGTAAAAGGAGGACACCCCAAATTCAGGACACCTGTACCAAAATGCCCTTTCTCATGTCAGCATGTATCTAATCTCAGGATGATGAATACTGTCAAAAGGTCATCAGAAAAGTGCGAAAGCCCTTGGCCAGCACACACAAATTGGTTCAGTTAATCTCTTAAACTTAGATTCTAGGGAGGTTTGTTGGAGGAATCTGTTGAAAGCAAAATACCAAGAGCATTTCCTTCCATGCTCCAATTTGCCTCTCTCCTCCCACCACATCACAGCACAAATTCTTGTTATAAATGTTTTTCACTTTAGCTCACTACAATGAACTTCTTTTAATTTTAAATCACACATTATAAATTACTTTGCAATGTACATTGTTTACATATTCATTGATACTTAGCTGCCATTGTTCCAACAGGTGCCTGAGGCAGTCTATATATAAGGCTATAATCCTAACCATGTTTACTCAGACATAAACTACACTAAAGGTGGGACTTACTCCTAGGTAAATAGGGTTAGGGTTACAGCTTAGTTCCTACAGTGTATGCTAATATCAGGTGAAAAACATTTTACTATTGTTTTTTTTCACACAGAAGTAAGTGATATCTTTGCTCACCTGTAGATTATAGCTGTGCTCCTCAGTTAAAGGCCAGGCTCTTCATCAAAGTGGAGAGAAGCATCTGCATTTCTGACTGTTTCAACTGAGGGAAGTCCTAGGACTTTCTAACATCAGCTTCAAACAAATACTTTAGGTTGTTTACTGTCCAAATGGATTCCCTCCCTCATCTTCTTCAGAAGCTTCAGTAAACACAAGTTTCTTTACATGGAAACCACTTAACGTGAAAGGCTGTGAAGCTGTCAATAAATTGTAAGATACACTAAAAATAGTTTATTTTTTGTTCTAAGCTTGCCATCACCCTGATGCTTAACATTTGGGGCTGAGAAAGAAAGAGTGGGGAATAGGAAGGAGGGGGAAGTAGAGGGACCTGACCCCCTGTGACCATGACTTTCTCAGTGAATGAAGAGGGCTGTTTTTGAGGTAGCGATGGCTTATCTAAAAGTGTATGTTTAGTATTTACCACCCTTCAGTGCCAGCACGTCTCTCTTCAGAGTGTGGTTCATAAGTCACTGGAAGAAACCGCATGCTGTTAAGACTTAACATTCTTTGAGTAAGCCTCCTCTCCAACTGGAGAGGGTAGTTACTGAATTTTTCCAAATAAATAAAGCAAACAAGTTACTTCAGGAAGAAAATCACAGCTATATGATTTATGATAGTGAGTTGGTCTGCTGAGCAGAGAATGAACCCAGTGAATCAGCTGTCACAGGCCACCCATCGAGGTCTGTGTTGCCTCCGATGCCTTCCCTCACTCTAAGTGGTACACAGCCACCAGCAGTTTAGGCCTGTCCTGGTTTTAACTAATGTGGGCAGATTCTTACTAGTTCCACTAATTTGCAGCTTACCTCTGAGCTCCAAAATGGACTGATATTAATGAGAGAATATAGGGATCCTATTTACAGCCTTCTGGCACAGAGAAATTCAAAAAGGTGCCTCCAAAATCAATGTTTGCTTTGCTGAGGGCCTCCTTAGGTGTACATTGGAAACAATTCCATTGATCTGACACAATTAAGTCATCCTGAAATCAGGTTTGCTAGCCAGTAGTAGTTTGTGGTCCAGAATCACGAATGGTGTTGAGCAATACCAGACACCCCCAAGACAAAAGGGGATGGAAAATGCTGTGTGTGACATAGCAACTGATGAATGATGGCTAGAGATTATATAATGGGGCAAATGGATTGCTTGTCCCCTTTGTGAACCTGTGACCCAACTCATCATCTGGTAACCTTAAATTCATGAGTATTTTTAGAGACCTGTTTTCCCCCTGCCAAAACCCAGAAAGTGTGATGCACTGCATCCACAGTCGCATAGCAACTGATTTTATGTTGAATTAACTCCTCTTATTGGATTTTCCCCAGACTGAGTAAATCTGAATTTACTGTGGCAAAAGTGCAGATGTCATGTGGACAGGAGTGAAAAATGGGACATGTGGAAGTACAAATCCATATTAAACTCCAATGTGGGTCAGCCACCATTTTGGTGGATGGATGACTGTGGCTTACCACCATCTTACTGCCTCAACCATTACTGTGACTGTAGAAAGAGCAGTTCCCATGTCAAAGCAGATAATGCATGAATTTGCCTTAAGTTGTAGAAATTACTAGGAATTATTACAATTACTAGGAATGATCTTCTTTGGTAGTGAATAGCTGGGGCTCCCAAAGAAGAACTGCTGAGGTAAAATAGGACTGATTTCTTTTGGTTAGTACTGTACTATTCTGTACTTCAGGCAACTGTGATAGACCTGTTTTTAAGAAGTCATACCCTCCAAATTCTTGCAAATAATAATAGGGAATCATCTATATTTTCCCCATTATCTTACAGTCTTCCTCTGCACATATTGCTGAGGCGTCCTATGCCCATCATTTGTATGCTAGATGCATTTGTTTACTCTTATAGCTTGTCCTGCTCTTTTAAAAGCTTACAAGACGTTTGACACTTAGGTTGAAGCAGGATTAGGGAGCCTGTGCTCTCTAGTTATTACTGAATATTGCCAATTATGGGATTATGGGAGCTGGGGTTCAGCAACATCTGGAAAAATGATTTTTCCACTTCTGGGAAAAATCTGCTGGTAAAAGTTCAATGTGAGAAGCAAACCAAGAGGATCAAGTATTTGTTAGAGACTGGAGTAAATTTGTAGTTTACTTAAAAAACCAAAGTAAACAGTTAAAATCATTGGTAGCATTATAATGTGAAATTGATTACAATAATTAAAGGTAAAGGTAAAGGACCCCTGACCGTTAGGTCCAGTCACGATCAACTCTGGGTTTGCGGCGCTCATCTCGCTTTACTGGCCAAGGAGCCGGCGTCTGTCCGCAGACAGCTTCCGGGTCATGTGGCCAGCATGACTAAGCCGCTTCTGGTGAACCAGAGCAGCGCACGGAAATGCCGTTTACCTTCCCGCCAGAGCGGTACCTATTTATCTACTTGCACTTGACATGCTTTTGAACTGCTAGGTGGGCAGGAGCTGGGACTGAGCAACAGAAGCTCACCTCGTCGCGGGGATTCAAACCGCCGACCTTCCGATCGGTAAGCCCTAGGCTCTGTGGTTTAGACTACAGCGCCACCCAGATATACAATAGTTGGATAAAGTAAACGATGCAGAAAACTTAAACTTTTAATATAAGAACCCATGGGAGGGAAGGAAGGAAGTCCTTGCGATTCAGTGTTTGAATTGGTTAGAGATAAAGTGTATAAAAATGTGAAAATCTTATTAAAAATTATTTTTAAAAGCAAAGTAAGTTTTACTGACCTGTGAACTGGCAGGCTGCACCCTCTCATGCTTTAGTGTTCATGTGCATACATTTATAGAGATGGATGCTAGAGATGAGGAGTGTTCCCTCTCCCATGCCTCCTCAGAGAGCAGACTTCTGGAGAGTCTGGGGAGAGAGTTGAACCCTGAAAACAATTTTAGTAATTCACATCAACTCTTTTCAAAAGTATTTCCCAAAGACAAAATTGAGAGATTTAGACTGTTGCAAAGGCTGTTTCAATGGCAGTGTGCATATGTGTGTGTTGTGGGAAACCCAATTCATTTTATGCAGTCTGATATGGAACAGTTCTCTACTAATTACGAATCCACTCTTTACCACAGATGATGTCAGAAATCTATTTTAAAGTTCTTTTAATTAGCATTTCTGAGCATCATGCTGGAAGCAGCTGTAATGAAGTCATTTATGACACACACAGTTCAGGAGCCAAATGAAAGACTGTAAACCAAATTCCAACATAATGTAATAATGGTTAATCGTCAACAGAAGTAACATTTAAACAAGTTGCTTTAATACATACTTTCTTTGTCTTCTAAGTCCAACAAACTGGATAGAGCTTTTCTAGTAATTTAAACCTAGTGTAGTAGGCCTATACAATGCAGTATAGTAGGCCTATACAATTATGCCTTGGGGTGACCTAATTCTGCTTGCATTTAATAGATTGATCTGCAGACACTGTGTAGTTGGCTGTAAGCACAATTACTGTAATAATTCATGCATACAAGCATCTACAATTGTCATTTCTAACATCACTCTTTCGTCCCCAGAAATTTATTGCAAATAAATAAAATTAGGCTTCAAGACCAAAAGTCTTTAATCATTTACTCAAAAGTAAATTATAAACCTGAAGGCAGTCATCACATGAGGGCAGCCATCTTGACTTCTATGTCTCAATAAATTAAAAATATTTAATATGATTCTGTCTCAAATAACTGATGTTATTGTGTCTGATGTCCAGACACAAAATAATTATTATTCGGGTTTTCCACAATTCTGTCTATTTTAACTTTCAGAAATAAGTCTCTTGGCCAGTCTCTGTCTGTACTGAAGCTTAAGGCCTCATAGACTTCTTCTTCTTCTTCTTAATAATTAAATAACACTTCTAAATCATCTAGCTGTATGCGTAATTTTATTTTATTATGTTTCATAATTTTAAAGATGGCTAGCAAAATTTGCACTTTACTTTCTAACAGAAATTTAGAATATGACTTGGAAACTAATTGTACATTAAAAAATCTAGTCCCCAATTAATAGCATAGCTTGTGACTTGCTGGATGGTTCCTTGCTGGATAAGTCCCACGATTGGAATGTAATAATGGAGGGATACAATCTATTTCAGAGAAACAGACCAGACAAGAAAGGAGGAGGAGTGGCGTTATATGTCAGGGATGTGTATACCTGTGAAGAGATCCAAGAGTTAGAACCTCAAAGCCAAAGTGAGAGCATTTGGGTCAAAATTAAGGGAGAGAAGAATAACAGTGACCTCATTGTGGGAGTTTACTATAGATCCCCAAGCCAAACGGAGGACATAGATGATGCCTTCCTGGAAAAGATGGCCAAGCATGCAAAAGGAAGGGAGATAGTAGTAATGGGGGACTTCAATTACCCGGATATTTGTTGGATGTCAAACTCAGCCAAGAGCATAAGGTCAAACAGATTCCTCACTGGCCTTGCAGACAACTTCATTGTCCAGAAAGTGGGAGAAGCAACAAGAGGAACAGCCATTTTAGATCTGGTCCTAACCAATATTGATGACCTGGTTAGTGGGGTAGAAGTGGAAGGATCATTAGGCGCGAGTGATCATGCTCTTCTGAAGTTTACTATACAGTGGAAAGGAGCAGCCAAGCATACTAGGACTCAATTTCTTGACTTTAAGAAAGCCGACTTCATCAAACTTAGGGAAGTGCTGGGTGAGATCCCATGGACACTAATACTAAAAGGAAAGGGAGTTCATGATGGCTGGGAGTTTGTTAAGAGGGAGATAGTAAAAGCACAACGTCAGGCAATACCAATGAGATGGAAACATGGAAGGTGCCTAAAGAAGCCAGGGTGGCTATCTAAAGAACTTTTAACTGAGTTAAGATTAAAAAAGGATGTGTACAAAAAATGGAAAAGGGGGGAAACCACAAAGAGGAATTCAAACAAATAGCCAGCACGTGTAGACAGAAGTCAGAAAAGCTAAAGCACAGAATGAACTCAGGCTTGCTAGAGAGGTTAAAAGCAACAAAAAAGGTTTTTATGGGTATGTTCGTAGCAAAAGGAAGAACAAAGAAACAGTGGGGTCGCTCAGAGGAGAAGATGGTGAAATGCAAACACGGGACACAGAAAGGGCTGAACTCCTCAATGCCTTCTTTGCCTTAGTCTTCTCCGATAAAGAAAACAATGCCCGACCTGAAGAATTTGGAGCAAATGATTCAGCAGAGGAAACACAGCCCAGAATAACTAAGGAGATAGTACAAGAATACTTGGCTAGTTTAGATGTATTCAAGTCTCCAGGGCCAGACGAACTGCATCCAAGAGTATTAAAAGAACTGGCAGATGTGATCTCAGAACCACTGGCAGTCATCTTTGAGAATTCCTGGAGAACAGGCGAAGTCCCGGCAGACTGGAGGAGGGCAAATGTTGTCCCTATTTTCAAAAAGGGGGAAAGAGAGGACCCAAATAATTATCGCCCAGTCAGTCTGACATCAATACCAGGGAAGATTCTGGAGCAGATCATTAAGCAAACAGTCTGTGAGCACCTAGAAAGGAATGCTGTGATCACCAATAGTCAGCATGGATTTCTGAAAAATAAGGCATGTCAGACTAACCTGATCTCGTTTTTTGACAGAATTACAAGCCTGGTAGATGAAGGGAACGCAGTGGATGTAGCCTACCTTGATTTCAGCAAGGCATTTGACAAGGTGCCCCATGATATTCTTGTAAAGAAGCTGGTAAAATGCGGTCTTGACTATGCTACCACTCAGTGGATTTGTAACTGGCTGACTGACCGAACCCAAAGGGTGCTCATCAATGGTTCCTCTTCATCCTGGAGAAGAGTGACTAGTGGGGTGCCACAGGGTTCTGTCTTGGGCCCGGTCTTATTCAACATCTTTATCAACAACTTGGATGATGGACTCAAGGGCATCCTGATCAAATTTGCAGATGACACCAAACTGGGAGGGGTGGCTAACACCCCAGAGGACAGGATCACACTTCAAAACGACCTTGACAGATTAGAGAACTGGGCCAAAACAAACAAGATGAATTTTAACAGGGAGAAATGTAAAGTATTGCACATGGGCAAAAAAAAATGAGAGGCACAAATACAAGATGGGGGACACCTGGCTTGAGAGCAGTACATGTGAAAAGGATCTAGGAGTCTTGGTTGACCACAAACTTGACATGAGCCAACAGTGTGATGCAGCAGCTAAAAAAGCCAATGCAATTCTGGGCTGCATCAATAGGAGTATAGCATCTAGATCAAGGGAAGTAATAGTGCCACTGTATTCTGCTCTGGTCAGACCTCACCTGGAGTACTGTGTCCAGTTCTGGGTACCACAGTTCAAGAAGGACACTGACAAACTGGAACGTGTCTAGAGGAGGGCAACCAAAATGGTCAAAGGCCTGGAAACGATGCCTTATGAGGAACGGCTAAGGGAGCTGGGCATGTTTAGCCTGGAGAAGAGGAGGTTAAGGGGTGATATGATAGCCATGTTCAAATATATAAAAGGATGTCACATAGAGGAGGGAGAAAGGTTGTTTTCTGCTGCTCCAGAGAAGCGGACACGGAGCAATGGATCCAAACTACAAGAAAGAAGATTCCACCTAAACATTAGGAAGAACTTCCTGACAGTAAGAGCTGTTTGACAGTGGAATTTGCTGCCAAGGAGTGTGGTGGAGTCTCCTTCTTTGGAGGTCTTTAAGCAGAGGCTTGACAACCATATGTCAGGAGTGCTCTGATGGTGTTTCCTGCTTGGCAGGGGGTTGGACTCGATGGCCCTTGTGGTCTCTTACAACTCTATGATTCTATGATTCCTAGATGAATAACATTAGGAAAGCATTGTTCGTGCAGCCATTTTGGCTAGTGGTATTAACAATAATTTTTGGTTGTGTAGATAGTTATTTGTGGCTTCTTTTAGTTGGGTGGGATCTGCAAGACCTATGTTTTGTTTGTATAGATATTTAGGCTTTTATGGGTTATGTTTGTTATAATTGGTTTTAGTGTTTATACTGTTTTTCTGAGTTATTTTGGGTCACTTTTGTGAGGAAAGTGACATCATCATCCTCATCTTTGCTCAGATACTTTCATTCCTTCAACGAGTAGCACAACCTGCTGAAGCAGCAAATAAATGCGTAGAAGTGGATCTCACTGGTTGCAGTGCCAGTACAAATGGTCCATACTCTGCGATCAGAATCTAGGAGGGGGTTGTTAGTGCTGATGGAAGTTGCAGTCTGGGCCTTCTGGTACACGTTTGGATCACCGAGGAAGTGTTTAGAGTCATACTTTGCATATATATTTCTTTGAACCAGAGCAGGGGTAGGCAACCTAAGGCCCGGGAGCTGGATACGGCCCAATCGCCTTCTCAATCTGGTCTGCGGACGGTCCGGGAATCAGCGTGTTTTTACATGAGTAGAATGTGTCCTTTTATTTAAAATGCATCTCTGGGTCATTTGTGGGGCATAAGAATTTGTTCATCTCTCCCCCCCCCCCAATATATAGTCCAGCCCACCATATGGTCTGAGGGATGGTGGATCGGCCCCTGGATGAAAAAGGTTGCTGACCCCTGAACCAGACACAAAATGTTATTCACTTGTTGAGTGAACCAAGTGTCTACAAAGATAAGGATTCAGTGTTTTTTCAATAGTAGAAACCCCACATTGTAACTCAGGAGACACTGATCAGAATTTTCCTCCCACTTGCGTGTGCCAGCAGCTAAATATGGCCCAAAGGAAACCAACTCTGCTGTTTGCTGGCAACTGAAGACACTGAAGTGTTTTTGATTAAATGAAACTAGCATCTAAGCCCGGGGAGGGAGGAGGGAGGGCAAACAATACCACTTAACGATAAAATAGTACAATGTGAAAAGTGTTATCTATAAACATCAGAGAAAGTGGATCACACTCTAGTTGCTTGTCTTGCACACTAAAATCACAGGCCAAACTTCAGGCATGTAGCAATTCATCAACAACTCTTTGCTAAGAACCAGTTTTAAGAACAACTTTTTACCTTTACTAGAGCCAACTGTCAAACTGTTTAAAATACCACTGAAAGAGAAAAATGGATTAGCACAAGTGTTTATTCTTACAAAATTCTTGTGCCACATTAGTCATGAAGGACAATGGAAAGAACGTAAAAAATGCTGGTTTTATAAGGAAGTCAGAAACTTGAAGAATTATAGATTAAGTAAACAAATGTGAAATTGGAACATATTAAAATGTCTTTTTTAAAAAAAGAGAGACAGTTTGTAAGACAGGAAAAATATGGAAGTGTCATTTATTGCTAAAAATTACTCATCTTAAAACGATGCCATGAATGTAAACTGCTCTCTGTAAAATAGATATGATCACAGGTCAGGCACACCCACAAAGTTAGGTTTTCTAAAGCTCATGTCATTGACTGCTTCCACATGGATGAGCACCCTCAGCTGTAGTTCCTTATAAAGTAAGGCTCTTTTATCCATAGCAATCGTGTGCAAATAAGTTAAGTAGTAAATGTCAAGCTTGGAAATTTCTTCCTTGTACAGTGGTACCTTGGTTTAAAACCATAATCTGTTCTGGAGGTCCATTTGTAAACCAAAACAGGTTGTAACCCAAGGTGCGCTTTTGCCAATGGGGCCTCCAATTTCTTTTGTTTGTAATCCAAAAAATGGGTTGTAATCCAAAAAAAGTTTGCAAACCGGGTTTGACATGTTTGTAATCCAAAACATATGCAAACCAGACTGTTTGTAAACCAAGGTACCACTGTGCAAAGGAAACCACCAGGACATTTTTAGATACTGCATCATTATGGATGACTGAGGCCATGTACATAATGCAAGACCCTTTTTTCTGTTGAAGAGGGCATGGACTGTGTGGTGAAAAGTGGAAGAGGGCTGAGTGTCTTCACAATAATGCAAATATATTAAATTCAAATTAGGGAAATATCTTTATTATGCCCACCAAAATGCCACAAAGTTTTTACACTATTTTGTGGTATTTTGATTGGCCTAATCAAAAATATTGCCCTAATATGCATTTTGGAATCGCCATATTGCTGGCACATCACTGCAGATCTGCAACAGTTTTGTGTAAATGTTAAAAAGCAGAAGGGGAAAAGTAGGAGTCCTGTGTTGCTCATAACACAAGTGCTGTAGATAGAGAGTAGAAGTACCACTCTCTGGAGTAGATTTGTCAATAGAATCACCAATAATTTCCAGTATAATTTCTTCTGATGTTTTCTTTGAGGATGATTTTTAATGTAGCCACTTTGTAATCATGCCGCTACCATGAGTTTTAATTTCCTGAGCAATTTTTTGTTGGACCCATCCCAAGAATTCTGGCTTAGCCTCTCAGCTCTGCATGTGGGCTTCCCTTGTGAGAACAGTATTGGAACATCAGCCTTTGGCCTGTTCCACCAGGGTCTTCTTATATTCTTATGTCTGAGGAAACCAAAGGGGGAATGACCATGGCCCCATGAGAACTACTGACATATCCTGGGTGATCCAGTGTTTGAAGAGCTTCGAGACTGTGATCCATGATTGTTTTGCAGCCTTAGGGCTAGTTATACGTATACAGTGATTTTGTTTGCTGACTATTCTATGAGGATGCACAAAAAACACACAGATTTGCCAACTTGGAATGGTGATATTGGGTCATTCTATTTATAAAATTGGAAGAATATTAATATACCTACATCATCAACCTTCTGTTTAATAAAGAATAAAAAAAAAGTTTGTCAAGAGTATTTATAGCAAAAGGTCAGGCCCCATTAATTCCTTAATGGCATTTTCCCCTCAGCATTTAGGCTGATTTTATTTCTAATGTGAAAATCAGTCACTTTTTGTCAAGCAGCAAAAACATTTGATAACATTATAATAATAATAATAATAATAATTTATTATTTATACCCCGCCCATCTGGCTGGGTTTCCCCAGCCACTCTGGGCGGCTTCCAAAAGAATATTAAAATACTATGATACATCAAACATTAAAAGCTTCCCTAAACAGGGCTGCCTTCAGATGTCTTCTAAAAGTCTGGTAGTTGTTGTTCTCTTTGACATCTGGCGGGAGGGCGTTCCACAGGGAGGGCGCCACTACCGAGAAGGCCCTCTGCCTGGTTCCCTGTAACTTGGCTTCTCGCAGTGAGGGAACCGCCAGAAGGCCCTCGGTGCTGGACCTCAGTGTCCGGGTAGAACGATGGAGGTGGAGACGCTCCTTCAGGTATACTGGACCGAGGCCGTTTAGGGCTTTAAAGGTCAGCACCAACACTTTGAATTGTGCTCGGAAACGCACTGGGAGCCAATGTAGGTCTTTCAAGATTGGTTGTGGCCTCCTTTCTTGTAGAATGTTTGATGAAAATCCACCGGCAAAGGCAACTGTAGCAGAAGAGTGCTCTTTATCATGAAACTATTGCCTTAAAATCTGCTCTTTTTCCACTTGCAAGTCTGTTGGGGCTCTCATGGTGGTGGAGGAAGTGGGTGTGGATGTTATGGTCATCCTCAGTAGAGGAATGGCCCCTTTAGGGCTGGTGTTAGCAGAGCATAAACGAGAGAGGTTCTTAAATTATACTTGATTTGTGGAATGTTTTGTACTGCCAGAAAAGCATGGATTGAATCAGTGAAACAGGATTGCTATTTTGGTATAGCTTGTAAGGACATTCTTTCTGGGCATCACATTCAACTCATGTGTCTTAAGAGTTCTTATTTAGCCGGCGTTTTTCTGTTTGGATTCCTTTCTCTTTTGCCCCTCAGCTGTGGTTGTCCCCCAAGATTTTAAGGCTTGGGGTCGTTTTCTCAATTTATCTTCTCTCTCTGGCAGCTATAATCCATTTAACTAACATTAATATAATTTTAGCCTGATGAGTATAAAATCATCCTATCTTTTTTATTCCTTGTGCACACAGTATCTTAATCGTGACCCTTCCAAACCTCTTGCCTGTTTTCCCAACTCTGTTTTTGTTCTCTCTTTCTGTGTTGGATCCCTTGCTATCTTTCCTCCTTTGCAAGTATGCAGTCCATTCTAGGTCTTCTAATCTAAAGAATTCTTCAGCTTTTGCCCCTTATTAAGCCCACTAATTAATAGCAGCAGAGTGTTGCCTAACTCCACCCATTTAAGTATACTGGTACTGGGGGAAATTGGTTCAGTTGTCTTTTTGTGTCATATATTTATCTTCTTTGCATTTTCCCTCTTGTTTCAGTTTTTACTATCTCTCCTTTGACTTGTGTTTCTGTTGGATAGTAAGCTTTATCTGGATTCATTGGTACCCATCCTTCACCAGGATTTTGGTGCCTTGGCTGCTCAGGTGGATGGTTCTACCCAGTGCTTTTTTCTAAAAAAAATGTTTAGGGGTACTCTCATTTTGACTCAAGAAAACCACCATTTTATAGTTCAAATTGGAAAAAATAAATTCAGTAAATGGACAAAAGTGCAAAGATTCACAAAATGATTAGGGGTATGCGTCCCCCCAGACAAAAAACCACTGGTTGTACCTAAGTGAATAGGTAGCTGTATGTAGGAAGGATAAGGATGCCCTCTTTGGGAACAGGAAAATCCCCACCAATCTGTGGCAATTGCTATTCAAGGCATCCACCTCACACTTGGGTGTGCTGGTACTAAAGCCCTTAAACACCCTTTCTTGTGAATTTTTTTTTTAAGCAACCTACCTGAAATCTTGCCATCCTTGAACTATATTAGGAAGGCCTCTTAAGTGCCAGGCACCAAGAGGCCAGAAAAGTACCCAGTACATATATCTACAGGGTATCCAAAGCCCTTCAAACCATTCCTGTTCAAAATCTAAGTACTGTACTGTACCATTTGGAAAATCTTTCTGTTGAAATACTGGTGCTGAATGGTAAGAACCATCCATCTTGGTAGTTTCCAATGTGAGCACATTGCTAGCAGGGCATTTACCTGTGACTCCTGCATTGCAAGGGGTGACATGACCCTTGTGGCCCTTTCTAACCTTGCTATTCTATGATGCTGTGGAGTCTGAAAATCAGACCAATGGGGAGCTATCAGGATTAACTCCAGATTTCTGCTTCTTTATTTGCTATAAGTTTGATGAATAGTAGACATAGGACACTGCCAAGTAGAATGATAGAATTGTAGAGTTGGAAGGGAGCCTGAGGATCACCTAATCCAACCCTCTGCAACCCAGGAATATGCAGCTGTCCCATACAGGGATTGAACCTGCAACCTAAGTATCGTCAGCACCACACTCTAACCAACTAAGCATACAGCAGATCTCTTGATACTCATGAGCCAGATAAATTTATGTCTGAATATAAAGTTCCCACTTCTCTGTTCTCCAGGGTCATACAGTAAATGGTAAGCAGAATGCATTTCCAGTAGTGCTATCTTTGTCCAGCAGGCACCTTTGATTAAGTCTTTTATATTGGGTGGCCTGCTCCATATTGATGGACATTTCACCTACTGTGGCATTTGAGTTAGTGCGCCTTCCTTGTCCTGCTTGAAAGCAGAGAAGATACAGGTGACTAGGATGGGGAGAAGGTGGCTTTAACTGGTGCAAGCACAGACACTGTGTGGGTTGAAAGCACTTTTTCTCCTTTCTCCCCTTCCCACCTGTAGTCATGTGCTTCATGTGGAAAGTGGTAGTGAGAAAGAAAGTAGAAAAAGAGGTGAGAAGGAAAAATAAATACATAAAGTAAAGAACAAGGCAAAACAGGATAAATTCTCTAAAATTCACCTGGAACTCCAGTTTCCAGCAACTATGTCAGTGCAGATCTAGACAATGAAAAATGATTCCTACCTGCTGAGATGGCAATCAGTCGCTGGCCAGCTTGGAGAGGTCCCCCCATCAAGTGAATGCCTGACCTCTATCCTACTAAACAAACTGTATTGTTATGGATTTAGGGCAAACCTTAGAAATGAATAAATGCCAGGGTTTTGGTTATTTGTGATATGAAAGGAGAATGCAAGCGGCAAAGGAATTTCTAGGCTGGTTTATGCAAACCAGCCCGGCTGGCTTAGTGAAAAGCAAACCTAACATGGCAAAAGGTGTTGACGGGACACTATGGAGAGCAATCCTTTAATTTGGGGGGTGAGTGATGGGGTGTACATTTGAGGGGACAGGAAAATGGAGTTTTCAAGCAAGGGTTTTTCTGAGAAGGAGGAGAGAGAGAGCGGAGATCCAACTTTGAGGAAAGCAGCTGAAGGTTGCCTGCACTGCTGCCTCTCGAACTGTGTATGCCATAAGATCTAGACTCCCTCCATGCAGACTGAAGGTATAAATAGGTGAATAAACCATATTTCGTAAAGCACAACAGTCTCCACCATGTCTTCCATTCTCTAAAGTGACACAGACCCTGTGGGGGTGCCTGGGACCTCATGGGCTCTTGCCACTGCTTGGCAGAGAGGGGCAGGCACACGACTTTTGTAACAGTATTTTTCTGAAAAAAGTTATAAAGAAAAGTGAGAATAACTTCTAATATAAAAAGCATAGAAAAACTAGGCTGTTAAATATTTCAGCATGTAAATTATTATCTTATTTTTGGAAACTTTATTTATTGCTAAATGCAATGAAGTTAAGAGAGTTTAAAATTATTTCTCATGAATTACTACATTATACATATGTGAAAAACATACAGATATCTTCAATACCTTCTCATTTGACTTGATTTGAGAATTTAGAAGCCTTTAGATGTGTTCTTTCATTTTCAAAAGAGTTAGCTAAATACACTAAGGCTAATCCATAATCAGAGCACATCCAGTGAAATCAATAAAATTAAGTTAGTGAAGTCCACTGGTTCAGAGAGTCTGCTCTCAGTATGACTTAATTCAGATATTACCCCTTGTGTTTCCAGAAGTAAATGGTAGTGTTTACCACCTCCTGCTTCTAGTCAAATGGATTTGGAATGAAAAATAAGATTCTACATCCATTTAACAGAGCGATAAATAACATGTATAGAGTTCTAAATGAGCAACCAAATGAGCTTCTTCTCAAAGAATGTGATACTGAAGTTATTCAACAGGGACTTGTCAGTTACTGCATTCTTCAGCCATTACTGAAACCCTTGTGATAAAAAGTTGCCATTGTAAAACCCTTTATCTTTGGAGGCATCCTTTAACTAGATGGCCATGAAAGTGAAAATCAAAGACTAAAACAAATAAGGCCGTCTGATTAATCTTGAATCAATAACTCAATTCTCAGTGTCTTAGAATGAACATCTGCAGCTTTTAGTTTAGTAACTACATACATTTTCTGTGATTTTAGAGGGACAGTTTCTTTTGTTCTGCATCTAATGTAGATTCTTCATGTAATAAAGAACTCAGTTGTTTCTGTGCACAAGAGAGGAACAATTCCAGACTTGATAGGCTACGTTGACGGATAACACAATCAATCTGTGAGGACAAAAGAAAAATATACATAGAAAAGTAATCTGTATTAAGAAAAAAAATTGCAACTATAATCAGTGAACACTTTGCCTTATTAAACGACACTCAGCTGTATCCAGTGCTAGTTCTACCTAGAGTAAATCCATTGAAATTAATGGCTATAACCAACTCAGGCCCATTATTGTTAATAGGTCCACTCTGTGGAGGACTTTGGTTGGACAGTGTTCTTGAAGCTACCAACATGAGCTTGACCAAACTGTGGGAGGCAGTGGAAGACAGGAGAGCCTGGCGTGCTCTGGTCCATGGGGTCACGAAGAGTCGGACACGACTAAACGACTAAACAACAACAATGGAGGACTTAGTCAGATACAACCCACTGGACGTTTGTGGGAATTCAGTACATTGCATACTAGAAAACATGACTAATGGCTGATTTCCTTTCAGCTTCAAATATGAAAGAGAAAAACAAAACCTAAATCTGTGAGTCTACGTAGATATTTCATCATTACAAGGCAAGCAGTGGCTTTAGATCATCTTAGCTGTTCCTGCAAATTGAGTCAGAATATAAATAACCATCAACAGGATTTCCACATATCTAATGGTGTTGTCAAATTTCTTAACTAGGAAAGCAAGCCATGTATTTTTTAATAATCTGTTTTTAATAAAATTTTAGAATACATGTGCTTCACTCCTTCATTCTCTTTAGCTACTGAATTCCTTTAATATGATCTCTGAATAAATATGACACTTTTGTTCCCTTTAGTGCATATAAATCAAATTTAAGGGATTCCCAGGGAATTGTCTTTGTTTTCTGCTTTTGTTTTATAAAAATTAAGTTGCTTGTTACGTGTAGCAAGCAGAAGATGAGTAACATTGGAGAAGCTCCAAATATTCCATTAAAATACCAGCCTGCTAGATTGGTACTCCAATGAAACATTCATTTTCCCCCCAAATGTAGCAAACAAAACTTAACAAAGTACTGAATCAACGCACAAAACCTTAAGAGGTCAAGAGGCTCTGCAGAACAGCTGGACCCTCTGGGTCTAGGCACAGCCACAGCAAGCCTGGCTGAGAGCTGTAGGAGGGCCCTTGGGCAATGGTGGCTCGAAGTAAGAGCAGCTGTGTCGGTGCTCCCTAGTAAAGAAGCAGACTTGCAACTGTGCAGAAGAAAAGGGGGGAAAGGTGTAGCTAGACTGGTGGCTTGGCATGGCTTAGCACTGTCCCTTTTCAGCACTTGCAGTCAAGCTCAGCGTAAGGCCATCAGCCTTCTCAGTGGTTTGGCTGGGACCATGAAGACCCCAGCAGAGAACCCAAGCAAAGCAGCGGAGTACCTCAAGGAACTCAACAAAATTGTCGAGATGCAGCAGGAGCTGCTGGAGAAGATTGAGCAGCAAGTGGCCAAGCTGGATCACGAGAACGCCTGCCTGCAGCTCCGGGCACATGCAGGCTGCTTCTTCTGCAACAGCAGGCAGCCCTGCCCACCTCGCTGCTGCTGGGGGACCTCCAGGAACGCACCACTGGTGATAAATCTGAAGATGAAAGTTCAAGAAACCTCAGGACTCTGCCTATGAACTGCAGAGAAAAGTTGGCAATAATAGGCATGGTGTCTTTCAGGCACACTTGCTCACCATTACTAAGTTGCCAATGCCTGCAGAGGTCCCCCCAAACAAAGTTCCAAAGCCAGGAAGATCTTTGGCCCATCTTGCTGCTCGAAGGCAGACCATTCACCCATTAGCCGCTCCACGGATGGACCAAAATAGGCAACAGACTGCTGGAAACTTTCAGTCACAGTGCAGAAAGGTCTCCAACCTGTTGGCCACAAGATCCGGAATGCTGTCTGCAGACAAACGGCGGCCCCCTCGGCCTGAAGCCAGATGAGCGCCACAACCCTATAGTGGCCTTTGACTGGACTTAACTGTTCAGGGTCCTTTACCTTTTTCCTTTACTTGCTTATAGTAGTAGCATATAGGAATGGTGTGCATAGATTTCATCATCATCATCATCATCATCATTACATCTATTATGAAGGTGGTGGGAATAGGTGCCTGCTGTTTCAAGATTTCAAGGGTTGGTTTCTAGGTTTCAAATTAAATCTCTGGAGCCTCAGTGGAGGAAAGGTTTGCTGCCGTCTCCCCACCCAACTCCTTCATAGCTTTTCAGGCTGGAAATGGCTTGTCTCATTCAACACTACATGAACCTAACCACTCAGCTGATGAACAGAAGTGTACCTGTTCTCCTCATGCAGATATTAAAGGATATGCACAGTATCCTGCCTCTGACAGCAGCGGATGCTCCAGAGGAAATACATGAGACGCCAGAGGGTTAATGAGAAAAGGAAATGGTTGCCATGAGCTCGTTAGAGGCACAACTTCATTTGTTATTATTATTTTTAAAAAACCTCAAAGTCAAATATTACAGAATAATTTCCCCATTTATCTTTATATTCCCATTTATAAATCTGGGGCGGTGGGGAATCAGAACTAGCTTAAGGATAGAGGGTGGTGGTGGGGAACCAAGTAAACAAAGCACAAAAGGATCAAGTTGCTCATGGAACAAGAACACTATCACACTGTTCCTATAATATAATTCTTATTATGTTTTACTGAAAGCAAGGTGGTCAGAAAAACTGTTCATATGCACCTCCTTCTGCGAAGGAAGGATGAGATGGTGGTGTTCCACAGGAAGGGCAAAACAGGAGAGGCATATAGGGCCTGCCTTAAATGTCAGGTGCCACCTCCTTTTCTCGTAGTTTTCTCTGGAGCAGCTGTCCTGTCCCACCCTCCCCCTCCAGATCATCATGGGACGAGCCAACTGCTTCTTCTGGCTGAATAGGAAATTCCCACCCCTCAACTGATACCTGGGAGCGCCTCTTTTTTGCATATGCAATACTGCATGAAATATGGGGAAGAATATTGGCTTTAGTTGTTACAAAGTCATGGCCAGCATATCATAGCCAAATGCACATGGCAGGCCACACTCTGGATCTTGTTTTCTTGACTGGGCAGGAAGAGGGTGATTTGAAGGTGGGGGGCATTGACATCAGTCCCTGGTCGTGATCAGATCACTTCCTGTTGAGGTTTAGGATGTCAGCACCTTTTCCTGTCCTCAGAGGCTATTAGGAAGGTCTGCCCTCGGAGGCTGATGGGATTCTAAATGGCTCTGGGGTTTTTCCAGCTGATATGACTGGTGCTCCTGTCGAAGCCCTGGCTGACCTCTGGAACACCCAAAGGCTTGGGCTATTGACATGATTGCCCCTGAGTGCCCTCTCCCACTTCATGGAGCCCAATTGGCCCCCAGGTATACTCTGGAGATAAGGGTGAGGAAACAAGCTGGGAGATGGCTTGAACACAAGTGGAGGAAAGATTCGAATGACTTCAACCGAACAATGGCAAGAGCTCATTATCAAACCTACCTAGTGGCAGTGAAGGCAGCAAAGAAGGCATACAGTGGTACCTTCGTTCTCAAACACCTTGGTACTCAAACAGCCTTGGTTCTCAAACGCCAAAAACCTGGAAGTGTTTTCGAACGTTTTTTGGAAGCTAAATGTGGCTGTCGGCTATTGTTTCCAGGGTGCCTGCACCAATCAAAAGCTGCGCCTTGGTTTTTGAACATTTCAAAAGTCAAATGGACTTCTGGAATGGATTATGTTTGGCACTTTTATTTTTGCAATTTATTTTGCATTTTTATTTCTGAGGCTTTTTTGGTTAATTTGTTTTTGTGACTGTGTGGAACCCAGTTCAGCTACTGATTGATTGATTGTGTGACTGCAGAAATGGATAAAATCCAAACAATGACTATCATCAGTGCAGGTAAGAAAAAAATAATAATTTTAATTTTTATCATCTACAATACTGTCTTATTTCTTTTATAGTACTGTACATTGATTATTGCTTTCATTTTATGGATTAATGGTCTCGTTAGATAGTAAAATCCATGTTAAATTGCTATTTTAGGGGTTGTTTTTAAAAGTCTGGAACGGATTAATCCATTTTGAATTTCCTTCTATGGGAAAGTATGCTTTGGTTTTGGAACACTTTGGTTTTGGAACGGACTTCCGGAATGGATTAAGTTTGAGAACCAAGGTACCACTGTACTTTGCTGCCTCCGTGGCATCCTCATTGTGTTGTCTGGCAGAACTTTTCTGGGTTGTACGGGGCCTTTTACAAGCTGGCCCAAATGAGGTGATAGAACCAATGGTAGCTTGCTGGTAGCTTGCTGTGACTTGTTTGCAAAGCATTTTGAGGATAAAATTGCTTGCATCCACCAAGACTTTGACTCTGCTGTTATAGCAGATGAATCTCATGGGGTGTCCAGAGCACAGTCTAGTCCAGTTGTGTTGGATGAGTTTCAGCTGGCAAGGCTCGTGGATGTGGACAAGGTGCTCGGATCAGTCAGGGTGACCACTTGCCCCTCTTGGCTGATAAAACCAGCAAGGAGGGAACAGCTGGCTGGGCCAGGGAAGTAGTTATGAGAGGGGGAGGCAGTGGTAAAACCACTCCTTAAGAAACCTTTCCTGGATTCAGAAAACCTAACTACTGGCCAGTTGCTAATCTCCCTTTCCTGGGCAAGGTTCTGGAGCGAGTGGTCGCAGACCAGATCCAGGCGCTTTTGGAAGAAACTGATTTTGTGGATCCTTTTCAATCGGGGTTTAGGCCTGGTTTTGGCACAGAAACAGCTTTGGTCCCTCTGTCGAGAGACACACAAGGGAAACATGTCCCTGTTAATGGTTCTCGACTTCTCAGCAGCCTTTGAGACCATCGACCATGGTATCCTTCTGGAGTGACTCTCCGTACTAGGGGTGGGTGGCACCGCTTTGTGGTGGTTCTATTACTTGGGGAATGCTATTCAGCCCTGTGGAAACTGCAGGGCTCAATCCTATCACCCATGTTGTTTACATGAAACCGCTGGGTGGGTTAGCCGGAGGTTCGGAGTATGTTGTCAGCAGTATGCTGATGACACCCAGCTCTATTTCTCCTTTACATCTGCAGGTGAGACAGTGGAAGTGCTGGACCAGTGTCCTGCCTCGGTAATGGACTGGATGAGAGCCAACAGACTGAAGCTCAATCCAGATAAGACTGAGGCACCCTAGACCAGATGGCTGGGAGGTTGCCTGCTCTTGATGGGGTTACACTTCCCCTGAAGGAGCAGGTTCGTAGCTTGGGGCTACTCCTGGATCCTTTGCTGTCATTCAAGGCTCAGGTGGGCTCAGTGGCCCAGAGCGCCTTCCATCAGCTTCAGCTGGTGGCCCAGTTACGCCCCTATCTGGACAGGGTTATCCTAGCTACTGTTGTCTATGCTCTGGTAAACTCAGGGTTAGATTACTGCAATGTGTTCTACGTAGGGCTGCCTCTGAAGACGGTTCGGAAACTTCAGCTAGTGCAGAATTCAGCGGCCAGGTTGCTCACCGGAGCAAGATGGTTTGAGCATATTACACCAATCCTGGTCTGATTGCACTGGCTACTAAATAGTTTCCAGGCCCAATTCAGAATGCTAGTTTTGACCTATAAAGCCTCAGGACTGCAATACTTCAAGACCGCCTCTTTCCATATGAACCTACCCAGACCCTGAGATCATCTTCAGAGGCCTCCTTTGTGTGCCCTCTCCTTGAGGGGTCCGGATGGTGGCAACATGAGAACGGGACTTCTCTGCAGTGGCTCCCCATCTGTGGAATGCTCTCCTTAGGGAAGTTTGCCCAGCACCTTCATTATACACCTTTAGGTGCCAGGGAAAAAAGGTTCCTTTTTAACCAGGTCTTTGGTTAATCCGATTTACATCCTATGCCCTTTTAAAATGTGTTTTTGTGTGTAGGGGGCGGTTATTGGGTTGTTGGTTTTATTTTTATTATGTATTTTGTGGTTTTATATCTTGATTTTATTTTGTGAACCGCCCTGAGATCCCCAGGTATAAATTCCAACACTACTACTACTACCGAAAGCACGCAGGGCAAGTAGATAAATAGGTACTGTTCCAACAGGAAGGTAAACGGCGTTTCTGTGCGCTCCTCTGGCTTCGCCAGAAGCGGCTTAGTCATGCTGGCCACATGACCCGGAAAAACTGTCTGCAGAAGTGGACAAACGCCGGCACCCTCAGCCTGTAAACCCAGATGAGCGCCGCAACCCCAGAATCATCTGCGACTGGACTTAACGGCCAGGGGTCCCTTTACCTTTACTAAGGGGGACTGAGAAACAGAGAATGGGTTGCATGTGAGGATGGATAAGTATTTTAAGATGCTATTATTCTTTTATTTGATCTACTTTTTAGGGTTGTTGAGAAGAGAGAAAGACTAGAAAACACTTTGGCAAACTGAAAATGCTACTGCGAAAAAGTAGGATGGTGCAGAGAACTCAGTCAACACTCCGCCCAGGCTAACCTGTCCCATCAAGCAACCACATACTGGATTTTCGAAGGACCTACAGTCAAAGTCCATTTTTTGTAAGTCTCAATATTCTGGCTGTATCCACACTCCTCTGTCTCCCAGTTCAAAATCAGAGATAGGCAAGCTGGATATGGACTATTTATTCTTAATATTCTACATCAGTAGTACATGTATATCCATTCCATTTTTCCTCTAAGGTGGCATTCAATAATCTTCTTTCCTACTTACCCTCATAACTATCGAAGGTAAAAAATAGATCTGACCCACTTGTGGGTAATTGACCAGAGTCAGCTGGGTGCCTAGATTCAGAACATGGGGCTTTTGCACACATGCCAGGAGGAGAGAGTCTCTAGCAGTTAAAAATACTCTCAGAGTTAACCAGCAGAATAGCATGGAATATAGGTTGTTGTGCCTTTTTGCATATCCTGTTTGGTCTGATTTAAAGCTCTTGTCCCCCACCACTTTACCCCTCCAGCAATGAACAGATCACATACGCTTAAGTAAGTTAAAAATATTTGCTTACTAAACCCAAACGTCTGATTCATGCATTGGGCAAAAAAAATGAGAGGCACAAATACAAGATGGGTGACACCTGGCTTGAGAGCAGTACATGTGAAAAGGATCTAGGAGTCTTGGTTGACCACAAACTTGACATGAGCCAACAGTGTGACGCGGCAGCTAAAAAAGCCAATGCAATTCTGGGCTGCATCAATAGGAGTATAGCATCTAGATCAAGGGAAGTAATAGTGCCACTGTATTCTGCTCTGGTCAGACCTCACCTGGAGTACTGTGTCCAGTTCTGGGCACCACAGTTCAAGAAGGACACTGACAAACTGGAACGTGTCCAGAGGAGGGCAACCAAAATGGTCAAAGGCCTGGAAACGATGCCTTATGAGGAACGGCTAAGGGAGCTGGGCATGTTTAGCCTGGAGAAGAGGAGGTTAAGGGGTGATATGATAGCCATGTTCAAATATATAAAAGGATGTCACATAGAGGAGGGAGAAAGGTTGTTTTCTGCTGCTCCAGAGAAGCGGACACGGAGCAATGGATCCAAACTACAAGAAAGAAGATTCCACCTAAACATTAGGAAGAACTTCCTGACAGTAGAAGCAGTTTCATCCATCTATCATGGGTGCTTTAGTTGAGATTCCAGCATTGCCAGGGTTTGGACTGGATGCCCCTCAAGATCCTCTTCCAACTCCACAATTCTATGAAATATCCCCACCCACTCTGCTCAGGTGGGGCAGTAGACCCCCATACATTGAGGGTCCCTGTTCTTGTCTAGGGCTGCATATGCTCCAATATATTGGGAGGGCAAATAGGGACACGCACACACACACACACACCATTGGGTCACCACCATTCTGCCACTGCCACTGCCCACCCTCTGCTGCCTTCCCAATCATGCTGCCACCACTGCCCACCCACCCCATTTCTGCCACCAACATACTTCTGGAAGCAGGTGCTGCGATTTCAGCGCTTCTGGAAGTGTGGCGGCAGCTTCCAGAAGCATGTCAGCGGTTGCAGCAGAGGGAGCCAAAATGGGATATCCAGGACTGGGATCAGAAGCTGGGACAGCTTCTGATAATCGGATGTCCCACTCAAAACAGGACTGTGTAACAGTGGTGGGGCAGTAGTGATGTTTTTTATCCAACTCTTATCTGCCACTTCTTTTTAACATGGCTTTTATAACTTCTGGCGTTTCCCTCACTATGAGAAGTAAAGTTACAGGGGACCAAGCAGAGGGCCTTCTCGGTAGTGGCTCCCACCCTGTAGAACACCCTCCCATCAGATGTCAAGAGAATAATTATCTGACGTTTAGAAGACATCTGAAGGCAGCCCTGTTTAGGGAAGTTGTGGTGTTTTTTTTTTTAAAAAAAGACTGATGTTTTAATGTATTTCTAATCTCCTGTTGGAAGCTGCCCAGAGTGGCTGGGGAAACCCAGCCAGATGGGCGGGTTATAAGCAATTCATCATCATCATCATCATCATCATCATCATCATCATAGTAATAATATTCATTTGTATTATATTTTTTGCCACATTATTGTATTCCCCCCTTATTTTATTTAAATGAAAACACATTAAAAGAGGGAGGCAAATGGATTTTTAAATATGGATGGAGCTTCAAAAGCAGTTTTGATAGAGTATGGGGTGATGCTGCTGTTAAGGGGAAAAGGGAGACTATTGTATCTGATCATCATGAGGGTAACATGTGAAATGACCTGTAGTCCCATAATTTCAGTGAAAGAACAAGGCATCCAGTGAATCCATTGCCTCCTTATTGAGTGGGAAGAAGTGTGCTGCTTGAGAGCAATGAGCTGAGAGAAACCGCATGGTGTATCTATGGCATGCGTGTGTGCCTGTATGTGAAACACTTCATTAATAGCAGTGTTCACATAAAATACTGGAAGCCCAGCTACGGTTTAATGCATTTGTCCCAAGTTTTGTAGAAATTAAAATGTACACCAGCACCCTATTGCATGAATTACTGAACTGAATTATTTAAGTCTTGAATAAATGACAGAACAAAAATAAGCAAGCTGCACTACATGTGCATGCAATAAGGACAATGTCACTAATATTACAATCCACAGAGGTGACATTTCCAAATGCCTATTCAACTTTTCTGTGTATGAAAAATCCAAATCTTTCTTCTCTTTAGATTCATTTGGCCTTCTTCAAGGACAGCCAGGTGCACAGACTCATCTTACATTACAACCTCTCACAAATCCCTTATTTAATCTTCTGGGTTTACACTGCTTTTTGAGCTAGGGTAAGCGGCAGCATGAAAATGCTTCATGTAAATGTTGCTTTAATCCTATGAAAGCCACAAAACAGGCCTAGCTGAATGAGCAGGAAACTGAGCTCAGGAACTCTCTGTGACCTTGATTGCACTGTCGCTCTTGGCACCAGCATGGTGGCCACAAGGTCATGCTGAGGACGAGGAAAGCGACCCAGTCTCACTTGTAGGACCTCCTTTGTATGGATCAGCTGGGCCAATCTGTGTTCTGTGGTGTCTGATGTTTACAATGCTTTGAGCTCTAGGGTTCGATTACACATCTCTCCAATTGCAGATAGATTACAGAATTTCTATCCCCAAATTTGGATGTGACATCAGTCCAATGTGAAATTATTCTTCCCCCCCCCCAATAATTTTTATTAAGTTTCCATTTGCCAAATTAAACATATCATACCAATTAGTCCAAATTATATCAATACACATCATAAAGTCCAAATGTTTTCCAAATTAAATTTTTTTTTGTGGGGGGTACCCATGCTCCTCGATCGTCAGGAATCCAAAGATCCAAATTCGTGCTGCTTTCCTTACTGCAATGATGTTTCCAGTCCCATCTTCCCATATTTGTCATTTATTCATTTTCCTTTTCTGTCACCTCCAAGTTTTCTTCACAAGTGGATTAAAAGGAACAGTCTTATTTTGTCTCTGTGTGGACTTCCGGGGTGGCGCCATCGGCAATGGCGGACTCCCTCTGAATTGGAGGGACTAGCTCCGCGTGAAACGGGTCTTCTCCGTTACGGCGAAGCGGGGACCCTTTTAAAAATCACAGGCGGATGAAGCCTGTGACCATGGGACTCGGCGGGCACCTTTAGCGCCCCCAACTCGCAAAGGAACCCACTAACGGGCTCCGAAGTGAAGAGGGGGAAGTGGCGCGGTGCTGTGAGTCAACTGCTATTTCCGTGGAGCGAAGCCGCATAGCCGTTGCCGGAGAGCGCTGCCTTTTTCCTGGGACAATTTGGACTCTAAAATAAGCACCTGTGAGTACTTAAACTTTGAACAACTGGACCTTAAATAAGGACTTGTGAGCAGAAAGGAATCGGATTTAAAAAATTTTTTCAATTTGGTACTGAATGGGAAGGTCTAAACAGGAAGTCAGCCTTCTGTTCTTTTGTAGACAGAATAAAGCAAAGACAACGTAAACTAGAGCTCAGAAAATCGCCTTTAAAGGATTGGATTTCACCATTTAAAATTGTGGAACCCCCCTTCGACAGCAGGAGAAGAAGGGGGATCTTTTTCGGACTGTTTAAAGTGAGTTTAAAGTAAAGTAACTTTCCACCATCCTGATCCTGGAGCGGGGTGTCAGGACTGACGTTTGAAGCTCATTGACCAGAGACAAACGTTTTTGACAGATAGCTAAAAGAAGAGAAACATAGTGATTCCACTGTTTCCCTTCGCATTTTAAAGGAACAAATATTGACAAAATATCTTAAAAAGGAAAACTTTGTTGCAAGAACAAATAGAAGTTTTCCCCCTAGAGGGAGACTGTGAAACTGTAACCAATTCCAGGGAGCCGGCAGCTGTTACAGATTACAATCGTGGGAATAGACATTTGACCTTGCAGGACAATGTATTCAGAAGCTCTGTTGTGTGCTTTCTATAAAACAAATGCCCTACTGGAACAGTTACATGAGAAGATGAATTTGATGGCGACTTCGACTAGAAATTTTGAACAGGCAGTGGGAAATTTTGAACAGACAGTGGGAAAATACGTGGAGCCCACCCAGGAATTAAATCAGGAGCGTGTCCTGATAGAACAGGCCCAACAGGAATATGAACTTTCGGACTTGACAAATGAACTTGGAAAAAGCCAGATTTGGAAAGAAAAAGTTTGGTTTGGCTTGGAAATGGGGGGCTGGATTGACCCCCCTATGCTGGGATGTTTGGACTTTTCAAATCTGGCAATGGGCCGTGAGATGTTTGGGATTGTGGGGGCTCTTAATTTTGGAGGGTTTTTGAAACATGTTTTTAAATACCACATGGAATTTAGTGTTGAATATGGAAAAGGGGCTGATCTGTCGAGAAGGGTCAAAAATATTGCCAAGCTGGAGTTACCACGAGCAGGAGACAAGGGAAAATACAGTTACAAATATGAAGAAGAGCTGCGGAAGGGACATGGAAGAGACTTGAGGGCCTCGGATATAAGGTTGCCAGGTTAATGCGCTAGATCGATGGGATAATAAGGACTGACAAAACCCGGGACCAGGAGGAAGGGACGCTGGATGAAGATTGGATCTGTTTGTATTTCTTTTTTTTTACTATTAGGACTGTTTTATAAAATTGATGAATGTTAGAAAAATGTTGGAATGAAATTACTCGGCTTTAGTAAAGATGTTTAAAGAATTATGAAAGAATATTATGGTTATGAGAAGTTGGTAAGGATAAGATTTAAGCTTTAAGTTTCAAGGTTTTTTTTTATAGAAAGATAAGATTAAAACAGTTTAAGGTAATGTAATGACAGAATATTATGAAATATGGAAAGGATTTGCTGGGATAATTAATAACTAGGATACAAAGAAAGGGAGGAGGAGGAGGTCAAAGAAAGAAGGTAATGACAGTTGAGGATTCGAGAATAATGAATTTGTTTTTAAATGTTTTTAAATGTTTGTGGTATTTTTGTTTTTTTCTGTTGTTTTTTTCTTATTTTGAATTTGTATTCATATTGTTGGAAGTGGTTTGTTTTTCCCCCTTTTCTACTTTGTTAACCATTTTTATTTTGTATTTTCTTCTTTTTTTATTTTTATTTTGTAACATTTTGAAAATCTCAATAAATATCTTATATAAAAAAAAATATTTTGTCTCTGTGTGGGTTTTATAATGCTCTCTCATATGTCCACAAATCCAACCATCATGTTTTTGAGCAGACACTGCGTCCTGTCATTCCGGTGAAATACAGTCTAAACGTCCACTCGTTTACTTTCCAGACCTGCTGCCTCATAATTAGTCTTCCAGGAGGATAACAGCCCTTTCTGATTTACGATTCCAGCCTGATATCCAAGCGGCTCTTCCTCCCTAGACCATCCATCTTGCAGCCGAGATCTGCCTATGCAATGGAGCATTTCTTACTGCGTCACTGAGAGAGACTCACTTGTTTCCAAATCTTTCACAGACATATAATTTTTTCCACACAGTTCATTTTCACTCCCACTTGTAAATTAGTCGTCGAGACGGTTTTTTGAGGGGGAGGGTTATCAGGTACTCACATAAAAATAAAATAAAAAAGTCTTCCCCCCCCCCCTCGTACCGTCCACATACCAAAATGTCGGCAGTTCTCTGGTGTTATCTCTGTTCCTTCCGTCCTTCGTCCTTCCGTCTCGATCTTCTTCACTCAGTGGTAAATTTATTAGCAGATAAAAGCATTCCTGATTTCTCTTGAAGCATGTGTGTTTATTGGTCCAATTCTTTTCTTCTTTTTAAACATTGCAGCCAGGCTCGCTCCTGAAAGAAGCTGGCAGGGAGCTCCAAGCTTGCCCAAGGGCTTTCCACCTAGTGCCTCTCACCCCCTCCTTCATCCGAACTCGGGGGTGATTTATGGCAACAGCAGGTGAGGCAGCGTCTTTTCCTTCCCTGAAAAGACGAAGGGAGGCTGATGTACTCCCAATATCAGCCTCTAATTACCTCTTGCAAGCTGGACAAGATGTTATTAGCAGCCATCTTTCAAGGCGCCCCTAGTGGCCCCCCTCAATGTGAAATTATTCTTTATTGCTTTTGGTTTTAAAGTATTTTGGAGGGTAGGAAATAAATAGAACAATGCAGAAAGTTCAAACAAACAAATGAGTGAAGAAATTATTTAAAAACACTCCATGTGTCACCACTCTCTTAAAAAGTACCAAGTACCAGGTCTGTTAACATGTGTTGGTGGTAAAATGCAGGGCTTGAAGGACTATCATTAACGTGGCCTCTGGGAAAACACAAACACACTTTCTGAAATTAAATCTTCAAGTTTGCCCACCGCAGTCAGTTGCTGGCATGTTAACCTGTAGCTGAGGCCTCACATCCAGTGCCAATGCAAATACTAAGGAACAAGAAGAGCAAAGATCCTTTTTTGTTGTTCAGTAATATTAAATCACAGAAAAGGGGAAAAGAGATAGCAACACTCAAATTTTAAACTCAAATACATGCGCACAGGATTATTTTTCACATTGTCTGAACTGTACTTGCTTAGAAACTTCTTTTTTCATGTTTGTAGAAGAAAAAGATAAAGAAAAAAACAACGAAGACTTTCCTCAACAACAATGTACACAGAGTGGGTGAAGATGAGAATCTCTCTGCTTTTTATTACTGACCTTCAATATAATACAGGTTTTGCAATAAGTATGGTTTCATGATCAGTGTGGAAATGCAGCCGAGTTCCCACAACTGTTTTATTGGCAAAAGTAAGAAAGGGCTCGGGCCAGTTTGGAAATTAGTACAAGAATATAACTTGAAATTAGAGTTTGAGAAAAATAGAACTGAACAAGAAAAATTGAGGCTTGAGCAAGAATTGGAAAAAGAAAAATTGAGGGCTGAGCAGGAAAGGGAACAGCAGTGGTTTCAGTTAGAGAGGAGGCGGTTGGAATTAACAGTTTTAGAAAATCGTAATAATAGTAATAACACTGATGGGCAGAATCAACTGAAGATAGATTTAAAACGCTTTCCTGAGTTTAGAGATAAGGATAGCCCAGAAGCATTTCTAGTATCCTTCGAGAGAGCCTGTCACGATTTTCAAGTGAGATAGGGAGATAAAATGATGATCTTGAGAGCTAGAATAAGCGGTCCTCTAGCCAAAATATACGCTCAAATGACTGAGGAACAATCCCGAAATTTTGAGGTGTACAAGCAGTTAATATACACACGCTTTGGGATTACCTCAGAGCAGTTAAGAAAAAAATTTAGAAGTGTGACAAAGGTGAGGGAGGAAACCTATGCGCAGTTGGGTGCAAAGATAAAAACTTACCTCACAAGATGGTTAGAGCAAGAGAATGCAGACACGGTACCTAAGATTAGAGAAGTGATAGCGTTGGAGCAATTTTACAACACAATAAATGGCCAATTGAAGTACCTGATAAAAGAAAGGAACCCCAAGACAATAGAGGAAGCAGCTGGTTTAGCCGATAAAATAAATGAAATCAGAGATCACAGATTTGATGGGCCAAAATTTGGTGTGAGATATTGGGAAACAAACAAGAATAAATTTCCGCAAACCAAAGGAAAAATTACCTCAGAAACCGATAAGAGAAGCAGCCCCTCATCAAACAGCCCACATGAGAAGGCACACACCCATACAGAGTTTACTGAGGGAAAAGTCAATAAAACAAGTTATGCAGGACCCAAAGACATTTCATGCTGGAGTTATAGCACCACACAGAAACAGACATATTGTATCCAGCCTGTGGAGCAGGGCCCAACTAGTCAGGTTGTCAAGGAAACGGACATGCCAAACTAGGCCCGAGCCTGCTGAGGTAGTAGAAGCCAAAGTCCTGCACTGTTATGCGATTCAACAAGATAATCTCTTGTTGAAGAACGCTGGAGAGTATATCTGGATAGACGGAAAAAGATATCTGGGGTTAAAGGACACGGGATCGCAAGTCACTATAGTCCACCTGGAGAAAATCAAGGATGAGGCCATAATTCCAGGAAAAGTAATGAAATTAAAAGGAATTTCGAAACAAGCAGAGATCCTGAAGGTGGCGGAAATAGATGTCAGGTTCAAAAACTGGGTAGGGAAGTGGCAGGTAGCCCTTTGGGAAGAAATTCCCGCCCCTGTGCTCATTGGTTGGGACATTTTAGAACATGTGCAGAGTACTTTCATAGTTACCAGAGCAAAAGGGAGCCCACAGTCACCTAATCCTGAGGGGGTGGATACAGTAGCACAGGCAAACAATGCTGAATGACAGCAAGGGGATAATCTGTGTGAGGAAAGAAAAGAGACCTTTTTGTTTCCTTTGACTAAAAGTCAAACCCCAAGTTTTGCCCAAAAGCAAAAAGAAGATACTGAGTTACAAATGTACTTTGAGGCAGCCGAGTCGGAGAGGCCTGAGTGCCCAGAACGGTTTTGTTTGAGCAGAGACCTTTTATATCGAGAAGTCCTTGCCCCACCATGTGGGGGGGGGGGGTGAAGAAGTGAGAAGACACTTAGTAATCCCACATGAATACCGAGGCAAAATCCTGCAGCATGCTCACAACAGTGTATTTGGAGCGCATATGGGTATTACACGTACATAACAGATCTTGCAGGAATATGAATCCTTGCTCAGTAATATTCCAGGAGTGGCCAAGGGTGTGGAACATCGGATAGACACAGGGGAAGCCAAACCCATTGCTGTGAACCTCTACTGTATAACAGGAGGGTATGTGGAGAAGGTTTGCAATGAGGTGCGGGACATGTTAAAAGCGGGAATTATTGCACTTTCAGAAAGCCGTTGGGCAGCCCCTATAGTGCTATTGGACAAGCCCGATGGATCAGTACGCTTTTGTTTGGATTTCAGAAAACTGAACCATGTCCCCAAAGCAGATGCGTATCCCATGCCATGATTGGATGATCTGATAGAGACCACTGGGCGATGTCATTACATCACGTGTTTAGATTTAACCAAAGGATATTATCAGGTTAAGATGAATCCGAAGGACCAAGAGAAGACAATCCAGGGACATGACTTAAAGAAGAAAATGAGTTTACCCTATAAAAAAGAAAAATCCACCTTGCACGTGGTATTTCCGATTTCCAAAGACACCTGAGAATTCATACTTGGCTTCCTTTATTGCCTAAATCTGACAAAAGGATATATTGTTATTGCCCTTGGTCTATCCTAGAGTCCAGAATGAGATTTTTAGGTATTCTGGGAACCCAAGCCATTTGGAACTTTTTAAAGAATGGCATCTTGAGCTGTGCAGGAGGGATAATGGGAAGCAATGCCATTTTGGTTGTATACTATAACGGGCCAAATGAGATGTGTTCTCACCTTTGACAGCAGCAGAAACAGTTTCTCCAGATCAGTCCCATATGGACAATCTTGAGGTTATAGAGGTACAAAATATCTGCTGCCAAATCTGCATTTGATAAAAAGGATTGCTGAACAGAGCATAGCCCAAATCCATCTTGCATGCTGTCAGTGTTTACAGCAGACCTTACAAATGGAACATGGAGATTAAAAATATATATAATGCATGTCTGAAGTAAGAGATATTAGCCCCAAGCTAGCATTCTTAAAGTAATAAAAGCACGGAGCAGGAGACTGGGAACTTTCAGAATTTAAAACTAGATCATGGAATCATTTCAGACAATGAGAACAGTAAGATGATGAGTAGAAGGTACTCTGAATATGATTTATTATCCTCTTACATGCAAACTTCCAAATTTTTTTCATTTACAGCTATTTTCTATAATCTTGATAAAATTCAAAAGTGAAGAATAATTATAGATTGGAAAGTGTTTATAGTGAGTTTGTCATGCTAAGAAATTATAGTATTTATTCTAAAGTAAGGTGTGCTAATAATTGACACCGCTTTAAATGCTTTTGTTCTTTCTAATTTCTTTTAAAGAACAGAATCCCAGCCTCCTCTTCTTTTATTCTTTTTATTGTTTTATTCCCTCTATTATCCTCTTCAAAACTGATTTTCAATCTGCTAAATTATGGACTCAATTTTTAGGACTCCTAAAAACATAGGCCATTACATGAGAGTTATTTTGTGCACTTCATAATACTGGATGGCAATGTTTTTCAGAAAACCACCATTATTTTGGCATCCTTCTCTTGACATCTTTCTCCTCAGTGTTCCTTGCTGTCTATGTAATATATGTTTAGAGGTTTGAAGACTGCTTGAAGCACATGGGTGCTGCTTCCCACAATGACTGTCAGGCTGCTTGAAATTCTAGAGTTGGCAAAGTAGGAGAAGAAGTAATGAAAACAAAGGTGACTGGTGACTTTGTAGATGTGAATACATCATCTACAAAAATAACAGTAAATGCTTCAATAATGGTGAAGAAAAAGGGATGGGCCAATGGAGAACACAAATTAGAATCCTTTGTTCAAGGGACGTGGGTGGTGCTGTGGTCTAAACCACTGAGCCTCTTGGGCTTGCCAATCAGAAGGTCGGTGGTTCGAATCTGCATAACGGGGTGAGCTCCCATTGCTCTGTCCCAGTTTCTGCCAACTTAGCAGTTCGAAAACAGGCCAGTGCAAGTAGATAAATAGGTACTGCTGTGGCGGAAAGGTAAATGGTGTTTCCGTGCGCTCTGGTTTCTGTCACAGTGCTCCGTTGCGCCAGAAGCGGTTTAGTCATACTGGCCACATGAACCAGAAAAACTGTCTGCTGACAAACGCCGGCACCCTCGACCTGAAAACGAGATGAGCGCTGCAACCCCATAGTCACCTTTGACTGGACTTAACAGTCAAGGAGTCCTTTACCTTTATCTATTACCTACCAACAAGGTTTGTATCAGTTCTGCGCTAAAAGCCAAAATAATGAGCGTAACCCCAAACTACTGATGAACACCAAATTATTAAGGAAATCACATTTGTTTTCTATCTTGTAAAATACTGCTACAACAGAAAAGGCAAGTATGGTAATATCAAATTATTAGCCTTAAAAAAAAACCTAGTTGGTTGTAATTAGCTTGTAACTTAGTTTAAGAACAAAGACATGACTGATGAATTTGATTTATATTGATGAATATTGAGATAGCGAACCAGCAAAGTAGCAATGTTATTTCCTTAATATTAATCAGGCAGTGTGATATCTTATATGTTTGGTCATCTGGTGTGTTTGGTTTTACTCTCCTTTAGAGGCTATGAGACACTGAAGTGGAATTCACAATGCAATAGAAATGAACACAGTAACTTTGATTACAATTGATATATCTTTCAGCCAAGCTTTGGCCTTAAAATTGCAGAGGGATAGCTAAGTGACAAGGGTGTGCATATAAACAAGTAATAATAATATGGGAATTATTTAGAAAGTGTGGGTTTTGTTTCAATATGAGAGCCAAACTAAGCTCTCTGAAGTTGCTAGAAATTGCTCATGTATTATCAGAGCAGGTTCAGTGTTTATCCAATTCATTTAGTTGTCAGGAAACAGAAAGTATTTTATTAGAGAAAGCTGGGTGTCACAGTCAATAGGGAAAACTTAACCTTGACTAGCTGTGGTGGGTCTTGAACTTTGAAATCATAAAAACAACCATCACTCTGAACATTTCATCATTTTAAAGAGCCTGCTTAAATGGCCTGCTCAGCAGGTGATACTGGTAATTGCTCTGCTTTAACTTCTGGTGTGCTGGTTTACTCCCACTTTGACTATAAAGAAGATAAGAAAGTGCATGACTACACACACATTTATTAAAATTATGAGAAATACTTCAAGGATAATGTTTAGTCCAGGACTTCACTTACAACAGGAAATACCCAATTTCAATATTTTGGTTATTCATCCACTAGTCAGAATGACAAATAAGTTGGTGAAACAAGGCTGCAATATGAACTTAAGCCATAATGTGTGGAGAACAGACAAACTGATTTATTCTTAGTCAACAAGAAAATCTATGCTGACATAAAATAGTTTAAGCTATGCTATGGGAACTAGAAGCAAAGAACAAAATGGGTTTTAATAAAAACAAAAAATTGAAAACTATTTTTAAATGGAAGGCATTAAATAGCCAATTGCTAGAGAGAGAAGGGACTATTCCTTGAGATTTGCCAATGTTTTGAAATTTTACCGAGTCAATTTCTTGACAACTTACAAGAACAGAATCAACAGGAAAATGGTATTGTAGAAAGCAGGGTACAGCACTGCTGCCTGACAGTCCCCTACACTCTCCATTGCCTTATAAAGAGTAGAGGTGGCCAAGGAGAAGGGACACTAAGGGTTGCTTATAGGAAAGAGACCTGTCACCAGTGGAAGCACATTGACTATCGGGGCACCATCACCTAAGAAGGGGCAGGAGACAGGAATCATGCTTCACATGTGGCCATCTGTTCATCTGAGCCCATGCCCCATGCCTTCACATCAATGAGCAAAATCATCAGAATTTGCAGGCGTGTGTTCTGTATGAAATGGAGCTCTACAGCTCAATCCAGCTGTTGAAAAGAATATCCTCATTGTAAACCAATGTAAGCATTCCCAAAATTTCTCATGCCTGGATACATTAGAATATTTTTAGATGCTTGCCATGTGCCCACAAAACATGTACCTTGTTCCTTTAATATGACAATGCAAACACATCTTTTTGCTTTAAATTTGTTGCCAACAAAATAGCAGGTTGGATCCTGAGATGCTAACTTGAGGAAGTTTCTTCCCCCCCCCCCCGCTTCCTCAGCAGCCTCCTGCATCACATGCCACATTGCTCAGGAGCCTGCCCCCCGCCCCACAACCATCTGAAGAAACTCTTCGGGGTTGCAGATGGCTGCAAGGGGGGGGGGGGAAGCTTCCCTTCCTTGAACTTAAGTTATCTTAGGATCCAAGCCAATGTCTTTTATTAAGTTACTCTATAAATTCAATAATTTAGGGATTAATTGTTACTGCTAACCAACATAATACCCTTCCACTAAACAAAACAAACAAAACAAAATTATGCAAGGAAGCGTAATTCCTTTCTGATGCTGGAGCTGAATCTTCCCCAAGGACCAGCAAAATGCTGACACTTTCAGTTAAAACTATGCTCTACAATGCTTTCTCTAAGTGTTTTATATTAGTTCATAATGATTCACACTGCACCACAGAATTGCAAGTGCAACTCTGCAAGGTAGGATTGGAAGTCTGAAGCAGGCAAACAATGGGCTGGCTTGATCGATGGTCTGATTTGGAAAAAAACTAATCATATTCAGCTAGGACAGTTGCAAAGCAAATACACTTACAAATGCACAGAAACACCTAGCTGTTGTAACTTTTTACAATGCATGGCAGGTAAGGACCATAGGTTTAAAATTAAAATATTTCATGTAGGTAAATAGATTCTCATTCCCTATATTGCCACTACAGGATGAAAAACATCATTGGTGGCTGCCTAACAACACAGAATTCCCTTAACACTAGACTATTGGCAAAATCAAAGCCTGAACATTTTCCAGAAGAACTATAAAGCATTTTTATTTGATTCTGTGCTAAGCAAGCACTAAGTAATTTTAATTTTATATTGGTGTTTCAGTATGAATTTTATTAATGTCCTTTTCAAAATCTGGATAGTAGAGTTGTTATTTGTATGTCTGGGATAGGGCAGGCAAACAACCCACAGAAAAAAATATTGTATGCATTATAGTGGAACCTCTGGTTACGAACTTAATTCATTCCGGAGGTCCGTTCTTAACCTGAAATCGTTCTTAACCTGAGGTACCACTTTAGCTAATGGGGCTTTCCGCTGCCGCAGCCACACGATTTCTGTTCTCATTCTGAGGTAAAGTTCTTAACCCGAGGTGCTACTTCTGGGTTAGCAGAGTCTGTAACCTGAAGCTTCCGTAACCTGAAGTGTTTGTAACCCGAGGTGTTTGAAACCCGAGGTACCACTGTATTCTGTGATATGCCATTAACTTGCTGTTGGAACATAATTAATTACCTTTAATAATTCAATATTATTATTATTTTTTTTTTTTTAAAAGCAAAAAAAAAAAATAATAATTCAATATTATTACAATGATTCTACAAACATGGGGCACAATCCATTGATTTCAGTGGGAAGCAGAGCTTCATGTTGGGTTGTGCCTCGTGCATTTACAGTCATCCCAGCTGCTTACAATCAAAGCAACTGGTGATAGAGATGGCAGGTTGACCAGAAAATGAATTTATTTTAGAGAACGTGTACAACCATTAAGCTTGCATTAATATATCCATAATTTAAACCTTAATGATGGAGGCTCCCTTTGTTTCTTATGAAGAACTCAGATCTATAGTGAATAGATAACAAAGCCCCTCCAGTTCTTAGAACCCACATTCTCCCCTTATCTGTAATTGACCAGCTTGACAGTTGCTATTATAACCATACCATCCCCCTATTGTCAAGGTAAACTTCCAAATTCTATATTAACAAAGAACCCACGTAAAATTGCTCACTCCCTAGACAACAGAAAAAATACCAATGTTTTTAAACATTCTTGCACACTCCACAACATTTCGAGAACATGGCTTCTTGTTTGTGACCACTAGTTTATGGAATCTAGTCACACATTTATAAATATATTTTGTTGGTACATGAACTTTCTAAACATATGACTCTGGAAAAGGTTGGAAATTAATAAACTTCCATTTGTCAGTGTGTTAAGAAGAAAATAATCCATGACACAAGTAGGCAACTGATAGTATCCTAGTTTTGTTTGTGTTGGAACTAGTGTTCTTTGCTTAAACTTGGTAATTACACCAGTATGACATTTCACATTTGCACAATAAGTCTTTTTTTGTTTACCGTATTTTTCGCTCTATAAGACGCACTTTCCCCCTCCTAAATAGTAAGGGGAAATGTGTGTGCATCTTATGGGGTGAATGCAGGCTCCATGGCTTCAGTGAAAGCAACACAAAGCGCTCCGGAGGCTTTGAATTGCTTTCGCTGAAGCCAGGAGAGCAAAAGGGGTCGGTGCGCACCGATCCCTCTTGCTCTCCTGGCTTCGCTTCACTGGAGAGGCGCTGCACAGCTTTCCCTCTCTGCACAGCACCCCTTCAGTGAAGCAGGAGGAGAAATGGAAGGGTCTCTGAAGGGGCGCTGTGCAGAGAGGGAGAGAATTTTTTTTTCTTGTTCTCCTCCTCTAAAACTAGGTGCGTCTTATGGTCGGGTGCATCTTATAGAGCGAAAAATATGGTGATTCCTAATCAATAGCATGTGGCAGGGATGCACAGTACACTCTATGATTCATGCCATTCAGCAAAGCTCCCAGAACATTTACTGTACATCTTCTCAAAAGATTACACAGAGCTAATAATTTCTCTCTAGCATCAACGTCAACTGTCGTGTAAGACTGCTGCTTACCCTTTTCTGTTCCTCGATATATTCCATCAGCTCTTCTCTTGTTTGCTTCACAGCTTTTTCTATAGCTTTTTCACTTTTTTCTTGCTCTTCTAAAATGGCTGCTTTTACAATTGACTATAAAAAAATAAGAGTTACAGTGTGTATAGAGTTTGCTTCAAATATTCACCCTCATATACATATAGTGAGATAAAGGAGATTTTCCTCCTCTCACACACCTGCCTCAGCACATAAATGCTTTGGACATCAGCCTCTGACAATTCTTGCAAAAGGGATGGAGGAAGCAGAGGCATGTAAGTGAGCAGAGCAACAGGGCTGCATCCTGTACTGGCACATGCACCTCCAGGACCCTTAGAAGCAACCAAGGCAGCCCTTTTAACAGTAGGAGAGGGTTTTTGTTACTATCCAGATGCTCTGGCATCTGGCTGGCCACTATGAGAACAGGATGCTGGACTAGATGGGTCATTGGCCTGATCCAGCAGGCTCTTCTTATGTTCTTATGTACCACCAAAAAGGTGACTGAAACCTGTACAGGATGGATCCCACAGTGGTTGCTAGTGCCCATTTTGACTGGTCGGATGGATGGAAAGAGGGGGGCTAACAATGAGTGGTGGTGGAACCCATGATAGGCAGAGCAAATGTTCTCCCCTTCTTCCTCCCTGCCGTGCTCTACAAGGGCAACACCGAGATCAAGGAGGAGTGAATGGAGTAGTGCCCCCTCTATGAATGGATTGTAAAAAAAGGCAGGCTGCTGAGGGCTGGCTGAGGGCAGACTGAGAAGGCTGGAGTAGAGCCCCATTTGCCCAGATGGATCAACCTCCACTGACCCCACAACTCTGTCATACAAATAAAAGGATCCAGTCTGCCTTTCATCCAGGGCAGGTCTCCCTGTGAACTGCCCCCAAATGCCCTTTACCTAGTTATGCCAATAGTTGTTTCCCACTGCAAAACACACAGCCCCCCCCCCCCCCGCCATACAACATAAAGCAAAAATGCTGTTGCCAAACTGTTTATAAGAAGGCCTGTAGCTAAGACACTTGTGGGTTATAAAACTCTTCTGAAAAATAAACAAATATCTTTGCAACACATGGTTATTACTTCATTACTAGCCTTAAGCATTCCTTGTTGCTTTACAATAACATTAGAAAGTAGCACTTTCTTTACTGGCATCTTCTTCTTTGGCAATCACTCGTAGCCGAGTAAGACTGTCTTCCATAAACACGGTTTTAACAGTGTGTCCGTAAGTGACTGTGGAGGCCAATTCTGGATCCACACATCCTTCCACAGTGGGGACATTGGTTTCTGGGTGGGAGTTGATCACGGTGTGGATTTGCCAGGCGTGCCTTCCTCTTAGCACGTTTCTCCCTTGTGTCCTGAGTTCGAGTGTCTTCAAAGCCCATGACACCTTTTGGTAAAGGCTGTTCTCCAACTGGAGTGCTCACAGGCCAGTGTTTCCCAGTTGTCAGTGTTTTATACTACATTTTTTTAGATTTGCCTTGAGACAGTCTTTAAACCACTTTTGTTGACCGCCAGCATTACGCTTTCCATTTTTAAGTTCGGAACAGAGTAGTTGCTTTGGAAGACGATCATCAGGCATCTGCACAACATGACCAGTCCAACGAAGCTGATGTTGAAGAATCATTGCTTCAACACTGGTGATCTTTGCTTCTTCCAGTACACTGATATTAGTTTGCCTGCCTTCCCAAGTGATGTGTAAAATTTTTCGGAGACACCGTTGATGGAATCTTTTGAGGAGTTGGAGGTGGCGTTTATAAGTGGGCCATGTTTCACAAGCATATAGTAAAGTTGGCAGTACAACAGCTTTGAAAACAAGTATTTTGGTTTCTCTGCAACTGTCCCAGTCCTCAAACACTCCGCACTTCAGCCAATTTTCAGAAGGGCAGTCAATTTTCAGAAGGACAGTCCACAGGGCATTACGATTTACAGTGTCAAAAGCCTTAGTCAGGTCAATAAACACCATATACAGGGGTTGATTTCATAGAATCATAGAATCATAGAGTTGGAAGAGACCACAAGGGCCATCGAGTCCAACCCCCTGCCAAGCAGGAAACACCATCAGAGCACCATCAGATTTTGCTCTCTGCATTTTTCTTGAAGCTGTCGAGCGGTGAAAATCATGTCCACTGTCCCCCTAGAAGGCCGAAAACCATTTTGGGATTCAGGAAGGGTCACCTCAGATATTGTTACGAGGCGGTTTGCTAAGATCCTTGCAAGAATTTTGCCGGCCGCAGCTAATAGAGAGATGCCTTGATAGTTTCCACAATCAGTTCTGTCACCTTTCTTAAAGAGATTGATAATTTTGGCATCCCTAAAGTCTGCTGGGATTTCTTCACTTTCCCAGATTTTTTCAATGAGAGCCAGTGTGGTGTAGTGGTTAAGAGCGGTAGTCTCGTAATCTGGGGAACCGGGTTCACGTCTCCGCTCCTCCACATGCAGCTGCTGGGTGACCTTGGGCCAGTCACACTTCTCTGAAGTCTCTCAGCCCCACTCACCTCACAGAGTGTTTGTTGTGGGGGAGGAAGGGAAAGGAGATTGTTAGCCGCTTTGAGATTCCTTAAAGGGAGTGAAAGGCGGGATATCAAATCCAAACTCTTCTTCTTCTTCTTCTTGTGAAGTTGTTGTGTAAGTTCAATTCCACCCACTTTGAAGATTTCGGCAGATATCCCATCAGGTCCATTGGCTTTGTTGTTTTTCATTTGGTTAATAGCTGTACACAACTCTCCCAGATTTGGAGATATTGCGAGCTCATCTCTAACTTGTTTTTGCGGAATTTGTGAGAGGACCTCAGCAGCTATGGGGGAGTTGCGGTTAAGGAGATGTTGATAATGTTCTTTCCAGCGCAGTGCAATAGCTTCTTTATCTTTTAGAAGTGTGATACCATCTGCTGAGCGTAGGGGGCATATGCCATGATTTATTGGCCCATAGATGGTCTTTGTGGTCTTCTAAAAACCCAACCCAAACCCCAAAAGTCCCATAAAGGTAAAGGTAAAGGGGGCCCTGACCATTAGGTCCAGTCGTGACTGACTCTGGGGTTGCAGCACTCATCTCGCTTTATTGGCGGAGGGTGCCAGTGTACAGCTTCCGGGTCACGTGGCCAGCATGACTAAGCCGCTTCTGGCGAACCAGAGCAGCGCACAGAAACGCCATTTACCTTCCCGCCTATTTATCTAGCACTTTGACATGCTTTCGAACTGCTAGGTGGGCAGGAGCTGGGACCGAGCAACGGCAACTCACCCCATCACGGGGATTCGAACCGCCAACCTTCTGATCAGCAAGTCCTAAGCTCCATGGCGATCGGCAAATGGTAACGGGGGCAGGATCATGAAATCTGGAAGCCCCTAGTCATCATGAACCAGCACATGGACAGTGGATACAGATTCAGTTGTTCCGACTGAAGGAATGAGGGAGTTGAGCAGCTTGGCAGCTGTATCCATGACTGATCAGCCCTTTTTAGGATCTACTCTGCTCACCCCGAAAAGGGGGAGGGGCTAGAAAAGGTGCCCTAAACATAGTTTGCCTCCCTTTTTCCATAACTGGATTACCTCACCCAGTGGGGTCACCACCTAGAGGTCGTAAAAGACAATTGAACTTTGGAACATGGAATATACGGACTTTGTCAGATAACACAGACAGCGAGCGTCCTGAATGCAGAACTGCCATCATTGCAAGAGAGCTACGATGTTTTAACATCAATATTGCAGCGCTTCAAGAAACTCGAAGGGCAGGCAAGGGACAACTGAAGGAAGAAAAAGGAGGCTACACATTCTTCTGGAAAGGTCTATCTGAACAAGAACATTGAATACATGGGGTAGGCTTCGCCATCAAAAACGACCCTGTGAAGCTCCTGTCAGAAGTTCCTACTGGCATTAATGAGAGACTCTCAACCCTTCGAATAAAGGTCATCAAAAACCAACAGGCTACTATTCTAAGTGCTTATGCACCAACACTGAATGCCGATGAAGACATTAAAGAAAAATTTTACTTTCAGCTGGATACCATCCTATCAGAGATGCCTAAGGAAGAAAAAATTATCCTCCTGGGTGATTTTAATGCAAGAGTTGGGTGAAATTTTGATCTGTGGCCTGGGACTATTGGGAAAGAAGGAGTTGGCAAGAGCAACCAGAACAGAATCGTACTTTTGACGATATGTGCAGCACATAACCTTGTTATTACCAACACACTCTTTCGACAGAAAAATAAATTTAAAACTTCATGGAGGAATCCTTGGTCAAATCACTGGCACCTCTTAGACTATGTTATTGTCCGTGCTAAAGATCGCCGTGATGTGCTCCTTACCAGAGCTATGACAAGCGCCAACGACTGCTGGACAGATCACTGATTAATACGCTCCACAATGGCTATCAAGATTATACCAAGGCGCAAAATGAACACTCAAGCCCTTCAAGATCCCATTAAGCGGGATTGCTTCCAAATGACTCTTAAGGACCTTCTGCTTTCAGAATTCCCTGATAACATCAAGGAACACTGGACCAAGCTAAAAACATCCATTATTGCAACCTGTGAACAAACTATTAGATACCAAACCAAGAAACACCAGGACTGGTTTGATGAGAATGACAGTGAGACTGAACACATGATTGACAAGAAAAGGAAGGTCTTTTAGATCTGGCAAAGAGATAGAAACTATGCCACTAAGAAAAAAACCTATGCCAACGCTAAGGCTGAGGTTCAAAGATGAACCAGAGAACTGAAAAACACCTGGTGGATAAAAAAAGCTCAAGAGATCCAGCACTTAGCCGACACTCATGATGCACAGTTTCTTTACTGGCATAATCCACAATTAACCACAACAGTAAGTAATTTAAGGATTATCCAAATATACAACCAAGAGTTACAAATATCATTTTTTTCATATGAACCAGCTCCCTGTTCAGTGTATTTGATTGTTTAGGTCAGGGGTCCTCAAACTTTTTCAGCAGGGGGCTGGTTCACTGTCCCTCAGACCTTGTGGGGGGGCTGGACTATATTGGGGGGGGAATGAACCACCACGGGGGGAGGGGAGAAAGAGCTGGAGTTGGGAGCCCCCATGGCCACAGTCCCCGCTGAGGGAGGAGGGCCCAAGCGCTACCGCCGCTGCCTCGCCGGCCACGACAAGGGCACAGGCGTGGGGGCGCGCAAAATCGACTAAAAAGACGTCCATAAATAAAAATATTATTGCAGGAGCTGCCGGCCAAACTTTGAGGCGGGCACAGCAGCAGCAACAACAGAGCCACTTGGAATGGAAAGGGAGCTGGAGGAGACTGTGGGAGGAGCACGCACGCGGCCCGGACAGAGAGACAGAGAGAGGAGGTGGGCGTTGCCGAGCAGAAGCCAACCCTCCCTGCCCTCTCGGCATCCCGACAAGGAGGGCAAGTTGAGGTTGGGTGCAGCGTGTAATGTGAGGGAAGCCGAGAGGGCACACGTCTCTCGGGGGAGGGGGGAGTGTGTGTGTGCATGTGTGCATGGTGGAGGAAGCCAGCCCAGCGCCAGGCTTCAGAGGTTCCTTTCGTCGAATGAGGAGGTTGCTGCCGCCGCCGCAGCTACTGACATTGCAACCCATGAAGGCAGTGGCTGGCAGCTGTCCTGGGCTTGGCTCAGCGCAGCCTCTGCCCTCGTTGCCTGCCTGCCAGCCACTCTCTACGCTGCCTGCCACCAGTCCTTACCTACCACTGGTGGAGCAATATTAGCACAATTGGTAAGAAGTGAGCAGTGAGAGCATTGCAGGTGATTATAATGTAAAGTTATCATTGTGGAACAAATCAGTATGGCATTGTTTGTATGTTTCATTTAGGTCTATCTGTGTATTGTTTTACAACTGAATTACATTTAAAAAAACTATCAACTCACATCAAAATGTCATTTTCATTGCTGAAACCTTTTATTAAGAAATAATAAATTAAATATTGGATTTTCTGTGAAAGAATTCATTACAAGGTGAAGTGCAGGAGGAATTCAATGGGGGTTGGGGGTTGGAGGAGAGGCGGAAAAAGAGCTAATTTGTCTGTGGCTAGGGGGCTAATTTGTCTGTGGACGGTTCTGCCAGGGGTGATGAAAGATCACCTAGCTACAGCTCTGCCTGCAATGCAGGAATCTCAACTAAAGCATCCCTGACAGATGGCCATCCAACCATCAGAAAGTTCTTCCTGATGTTTAGTCGGAATCTCCTTTCTTATAAATAGTTCCTTTATTTACAAATATACAGAAGAGCATAAATACAGGAAGAGACATTACCAAAAGAATGAACGTGGAAGGCACAACAGCCAGTTTGTAGCAAAGTTGCACCATCACAGATTATTATTTTGTTGGGAACAAACCTGGATGAAGGAATCATTAAAAGACACATGTAGTGAATTGTCGGCAGACGTAGCTCTACAATAACAGAAGAAGAGTATGTGCAGGATGAGGTCAGTGTCCCATCTAGTCCAGCCTCCTGTTCTCACAGTGGCCAACAAGCAGCGCCTGCAAGCAGGACCAGAGCACAAGAACACTCTCCCCTCCTGCAGTTTCTTTCTACTGATTATTGAACGATTAAATTATTTGTTTTACTTTATTCATTCATTTTGGTCTTATCATTTTTTAATATGGATTTTTATACCTTGCAGATTATTATTTTTCAAACTGAAGATGTTAACTATTTTAATAAATATATGACCAACACTTCAGTCCCAGGTATATTTACTAAAGAGTAAACTCCACTGAATTTAACATAGCTGCACCTTCACTTGCTTTCCATTGCTTTCAAGGAAGTCTCTTATATCCAACATCCCTGAATAATATGCTTGCTTCTGCTATGTTAAAATGTTTACTAGATTTTATATGAAATAGACGAGAGAAACATTTTCACATAAATAAAACTGTGGATTTTGCACCTTGTGTACAATTTTATCCTTTTCAGTTGGTGGCACGCAAACGGTTGAGAGTTCCACCCCCCCCCCAAAAAAAAACCTACCTGACTTAAGAATCCTCCTGTGATTTATTCTGACAGCTACCATATATGAATTGGCCTTTAAAAGGACCATGTCAAATATAAGCAAGATGCTAAAGATAGAACAAAAATAGTGGAACATTGCCAGCACGCCATCCTGCTTGCACACCATGCAACATCCGCAGCATTGGTATTACAAAGAACACAAAGCTGCAGAGGAAAAACCAAGTGTATTACTGTAATCAGAACTTTACTTATTTTAGGAAGTCATGTTTTTCAACCATATTACATTCCAAAAAAACTAAGACGTGTTATGCAAAGCCTTTCTTTGAATACAGTAAGTCTCCTTTATAATTTGCATTTATCCACCTGGATAGCATATGTCTGAAATGGAAATCCCAACATACCCTGCTCAAAGGAAACAAATAATATTTTGGACTCACTTATGCTGTACATCTGCTACAGATACCACTGTAAAAAACGTCTAGCATTCCCCTGGTGATATAATATCATTTATCACTGTCATATTTATGTCTCCACAAGGAACAATATTTCCAATTTATTAAGTTACCTGGAAAACTTGGATTTACGTAACATTCAAGATGTTTGTAGAGAAAACAAGTTGTTTTTATAGGGAAAAGTTAGAAAACTAAAACATTTTCAGAACTTTAATGGAGGGGCTTGATACACATTGGCCTTGTACAGATAATGATAAACAATGGTTTACTGTTACAAGAATGAGGTGCAGTGAGCTTTGGTTTCCCGTGCTTGCCCTATCCCCACTCTGAAATGGCTAAAGCTCTTGCTTCTGTTTTTTAATTCAGAATTTTTAATTGATCTGAACTATGTTCAGTTTTCAAACCATTGTTTATGAACTGGCATGTTTCATCTAACCTTCATTAATATTAACCATAGTTTAGCGTTCAGGTGCTATGCTAAACTGTGGTTAAGCTTCTCTGTATCTCCTCATGGCTGTGCCAGAGAAGGGGAGGGGAGAGGAGCTGTCAGGGACTGACTGGATGAAGAGTGGTGGGAGCCACCAGCCCAAGGAGGGCTCTTAAGATGACACCTTAGAGACCGGAGCCTGGTGGTGGGACACTGAGGAGCACTCAGCAGAAGGGACAATCTGGGAGCTGATAGAAGCAGGAGAGCTAAGTGATCAAGGGGATCAGAAGAAGGAGGGCCTTGCAAAGACAGGATTAGAAGCTGAGAGTCACAGCATGCACAGAGACAGTCCCAGTTCTGCTGACTGCCCTTCCCCCCCGGCTCTGCTTGAGGAGGAGCCCCCCCCCCCTTGATGCAGCCTTTGTCTGCTTCAAGGATGAGTGGTTAGAGGAGAAGGGTGGGCCTAGATATTTTTGTAAAGAAGCTGGTAAAATGCGGTCTTGACTATGCTACCACTCAGTGGATTTGTAACTGGCTGACTGACCGAACCCAAAGGGTGCTCATCAATGGTTCCTCTTCATCCTGGAGAAGAGTGACTAGTGGGGTGCCACAGGGTTCTGTCTTGGGGCCGGTCTTATTCAACATCTTTATCAACAACTTGGATGATGGACTCAAGGGCATCCTGATCAAATTTGCAGATGACACCAAACTGGGAGGGGTGGCTAACACCCCAGAGGACAGGATCACACTTCAAAACGACCTTGACAGATTAGAGAACTGGGCCAAAACAAACAAGATGAATTTTAACAGGGAGAAATGTAAAGTATTGCACTTGGGCAAAAATAATGAGAGGCACAAATACAAGATGGGTGACACCTGGCTTGAGAGCAGTACATGTGAAAAGGATCTAGGAGTCTTGGTTGACCACAAACTTGACATGAGCCAACAGTGTGACGCGGCAGCTAAAAAAGCCAATCCAATTCTGGGCTGCATCAATAGGAGTATAGTATCTAGATCAAGCGAAGTAATAGTGCCACTGTATTCTGCTCTGGTCAGACCTCACCTGGAGTACTGTGTCCAGTTCTGGGCACCACAGTTCAAGAAGGACACTGACAAACTGGAACGTGTCCAGAGGGGGGCAACCAAAATGGTCAAAGGCCTGGAAACGATGCCTTATGAGGAACGGCTAAGGGAGCTGGGCATGTTTAGCCTGGAGAAGAGGAGGTTAAGGGGTGATATGATAGCCATGTTCAAATATATAAAAGGATGTCACATAGAGGAGGGAGAAAGGTTGTTTTCTGCTGCTCCAGAGAAGCGGACATGGAGCAATGGATCCAAACTACAAGAAAGAAGATTCCACCTAAACATTAGGAAGAACTTCCTGACAGTAAGAGCTGTTCGACAGTGGAATTTGCTGCCAAGGAGTGTGGTGGAGTCTCCTTCTTTGGAGGTCTTTAATCAGAGGCTTGACAACCATATGTCAGGAGTGCTCTGATGGTGTTTCCTGCTTGGCAGGGGGTTGGACTCGATGGCCCTTGTGGTCTCTTCCAACTCTATGATTCTATGATTCTAGAGCTTAGTTTCAGCAACACCTTCATTAAGATGCTGGACACTGCTGTATCGTTGTTTCTCTGCTAATAAAAAGCTAATTGCATTCCATATCTTCTGTGTGTGTGTCCTGCCCTGAGAATGTCCTGGCTCATTGATAGCTCCTTGACAGCAGCATTGTTTATGCAGTGATGACCCGGATTTTTTCTAGGCACTGAAAAAAGCTATTCTATTTTTTCTGATTTCTATGCGTATGGCATACTGAAGATACAGGGTGCTCATAAATCCTGGAAGTAACAAGGTAACTAAAATATATTTACTTTCTTTTAATTTACCAACTTCAATATTTTGCTTTCCCCTACCCACACTCTATTTTAACAGAAGTGGATGAAATATCCAGGCATAGTAGCCCTTCCAGAGTGGATAAGGTAGGAAACTTAGAGGTAAATTTTTCCATTTATTTTTTTAAAATGCTGGCCATCTTTAAAGTTTTTCTTCTTCTTCTTCTTTAAAAAACCCTCTTTTTTGACAGTTAGATGAAATTTTGAGGGGAGGAATCCTGTAAGATTTCTGGAGGATGGTTGTAGTGGTTTGCCCACAAGACCAGTCTTTTTAGTTTGGGTTGGGGGGAAATTGTGTAATCTTCCCAGTATTTTATAGGGAAGAGGTCTGAAAACAGGAAACAGGAGAGAGGTGCCCCCAGTAAGAAACCTGCCAAATTTCAGACAAATAGGTCAAAGGATTTTTGTACAAGGTGTCTTAAAGTTGTTCTGGGGGTAGAACAACCAAAAGAAGTTCGCTTGCTTCCCTGTGGTTTTTGTTTGTGGGCACACATTCAGCCAGACAGAGGAGATTTATGCTGAACAGGATTTTGTAAGAATATATTGCTCTAGTAAGATGACCCTTGTTGTTGTTGTTTAGTCGTGTCCGACTCTGCGTGACCCCATGGACCAGAGCACGCCAGGCACTTCTGTCTTCCACTGCCTCCCGCAGTTTGGTCAAACTCATGCTGGTAGCTTCGCAAACACTATCCAACCATCTCGTCCTCTGTCGTCCCCTTCTCCTTGTGTCCTCCATCTTTCCCAACATCAGGGTCTTTTCCAGGAAGTCTTCTCTTCTCATGAGGTGGCCAAAGTATTGGAGCTTCAGCTTCAGGATCTGTCCTTCCAGTGAGCACTCAGGGCTGATTTCCTTAAGTATGGAGAGGTTTGATCTTCTTGCAGTCCATGGGACTCTCAAGAGTCTCCTCCAGCACCATAATTCAAAAGCATCAATTCTTTGGCGATCAGCCTTCTTTATGGTCTAGCTTTCACTTCCATACATCACTACTGGGAAAACCATAGCTTTTACTATACGGACCTTTGTTGGCAAGGTGATGTCTCTACTTTTTAAGATGCTGTCTAGGTTTGTCATTGCTTTTCTCCCAAGAAGCAGGCGTCTTTTAGTTTCGTGACTGCTGTCACCATCTGAAGTGATCATGGAGCCCAAGAAAGTAAAATCTCCCACTGCCTCCATTTCTTCCCCTTCTATTTGCCATGATGTGATGGGACCAGTGGCCATGAGCTTGTTTTTTTTTTGATGTTCAGCTTCAGACCATATTTTGCGCTCTCCTCTTTCACCCTCATTAAAAAGTTATTTAATTCCTCCTCACTTTCTGCCATCAAGGTTGTGTCATCTGCATATCTGAGGTTGTTGATATTTCTTCCAGCGATCTTAATTCTGGCTAGGCATTCATCCAGCCCAGCCTTTCGCATGATGAATTCTGCATATAAGTTAAATAAGCAGGGAGACAATATACAGCCTTGTCGTACTCCTTTCCCAGTTTTGAACCAATCAGTTGCTCCATATCCAGTTCTAACTGTAGCTTCTTGTCCCACATAGAGATTTCTCAGGAAACAGATGAGGTGATCAGGCACTCCCATTTCTTTAAGAACTTGCCATAGTTTGCTGTGGTCGACACAGTCAAAGGCTTTTGCATAGTCAATGAGGCAGAAGTAGATGTCTTTCTGGAACTCTCTAGCTTTCTCCATAATCCAGCGCATGTTTGCAATTTGGTCTCTGGTTCCTCTGCCCCTTCGAAATCCAGCTTGCACTTCTGGGAGTTCTCGGTCCACATACTGCTTGAGCCTGCCTTGTAGAATTTTAAGCATAACCTTGCTAGCGTGTGAAATGAGTGCAATTGTGCGGTAGTTGGAGCATTCTTTGGCACTGCCTTTCTTTGGGATTGGGATGTGGACTGATCTTCTCCAATCCTCTGGCCACTGCTGAGTTTTCCAAACTTGCTGGCATATTGAGTGTAGCACCTTAACAGCATCATCTTTAAAAATTTTAAATAGTTCAGCTGGAATACCATCGCTTCCACTGGCCTTGTTATTTACAGTGCTTTCTAAGGCCCATTTGACTTCATTCTCCAGAATGTCAGGCTCAAGGTCAGCAACCACACTACCTGGGGTGTACGAGCCATCCCTATCTTTCTGGTATAATTCCACTGTGTATTCTTGCCACCTCTTCTTGATGTCTTCTGCTTCTGTTTAGGTCCTTACCACTTATGTCCTTTATTATGGTAATTTTTGTACGAAATGTTTCTTTCATATCTCCAATTTTCTCGAACAGATCTCTGGTTCTTCCCATTCTTCTTGTCTCTCCTTGCTATTTTTTTGAAATCTGCATTCAATTTCCTGTATCTTTAACTATCTCCCTCGCATTTTGCTTGCCTTCTCTCCCCCGCTATTTGTAAGGCCTTGTTGGACAGCCACTTTGCTTTCTTGCATTTCCTTTTCATTGGGATGGTTTTCGTTGCTGCCTCCTGTATAATGTTGCGAGCCTCCATCCATTTGTATTAGATAGAGCAGGAATGTCCAACAGGTCGATCGCGATCTACCGGTCGATCGTGGGGTGTCCGTGGTCTATCTTGGGACCCCGATCCCCTCCCCCCCCCAAAGCACAATAACGTTGGCTCATCCTCCCCCCCAAAATGATCAACAACTGCCAGTTTTTTAACAGTGGGAGTAGATTGCAGTGTCTTGGAAGCTGGACATCCCTGAGATAGAGTAACCATCTATCATTTGCAGGTGCCGTCAATTTTCCCCCACAAGGTGGGTAGGGATATGGAGTCAAAGTCTATAAAGGTGGCATTATAGAGAGGTTGTATTACTAGAGGAATATTTCTTAATCAAATGACGTAATACGAAACATTAATCAATGGTAGATCGCCTTTCCCTAAACCCAGCTTTTTCGTCTGCTAGAATGTTCTCTTGTTCCAGTCAATCCAAGAGTTTCCTGTGTTTTTTTGCATAGAGCTTGCTAATGGTGTTAAATAGACAAATTGCTCTGTAGTTTGCCGGATTGTTTTTTTAACCCTTTTTCGAAAATGGAAACTATGACTGCCAACCCCCAATCTGAGGAAGCCTGTCCATACCAACAGATGCAAGTAAAGAAAGAGGCCAGTACAGGAGCCTAGAAGTCCAAATTGCTTTTAATAGCTTTTTATATTTTAGTGGTGGTTCTTAAATGACAGGGAGGCTGATGTGTATCCCTGCATCCTTGGGTGGTAGGCAGTGTTTTGCTTTTTGCATTTATTCCTAGAAATAATGAAAATGACCACACTGATCTTGTGGCCTAACCAGTATCTTGTGCCTGCTCTGCTGCTGGTCTCAGGTTTTCGCATAGCCCAAGGGCTCTGTGATCCTTATGAGCCGCAGAAAATTCAGATGGCAGCAATTCCTCTTGCCCCCATAGTCTATCTTAAGTTCTCACTTCTGATCCCAGCTCTCAACTGGGAAGTAACCAAACTACCCCCTGCAAAGGTACTAAGTCCACAGGACTGCAACACTCTCTTGCCCTGACATTCCTGGGACAACCAGCAATCTGTATAGTCAACCACATAACAAGACCATTCTCGAAGTAAAAACAAGTCAAATAGCACCGCGCCTTTGTCCTTGTCTCAGCCCTCTGATGTCATCCCTTCAGTTAACCTGCTGCACTTCTGCAGCTGGTTTTAGAAAGTCCTTGGGCTAGCCAGGACTGCCCACACAGCTCTTGGAGCTGCCTCCTCCAAGCTACAGGTGTGGAGAGTCAATGATTCAGTAGCAGCAGGCAAGGAGTGGTTCCCCCTAATTCTGCAACAAGTCCAGCCAGTAAGGACTCACACAAAAATACAGGGGAAGGATAAGTAAGACAAGTTATAAAAAGCCTCTCTCAGGAGCTAAGGCATGATCTAACTTAAGATTGTTAACAATAGTGGTGCAGCTGTATAGAAGTAATAATAATAGTGATAAAAAATAAAAATGTGACCAAAATGTATTGGTCAGTGCTTTACTGCTTACAACAGGGTGCTCTTGCTTTCACAGTAATAGCACTGGAGTCCAGTAACAGGTAAGTGCATGTGAAATTAACTAACCTGACTGCTTTGTCTCTGTTCTTCAACTGCATCTGCAATTGCTTGAGCAATCCTTTCCTGATCTTTGTTTCTCTCTGCTTGCCATAGTTCCTTTTCTTCTACATGGAGTTTTTTCATGTTTTCTCTTTCTGCTTTTACTGCTGTTACAATGGCAGCTTCCAGCTCTTCTTTTTCAATCTTCAAATCATATAAAGGGAAATTAAAAATAGTTTTATCTATTTATTCAGCATACACACAGATACACAATGTTGCATAGGATTCCTAAGTCTAGGCACCAACAATAAATATTCTCCCAACCTTTCTTCTAGCCAGAAGGAAAGATGAGAATCTCCCTCACTGGTGGCAAAGCTTGAAGACTTTTGGAGGTAGAACTGCCCATCTGACTCCAACAAAGCTTGTCTGCCCACCAGCTAACCACAGTCAGCGTCACTCCCCCTCAGCCAGACTGTTGTTCCTCCTCTACAGAGGCTGGGAGCACTGGCCCTAGCACCTCATGCCAAGAAACAGGGACTGAGAGAGAATACAATCCCGATAGACATACTGGCTCAATCAGCCCTTCTGAAGAGAGAGAGAAAAATGCATGCCCAGAGCACAAGGAATACCAGAATTTACAGATTAAGGCTGTGACACTCATGCCTAGCTCTCACCTTTAAATGGCAGGGTGTCCCAAATTTTTGGATGCACACCTTGGGCTGTGCATGGACCCCTCAATCCAATTTGGGGCTTTATTTAGCAATTTAGATCAGCCCCAGGATGATCTGAACCCAACTGGATCCCAGGATTCGGACTGTGATTTGGAAATGCAATTATTAGGAAACTGCATTGACTTGCATTGAAAAACCAAAACAACTAACTTTCTTGTTTTTAGAAGATTAACTCTCAAAATTTGGACACAACTCTCAATTTAATCTTAAGTCACTGATTCAGTTTTTTGGCTGGGCCAGGAGGAAAAAATAACTAGCAATTCCAAATTTCAGACATTGTTCACCTTCTACTCAATGGTTCTCACTTCTGAGTAGATATGCACAGGACTGTGTAGTTTAATTTTTTTTAATTACTTTATTCTCATGCCAACAATATTCCATACAGAATAACCATAAAACAGTTCAAAAGGTGATTTCATCAAGTCTTTCTGCAAGCCGAGGTACCTTTGCAGAGGCTGCCAAAGCTTCCTTATTGCTTTCCCTCTCGCTCTCCATGCATTTTTCCAGCATGTTCTGCAAATACAATACAAAGTAAAACATATTAAAGTGTAAAAATACAAGTGCTTAGTTTGTTATTAAATTCATTATTTTATAATAACTGGGCATTTCCTTTGTAAACTTCATATTGACTTTTAAAACTTATTATACATAATACCAAGTGAATACCAAGTTATGAAGGAGCATAAACCTAGACTGGATTAAGACTGCATTACTGCAATGTACTCTGTGTGGCGTTTCTTTCGCATTTGACCTGGAAGCTGCAGTTAAGTGAAGAACGCTGCAGCACGACTGCTGACAGGAACGAGAGCCTGTCAACATAGAACACCTGTGCTTAGAGATCTGCACTGTTTGCCGATTTGCTACCAGGCCAAGTTCAAGGTGCTACTATTAGTATATAAAGCCCTCAACAACTTGGGACCACCTTACCTACGAGACCGCTTCGATCGGTGGAATTGGCATTACTACAGGTGCCACATAATACTGGTTCCACATTTGTAAGAACTTGATCATTTAGTGTGGCAGCACCTGCAATATGGAACTCCCTGCCTATTAAGATTAAACGGGAGCTGAGAAGAGCAGGCGCCTTTGCTCTGCTGTTTCCTGTGCCTGCTAAAAACATTCTTGCTTAATAATAATAATAATAATATTTTTTACTATTATTATTATTATTATTATTATTATTATTATTTTATTTATACCCTGCACTTCCCGGTTCAGAAAACCAGGCTCAGGGCGGCTAACAACAAATTTAAAACACTTAATTGTAGAAGCAGCATAAAATACAGTATAAAAACATGAGTAACAATAAAATTCAAAGTTCAAAAATCAATTTGGGGAAAATCCATCTAATAAGCATTAGATAGTCACCAGGGCTAGCTGGCTGAATTAGTCCTACTTGGGCCAGCGAGGAGACATGGGGAGAATTAGCTGTGGGGGTCCCAGAGCGGGTAATCTTCATAAAAAGGGGAGGGGGGTGGAAGGGGAATAAAAGATCAGGCTGAATTCAAATTAAAGGCCAGGCAGAATAGCTCTGTCTTACAGGCCCGATGGAAGGAGGTTAAATCCTGACAAGCCTACCCAGATGCTTAGAAGGTTGAAATAATTTTATTCTGTTTTAGTATTTTACCTTTTGTATGTTTTAAAGTAGCGTTGTTATTTTTTGTGATTTTATTGTCTTATCTTTTTGTAAGCTGCTTTGAGGTTGTTGTTGTTTTTTACAATCAAGAGGTGTATAATTTTTACTCAATAAACAACTAAATCAAATAACCCTACCCTCTAAAGTCCCATTTCCCCTCATGTGCAGTCATCAGCCCTAAGGAGAGGTGCAAGGCATGAACTTTGTTCTAGATCCTAGAGCTTTGATGTGGCCACAGAACACAATTTTCAGTCCCAAAGGGGACTGAGGAGCACAGTAAATGTTGGCAAGGGGGAAATGCCTAAGGTGAAAAGCCTAGCCTATGGCTTTTGTTTTTTAATTTTATTTTATTTCAGGGTTAAAAAACAAACAAACCCAAAGGATCCCCCCAGTAAGATCAGCTAAATAAATATAACCTTTTAAACCCTCTGTCTTCTCCTCTCCCACTCAACAGAAAAAACAAAATAAAAGGGTAGGGTGGCATAGCCTAGCCTATGGGGAGGTTTTCCATTCCTGAAGGGGTGTTGTGGTTCTGGACTGTCAGGCGTTAACACTCCAGGAGCGTTCTTATTGACTGGGTGCACGGCCCACATGATCCGAGCATTTTATTCCTTTGATCTGCGCTCTGTGGGGACTGAGCTCTCTCTGAAGAGCAGTCTGTCTGAGAATGTGAGCAAGGTCGTTTCGTTTTTTGTTAAGAGGCAGAAAGCTGCAAACATGCAGCTAGATTCTGTAGGTTTTTCTTTTCTGTTTTGAATGCTTCTAAATAAAGAGTTTTAGATTAGAAGCACTGGTGTCGACCTGAGTTATTGAGGACACCACGTCGACACAGACAAGCCATTTTACGCTGCGTGTGAACTATGCTATTACCCGGCAACTGGAGAGAGTGGCAGCTCACGGAGTGGAAGTGTGTGGGCACCACTGGAAGTTTGTCGGAGTGGCAATAAATCAAATTTATTGCAGGTCCATTGCAGCAGACTCAGTGGGTCAATAGATATACGACCCAACAAACTTTAACAAAGGGTCTTAGTGAAGGAAGGAAGATCTGGAGGGAGGAGAGATAGGACTTGAAATAAGAGATAAAATAGTGGACAGAAAGTGTAAAATGCTAGCATTGCTTAAAAAACCCTTTTGAGAAAAATGCATTTCCTCAGCCCATTTTATGCAGAGGAGTCTTCCACCCCAAACAAAAGATTGCCTGCACTCCAAAAGCACCAAATAAATGTTATTTGTTCTCAGCTCTATGTACCTCAAATGATACTCTACTACCACCAAGCAGGGGTTGCCAATATTTTTGGACTTGCGTGTTAATTGCAAATTGGAGAAATTATTGTGGGCAAAATGCACTGAAACACCACAATCACGCACACATCAGAACCTATTCTATTGCCTGCCACAGGGTGCTTCTCTCAAGGCCAATTTTACCGGGGGTGGGGGGTGGGCACCAGGGAAGTTTTCTATGGGTACCTGCAGGAAATCGTTGACCCCTGGGTTTAAAAAGCTTTAAAGTTTGTATATACAATGTACCTTATATTTTTGTGATTGCTGCAGCAAAGATTCTTCTGTTTTTTCTTCTAACACTTTGTGCTCTTTGTCCAACATATCAAGCAACCTTTGATGCTATAAAAGAAGAGGATCATATGCTACGACTCTTGCAACCGCATTAGTGGCAAATGAGAGCTGGTAAAAGGAACAGGTTGTTACAGATAATATTTAACAAATGTAGACACATATATAGGTTCTGTGTGTGTACTAAGCAGCAGTAAAGGGAAATTGCAGGTTATATGAAATTATACTGATACCTTGTCATCTGCTGTGTGTGCACAACTTCATTTTTATGTAGTACATAGAAACAAGATCAGTGACTCCACTAGCATATGCAGTAAAAATGGTGACAATTCACTTGTATTGTAAGTATTTAAAATATGGATTTAAAAAAGACATTTCAATTTAGTCTGTGCTTATTTTTACCATTGTTTATTCCAATAATTTATATCCCACCTATTATCAGAAACTATATTTTTCCATTCACAATTTTAAAAATGATCACTGAAGCTAGCATAAATGATATATGGAGCTGCTTTTTATAAAATATTGTATATGTAATTAAAAACACACCAGAACTAAAATGTATTTACTGTTTGATGGGCAATGATGGGGCCAAATGGCTTTCCCTGAGGAAAAGTGCAGTGTGTGTGTCTAATTTTCATGACAAATGGTGAGGAAGGGGGTCTCTTCCCCTAACTTTCACTGTGCATGCTTATCACTTTCTCCCAGCCTGGCTCCGATATCAAGTGAGCTAAAGCAAAAGTGCAAGGGCACGGGGAGATAAAGACAAGATGGGCATTGTTCAGCTCCCCTCATCCATATGCCCCTTCTACAATAAAAATTAAACATCCCCCGCCCTTGATCTGCAAACAGTGGATACAAGAACATCCATTTGTGCCTCCTAAGCCCGTCCCTAGAGAGCCAGAACAGATGTTGCCAGAGCCAACAAATATGTGAAAATAGTTGCTCACAAGTCTACTTGTGAGCAAGTGCAACATCTCTTTTAGGTTCACATGGGGATATGACAGCAGCTGCTACTGCGCTAAGAAAAACTGCACAATCTATTAATATAAAAATAATAAAACTTGAAGTTTTTTCTAATCACTGATGTAGCTTCCATGAGGCCATGCTTTCAAGTGTAAATTTTAAAAGACAAAAGCAAAGGGGGATGTTTTTCAAAGTAATATCTGCAATGGCTCTGAATATGGATATCAAAGATGACAAAGAACAGTTAGTTCTAAAATGCACACAAGTGTGTCCCTTTCCCATTAAACAATAAGGGTGGCCCAAGAGGTTTTAAAGATTATTGACTATGTTGTTCAGTATAAAGTATGTAAAATTAACTGAAGAGATTTACAGACCATCTTCAAGAACAGGTTTTGCTCAGAAATTTGGATAAAGGCCTGAATAAACCACCATAACTGTTTGCAATGCTTTTGCCCCTCTGGCTTTCTCAAGACATCTTCCCTGGCCTTGATCTCTAAAAGCAGGATCCTCTACCAACACACTTAAAAAAACCTTAACATCTGTAGGGAGAAATTAAGGAGTTTTAAGTAAAATATTTTGGGAAACTGTTTGCTATGTACAGACAGGAAACATTTGCTAAAATAATTTCAGTCAGTTCCTACAGAACGTTTGTGTAGTGGGTGGAATGGGGAGGAATTCGACACATAAGCTTAACTGGGTTTGGAAAACCGATTTAGAAAAGTATTTCTTGAAACTTATCAATACCTATCTGAATGAAGACCTCAGCTTAGTGTCAATTGCAATACAGTTGCTATATTTCTGTTATTTTGCTACCCCGAGTTTGGGAAATGCAGTTCATCTACATACCTGAATATTTTATTTAGGAGTTTCTCATTGTTCTCAGTATGATATTAACAAAGACAGTATCTCTGACACAGCAGTTTGTGAAGTTTCAATCCTAAAAATGTGGTTATTTTGTTCAGGAAGCTTACGATGTTTACACATCAATGGTTTCCCTGACAAACTAATAAATTAATGAGAAATGGAGACAGGACAATTATACCTTATATTGTGCCAGTTATTTATTTACACACTTTTGGCTGTGTAATTGGCCCTTATTAGGAAAAGGGTCCAGGAGACGGAAATGCTTTCTCCAGGCCTCTGCTACCTAGGAATCCAGAACCATCAACCACCAAACCTATGTATGCATTAAATAAAAGTACTGTATTTTTTGCTCCATAAGATGCATCTGACCATAAGACGCACCTAGTTTTTAGAGGAGGAAAACAAGAGAGAAAAAAATATTCTGAACGAAACAGTGGGTGTATGATTTTTGCGGTTCATGCTGTGGCCACAGACATGATATGTGATTTGACGGTGACTTTGGGGTAGCCCAATGCAAAAATCCTGAGAATCCATTTGGATCTGTGCTTTGTAACCACATTTTTGCACCATTGCGGCCCCACAAAACAGTGGATGCGTGATTTTTTTAGTGCAGGCTGTAGCCATGGACATGCTATGTGATCTGATGGTGAATTTGGGGTGACCCAATGCAAAAATCCTGAGGATCCATGTGCTTTTACCTCCCCCCTCCCAGGCTGCCTCCTTTATCTCTAGAGTCCCTTATCTTCCTCCTGATCGCTTGCTGATCAGATGATCAGCTGCTTCCTTTCAACACCCCCTTCCCTCTTGTTTGCGTTAGTGTCTTTTCCTTAGCTGGAGCAGTTTTTTGCTCCTCCTTTTCTTCTAATTTCTCTCCTCATTGTTTTAGTATTCCTGTCTCCTTTCCTTTACCTCCCCCCTCCCAGGCAGCCTTCTTTATCGCTAGCATCCCTTATCTCCCTCCTGAATGCTTGCCGATCAGCTGCTCAGCGGCTTTGTTCCAACACCCCCTTCCCTCTTTCTAAAAAAAAAAAGCACAATCTGCTTTTTGCCCATGGGCAATTTGGCTCCAGGGACCATGCATTTGCTCCATAAGACACACAGACATTTCCCCTTACTTTTGAGGAAGAAAAGGGTGCGTCTTATGGAGCGAAAAATACGGTAAGTACTTAAAGACATCTGTCATCTGCAGATGAATGGCTGAAGTGATGTGCATTACAAGGCATAGCTGGGGATAGTAGAGCCTCAGAACTGTAGATTTGGAAGGTACCCCAAGGGTCATCTAGTCCAACCTCCTGCAATGCAGGAATCACAACTGAGAGTAATGGTTTGGTCTCTTTCAAAAGGTCAGTCACTGAGCAAAGAAGCAATTAAGGGAAACCTGCAGGGAGTAGGGGTAGTCATAGCTCACAGAAAATCCAGCTGCACAAAGGACTTTCTTTCATCCATCCTGAATCTTCCAATGCTCAACTTCATTGGATGTTCATGAGTTTTATTGTTAGAGGGAGAAAAGCTTTTATAAACGTCTAATAAACATCTTTTATAATTCTATGTCTTGCATAATTTTATAAATGTCTACTGTGTCACCTCCTACTTACCTTTTCTCTAAACTCAAAAGTCCTGAACGTTGCCACCTTTCTACACAGGGAAGTCGCTCAATCTACTCATTACTATAGTGACAAACTTCACGACCCCAAGCCTCTATCGTTTTATGAACTTTAATTCAGAAGCTGAGCTCTCAGCTTGCTAACTCTCATGTTCTTTAATTCCCCCCTCATAAAAATGAGAAAGCGCTCCATTTTTTTTAAAAAAAACAACCCACATTGCTGTTTCGAGACTACACCACCTTCCTTATTCTGTACATTTCTAGTGATTCTCCCCAGTGATCTAGAAGCTACAAGCAAGGCTCCCTTCTCAAGTATCACAAGCAAACACAGTATCCTACCACTATGCTGAACAGCTAAGAGGCTCCTGGGAGGCCAGAGAGACACTGCTGGAACAACTCTTGGGTTGGGGTAACTAGCTAAAATGTTTTAAACTGTTCTAATTTTGGTTCCCCTGTTTTGTTTTTGTCATTTAGTGTTGGCTAAATGTTTAGTTGAGGTTGGCAGTTATTTTAATTTGGGTAACTGTAAACTGTTTATTGTTGTTGTTGTTGTTGTTGTTGTTATTAATATTATTAGTTTCTATTGATTTATTGGTTTGTTTCTTGCTTGTATAGGGTATTTTTTAATGTTTGATGTTTTGTTGTGACTTTATATATGTTGTAAGCTGCCCAGAGTGGCTGGGGCAACCCAGCCAGATGGGTGGGATATAAATTTAACCACCACCACCACCAGCAGCAGCAGCATTAGGATCAGGACAAGTATTAGTCACTTCCACGATAAAATGCCTGAACACAGGACTGTGCTACTTTAATATCTCAATAATCAGAGTGTGAATGAACTTTTTGCCAGATGACACCACCACTGAATTGAAAAATTCCCCTGTAAGTTACACTTGATATGAGACTGTTGCTGAAAAGTGTTCCATGTCATGTACTCCATCCTCAGTCTAGTGTTGGGGGACGCTTACCTGTGTTGCAATTTCCTAGGCCCCTTGACATTCTTCCTGCTGTTCCCCCCCCCCCAAAAAAATAACCTTTTGCACAGGACCATAGGCTTTTTTTGGGGGGGGGGGAGTACCATTCCTGTGAATGGGGACTTTTTGCAAACCCTTTTTTGCTGCAGGGAGTGGGGGAAGAATTGATGGAGAAAGGGAGATAGTTTAAATGATTATGTGGATGATGTGCAGATGTTTGGAATGACAATATGGATGGATGGTGTATAGACAACTCCATATGTATTAATGGGGGAAGAACAGAGGTGGCTTTGGCACCACCCACTTGTGGCTCTGACACCACTCACCATTGGCACGTAGCCCCCAGAATGTCACCCTCAAGCTGGAAAAGGTTCCTCAACCTTATCTTAAAGGAAGGCAAAACTGTATTTGGATCACATAATTTTTGTCTGCACCTTTGTAAAAATGAAGCTCAAAACAAAAGTTCAGAAATAGGCTACATTTCTTCTGCAAGTAGTTTTTCAAGCAACAGCTACAGATGAAAACTGTTTGATGTAGAGTCAAATATAAATACGGTCTTGCGGTTTTTCATGATTCCTGGTAAAAAAAATCCAGGCAAAGGAAAAAATCTCTTTCCTGGAATGTGAGTCAAAGAAGATAATGTAAACAGATTTTATCATGTTCAGAAGCAGTTACTTTTTTATATTAAGCTTGTGTCTGAAGAATCACAGCAGGTACACAGCTGCATATAGTCGCAGCTACTTCAAAAGACCCATCTATCAAGAACAAGATGAACTGAAATGCAGTACAGAAACTGCTACAATCAAGGTTACAAACATGAAGGTGTAAACGAGCAGGCTGCATACTGTATGTCTAACTCAGTAACAGTTGCTAAAAATATTCCTATTGCACTGAAAAACTATGTAGAAAAGTCAATTTCTCTGGAAAAATGTGTAAGTAAAGCTTCCCTTTGACCACATTAAGTAATCCTTCACATACCATTCATTACATGGCTTCACTGAGCTGGTACATATAAAATGCTGCTCAGTCTCCTGCCACAAAGAGTTATATAAGGAAGGGCATTCTATGGATTCATTAACTCCCCCCTAACAACTCCTCCTCTTTAGTTTTACCACATACATTGTCACAAACTATAAGGAGTGCCAAGATACAGTTTACAACCATGGTTAGAAACAGGTTTGCAAACCCTAATTCCAGTATGAGTGGGGTGGGAGAGCTGAAAAAAAATTCTATCTGAAACCAAAGCGGCACATTGGTTGCCAGATGTGAAATATATTGGCATTCTTTTCCACTCTCCCACCCCACTATATAGACATTGCACTAACCAAGATTAGTTGTAAAACTGAAAGGACAATGCTTGTGTGAAAGTGGAGGATTGAAGAGAATAGGTTTGCTTTTCACCCACCATTCTAGCTGGTTCTGGATTAAGCATCAGCAAACAGACCATTAATGAACTGAAACCGTGTTTGGTTGGGACACTTTGAGCCCTTGCACCTTTTATGTATGGTGCTTTGGATTTCTCATTCATTGAAACAGGGATAGGACTAAGCTGAAAGGCAAGGGTGGGGAACTGGATTCAACCAGTGGGCTGGATCCTTATCTCCAGCATGCCCTGCAGGCAAAGTTTAAAAGGTCGGGGGAGTGTAACCACCTAACATCTAATGTTACAATGGTACCAGATAACCAGTTTTCACCCACACAGCTTGCAGACAGCTGCATGTAGCATTTTGTAAAACAGCCATAATAGGTGCTAGGCACAGGCATTTGCAGGTGCCCACAAATGCATTTTTGGCCCAGCTGCCTTTGTACCTGCTCCACATCTTATATCATATACAAAGCCAGGAGTGGAACAAATGGCTGTGGCTTTGTTCCAACAGCCTCACAAGCCAAATGAATAGGTGTGGTGGGTCTCATTAGGACAATGGATCAGAGGTTCCCTACTGCTGCCATAAGAGTAAAAATATTGATTTCTCACTAAAGGGCCCTCTCTGCCCAAAATACCACATGGCGAATCACAAATCGCCATAGTTAAGGACTACCTGGATAGCAAATTGTGGAAGGCTGAGGCTGTGCGTGCACTATACCTTTAAAGCACATTTTTTTTCTTAACCAACTACAATGCCCAGAATTCTTTCAAGGAGATACAGTGGACGCTCGCGCTGTGAACGTGATCCGTGCAGGATGCACATTCGCAACCCGCAGTGGCGCGTCTGCGCACACGCAGGTTGAGATTCGGCGCTTCTGTGCATGCGCGACCGCCGAAACCCAGAAGTAACCACTTCTGGTACTTCCAGGTTTCGGCGTGTCCGTAACCCAAAAAAATGCAACCTGAAGTGTCTGTGACCCGAGGTATGACTGCACACTATATAAATTATAAATTATTATATAAAATGTGCTTAAAATGTTCTTTAAAGGTATAGTGGGTACCCAGGCTTACACAAAAGTTTAATTATTTCCCTCCAGACCAGTGAACCTCTCAACAGAGAGTTAAATTTAATTAAATAACAGTTCATTGTTGCACCCAATTTATCTAAACATAGCCATACTATATGCTATGGTGGTTCATAATAGAATTATTATTATAATCAAAGGAACAGAGTGCAGAATTACACAATAATTTCAATACACCAAAGGAAGCTTTGGACTTGAGTTTCTCCAACAGCAGCCATTTAGGCTGCACAGCAAGAAACATCTGAAATCCCGTAATGTATCTGGGATACAATATGGATACTTAAAATGCAAGAAAATCCACTGTACATTTAATATGCCCTTATATGTCTAAGTAGCTCTTTGAATTCTGTCCCAGATATACATATTTTTATATAAACTTTTGCAAAGAGACATTGCAATTACTTGAGCAATAAGCAGTTCTTCACACTTTTGTGCCTGTTTTTCAATCACAGACGCATACTGTTTTTCAATGGTTTCTTTGCGTTGCTGAACCGTAGACTGCAGTAAGGCCTGAAACAAAGATACAGCAGAATGGTATAAATGGAGAAGACAGTCAGCCTGTGACTATAAATGCATGCAAATAGAATTTGGTATCAAAGTACACCCACAGATATGTACAATTTCTAAGGCAAATGTTAATATTAGTCTAATGCAAGTTTTATATTTCTGCTAACAGAATTACATTCTTGCTTCTCATGTTCCTTATTAGAATCTTACATTCGAAAGACTGGTAACAGATAGGGAAGGTGAATAGTGCTGTTAAACAGATCCAATTCAGTGGGACCACACAAGACGAAATGCTTATGTGAGCCATGGAGGCCGGGGGGGGGGGGGGAGCCAGACATATTTCCCTGGCTGACAAAACTCCACATCCTCTCAGCACACACTGTTAGATCCCATGGGCCAAGCATGATCTTCACAACCACAAGTAAAAACAGATGGAAATTATGAGTTATTTGAAAACATAGAAGCAATGCCCCCAAAATAGTTCACGCACCAACTTGAAGAGATCAGACATCAGAACTGTGAACATTAAGAAAGTGCCCCCCCAATAAACCCCACCAACATGCTAAAACAGCAGTATGACGCAAGCAGAATCAGAGCCATACCAGGCTCAGGTAAGCAAAGCAGGAGGGGGAAGGAATCAGCCTTTGAAAAGGGTTATAAGAGAAGCAAGCTCATATTATGCCCAGCAATTTCCTTTAGTTGATTGCTAGTCTTAGCTCTGTCTCATCCTTCCTGCAGTGGCACCGTCTAATTCAAATTCTAATACAATATGCTATTTACATTATTCCTTTAAAACGGATGTTCTATCCACTCAAAAGATATAACACTATGGTTAAATAGGCAACATAATGTTTAAATAAGTTTGACTGAACTATTTGCAATTACAATTATGCTAAAAGAGGCTTATTTTATAAAAAAAAGCAAATCCTTGGCATGCACAGACAGCTAGGCAAGGAAGCACAGCATTCCAAATCTAAAATAGATTTTTGGTTTTGAAAAATAAAATATGTATTTGGTGGAAAGCATTAGGCAAGATGATGCATATATGCAAACAGCCTAGAACAACAAAAAACCACACTAGTCATTGGCATTTTCCAATTACCTGTCTCAGCAAATGCTGTTAATACACCTATTTGCTGCCTTTTAGCACTGTACTTGCCTCTCATACCCATACAGTGGTACTTGCAGGCTTTGACAACGTACTCACCAGGGCAATTAATTACTTCAGTTACAATGAGGTTCTCAGGTTTTGCAATTTTGCGGCTTATCATCTCAAATTCAGAAGGTGAGGAGACAGGGCAAGAGCCAATCTCTCTGTAGGTTACCTGTAGTTATTTTATCAGTGCTAATCAACTAAGCAGGGAACCAAGATGAAAGAAAGCTAAATTGTTTTTAAGTACCAAATCTCTTTCCATCAGCAACCCTTGAAGTCAATGAGAGAATGGATAGCCTGTTTCCTAAATTAAGGGATTACTACTTCAGGCTAGCAGTGAAATGATAACCATTCTCTGTAAGGGTTTATTTTTATTATTTCTAAGGAAAAGCTTAAAAGCCACCTTGCTGCTGAAGGTCATTGATAACACTCCGTGTTATCAAAAGTAAGCAGCACTGCTTTCGTAAGTGAGCACCACTGAGCTTAGTGGAACTTACTCCATGGTAAATTCCTACATATGCATAAGACTGGATTGATGCCACACACAAATGTTAGTCCTTAGGGTGCTGCACGATTCCTCCATGAAAAACTGCAATTCTTCTTTCAGCATGGCAATAAAATCTGGTAGCCACAAAGTTAAAACAGGCATCTTACTAGCCAAAATACACATTTCCCTACGCTGTAACGTTTACGTCAAATAACAACAATGTAGGTGTTTAATATTTGAGCATGTAAAAAAGAACAGTCAAACATTTGAAGGGAAGTAGGAGATAAAAAGCTGTAGAATGACCAATGTCAAATGTTCAGCAACTTGCAAAACGTCTGACAACACAATCCTATATATGTCTACTCAGAAGTAACAAAGCATTGAATTATATAACTCCATCAATTTCACCAGTTAATGGGTGTGCCTGCTAGTCACATAAAGTAATGGTTAACAGTCTACAGTAAATGCAATGATCTCTTTCTCCTCTCTGCTAGCAAGTGGGAACAGCAAGCCTTGGGTAAGTGTTACATCAAAACCAGAGTTCATGGTTTTGCAGCACATCTTTTTTCAGTAAAAATTAAACTTAGTTTTTCAAACACCAACATTCTTAGAGCAAACAAGCTTAGGGTAAATCTCTTAAGAGGTGTTTTGTTTTGCCAATTCAGAGCTATACAGTGCTACCTATAGTTACGAACTTAACTCATTCCGGAGGTCCGTTCTTAACCTGAAACTGTTCTTAACTAGAGGCGTGCTTTCGCTAATGGGGCCTCTTGCTGCTGTTGCACCGCCGGCATACGATTTCTGTTCTCATCCTGTGGCAAAGTTTTCAACTCAAGGTAACTCTTCGAGGTTAGCGGAGTTTGTATCCTGAAGCGTTTGTAACTCGAGGTATCACTGTATAGATTTCAAACCAAGCTAAACATGGGTAGTGCTATCTAACAGGAATATTATTAAAATTATCACATGTAAATAATAATGGTGATGATGATGATGATGATGATTTATTTATACCCCACCCATCTGGCTGAGTTTCCCCAGCCACTCTGGGCGGCTTCCAACAGAATATTAAAATACAATAGTCTATTAAACATTAAAAGCTTCCCTAAACAGGGCTGCCTTCAGATGTCTTCTAAAAGTCTGGTAGTTGTTGTTCGCTTTGACATCTGGTGGGAGGGCGTTCCACAGGGCGGGTGCCACTACCGAGAAGGCCCTCTGCCTGGTTCCCTGTAACTTGGCTTCTCGCAGGGAGGGAACCGCCAGAAGGCCCTCGGCACTGGACCTCCATGTCCATGCAGAATGATGGGGATGGAGACGCTCCTTCAGATATACTGGACCGAGGCCGTTTAGGGCTTTAAAGGTCAGCACCAACACTTTGAATTGTGCTCGGAAACATACTCGGAGCCAATGTAGGTCTTTCAAGACCGGGGTTATGTGGTCTCGGCGGCCGTTCCCAATCACCGGTCTAGCTGCCGCATTCTGGATTAGTTGTAGTTTCCAGGTCACCTTCAAAGGTAGCCCCACGTAGAGTGCCTTGCAGTAGTCCAAGCAGGAGATAACCAGAGCATGCACTACTCTGGCGAGGCAGCCTGTGGGCAGGTACGGTCTCAGCCTCCGTACCAGATGGAGCTGCCCTGGACACAGAATTGACCTGCACCTCCATGGACAACTGTGAGTCCAGAATGACTCTCAGGCTGCACACCTGGTCCTTCAGGGGCACAGTTACCCCATTCAGGACCAGGGGGTCCTCCGCACATGCCCGCCTCCTGTCCCCTCAAAACAGTAGTTCTGTCTTATCAGGATTCAACCTCAATACAGTGGTACCTCAGGTTACATACGCTGCAGGTTACATACGCTTCAGGTTACAGACTCCACTAACCCAGAAATATATTTTTTTTAAATAATTTTTATAAAGTTTCAGATTACCAAATTAAACACATCAAACCAATTAAACCAAACTATAACAATACATATCATGTAATCCAATTGTTTTCCAAATTATAAATTTTTGTGGGGGGTACCCATGCTTCTTGATCGGCAGGAGTCCAATCCCCGAATATTTGTGCTGCTTTCATCTTAAGAATGATATTTCCAGTCCCCTCTTCTCAATCCTTGTCGTTACTCATTTTCCTTTTCATTCACCCCCGAGTTGCTCCGCAAGTGGGTGTTTCTGTGTGGGCTTTGTACTGCTCTCTTGGAAATCACTCTCATCCAATAGTCCACGCATTTCCGCTCGAGCAAGCAATCGCCATCTTGCCATTCCGATGAAATACAGTCTAAAAGCTCGCTCTTTAACTTTCCCGACCTGTTGCATCGTAAATTAGTCTTTTTCCAGGAGGGCTGCCCCTTCCAGATCGCAATCTCCTCGAAAATAATAAATCTTTGGCTCACCCTCCCCAAGACCAAACCTCCTGCAACACAGGTCTCGTATCAAATCTCCATTCTTACTGCGTCACAGGAGAGCCCTTCTTCTTTCCAAATCCTTCACAGAGTAAAACCTTTAAGTTCATATTATTCCCACACAATTCATTTTTAGTCCCATTTGCAATTAGTTGCTGTGACGGATCTTCTAAGAGGGAGGGTTATTAGGTAATCACATAGAGCAAAAAAAATAAAAAGTCATCCCCCCCCCTTTCATTTCCGTTGCATTCCATTCCACATACCATGTCTGTAGTACTTTGATGTAATCTTCCGTCTCAGTCTTCTTCATTTCAGTGGTAAAATTGTTAGCAGATAAGAACCTCCTGCCTCTCTTGAAGCATGTGCATTATCTTTCACCAATTTTTTCCCTTTTAAGTAGCGCAACTAGTTTCGCACCTGGAAGCAGCTTCGGAGGAGTTCCGAGGCCCGCCGAGGGTTGTGCACCCAGTGCCTCACCCCCTCCTTCTTCCAAACTCGGGGGTGATTTATGGCAACAGCGGGTGAAAACTGCATCTCTCCCCCCTGTAGAGATGAAGGGAGACTGATTTACTCCCCATAATCAGCCTCTAATTACCTCGTGCGGGCTGGATAGATGTTAATTCCGCCATCTTCCAAGGCGCCCCTAGCGGCCCCCCCGCTAACCCAGAAATAGTACCAAATGTCATAGAGCAAATGGAGCAAACAGCACGCAGACCTAGTGGTGGGAGGAAAAAATCCTTAAATAAGAGACACGGGAGAATGATCAATGGACTTCAATGTCTGTACACTAATGCGCAAAGCATGGGAAATAAACAAGATGAGCTTGAGCTCTTGGTACAGCAAACTAAATATGACATAATAGGCATCACTGAAACCTGGTGGGATAAGTCCCATGATTGGAATGTAATAATGGGGGGATACAATCTATTTCAGAGAAACAGACCAGACAAGAAAGGAGGAGGAGTGGCGTTATATGTCAGGGATGTGTATACCTGTGAAGAGATCCAAGATTTAGAACCTCAAAGCCAAAGTGAGAGCATTTGGGTCAAAATTAAGGGAGAGAAGAATAACAGTGACCTCATTGTGGGAGTTTACTATAGATCCCCAAGCCAAACGGAGGACATAGATGATGCCTTCCTGGAACAGATGGCCAAGCATGCAAAAGGAAGGGAGATAGTAGTAATGGGGGACTTCAATTACCCGGATATTTGTTGGATGTCAAACTCAGCCAAGAGCATAAGGTCAAACAGATTCCTCACTGGCCTTGCAGACAACTTCATTGTCCAGAAAGTGGGAGAAGCAACAAGAGGAACAGCCATTTTAGATCTGGTCCTAACCAATGTTGATGACCTGGTTATAATAATAATAATAATAAATTTTATTTATATCCCGCCCTCCCCAGCCGAAGCCGGGCTCAGGGCGGCTAACAACACTAAAATAGTGCAAGTGGTTAGTGGGGTAGAAGTGAAAGGATCATTAGGTGCGAGTGATCATGCTCTTCTGAAGTTTACTATACAGCGGAAAGGAGCAGGCAAGCATACTAGGACTCAATTTCTTGACTTTAAGAAAGCCGACTTCATCAAACTTAGGGAAGTGCTGGGTGAGATCCCATGGACAGTAATACTAAAAGGAAAGGGAGTTCATGATGGCTGGGAGTTTGTTAAGAGGGAGATAGTAAAAGCACAACGTCAGGCAATACCAATGAGACGGAAACATGGAAGGTGCCTAAAGAAGCCAGGGTGGCTATCTAAATAACTTTTAACTGAGTTAAGATTAAAAAAGGATGTGTACAAAAAATGGAAAAGGGGGGAAACCACCAAAGAGGAATTCAAACAAATAGCCAGCACGTGTAGACACAAAGTCAGAAAAGCTAAAGCACAGAATGAACTCAGGCTTGCTAGAGAGGTTAAAAGCAACAAAAAAGGCTTTTATGGGTATGTTCGTAGCAAAAGGAAGAACAAAGAAACAGTGGGGTCGCTCAGAGGAGAAGATGGTGAAATGCAAACAGGGGACACAGAAAGGGCTGAACTCCTCAATGCCTTCTTTGCCTCAGTCTTCTCCGATAAAGAAAACAATGCCCGACCTGAAGAATTTGGAGCAAATGATTCAGCAAAGGAAACACAGCCCAGAATAACTAAGGAGATAGTACAAGAATACTTGGCTAGTTTAGATGTATTCAAGTCTCCAGGGCCAGATGAACTGCATCCAAGAGTATTAAAAGAACTGGCAGATGTGATCTCAGAACCACTGGCAGTCATCTTTGAGAATTCCTGGAGAACAGGCGAAGTCCCGGCAGACTGGAGGAGGGCAAATGTTGTCCCTATTTTCAAAAAGGGGAAAAGAGAGGACCCAAATAATTACCGCCCAGTCAGTCTGACATCAATACCAGGGAAGATTCTGGAGCAGATCATTAAGCAAACAGTCTGTGAGCACCTAGAAAGGAATGCTGTGATCACCAATAGTCAGCATGGATTTCTGAAAAATAAGGCATGTCAGACTAACCTGATCTCATTTTTTGACAGAATTACAAGCCTGGTAGATGAAGGGAACGCAGTGGATGTAGCCTACCTTGATTTCAGCAAGGCATTTGACAAGGTGCCCCATGATATTCTTGTAAAGAAGCTGGTAAAATGCGGTCTTGACTATGCTACCACTCAGTGGATTTGTAACTGGCTGACTGACCGAACCCAAAGGGTGCTCATCAATGGTTCCTCTTCATCCTGGAGAAGAGTGACTAGTGGGGTGCCACAGGGTTCTGTCTTGGGGCCGGTCTTATTCAACATCTTTATCAACGACTTGGATGATGGACTCAAGGGCATCCTGATCAAATTTGCAGATGACACCAAACTGGGAGGGGACTCTAGTTTGCAATGTCTTTGCTTCAATCTATTTACAAAAGCAGAAGGCGGACTTCCTGTGTAGACCTTCCCGCTTCGGTGCCAAATTAAGAAGTTTCATAGTTCAATTTTCCGTTCTACTCACGGGCAGTTGTTTAAAATCCAATTGTCCACAGGAAAAAGTCAGCGCTCTCCGGCAACAGCAATGCGGCTTCACTCCGTGAAAAGAGCAGTCGATTCGAAGCACCGCGCCATTCACCCCACGTCGCTCCGGATCCCCGAAACCGGGTTTCCCCGCGAGTAGGGGAGGCGCAAAAGGTGCCAGCCGAATCCCATGTCCACAGGCTTCTCCCGCCTGTGGTTTTTTGTGGGTCTCCGCCTCGCTGCGGCGGTCCAGACCCTAGTTCTCACGAAGCGGATTCCTCCCGATCAGAGGAAATCCGCCATTGCCGGGGCGCTAACCCGGAAGTCCCAAAAATGTTCCTCTTTCAGACAATACCGATAATAAGTTATAATGTCTGTTTCAAAAAATTGCAAAAAGATATTTCATAATTTATCTGGAGTGGGAAGAGGCCAAGTATAAAGCATACTTACAAATTTAAAATTTAAAAGAAAGAGGAGACTTTTCCCTTCCAGATTTTAAAATTTATTATGAAGCAGCATGATTCAGGATTGGATCAAATTGGAAAAAGAAGAGGCAATAGAGTAGGAAGGACATGATATGTCACACATACTTGTGGTATGAGAAAGCAAAGGATAAAAGGATTCCACAATCATATAATAAGAAATCTTTAATAAAGGTATGGGAAAAATACAAATAATTATTGGAATCCAAAACCCTGTGGTGGTTATCACCCACTGAAGCATTATCAGTTAAAATGTCAACAATGAAAGGAACATGGCTAACAGATAGAGATTTACTAACAGAACAAGAAGGAAAGTTAAAATTGAAAGATTATGATGAGATAAAGGAACATCTTCAGAGCTGGTTGCACCACAGGCAATTAAATGAAATCTTCAAAGAAGACAAGAGATGATTCACTTACACAGTTTCTAAATTCCAAAAGGATATTATAGACAATCATTCCAAATCATTAAAGAAGGTGTACAATATACTGTTGGAATGGGAAACTAAAGATGAAGAAGTTAAATCAGTATTGATTAAGTGGGCCCAGGATTTAGGTCATAATATACAATTCGTGGGAGGACACCGAGCTTCCTGATTTACAGCAGAAATTAGTAGCGGCTCTATCTCTGGGGAAATGTCTAGGAAAAAGAAGCGACCGGCCTCATCTCCACAAGTGAGCCCACAGCAGAAGAGAAAGCAGAGTAAAATGGACGATTTTGTAAGAGCACAGAACTCAGAACCCACTACATCAAATAGAACTCATTCCTAATTGTCTTTGATGAAGACCCCCCGATGGTCCCAGCAATTCAGATAACACCGTCGATGCCAGGAAATCGGGAAAATGCTGCAACTCAACCCAGAGAACAACAACCTGCATATCCTAAGAACGGTTGCATCACTACCGAACCAGTGGGAGAGCTGATAACAATTTCCCCTCCACAATGAAGCCAAGCCAGCTATGGAACGTGCAGCTTTAACATTATCTCGTGGAACATAGCGGGTTGGGCCAACAAACTAGGGGACGAGCCATTTCGTGAATATATAACATGTTTTGACATAATAATGCTGCAGGAAACTTGGTCAACTAACAACATAGTTCTCGAGGGTCACCACGCCTATGAAATCAAGGCCTCTAAACTGCTCAGAAGGGGACGACCGAGGGGGGACCTAGTAACTCTGGTTTCCACTCAATTGGCATCACAGGTTACTGAGTGCTCAGTTTTCGAGCAGCTGGCACTGGGGATCACTTTGCATCTGGAATCCAAGAGTATCATTCTTGTTTCAGCTTATATCCCACCATATACAGTGCAAACACAGATCGAGAGCACATGGCGTAAATTCCATAGTTTCCTTTTTTCCCTACAAATTAAGTACCTCGGATCGCTATTTTACCTAATGGGAGATTATAGGCTCAAATGATGATAGCCTGGAAATAAAATTCCTAATATTAAGAGATCTAAAGGAAAATAGCGCCCTCTTTCTAAACCCACCCCCTCGCAGACATTCGAAAGATTGTCAAATCAACTATGCTGGCTTCTGCCTGGCTTTTTTACAAATAAGTCTTGACCTTATTATTGCTAATGGGGCGCTCCCCGGGGACAGAGAAGGCGAGTACACATTCATAAATACAAATGGAGCCAGCACAATAGACTACTGTCTCACTAACAGGGAGGCCTTCGAATTCATAGAATCATAGAGTTGGAAGAGACCACAAGGGCCATCGAGTCCAACCCCCTGGACTTCCATAATAAGACTGAAATAGGACTGAAAGTGACCACCTACCTCTAATCATCTCCACTACTGGCCAAAATTCAATGCAGCACTCTTACATAAAACATGAGGAAATAGATAAAGCAAATGATCTAGCATTGCGTAGAAAAAAATGGACACCTGAGATAGCAATTGCACTTGAGAATAGTTTGAATTCACAAACTGCAATTAAGTTAAGATCAATTATAATAAACAATTTATGAATAGATTCCTCCCCGACAGCTTACGAAGGATGTGGTCTCTGTCAACATAAACTCAGCCGGCAAGCCACGCACTGCTAAAGGGCACTGTTGGTTTGACCAAGAGTGCCACACAAAGAAGGAAGCCTTAAGGAACGCTTATTTGGCCTATAGAAACGCTGGACTAAATTACTTACCTCCATCTTATTTCAAAATCAAAAAAGAGTATAAAGCCCTTTTGGCCTCATAAAAAAAGGCAGTCCGAACAAAATTCCTGGTCCCTGCTATTGAATGCCTCACTAAACAATGAAACTAAACTCTTTTGGCAACTGGTCTCCGACTCAATGAAAAATAGTTCTTCAGCCCCCAGCTGTGCCATTCCAGCTCAGGTTTGGGAGAACCACTTCAGAAATATATTAATGGAAAATCCAAACCTCCCTTCCAGCTTCCAGGATGTTGACAGGGCAGAAATGTCACTGCTCCCTCATTGGAGGCCGGTTACTGTGGAGGAAGTCCATACATTAATTGGGAATCTGAAGAGCGGAAAGGCTCCGGGGAAAGACTTTATCCCAGTGGAGCTGATTACATCAAACCAGCACTGGTGGGCTCCACTTCTGGCAGCACTTTTTACGGTAGTAAATAACTCGGGTAAAGTACCATAAAGCTGGAAACATGCTATAGTAGTCCCAATCTTTAAGAGAGGCCACCCAAATGTACCCTCCAATTATAGGCCAATTAGCCTGCTTTTAATAATTGGGAAGCTGTATGCCTGATTCCTCAGTAGAAAACTGACAACTATTCTAAATGAACATAATATACTATCTGAAGCCCAGGCAGCTTTTCGTGAGAACCATTCAACATCAAACCATTGTCTAATGCTGTCCTTCCTAGCCGAGAAGTATACCAGGCCTCTACAGGGTAAACTCTTCATGGCCTTAATGGATCTGAAATCAGCATTTGACTCCATCCCCAGATCCCAGCTATGGTCCAAATTAAATCTGATTTTGCAGGACAAACGACTCCTCTTTCTTATAAAAGCCCTGTACAATGGAACCAAACTGCAGGTATGATGCGGTCGACAGGGACAGTTATCGAACAGCATCGAGATGACTAGGGGGGTGAGAAAGGGATGCATTTTGGCCCCCACATTGTTTTGTCTATTCTTAAATGACCTAGAAGAGAGCTTAATGGACCCAGATGGACACATTCCAAAAATAGGAATGAGAAGGACCCCCTTGTTGTTATATGCTGATGACGCGGCCATCATCTCACGTTCCAGGCCGGGTTTGAATTATCTGTTGAGGAAATTTTCTGATTACTGTTCTGGAAATGGTTTATCCATTAATTATGGAAAATCTAAAATTTTAGTTTTCGAAAGAAGCTTCTCCCGGTGCTGGATGGCCATAACCTTGAACAGATCAAATACTTCAGTTATCTAGGGCTCACATTCCATCATACAGGATCTTGGAAGCACCACTGGCAAACCTCCCTTCAAAAGGTGAAGATCACAAAGCTAGCCATACTCAGATTCTTTTTCATAGAATCATAGAGTTGGAAGAGACCACAAGGGCCATCGAGTCCAACCCCCTGCCAAGCAGGAAACACCATCAGAGCACTCCTGACATATGGTTGTCAAGCCTCTGATTAAAGACCTCCAAAGAAGGAGACTCCACCACACTCCTTGGCAGCAAATTCCACTGTCGAACAGCTCTTACTGTCAGGAAGTTCTTCCTAACGTTTAGGTGGAATCTTCTTTCTTGTAGTTTGGATCCATTGCTCCGTGTCCGCTTCTCTGGAGCAGCAGAAAACAACCTTTCTCCCTCCTCTATGTGACATCCTTTTATATATTTGAACATGGCTATCATATCACCCCTTAACCTCCTCTTCTCCAGGCTAAACATGCCCAGCTCCCTTAGCCGTTCCTCATAAGGCATCGTTTCCAGGCCTTTGACCATTTTGGTTGCCCTCCTCTGGACACGTTCCAGTTTGTCAGTGTCCTTCTTGAACTGTGGTGCCCAGAACTGGACACAGTACTCCAGGTGAGGTCTGACCAGAGCAGAATACAGTGGCACTATTACTTCCCTTGATCTAGATGCTATACTCCTATTGATGAGGCCCAGAATTGCATTGGCTTTTTTAGCTGCCGCGTCACACTGTTGGCTCATGTCAAGTTTGTGGTCAACCAAGACTCCTAGATCCTTTTCACATGTACTGCTCTCAAGCCAGTGGTCACCCATCTTGTATTTGTGCCTCTCATTTTTTTTGCCCAAGTGCAATACTTTACATTTCTCCCTGTTAAAATTCATCTTGTTTGTTTTGGCCCAGTTCTCTAATCTGTCAAGGTCGTTTTGAAGTGTGATCCTGTCCTCAGGGGTGTTAGCCACCCCTCCCAGTTTGGTGTCATCTGCAAATTTGATCAGGATGCCCTTGAGTCCATCATCCAAGTCGTTGATAAAGATGTTGAATAAGACCGGCCCCAAGACAGAACCCTGTGGCACCCCACTAGTCACTCTTCTCCAGGATGAAGAGGAACCATTGATGAGCACCCTTTGGGTTCGGTCAGTCAGCCAGTTACAAATCCACTGAGTGGTAGCATAGTCAAGACCGCATTTTACCAGCTTCTTTACAAGAATATCATGGGGCACCTTGTCAAATGCCTTGCTGAAATCAAGGTAGGCTACATCCACTGCGTTCCCTTCATCTACCAGGCTTGTAATTCTGTCAAAAAACGAGATCAGGTTAGTCTGACATGACTTATTTTTCAGAAATCCATGCTGACTATTGGTGATCACAGCATTCCTTTCTAGGTGCTCACAGACTGTTTGCTTAATGATCTGCTCCAGAATCTTCCCTGGTATTGATGTCAGACTGACTGGGCGGTAATTATTTGGGTCCTCTCTTTTCCCCTTTTTGAAAATAGGGACAACATTTGCCCTCCTCCAGTCTGCCGGGACTTCGCCTGTTCTCCAGGAATTCTCAAAGATGACTGCCAGTGGTTCTGAGATCACATCTGCCAGTTCTTTTAATACTCTTGGATGCAGTTCATCTGGCCCTGGAGACTTGAATACATCTAAACTAGCCAAGTATTCTTGTACTATCTCCTTAGTTATTCTGGGCTGTGTTTCCTTTGCTGAATCATTTGCTTCAAATTCTTCAGGTCGGGCATTGTTTTCTTTATCGGAGAAGACTGAGGCAAAGAAGGCATTGAGGAGTTCAGCCCTTTCTGTGTCCCCTGTTTGCATTTCACCATCTTCTCCTCTGAGTGACCCCACTGTTTCTTTGTTTTTCCTTTTGCTATGAACATACCCATAAAAGGGCGGCAAATATGTTCCAGCAGCCGTAAGGGTTTTCAACGCAAAACCCATTTCCCAACTCCTGTACGCTGCAAATGTCTGGCATAATGGGGACCTGCCAAAGCTAGATGGCTTTCAGGCAAAATTTCTACGATCTCTGCTGCAGGTTCCCAACTGTGTCCCCAACTCCATACTTCTGTTAGAAGCTGGTGAATGCCCAATTTCAATTAAAGCGTGGTGGGCTGCCCTAAAACATTGGCTCAGGATTTCAGTGTTTGATCTAGGGAAGGGTTTCTACCAACACCTGACCAATAAGGAATTTGTCAGCGAATGTCAGAAAACCATGGCTAAAAAAGCCACCTCTATTGGTCTGTCACCCCCCCCCCACTGTATTACCTGGGTTATGAAGGCGCCCTAAAGACGTTAAAGCAAAGATTATGGGATAATGCACACAGTGACTTGCGATCTCGATCACACGCCGTCTGTAGTCCGCTGGCAGTAGGAGGACAATATGGGCATGTCTTTAAGTTAACATCTTACTTTAAAAACCTGACAGTACCAAACTATCGAAGGCTTTTCACCAAAGCCAGACTAAACGTCTTTCCTTCTGCAGTGTTTGATGGTAGGTTGAGAGGAGTTCTCTACCAGGACAGACTTTGCTGATGTGCTCAAGACATCGATTCCATAAAACATATTTTGTTGCATTGTGCAAAATATGAGCAAGCAAGGGCTGAACTGATACTACCCTTGCTGGTACCTTTCCCGGGAAAATCAGAGGCTCACTATGTCAGGTTCCTATTGGAAGACCGGACAAATGCTAGAACATTAGCAGTGGCAAAGTTTTTATCGGTGGTTGCAAGAACCAATGATCCCTATATTCTGAACAAAATGCTTGCTTAACCTGGAGGTAGGCTGTATGAATTGTGTATTGCTTTGTAACGATTTGTTGGGTCTCTGGACCGTAATAAAGATTGATGATGACAAAGTGAGGATTGGATAAGGCATTGGAAAGTGAATTTGAAATTTACAGATTACATATTGTTGAAAGAGAATTACATGAAAATGATGTATAGGTGGTACATCACACCAGTAAAACTGGCAAAAATGTATAAAACAGAACAAAAGAACTGCTGTAGGTGTAAAGAAGGGGCAGGTACATTTTACCGCATGTGGTGGGATTGCAAGATTATTTTTAAAAAATGGGAAATAATATACAATGAACTGAAAAAAAATGTTTAAAATATCATTTGTTAAAAAATCAGAAGCTTTTTTGTTAGGTATTTTAGGACAAGAGTTGCTGAAAGAAAAACGGACATTATTTATGTAGGCTACAACAGCAGCAGGAATCTTAATAGCACAAAATTGGAAGACGGGAGAAGTACCATCAAAAGAACAATGGCAAGAAAAATTGATGAACTAAGTTAGCAAAGTTAAGGGACAAACTGTGTGAAAAGGACAATAGTGATTTTGAAAAAGAATGGGAACTCTTTACAATATATTTGCAAAAACAAAACAAAAAAATATGGACTCACTGGCAGGGTTTAAATAAACATTTTCAATTTTATTTACTGAGAACAAGAGTGTAACAATGTGATAACATAGTATAATATATAAACAGCAGAATGTAGCATTTGATGTAATAAACCAGAAATGGAAGTTGAGGGACGTCAACAGGGAGGGGTGAAATTGAAAAATGAATGTTTAGTAATGATATTGGATATTTTTATGGGAAAAGAAAATAATAAAAAATATTTTTTAAAAAATAAAATACACAACAGTTTAGTAACAAATAGATGTCAATTGTAAACCAGTATTAGGCAAATGTTGCAGTTTTAAAGATTTCTTTACCACATACAATCAAAAGAAACATGCTAAAGGTTATCCTGCCCTAATGTAAGTTACCCTAATTTGCATAGGGAAATCTCTGTTCAAACTTTTCCAGAAAACCCACATCATTTATTGTTGTTGTTTAGTCGTTTAGTTGTGTCCGCCTCTACGTGACCCCATGGACCAGAGCACGCCAGGCTCTCCTGTCTTCCATTGCCTCCCGCAGTTTGGTCAAACTCATGTTGGTAGTTTCAAGAACACTGTCCAACCATCTCGTCCTCTGCATCATTTATTAGTTATTGATAATAATGATGATGCCACGACAGTATTTTCAATACCCTCTTTCCCCAGAGCTTATCTACTATATTTTAATGGTTTCCCTCCTTCTTAAGCTGTTCTTATAGAGTTTTATTCAATGAAAATATTCAGAGTAGGTCCAATGAAATCAGTGGGTCTGATCTGAATGTCACAGTTGGATACAATCCATAATCACTTATGAAGAATATACACAACTAAAATTATTTTTGAAGCCAACTACCATATTTTTCAGTAGTTGCTTGTGTGAAAATGCAGGTGTTGCAGGTGTGAAAGGGGCAGCAGGGTTGCATGTCCAGCTCTCTCCACGTCCCCAAGTCACGCATCTCCTCCTGACACTATATTGATGGGCCATAACTTCTGAAGGAGGAAGTCTGTTCAAGGTACGGAAGTTTCACATGGGACTTAGAAGCCTGATTACCCGGGGTTTGTAGCTGCTGCTCTATTAAAATAAAATTTGAGCATTCAAAAGTGTTGTTCTCTCATCTCTAGTGATTGTCCTGGTTCAAAATTTTTGGAATTTACTTGTCAGGGAACTGACATCGGAGCCAGAGGCGGAGGCTAGGCTCTCAAGCGATGCTGGAGAAGGGCCCAGCAGGGGGAGAGGCGGCTCACCAGCTGGGGAAGGAAATCAGCGTAACACCAGGGATAAAGGGGGGCAGATGGGGGAATCGGCGAGGGGGCTCCAGGACTCCTCGCCGGAGATCAGCGAGGAGAGCACGGGTCCTCCGCTACCCACGCCCTCCCTGCGCAGAAGACTTCCGCGCAGGGAGAGTAGGAGGAGATTTGGAGTCAAACAACTTTTATGCTGGAAAAGATTTAAGAAACGCCCACTGACGGATTCTGCTAGCGACTGAACAGCCACGAAGTGTAGGGCTGTCCAGACAGAAAAGGTTTAACAAGGCAACTTAGCCAGGAGTGGCACCAACTTGCGCACGAGCAACCCCTACGTTTATGACATTACTGTATACCATATCATGGCTATTTTAAAATTTTCATTCTCTAGAAACATTTCTGTGAAAGGCATTGGGTTGTCTTGTGGTTCAGGAAATACAGCGCTGTAAAAGGAAATCAGAGGAGCACAAATTTGGCAAGGGAAAGGAAAGAATTATTCAATGTCAAATGACCATAGGACTTCAAGACATGTGCTTTTAATATATATATGTAAGATTTTAAGCCACAAAACAACTGCCCATCAAGCAAGATTTCTGTAGATCTAAGTGGTGCCCATTTCGTTTAGTAGTAATGCCAAATCCTGTATTTCTGTTCGTAACAGGGGTCTGACAGCTGGCATCCCTTTTTAAGGAACATGGCTCTGTTTCAAGTGTGTTAGGTTACACCCTTCTGACATGTAATCCTAATTTCATGGCAACTTCAATTCTGCATCCAAAAATAGAGCAGATAATCATGGACCAACCTCTTAACTCATTCCCACTGATTCCACATACAATAAGACAATTCTCTAGAGCAGACACTCTTAATATTTGACTACTCAGTATTAAATAAAGTATTTGAGAATGTTTGTGAACATTATTGCAATTCAGAATAGTAATCCAGAGTAATGGTTTGAATTATATCCTGTTTTGTCATTCAATGCTTCCTTCTTCCAGTTCACTTAATCTCCATTTTATCATAATAAGCAGGACAAGAAGGGGACTGAGAAAAATGAAGATTTAATGTTCAAACTGATGGTGGTTGACTAAACTTGGCCCTAGAAAAGGCTCTTAAATTTCCAACTTGGCACAGCCTTCAATAGCTTTGCTGGCTAATCAAAGATACAATTTTGCCAAGTTTTAAATCTTGCACTTTAATCTATAGCTACATGCTGGCTTATAGATCAGGAAAAGAAACTGATAGTTTGATTTGTTGCTCAAGTTAAATAAAAAAGGTCTCCCTCTGATCAATGTGCCAATATTATGAGTGAAGGAGAAAATTCAGTTATGTTTAATAAAAAATATTAAGTAAAAGACCAACAACTATCAGAGATGAATTTTATTTCTTTCCTCATGGTCTGCCTTTGTCAAAGCTGTATACATGAACTCAACAGTCCTACAAATATTACATGTGGAGGCACAGGTTAGGAGCCGTTACAAACTGCACTGTGTCTAGTGTCTCCAGCAATACAATAATGATAAATCCAGGAGCACATCTGGACAAAGTATCTGTTCTTTCAGAGGAATGTGACCCTGCCCAGAAAAGGCCACATGCCCAAATCCCAGGCCCACAAACCCCATCCGCACCCACACCCCACCTACAAAGTCTCTAGGAATTCAGCTTCAGCCAATTTGCCCTCATCCAGCCTACTACTACATCAAAGAACTGCATCCATGTTTTCCAATAAGATGTTGATGTTCATGGCAGCCGCTGATCGTACAAAGGTTGCCATAACCCCTGTGAGTGGTGGTTGACTCTAAGATTTATATGCTAAAGTAATTAGCTCTGCCACCGATCTGCTGGTAGTGAACTCTGGGGTCTAATCTTGGCGACACACATGGATTATCTGAGGATTTAAACTCATAAGACCTCCACAGGTAATCCAAGCTCACATCACAGATTCATACTTTCCGATGCAATGCAATACAAGGCAAAGATGGAATTGACTTTATTTATTTTATGAACATTTATCTATGCCACCTTTCACGTGCAATAGCAAAGTGGTGTACAAAAAAGTCAAGTAAAACAAAACTGCAGTTCTGAACTAAACAACAGCTCCTGGAACATTTACCATTAGGTTTAAAATAAACCACCTGGTGTTAGTGGCCAGCTAGGGCTCAGAAAGTAAATGAGAGTTCAGCCAATGTCAAAATGGCATCAGTGTAGGCGATAGCCACAATTCTTAGGTGTGAATTATGGGTCGATGCACAGATGGGTTGATGTGGATAATACCAAGTTCTTGTCTTAAGAGTCCAAGTACCCCCCCCCCTTTCCTGGCAGACATGAGAATTACAAGAAACACCAAATTCAGGTGAGCTTCCTAAAGATTTGAAGGATTCAAGAAACATAAGCTCTCAGCCATGACAACAAACAAAAAATGAGGAATTTAAACATGACAATACTGTGAAATTTCACAAGCTCCTTTTTTAATAATAATAATAATAATAATAATAATAATAATAATAATAATAATAATAATTTTTAAAAGGGATGTACTAATATAAAGTCAGAAAAAAATGCTTTTTTAAAGGGTTTGTGTTACTATGCCCCCACTCCCCCACTGAAAGCAGTATTTCAAGAGCAATCTTAAACTTGGGGGAGGGGGTGTTCATATGAATCAGTAAGATGTGAGGAATAGAATATACATTTCATATAGGATATGATCCATCCAGTGCCAAGTACTTTTTGATTCCAATAGGAGAGTTAATCTTAAATCCTTTCCACTGAATTTGATTGAACATGAAGTGCTTATCCACAAACCACAATGCTTTTAAGAAGCTAAAAAAATAAAAATAAAAATAATTTAATATGTCTAAAAATAATTAATATGCCTAATTCTTTCATTTTGTTTAAACATTCTACAACTAAATGATTCCAAGCAGTCTGTTCTTTTGTTTTTACTTTTTTTTAAAGGCTACAAAAACTATACCAAAACATATGAGCTGAGCAGTCAGGTATGGAATACATTAATGTTTATACCAGTCTAGAATGCACCATAGATTAATATGCACTGCCTTTCAGTTCTGAATACTTAAAATGAAGAGCAAATAAAAATTCTTAGCAAACCATAATGTTCAAGCAAACCATTAATTGGTCAAACTGCAAAGTACTGGTCAAAGTCATATCATACATGTCAGAATTTACATTTATTGATAGGGATTTTTCCTTGCATTTTAAGAGGCCCACAGGCAAATGTCAAAAAAATCTGATACTGCCTGGTAAGCTTGAAGCCTCCACTGAACATTTTTGTTAATCTAATTTTCATCATCTCCTAGTGAAGAAAATTCACCATACCACTGATAAATTTAAATGTCAACAGCTAGAAACATTTCTGATACTTCTTGCAGGACTTCCTAAAACGTTAAGAATTATTGGTCAATGGCAACATTCACAAAATTTCTGACACATTTTTCTGGCACATAGGAAATCATCTGCCTTACACTGAATTAGACTGGTCCAGCTACTCCAGTGATGATCACTCTGATCAAGGAAAGCCCTTGTCAGTCAATGTGGGGCAGGGTCTGTGTCTTTCTCTGTCCTATAACATGACATTCTTTAACTGGAGCTGGTGGGGATTGAATCTAAAAATTTCTGCGTGCAAGACTGAGCAAATGGCCCACATCTCTTGCTGATGAAGGAAATGAGATGATTCTTACATGAAAGCAAACATCAGGATTATGCATATTTTTTAAAAAAGAACAAAATAGTTCAGGCAAGCTGACATTTTTAGTAAAGTGGGCTGTGAGATAAATAAAAACAAGATGTTCACTTAAATTTTCAGAAAGTTTTCCACTCTTACTTTGACATGTGACTTAAAACTTTCAGTCATGTTACTTTGAACTTTTAAATATTAGTCCAGATAGAATTTCCTTTGGAAAATTCTTTTCAATAATTATTAATGATGGGAACGAAAGCCTTATGTGAAATTGGGTTTTTAAAAATAAATTTAAAAATCCACCCTACACTGTTTTCTGTATGCGCTCAAGGGGGATTTAGACACATGCTTATTGGCTCACCAGCCTCAACCCACCTCACACAGCAAGCCTCCTTTGAATCTGAGAGGACTATCAAAAGTTGGGAGTAGGGAATGAGTAAAAAGAAAGCCCCAAGCTCTTCCTTAATACAAAATATTAATTGAGATGTTCTGTAATACAGTATGGTCACACCACGGGTCTTATATTGATGACTATTGCTTTCAGATTACTAATAATGACTGAAAATAAGAATGGAGGGGACCAACCCAGATTACCAAATATATAACCTACTTTTAGCCTCTCTAAAACTTTCAATAAAATATTATTTACACAGGTACTAGGTACCTGAACAAAAAGTTTGTTTTCTCCTGCTCCAGAGGCTAGGGCCTGAACCAATGGCTTCAAGTTACAAGTAAGAAAATTCTAACTAAACATCAAGAAGATCTTTATGTGAGTAAGAGCTGTCTGACATTGAACGGGCTTCCCTGCCAAGAGGTAGACTAGCCTTCCTTGGAAGTTTTAAAGTAGAGATTGGATGGTAATCTGTCTTGGATGCTTTAGTTGAGATTCTTGCATTGCAGGGGGTTGGACTGGATCAGTGTTTCCCAACCGGAGGCCATATCTCACCTTGGGGGGGGGCAGGATATTTCAAGGGGACCACACATGAAAATCACATAAATGGGGGGGCCACAGCACAAGGCTAGGGGGGCCACAGACCGAAGTGAAAAGTGAAGGGGGAAAAAATCATTTTTTTATTTTTTTTAAAATCCTGATTGGATGGCTGTCTGCTTGGCCGATCACAAGCGGGTAAGGGGGTGGCCCACCAGGGACTAGCGCTCCTTCTTGCCATGTGTGTTTTCTTAGAGCAATTCTAGTTTGTTTCTGGTGGGAGAGGGCAATTGCTGAGGCCCCTGTTTTGATCAGTAGAGCCCGCAATCCAGAACCTCCAGGTCAGGTAAGTGCGGTGGTGGGGTGGCAATGGGAGAGCTGCTTGTTGCTGCCACCAGTGCTGGGCCTGGTGGCAGCCTGGGCCTGACTCTTCACGGTGCAGAGTGCAATCCACCCCAGCGCCTAGCCAAGTGGGGCCTTTGGGCGTTGTCGGGGGCGCAGGGCCCGTCAGGAGCATCAGCTTGGCTCTGCAATCCGCCCCAGTGCCTAGCCAAGCGGGGATCATCTGGTGCTGCTGACCTGCTCTAGTAAATAACTAAGTGTCTTCTAAGAAGACAGCTGCAGTGAGTTCAGCGGGCCTTACTCCCAGGTGTGTGTGGGGGGGGGCTATAGTGTTTTATCTAGACAGCCAAGGCTGCTCCAGATTACAATATCTTTTTGCACCAGGTTAGGGAGGACCACTTCCTTTTTAAACTTCTCCCATATATACAGAACTCCCTGTGTGCCTTTTGGACTGTACCTGTAGGTTTCTCCCTCTGTGTCAAATAACTGGAGTCAAATAAGTGTTGTTTGCTCTTTATAATACATGGAAGATGGATCTCCCTTGGGAGTTTCTGGACTCTCCATCCTTGGAGGATTCTAAGCAGAGGTTGGGTGGCCATTTGTCATGGATGGTTTAGCTGGGTTTCCTACGTTGGAGGGGGCTGCACTCAAAATATGACCCTTGAAGTCCCTCCCAGCTCCATGATACTATGTTTTTCTGCTTCAACAATATTTCATTATGTTCCTATCATTTTAACTAATGGAATTTTGTAAAAATTATAAACATAATATGTTCTATTTACAAACAAAACATTTAAACAGCTACCTTTCTACAGTGGGGCATGGGTGTAGCCAGAATTTTTTTTAAGGGGACTGACTTTTGTTGGGGGGGGGGCAGAACCTCAGATTTGTATTAATTTATACTTTTTATAGTTTTGCGGGGGTAGCAAAATTACACCCATGGGGAGGGCACAGGTAGGAAACAAGGTTGGAAGGGGCCACAGTTGGAAAAAGATTGGGAAACATTGGACTAGATGACCCTTGCAGGGCCCCTTCCAACTCTACTATTCTATGATTCTAAGTAGATCATGAGCCAAGCAAAAGATTTCCAAGAGTTATATTTACTTTTCTTTACTGTTGTTAATTATCAAGGATAAAAGTTAAACAAACAGCAGCATAAAAGACAGAAATTACATCATGTTAGGTTAACATACAAGAGAAAAGTTGGCCATCATAGCACATGGTTCACTTAATTTGCTCTCTCATGTTTTAAGTGTTCTGAGTTTTCCTCAAGCTGTCTTATGCTGTCTGTTTGTTGAAATAAACATGGGAATGGAAGGCAGCAGCAGTTTATGATCTGTGCAGTTTATGATTTATAACAACCTGATTCTCAATGGGGTATCAAATAGATACACACTCAAACTGAGGCTACACCTGAGTGAATGAGGAATAGTGGGCTCCCAGGAGTGGAAGCCATTAGGAATATATATGGGTATGTGTTTATCACGTTGCTTGCTTGGTGCAAATGTTGAAGGTTAAAAAAATTGTGTGTGTGTGAAAGGGTGCTGGTGCATGCTGACACCACTAACATGCAGTGATGTGGTCAAGGGTGGAAAATAGGGCTTTGGTTTGTATGTTAAAATCTTGGACCTCCCAAGTAAATATCTCAGAAATGCGACCCATTCCACAGACATGGCCCACCTAGACAGTCAGACTTCAATGTGTGGGTGAGTCAGTGGTCTCTGGAGCAAGGGTGTAGCATGGGGGTATGGGGGTGTGTGCATGTGTGCCAGGGGTGTCATTGCCCCAGGTGCACCATTTTTGAGTGGGTGCGAACCAAACTCCCCCATGCAGGCGACCCCAGCACACCACAACATGGTGCTCCTCTCCGCCAGCCAAGGGCCGTGTTGGCCGGCCAGGATCCACCCTGTGCAGGCAAGCAGGTCCCACTTTGCTCCAGTAGGGGGTGGGGTTACTCTGGTGGTGGTGAGTGTTGGCATCTCTCCACCAGGCACTGTCCCCCCACCCCACATGCCCCACCCGGCACCCCCCAGGTGCCAACAACCAACACTACACCAGTGCTCTGGAAGAGGGGTAAAAATTTATTGCACATCATGAGACACTCTGGAAAAGGAACATGCTCCACTTTAACCAAAATGGACTTGGGCTGTTGGCAGTTAGTATCAAAATATCACAAAGCAGCTTTTAAAGTAATCTCTGGGGGAAAGGTAGCAGAAGCTGAAGAGCAGCTGATTTGTGACAAGTCATCCCTAGGGTATGTTGGTGTACAGTTGGTAGATCTTCCAATAAGATGGCACAGAACTCAGCAATGAGTATATGATGGCTTGTCAGAAAATCCAATGGACATAAGGGGAAATGTGCATACCAGGGTTATTTGTAGAGAGAGAGAATATAAGAAAGAGAGCTGGGGTATTGAATGCTGAATGAGAAAATAGATACAGGAGAAATAAAGAAAATCTTTAATGCATAGAGGGGTTATGCACAGAGGGGTTATGATTATTCCTCATAAAACCAGAGTCAGAAGCCAGCATACTGGAGCATTTGTTGGGGGCCATGTACACACACTGGGGCTCACACCTTGCCTGGACCCCTCCAGTGCCCAGTGGCAGTAGAGCCACCCACTTGTTCATGGGTAGGAACAAGGGGAAGGACCTCTCTGTTCTGCTCACAAGCTGGCTTACACATCAGAAACAGTGTAATGGGCCAGGAGCTGAACAACTCATTTTACAGCACCCCTGCTACCTCTTGATAAGCAGGCCTGAGAACAGGGAACAGCTGGGAGCTGAAGCTGACTGCTGCCAGGGGACCAACCACTGGCAAGCACTGGGGGTACCCAGAGGCAGCCTGCTCAAGACCCCCCAAAGTGGAAGGAAGAGTGGGATATACATTTAATAAATATAAAACAATCCCTGGATATAAACATTATAGAAAGACCAGGGAGGGGCATATTGGGAGTGGTGTAGCTCTGTGTGCAAAAGGGAGGACTGAGTCCAATGAATGAGTAAACATAAGAAGACTCCTCCAACAAATCACTATGGCTACAATAGCAGACCCAACAGGAGAAATGTTATCACCACCCTGAACAAAATGTTGAGGGTGATGAAACAGAGAAAGAAATCAGGGTGATATCCGAAGGAGAATGTGCTGTACCATTTCAGTTACATTTGCATAGATGGAGACAAATCTGTGTTTGGGTCAAAACAAAGATGTATTACTAAATAACTGGTCCTTTAGTAATTGGTTGGTCATGGAACCAATCAGATGCAAAGTGACCCTGGACTTAATCCTAAATGACTCTTAGAACTAACCGTGAAATCTGCCATTGAACCGACTGGGAACAGCTACCACAGTGCTATCAATTAAACATACTTATATTGCCAAAATGTTAAACACAATCACATTTGACTTCAAAAGAGGAAACTTCCAAAAAATGAGGGGATGAGTTAAATTGAAGTTGAAAGGGGAAGTTGTGGATCAATTCTCTCCAAAATAGCTGGCGATTATTTAAAACCACAATAATAGAAGCCCAGCTACAGATACCACAGATTAGAAAAGGCACCATCAAGTCCAAGAGGCTGCTAGTGTGGTTAACAAGCAGAATCAAAGTCGCTATGAAAAACAAGACGAGTTCCTTCAGAGAAATGAAGTCTTTCCCAAATTAGAAGAACAAAAAAGGGAAAGAAAACATGAGAAAATAACTGTATGTTGACAATAAGGAAAGCAAAGCAAAACAAAACAGAATAAAACACACAATAAGACCAACAACAAACATTTCTTTAAGTATATTGGAAGCAGAAATCTGACCACAGAGACATTTAATATCTTTAGATGATAACATCAAGGAGTGGAAGGGATGCTAAAGGGATAGGGAGATGCAGAAAAGTTGAATGAAGTCTCTGTACATGTTATTACTACATGTTGGACAGATAAACACATTTTCAAGGACAGCTCAAGAAAGTGGCAAGTAGTAGTGGCAAGGGATGAAATTCTCATACTTAATGAAACTAAAAATTAACAGATCATCAGGTACAGGTACATTGTCAGGCTCAGGAATTCTATCCCTCCCCCGGTGGCAGCAAGAAACAGAGAAAAACAAGGTAGAGTCCTTTTTATTGAGTTTATTCATTCATAATAATGAGAGACAAAAGAATGCCGTATGCCCAAACAATGGTGTTGCTCCAACTGAGCTCCTCCTCCCTCCTCCCTAGCAACAGCATTTCCTTTTACTGTATCTGCTCGTGGCCAACCGTCTCCAAGTTCTCTGTTCCTGCACTCTTAACAAACGCCGAGTTCTGGGAGAAGGGGGGGTCAGAAATACTCTCCAGTGACGTGTCTTGCCTCACCTTCCCCTTCTCCTAACACTTAATCTGGCTTTGGTAAAGAGACGCCGATAAGTTGGTACAGACAGATTTCTAAGATATGCAGGTATCTGAAAATCATACCCGTAATGAATTCCTACTCTATTGGGCCACAGATAACATGAGATTGAGATTGGAGATCACTATGTGATAAGTCCCAGAGCCTTTGCCTCAGAGATTCAAGGGCAGTATCATAGCCCAGATGGTAGAAGAAGGTAGCATTCCAATCAAAGTGGCTTTTCTGACCATAGTTTTCTTCCATGAGCTGATAAAACTCATTGTTTAGGTGTGAAAGTAACCCCTTCCCTAGGCCAAAGACTGAGATCTTGAGCCAGTATCTCAGGGCAGCCCACCATGCTTTAGTTGAGAGAGGGCATTCACCTGTTTCTAGAAATAGAATTGCATTTGGAACACAATTTGGAACCTGTAAAAGGGACCGGAGAAACTTTGCCTGGAACCCATCAAACATGGGAAATGAGCCATTGAAACAGACATTTGAGGCGTAGAAGAGTTGAGAGACAAATTTTGCATTAAATACCCTAATGGCTGATGGAACATAATGGCCTCCCCTTGTATAAAAGAATCGAAGTATAGCCAGTTTGCTTACCCCTGCCTTTTGATAGGCAGTCTGCCAATGGTGTTTCCAGGACTTAGAATGATGGAATGGAAGCCCTAGATACCGGAAATATTTGGTCTGCTCTAGTTTGTGACTATCCAGTACCCATTTACTTGGGGAAGAATCTTTTCTCAAACACCAGGACTTTTGATTTTTCATAATTAATGGATAACCCATTACCAGAGCAGTAGTTTGAGAATTTCCTTAGTTGGTAGTTCAGGCCAGGTCTGGATTGGGAAATGATGGTTGTGTCATCTGCATACAACGAGAGGGGTCTTTCTCGTTCCTATTTTTGGGAGATGGCCATCAAGATCCATTAAGCTTGCCTCTAAGTCATTCAGAAACGAACTGAACAAAGTAGGGGCCAAAATGCATCCCTGTCTCACTCCCCTGGCCATCTCAATACAGACCGAGAGCTGGCCCTGCAACCCACACCTAATCTGCAATTTGCTTCCACAGTGCAGGGCTTTAATAAGATGTAGGAGGCATTTATCCTTCAATACTAGATGTAACTTGGACCATAGTTGAGATCTGGGGATGGAGTCAAAGGCAGATTTCAGGTCCATAAAGGCCACAAAGAGTTTTCCCTGTAAAGGTCTCTGGTGTACTTCTCGGCTAGGAGAGACAACATCAGACAGTGATCTGATGTTGAGCGGTTCCCGCGGAAAACTGCCTGAGCTTCAGATAGTATGTTATAGTCATTTAGAAAAGTTGTCAGTTTATTACAGAGAAAGCGGGCATACAGCTTTCCTATTATTGAAAGCAGACTGATAATTAGAAGGCACATTTGGCTGGCCTCTCTTCAAGATTGGGACTACTATTGCATGTTTCCAACTAGATGGTACTTTGCCCGAGTTATTAACTACAGTGGTACCTCCAGTTACAGACGCTTCAGGTTACATACTCCGCTAACCCAGAAATAGTACCTCGGGTTAAGAACTTTGCTTCAGGATGAGAACAGAAATCGCACGGTGGTGGCGCGGTAGCAGCAGGAGGCCCCATTAGCTAAAGTGGTACCTCAGGTTAAGAACAGTTTCAGGTTAAGAACGGACCTCCAAAACGAATTAAGTTCTTAACCTGAGGTACCACTGTACCTTAAAAAGTGCCGCCAGGAGAGGAGCCCACCAGTGCTGATTTGATATGATCAATTCAGCTGGGATAAAGTCATTTCCCGGGGCCTTGCCATTCTTCAGGTTCCCAATTAATGTATAGACTTCTTCCACTGTAACCGGGCTCCATTGTGGGAGCAGTGACAGTTCTGCCGAATCTTCATCATGAAAACTGGAGGGGAGATTTGAATTTCCTGTGAATATATTTCTAAAATGGTTCTCCCATACCTGAACTGGAATGGCACAGCTGGGGGCTGGAGAGCTATTGCTCAGGAAGCCAGAGACCAGTTGCCAGAAGAGTTTTGTTTCGTTGTTAAGCGAGGCATTCAGTAACAGAGACCGAGAGTTTTGTTCAAACTGCCTTTTTTCCAAAGCCAAAAGGGCTTTGTACTCTTTTTAAATTTTGAAACAAGTTGGGGGTAAATAGTTTAGGCCAGTGTTTCTATAGGCCAAATAAGAGTTCCTTAAGGCTTCCTTCTTCATGTGGCACTCTTGGTCAAACCAGCTGCGCCCTTTAGGTATACAGAGCTTGCTGGCTGGGTTTGTGTTAACAGAGACCACATCCTGCAAGTACTCAGTGAGATTATCGTAAGCCGTCAGGGAAGAATCCGTTGATAGATCATTGATTATAGTTGATCTTAAATTAATTGCAGTTTGCGAATTCAATCTGGGCTCAGCTACAACAGCCAGCTCAGGTGTCCCAATTTTTTCTGCGCATTGCTGGATCTTTAGCTTTATCAATTTTCTGCCATCGTGAGTGTTGGGGAAGGCCACTCCCTCCTACAGGCCAATTACACCGGGCCTAGGGGACGGGGCCCACACTCACCACCGCCACAGCTTTAAGAGGCTCCAGCGAGGCCTCGGGACACTGATGCTGCTGCTACTGCTGCAGCAAATGTCGAAAATGTTTTTAAATATTTTTAAATGTTTTAAAAGCGTTTTTACTTTCTTGCACTGTGAACAGTGGTTTTTATTTATGTATTCTTATTTAATTTTATTTTTGTTTGGGGTGGGATAAATGTTGAGTGGGGTGGGGATTAGTTTTATTTTAGTATAATTGTTTTTGGCTTTGTTTTGCTTTTACTATTTTGTTAGGCCACTGTAAAGTTTGCATTTTGCTTTTAAGGAGAAAGGGTCAGGGCTGCCTAGGAGTGGGCCTCAGCCAACAGACTGGCTGGGGCAGGTTCCACAGGGGTAGAAGCACCGGGACACCCGATCTCAGTGATCACGGGCAGGAGGAGGAGCTACACTAACACCAGACCATGTCATTACCGAGGAGGCAGGTTTAGTCATTGTCTGAGGACTATCCCTACCTCCGAGTCTGGTCCTGACCGGAAGGATACTGGAATCAGCAGGGGAAACCCACATGACCTGAAAGTGTTGCTGTGCAATGCCAGGTCAATGATGAATAAGACCACTGCCATCCACGACCTGATTGTGGAAGGAGGATTTGACCGGGCATGTGTGACAGAGACTCGGTTGGATGAAGCAGATGAGTGCATGTTCTGGAAGCTGGACAATAGGAGGCAGTATAGGATTCCTTTTGGTGTACTGACCTCCCCGCTGCGCCAAGGATTCCCTGCCTGAGCTGTTTCAGGTCGTGGCAGATTTTCTCCTGGAGACACCTAGCTTGGTTGTCCTAGGGGATTTTAATATCCATGCCGACACCACCATACAAGGGGCTGCTCAGGACTTCGTGGAAAGCATGGCCTCCATGGGGCTGTCCCTGAATACGTTTGGCCCAACTCATAGCCGCGGACATGCCTTAGACCTGGTGTTCACCTCTATGGATGTGGGTGATCTAACACTAACTAAAAGCAAAACAAAAAAAGTGCCATGGTCAGATCACTTCCTGGTGCAACTGGACTTCTCCGCGACCCTTCCCCTCCGTAGGGAGGTGGGACCGATTCGAATGGTCCGCCCCCGCCACTTAATGGATCCAAATGGTTTCCAGAGAGTGGTAGGGGATGCTTTATCCCATGTTGTTTGCCTTTCAGCTGATTCCCTGGTGACCCATTGGAATACAGAGTTAACCAGGGCTATTGACTGTCTGGCTCCAAAGCGTCCTCTCCGATTGCATGGAGCCCGGACAACCCCGTGGTTTTCCCCGGAGCTGAGGGTGATGAAACAATCGCTGAGATGGCTAGAGCGCCGGTGGCGGAAAACTCACTCTGAATCGGACCGGACACGGGTTAGAGCTCAAGGTTGAGCCTACCAAGTGGCAATGGCAACGGCGAATAGGACCTTCTTCGCCGCTTTTATTGCATCTGCAGAAAACAACAGCAGGAGACTCTTTCAGGTGGTTCGCAATCTATCGGAACCACCTTCGTCATCGGGGCCAGGTAGGGACCCCAAGATCTCCTGCAATGCTTTTGCAAAGTTTTTTGCAGGTAAAGTTTCTCAGATTCGGAAGGAGGTAGACTCTATCATGGGAGCAGGGCTGGGGTGGGAGAGTGCTAGAGTCCTGTCTAGTCATGTTATATGGGATCAGTTTCAATCTGTTACCTCCGAGGATGTGGACAGGCTGCTTGGACGAGTAAAACCAACCACCTGTCTTCTTGATCCTTGTCCATCCTGGCTGATAAAAGCAAGCTGGGAAGGGCTGGGCGATGGGCTCCGTGGGGTGGTGAATGCTTCCCTCGAGGGAGCCTTCCCAGACCCGCTGAAAGAGGTGATCATTAAACCGCTTCTTAAAAAAACATCTTTAGACCATTATGGCCAACTATTGCCCAGTCTCAAATCTTCCATTCTTGGGCAAGGTGATTGAGCGGATGGTTGCTGAACAACTCCAAGCACGCCTGGAGGATGCAGACCATTTGGATCCCTTCAAATCGGGATTCAGGCCTCACCATGGGACTGAAACTGCCTTGGTCGCGCTGGTCGATGATCTCTGGCGGGCTAGGGACAAAGGTGAGAGCTGTTTCCTAGTTCTGCTGGATCTCTCAGCGGCCTTTGACACCATCGACCTGTTATACAGTGGTTATACAGTGGTTCCGCTCCTTTCTCCTGGACTGTGTCCAGAAAGTGGTGTTGGGGGATGAGTGTTCAGACCCCTGGGCTGTCACTTGTGGGGTGCCCCAGGGTTCCGTCCTCTCCCCCATGCTTTTTAATATCTGTATGAAGCCGCTGGGAGAGATCATCAGGGGGTTTGGGCTGGGTGTTCATCAGTATGCAGATGACACCCAGCTCTACCTCTCTTTTAAATCAGAACCAGTGAAGGCGGTGAAGGTCCTGTGTGAGTGCCTGGAGGCGGTTGGAGGATGGATGGCGGCTAACAGATTGAGGTTGAATCCTGGCAAGACAGAAGTTTTGGGGGGACAGGGGGTGGGCGGGTGTGAGGGGCTCCCTGGTCCTGAATGGAGTAACTGTGCCCCTGAAGGACCAGGTGTGCAGCCTGGGAGTCATTTTGGACTCACAGCTGTCCATGGAGGCGCAGGTTAATTCTGTGTCCAGGGAGCCTGTCTACCAGCTCCACCTGGTACGCAGCCTGAGACCCTACCTGCCTGCGGACTGTCTTGCCAAAGTGGTGCATGCTCTAGTTATCTCCCGCTTGGTCTACTGCAATGCGCTCTACATGGGGGTACCTTTGAAGGTGACCCGGAAACTGCAATTAATCCAGGATGCGGCAGCTAGACTGGTGACTGGGAGTGGCCGCCGGGACCATATAACACCGGTTCTGAGAGATCTGCATTGGCTCCCAGTACGTTCCCGAGCACAATTCAAAGTGTTGATGCTGACCTTTAAAGCCCTAAACGGCCCCGGTCTTGTATACCTGAAGAAGTGTCTCCACCCCCATCGTTCAGCCCAGACACTGAGATCCAGCACCGAGTGCCTTCTGGTGGTTCCCTCCTTACGAGAAGTGAGGTTACAGGGAACCAGACAGAGGGCCTTCTCGGTAGTGGCACCCGCCCTGTGGAACGCCCTCCCTTCAGATGTGAAGGAAATAAGCAGCTATCTTCTCTTTAAAAGACATCTGAAGGCTGTTTAGGGAAGTTTTTAATATTTAATGCTGTATTGTTTTTAACACTTGATTGGAAGCCGCGCAGAGTGGCTGGGGAAACTCAGCCAGATGGGCGGGGTATAAATAATTAATTTTTATTATTATTATTATTATTATTATTATTATTATTATTACTATTATTCTGTGTGAGAGCGCTGGATTGAATTTTGGCCAGTAGTGGAGATGATTAGAGGCAGATGGCCAATCTCAGTCCTGTTATCGATATAGAAGTTTTTGGTTAATTTAAAGGCCTCCCTGTTAGTGAGACAGCGATCTACTGTGCTAGCTCTGTTAGTATGTATGAATGTAAACACTCTTTCTCTGTCCCGGGGGAGCGCCCCGTTAATAATCATGAGGTCAAGACTTATTTGTAAAAAGGGCAGACAAAAGCCGGCATAATTGATTTGACAGTCTTTAAAAAACAGGCAATCATCATTGGAGCCTAATCTGGCATTCATATATCCTATTACCGTATTTTTCGCTCTACAAGACGCACCAGACCACAAGACGCACCTAGTTTTTGGAGGAGGAAAACAAGAAAAAAAATATTCTGAATCTCAGAAGCCAGAACAGCAAGAGGGATCGCTGCACAGTGAAAGCAGCAATCCCTCTTGCTGTTCTGGCTTCTAGGATAGCTGTGCAGCCTGCATTTGCTCCATAAGACGCACACACATTTCCCCTTACTTTTTAGGAGGGAAAAAGTGAGTCTTATAGAGCAAAAAATACAGTATATAAAATGGCTTAATTTGAAGCGAGTAAAGGAAACTATGGCATTTATGCCATGTACTCTCAATCTGTGCTTGCACTTTGTGTGGTGGAATATAAGCTGAGATAAGAATGATACTTTTGGACTCATAGTGCAAGATGATCCCCTGCGCCAGGTGCTCAAGGACTGTACACTCAGTAACCTGTGACATCAAGGAAGTGGAGACCAGAGTTACAACACCCCCCCTTGGATGTCCCCTCTTGTGCAGTTTAGTAAAGGTAAAGGGACCCCCGACCATTAGGTCGTCGTGGCCGACTCTGGGGTTGCAGCGCTCATCTCGCTATATCGGCTGAGGGAGCCGGCGTACAGCTTCTGGGTCATGTGGCCAGCATGACTAAGCCACTTCTGGCCAACCAGAGAAGCGCACGGAAACACCATTTACCTTCCCGCCGGAGCGGTACCTATTTATCTACTTGCACTTTGACATGCTTTCGAACTGCTAGGTTGGCAGGAGCAGGGACCGAGCAACGGGAGTTAACCCCATTGTGGGGATTCGAACCGCCAACCTTCTGATCGGCAAGCCCTAGGCTCTGTGGCTTAACCCACAGCGCCACCCGCGTCCCTCCTCGTGCAGTTTGTTGTTGTTTAGTCGTTTAGTCGTGGCCGACTCTTCGTGACCCCATGGACCAGAGCACACCAGGCACTTCTGTCTTCCACTGCCTCCCGCAGTTTGGTCAGACTCATGTTTGTAGCTTCGAGAACACTGTCCAACCATCTCGTCCTCTGCCATCCTCCTTGTGCCCTCCATCTTTCCCAACATCAGGGTCAGTTTAGAGGCCTTAATTTCATAGGCAAAATAACCATCAAGGACTATGTTGTCAGTTGACCAGGTTTCCTGCAACATTATCACATCAAAACACATTATGTATTCACAAAATGTCTCATCCCCTAGTTTGTTGGCCCAACCCATTATGTTCCATGAGAGAATATTGAGGCTGCTCATTCCGTCAGCGGCTTGGCTTCATTGTGGAGGACAGATTGTGATCAGCTCTCCCTCTGTCTCCATCATAACGCAACCATTCTTAGGATGTATACAGTGTTGTTCTTCCTGGGGCTGAGTTACAGAATTGTCCAATTTACCAGCGGTCAGTGATGTTATCCAGTTTGCTGTGGCATTTGGGGGGGTCAGAGTCAAAGACAATTAGATCTATCTCTGGCAGTCTAAATGTTGCACTTCCCTTAGGAGGAGCATCACCTGGCAATGGCTGATCTGTTTCCAGTGGAGATGGTGAATGGTGAGTTTCGGGGTCTGCTGCAGGTCTAATAGAGGAGCCTATCTTTGACACAAAAAGGTTGGGCAGGGTTTCTTTATGTAATTGGTCGTTGAACTCAAGATTTCCTATCCAGGGGGATGTTTTGGCCAAATGCACCGCCCAAAGCCCTCCTTATTGGCCCTGGAGATTGTACCTTGAATCTATGACGAGTGCCCGCCGACAGGAAGTGCACTGATTGACTGGAATCAAGTTTTTGTTCTTTAAAACATGCCTCACCAATATTATAGTCCTGTAGGTGGACCCTATATTTCAGGAGTAATTTAGGGGTAGCTGAGTCGGAGAATGTCAACGTGAGTCTAGCGTGCTAGGAGTCCGTCAAAAGCAAGTTTATGGCGATTAGCTTGTTGCACTGGATGTTTAATAAAAGCTTGAGATTTCGCTTTAAACTAGTGATTGATTTCCAGTAAGGCAGCAGCCCATTAAAAGGAGATATGTCAAGAACTACTTCCGTGCTTTGCAGGATCAGTTCGCTGCTTTCGCTTTCGTTGTTTTTGCTATTGGTAGTCTCTCGGATGCCAGCAACAGGACGATTACACCCCTGTACACAGGGGTCTTGGTGGAGGGGGCAACACTGTGGCCAGCCTCGAGTATCAGGAGGGATGTTTCTAGCCACCAGCAGCACCAACTCAGCCAGGAGAGACATTACCTTTTCTAATTTGGTGTTATTTCCTCCACTGTTCTTGCTATTAACAAACAGTGGTCCGCAAGTATTTCTGCATAAAGTGGCGCACCCTCGGATAATAGTTCATGGGTGCTCAGCAATGAGTTCTCCCTTGGATGGTCTCCTCCCATTAGAGGGTCCCCACCTACCTGGGAGTGAGCTCTGTTTGATGCAGAAGGTTCTAAATTCTGAGCTCTTATGAAATCATCCAGCTTGCTCTCCTAGCTCTTGGGCTGTGGGCTCACTTGTGGAGATGAGGCCGATCTCTTCTTTTTCCTGGACATTTTGGAAAGTAAGTCTTACTCTTGGAGAAGCAGCCACTGCTAATTGCTGCTGTGGGTCAGAGAACTCGGCGTCCTTCTAAGATTTGAACGTTTAACAGCAACTCCGACTGATAAGTAGTCGGAGGATGAGTCCGACCGGTAATTAAAACTTTCTCTAAAACTGATGCGGAGCTCAAAGTGGTGCTTCCTCTCACGGCACCATCTTGCCTCCACCATTCTGCTCGTAGAGCACTTACGGCAAATAAAACGCAATATAATAGCCAGAAAAACAACATATTAAAAACACTGGGATGAATGCAGATGCTGGGATGAATGCAAGTTAGTTGATTCAATGTGACCCATGTTTAATGAGTGAAGTGCCCATGGCCTGCATTGTCCAGATTGCAGTAGGAACTTACATAGCCTGCATCAAACCAATTTAACAATGTAATAATAATAATAATAATAAATTTTATTTATATCCCACCCTCCCCAGCCGAAGCTGGGCTCAGGGCGGCTAACAACAATAAAACAGTACAAAAGTACAGCACAAACAACACTCTAAAATAATTCATTATAAAATTAATTAATTCAAGCCACTGGCAACCATTGGACCAGAGCTTCGCGAAGACTGCCGAGGGAGGGAGTCAGGCTGTGCCCTGGCTAAAGGCCTGGTGGAACAGCTCTGTCTTGCAGGCCCTGCGGAAAGATGTCAAGTCCCGCAGGGCCCTGGTCTCTTGTGACAGAGTGTTCCACCAGATCGGAGCCACAGCCGAAAAAGCCCTGGCTCTAGTTGAGGCCAGCCTAACTTATCTGTGGCCTGGGACCTTCAAGATGTTTTTATTTGAAGACCGTAAGTTTCTCTGTGGGGCATACCAGGAGAGGCGGTCCCGTAGGTATGAGGGTCCTAGGCCGTATAGGGCTTTAAAGGTTAAAACCAGCACCTTAAACCTGATCCTGTACTCCACCGGGAGCCAGTGCAGCTGGTATAGCACCGGGTGAATGTGATCTCGCAGCGAAGACCCCGTAAGGAGTCTCGCTGCAGCATTCTGCACCCGCTGGCGTTTCTGGGTCAGTCTCAAGGGCAGCCCCACGTAGAGCGAGTTACAATAATCCAGTCTGGAGGTGACCGTCGCGTGGATCACAGTGGCTAGGTCAGGGCGAGAGAGGTAAGGAGCCAACTGCTTAGCTTGGCGGAGATGGAAAAATGCCGCCTTTGTTGTAGCTGCAATCTGCACCTCCATGGAAAGGGAGGTGTCAAAGATTACACCCAAACTCTTAACGGACGGTGCTGGCACTAATTGCGCCCCCGCAAGAGATGGGAGTTGCCCCCCCAATCCCATATCGTCCCGTCCCAGCCACAGGACCTCTGTCTTCGAAGGATTTAGCTTCAACCGGCTCCCACGTAACTATCCAGCCACAGCTTCCAAACATCTGGTCAGTGTGTCTGGGGCCGAGTCAGGATGGCCATCCATCAACAGATAGAGTTGGGTGTCATCAGCATACTGATGGCAACCCAACCCAAAACTCCGGACAAGCTGGGCAAGGGGGCACATAAAGATGTTGAAAAGCATCGGGGAGAGTATCGCACCCTGAGGTACGCCACACACCAAGGAGTGGCGCGATGACAATTCCCCCCCAAGCGCCACCCTCTGTCCCCGACCAGTGAGAAACGAGCGCAGCCATTGAAGGACTGTGCCCTGGATCCCCACGTCGGCAAGGTGGTGGTCCAGAAGTTCGTGATCAACCATGTCGAAAGCTGCTGACAGATCTAGAAGAATCAGCAGCCCCGACCCACCTCGATCCAGCTGTCTACAAAGATCATCTGTTAGGGCAACCAGAGCCGTCTCGGTCCCATGACCAGCGCGGAAGCCGGACTGGAATGGATCCAGAGCCGATGTTTCATCCAGAAACCCACCAAGCTGTTCAGCAACCGCTCTCTCAATTACCTTACTCAGGAACGGAAGATTCGAAACCTGGCGGTAATTGGATAGATCTAAAGGATCTAATGATGTTTTCTTTAAGAGCGGGCACACCACTGCCTCCTTCAGTTCCCCTGGGAATGTCCCCGTGCCAAGGGACAAATTGATGATATCCCCCAGGAGGGCCTGCACCTCGTCTGGACACGCTCTAATCAGCCAAGACGGGCACGGGTCAAGAGGACAGGTGGTGGGCTTTCCAGCTCCGAGGAGTCTGTCCACATCGGCTGGGGATAGCCGGTTGAAGTGGTCCAATACTGGACCCGAGGACAGTCGAGGGGCCTCCACTTCCTTTATTGTATCCAAATTGGCAGGGAGGTCATGGGGGAGCAACAAGACCTTCTCCGCAAAAAAGCTCGCAAATGCCTCACACCTGTGTGTCAAATTGTTATTTAAATTTGGCTGTCCCTCAAGGGACGTTAAAGATATACTAAATAATTGCGCCGGGCGAGAGCTAGCGGATGCAATGGAGGCCGAGAAGTAAGACTTCTTAGCAGCCTTCACCGCCATCTCGTAGGTTTTCATAAAAGCCCTATAAGATGTTCTTGAGGCTCCGTCACGGGCACCCCGCCATACTCGCTCTAGCCGTCTGAGGTCCCGCTTCATTTTCCGGAGCTCCTCGGTAAACCAGGGAGCCCGGTTTCTGCGGGGTCGCAGAGGGCGCTTAGGTGCGATCTCATCGATGGCTGCCAGGAGCTGGGTATTCCAGCCCTCAACAAGCTCAGTCAATGAGTCGCCAGGGGGAGCAAGGTCCCGCAAGGCTTGGCGGAATCAGGGTCCATCAGCCTCTGCGGGCGAGCCCAAATCGGCTCGCCACCTAAGCAGGGTGGGGGTGGAAAGTCAATCCTGGCTTTCAGAGCGTAGTGATCAGACCATGGCACCTTCATCGAAGGAGACAAGATCACATCTATACCTACGCCAAAGATCAAATCCAGCGTGTGGCCTGCTTGATGCGTGGGGCCCGAAACAAACTGGGAGAGCCCTAGTGTCGCCATGGAAGACACCAGGTCCAGAGCCTGTGAGGAGGGAGTGGCATCAGCATGGATGTTGAAGTCCCCCAATACCAATAGGTTAGGGAACTCCAAGGCCCAGCCAGCCACCGTCTCCAATAGGCCTGACAGGGTGGCTGCGCTAGGTGGCCAGTACACCACCCAGACAGCCAAGCTCTCCTCGGAGCCCCACACTAGGCCAACACATTCAGTGCCAGGGATCGATGGCGATGGTAGAGCCCTGAAAGGACAATCTTCCCGGATTAATAATGCCACCCCTCCCCCCTGGCCCACAGTCCGCGACTGGTGGAGGACGGAGAAACCCGGGGGCGCCATCTCTCGTAAGGTAACTGTTGCCCCTTCGCGCACCCAGGTCTCCGTCACACAAGCCAGGTCGACCCCCTGCGAGATAAAGAAATCTCGCAGGGTGACGGTTTTGTTGCCTATAGACCTGACATTGCACAGCACCAGTGACGGAGGTGAGTAATCCTTGCTCACCCTACCCTCATCCCTCGGGATGAGGCGCAGATTGGAAGGGATACGAGCATATCCATATCTCGATCCCCTTCACCTATAACATCTGCCCCCACCGCCATAGCTCCCTTGCCCCTCCACGGTAGCAATCCCAAGCCTCATAGTAGCCTCCATTGATGGCAATTAATGTTATTCTTTCGCAGCCTAAAACAATAAAACCTTAAAACAATAAAAACAAAAAACAAAAACAACCCAGAAAACAATAAAACAATAAAAATAAAAACTGCAAAAATTACAAATTCATCAAAATCTAACAAATTCCCAAGCCCACCCAAACATCCATCCCACCCCCATATATAAAAAATCTAAAGGGAAAGAGAGATTTTAAAACACGTTAAAAAGAACTCTGCACCCCTCCAGGTCCTCCTGGGCAGTAGCAGCATCAGTGGCAACAACCGTCCTTGTGAGGCCCCACTCTGGGCCAGATAGTAGGTGGCAGGAGCAGTCCTTGTGAGGCCTGTCAGGCCCCGCCCTGGGCCAGGTGGTAAGTGGCAGGAAGGAGCAGGGCCCTCAGGCACTCACACAGAGGAGTCCTCCTGGGCAGCAGAGCAGTCCTTTTGAGGCTTCAGGCCCCGCCCCAGGCCAGATGGTAAGTGGCAAGAGCAGGGCCCTCAGGCACTCACACAGGGGAGTCCTCCTGGGCAGCAGAGCAGTCCTTTTGAGGCTTCAGGCCCTGCCCCAGGCCAGATGGTAAGTGGCAAGAGCAGGGCCCTCAGACACTCACACAGGGGAGTCATCTCAAACTGTAGTAGCATCACTGTAAACGCCCTGTTTCTTGTGTTATTCAGGTCCAGGAAGAAGGCATCTTAGTGAATCTGTGGCTTGGTCAGGTCTTTGAATTGAATTGAAGGTCTTTGGGGTAACATGGGTGGGGGCAACACTTTAAAGTGTGACAGAAATATAAATGGAGTTATGTGTTCTGACCATCAGTTACTGCCTTCCTGGACTGATGATGGAATTAAGAAGCAGAGAAATAGTCCAAACCTGCAGATAACTTCTCCCAATGAAGTATAGCTTCCAGAGAGCAATAATTTCCAGGAAGCAGATAAGGAAGCCACACTCAATGGTACTGAATGGAAAAGTTCACAGGAATCAACAGAATGGCACTCCTTTCCCTCTCCCACCACCAGGATGTCCAAGGCAGTTTCCATTTCAAAACTAGGACAGAAATCAGACAGTAACAGATCCAAATAATTGGCTTCATCCAAAAATCCCTGAAGCAGACATGACAATAGGCTTGACAACAGGCTCAAGACATCCTGTGAGCATTTCTGCTTCCTACACCAAATCCACCAAAGTCACATAGCAATCAGAGATGATTGGGTCAACTCACTGTAGCATTTTTATAAAGATATTTACCTTAAATTCTTCCACAATAATAGCCAAGGCCTCATGGCCAGCTCTTCTCAAGTCTTCCAACTCAAGTTTATGCTTCTCCTGTAAGAAATATATAATCATACAGTCATGACAACATCTAGTCAACCCTTTATCCAGTCCACGACACAAACTAAAGTGCCATAGACTTTTCTGTTTGTGACATCGGAAACATATAACATTTATGTGTTTCTAGTTTCACTGTTTTACTATTAAGGCAGAAATATAAAAGTCAACTTAGACTTTAGGTGAAACTGCCGTTTCCATATGGTGCAGAGAGCAGACCATTTAACAGCACAAAACAACTGAGCCTGAGGGTAAGGTACTTTTAAATAAATATCAGCTATAGGAAAGGGTATTTCCAAGATTGCCATGTGTGAACCTCAGTGCTTAAAGAAGCCCCAAGAAATAACACATGCAGAAACAGAAAGAAAAGAACTATGCCTTTGGTCAAGCTAACTGTGTACACCATCCATGTGGACCCTATGATCTCTGCATCACCCGATCCACTATGTAGTGTATGCAGGGATCATTTGAACCATGAGGGCCAGGGTTTTTATTACATATGCACCCTTCTCCAATGGTTTGTGTAGGCATCCTTATTTCTTCTTAGTCTGGAAGTGAACACAACTTGTTTTAAATATAGACCTTAATACCTATACTAAAATGAAAATAAGCAGGTTGTTTACCAGTAACTGGTGTTCAAGAGGCTACCTGCAACCATACAACTGAGTTCTACACCTCCACAGAGCATCTCTAGAATCTTCTAAAATTTAAATTAACGATTGCTGGAGTAAGCTGCCATCATCCCTGATTGCAGGATAAAATAATAAATAAATCTGGTCTGAAATTTCTTGACCTTTTCAGTCTTTCATCAACTTTTATCATCTTCACAGCAATAAATATGAATTTAGAAGCCTATAACTACTTTTCTTATCAAGGAACCAGTACCATTGATTATTTTATTTTATCCTGTATTTTATTATGTGAACCACCCTAAGATCTCATGATGAAGGGCGTGTAAAAATCTAATAAATAATAATAAATAATCATACTTTTGTTTCCTCCTCCTTTATTTGATATTCATAGCTTTGAGGTTGGCAACATGGTTAAAAGTAATAATTATCCATTGGTTCTGCTTTTATAATACTATAGACATTCATCCCTTAATCACTCCGCTCACTTTTGTGAAAGATGAATTCCATGGACAAGACACCTACTCTCTTCTATAGTTGGGTTACTCAAAAGCTGTACTCTTTGGACACGTTGTCAGGAAGCCTTGGAAATGAACTATGACATTTTGCAAGCCTAACAAAATATATTTCAGCACCTCTGACCTATGATAGTCCATAATTAGTATTTTAACTGAAACAGAGGTTTATTGCAGGGGTAACTTGACCAAGATGTGCCAAAAAGAATCACTGAAACCATCTCAATAGTTCTGCAAAAACAGACCTACTAACTCCTTCCCACAGTCATTCACTTGTGAAGAGCGAAAAGAGGGAGTATGCTGGGCAAAAACTGACTCAACTGGGACAAGCTGCAGCCAAAAGGAAATAATCTAACTTTTGGATCCTGTTTCTAGGTATATTGTTTCATATAGTTAGACCCCTAATGAATGCAGAGATATCTGCCAGTAACTGGCTCGTGCATTATAGCAAGATCTTTGGGGATCTATCTTTAGATCACATGCCAAAATTATCCTTGGAAGCCACATGATTGCCTTTTTGGTCCCCCGTTACTATTTGAGGATTATTACATCCTTCAAATGGCAAAGCACCTGGAGAGGGTATGCTTCCCACAAAAATAGTTCCACACTCTCCACTGAGCTCAAAATGGCTTACATGGGAGTTATATCCAACTGAATTTTACCTGAAATTATAGAATCATAGAATCTTTGAGATGGAAGGGACCCAGTGGTCATCTAGTCCAACCCCCCTGCAATGCAGGAATCTCAGTTAAAGCATCCATGGCAGATGGCCATCCAACCTGTTTAAAAACTCCCCCTCTTGTGGGAGTCTGTTCCACTGCTGAACAGCTCTTACTGTCAGAATGTTTAGTCGGAATCTCTTTTCTTGCAACTTGAGTCCTATCCTCCAGAGCATGCTCCTTCCTCCATGTGACAGCCCTCAAGGTATTTGAAGATGGCTATCATATCTCCTCTCACTCTCCTCTTTTCCAGGCTAAACATACCCAGCTCCTTCGAGTGCGACTCATAAGGCTTAGTTTCCAGACCCCTGATCATCTTGGTTGCCCTCCTCTGCACATGTTCCAGCTTGTCAACATCCATTTTAAATTGTGGTGTCCAGAATTGGACACAGAGTTCCAAGTGTGGTCTGACCAAGACAGAATAGAGTGGTACTATTACGTTCCTTGATCTAGAAACTATACTTCTGTTTACGGAGCCTAGAATAGCATTAGCCTTTTTTGCTGCTGCATCACACTGTTGACTCATGTTAAGCTTGTGGTCCACCAAGACCCCTAGATCCTTTTCACATAAACTGCTAGTAAGCCAGGTGTTCCCTATCCTATATTTGTGCATCTGTTTCCTCCTAACTGCAGAACCTTACATTTGTTCCTAATGAAATTCATTTTGTTAGTTTGGGCCCGGTTCTCCAATCTGTTAAGGTCATTTTGAATGCCTGTTTGAAGGAGGCAGTGGTAAAACCACTCCTTAAGAAACCTTTCCTGGTTTCAGAAAACCTAACAACTGGTCAGTTGCTAATCTCCCTTTCCTGGGCAAGGTTCTGGAGCGAGTGGTCGCAAACCAGATCCAGGCGCTTTTGGAAGAAACTGATTTTGTGGCTCCTTTTCAATCAGGGTTTAGGCCTGGTTTTGGCACAGAAACAGCTTTGGTCCCTCTGTCGAGAGACACACAAGGGAAACATGTCCCTGTTAATGGTTCTCGACTTCTCAGCAGCCTTTGATACCATCGACCATGGTATCCTTCTGGAGTGACTCTCCGTACTAGGGGTGGGTGGCACCGCTTTGTGGTGGTTCTATTACTTGGGGAATGCTATTCAGCCCTGTGGAAACCGCAGGGCTCAATCCTATCGCCCATGTTGTTTACATGAAACCGCTGGGTGGGGTTAGCCAGAGGTTCGGAGTATGTTGTCAGCAGTATGCTGATGACACCCAGCTCTATTTCTCCTTTACATCTGCAGGTGAGACAGTGGAAGTGCTGGACCAGTGTCCTGCCTCAGTAATGGACTGGATGAGAGCCAACAGACTGAAGCTCAATCCAGATAAGACTGAGGCACCCTAGACCAGATGGCTGGGAGGTTGCCTGCTCTTGATGGGGTTACACTTCCCCTGAAGGAGCAGGTGGCCCAGAGCGCCTTCCATCAGCTTCAGCTGGTGGCCCAGGTACGCCCCTATCTGGACAGGGATAGCCTAGCTACTGTTGTCTATGCTCTGGTAAACTCAGGGTTAGATTACTGCAATGTGTTCTACGTAGGGCTGCCTCTGAAGACGGTTCGGAAACTTCAGCTAGTGCAGAATTCAGCGGCCAGGTTGCTCACCGGAGCAAGATGGTTTGAGCATATTACACCAATCCTGGTCTGATTGCACTGGCTACTAAGTAGTTTCCAGGCCCAATTCAAAATGCTGGTTTTGACCTATAAAGCCTCAGGACTGCAATACTTCAAGACCGCCTCTTTCCATATGAACCTACCCAGACCCTGAGATCATCTTCAGAGGCCTCCTTTGTGTGCCCTCTCCTTGAGGGGTCCGGATGGTGGCAACATGAGAACGGGCCTTCTCTGCAGTGGCTCCCCATCTGTGGAATGCTCTCCTTAGGGAAGTTTGCCCAGCACCTTCATTGTACACCTTTAGGTGCCAGGCAAAAACATTCCTTTTTAATCAGGCCTTTGTTTGATACAATTTACATCCTATGCCATTTTAAAATGTGTGGTTGGGGGGGGGGGAGAGCTATTGCGTTGTTTTTATTTTGTGGTTTTATATCTTGATTTTATTCTGTGAACTGCCCTGAGACCCCCGGGTATAGGGCGATAAACAAATAAATGCTCTTGTTGTTGTTGTTTACTCGTTTAGTCGTGTCCGACTCTTCGTGACCCCATTGACCAGAGCACGCCAGGCACTTCTGTCTTCCACCGCCTCCCGCAGTTTGGTCAAACTCATGCTGGTAGCTTCGAGAACACTGTCCAACCATCTTATCCTCTGTCGTCCCCTTCTCCTTGTGCCCTCCATCTTTCCCAACATCAGGGTCTTTGTTGGAGATTCGAATCCATTTAAAGCAGCTAGGTGTTCCCTTACTACCTCTTTTCCTATCTTGGGCTGCAGCTCCCTCCTTATGTCACTTATTCTGTTACCACCAGGTTGGGCATCACTTTCCTTTTGGGTGAAGACAGAGGTAAAGTAGGTGTTGAGAAGTTCTGCCTTTTCTCTGTCATCCAATAGCATTTCTCCATCTTCCCCACACAGAGGACCTACCACTTGCTTGTTTTTCCTCTTACTTTGGACATAGCCAAATGAACTTTTTTTTAAACCTCTCTTGCAAGCCTGAGCTCATTCTGAGCTTTTGCCGGCCTGACCTTCCCCCTGTTGGGCTACTCCTCTGTGATTTCCTCTTTCTTCCATTTCTTATACATGCCCTTCTTAACCCTCAGCTCATCTGTAAGCTCCTTATGCAGCCACACCAGCTTTCTTTGACGCCTCTCACTTTTCTTTCTTGTTGGTATTGCCTGCATTTGTGCCTTCAATATTTCTCCTTCTAGAAACTCCCATCCTTCTTGGACTCCCTTCACATTGAGTATTTCTGACCATGGGATCACACCCAGTAGCTCCTTCCGCTTTTCAAAATTGGCCTTCTTAAAGTCCAGAGTGTGTGTCCGACTACACTCGGTTTCTCCTTGCCTCTGTATCCTGAAACCCAGGAGAACATGATCACTTCCTCCCAAGTTTCCAAGCACTTCCACTTCAGCAATCAGTTCCTCCCTACTGGTGAGGACCAGGTCCAAGACAGACAATCCTCTTGTTGGTTCTTCCACCTTCTGAGAAATGAAATTGTCAGTGAGGCAATGGAGGAATTTATCAGACCTTACACTCTTGGCAGAGTCTGAGTCCCAACAGATATTGGGGAAGTTGAAGTCCCCCATGATTACTATTTTTCTCCTTTTTGAATGCTCTAATAAGGCATCATCCAAGTCTTCAGTCTGGCTTGGTGGTCTATAGCAGACACCCACAGTAAGGTCATTGTCGTTTCTCTCCCCTGCATTTTTTACCCATATGCTCTCAATCAGCTTTTCATGCTCCAGGTTATGGATTTCTTCACAAGTGTACTCCTCTCCCCTTCCTGTTTGGTCTATCCCTTTTGAACAGGTTATACCCCTCAATTCCTTAATGAACCTATTTAACAAACCTAAGTAAGGCATGCCCACTGTCTATGAGCCCATGAATACGATTATTGCCCTTCCTCCCATTGTTCCCCTTCCTCCCATTTTATCTTCACAATAATCCCTTGAGATAGGCTAGACTAGAGACTGTGACTGACCCAAGGTTACCCAATGAGTTTCATGGCTGAGTGGAGAGTTGAATCCTGGTCTTCCATGATGTAGGTCTAACATTCTTACCACTACACCACACTGTGGAGAAACTATGCTATGAAAACAAAATCTGCTATGAAAATTGAATAAAAATGTTAGCCGGAAAACATGGATGTTTAAGAATTTCTCCAGGAAGTCAATAATGAGGACAGGCGCACCTCTTGCAGGAGGGCATTCCACACAGGAAACTGCCACTGGAAAGGCCCTATCACAGCTCAATGGCAACGGACAGCCCCTGGTGGCAGCACCACCACCACCACCACTAAGACCTCAGCTGCCAATCACACTTTCTGAGATGCTTGATCTTGCAGGAAGTGCTCTTTTAGGTACTTTGGTTCCATTCCATGAATTGGGCTCAATAGCTCAATGGCAGCCAGTGCAGTGCTTTAAGGACTGGTGACATACTTTCCCATCAGGCTGTCCCACTTTTATCAGCCTAGCAGCCACGTTTTGAAATAGCTGCAGCCTCCAGTCTGTCTTCAAGAACAGTCCCATATGCAGCGCATTACATAAGTCCCGACAGGTCACCAGAGCTGGACAAAGCTGGGTAAAGTCAGGGCCCTCAAGGTCTATGTTAATACACAGGAGAGCAGGCACATCAACCTCATTCAGGTCATCACCTTGCTTTATGTGATGCTCCTGAATGAAGTTAGGTTGGCAGAGCCCAGGAGCAGAACCTCTTAGTAGTGAAACCAACTTTTATGAAATGTTTTCTCCAGAAAAAAATGAGATGGCACACCAATATGCTGCTTCAGGCTTCATTTGTTTGGTAAAGACTGGTTTTATATTTTAAGCTATTTTGTAAACCTCATTATATGCCACTTCAAAACTACAGTGCTAAATTGTTTATGGTGCCAAGGTTTTTGCTGAAATACATCAATAACAATTAAAAATCTTAGCCAAAGTATTTTTGAAAAAGCTAATTCAATTATTTTATCTTTCAGATTTAGTTTGATTTTTTTCAATGCTTATTAACTGTTTCTGCTGCTACTGTGCTTTTTTCCAGACAAGACAACATTTTTATTAACCTTTCTGCTGCTATTAGTATTTATTGAATTGCTGACTTTTGTTTGTACGATGATTTTTCTTCTATGAACCAGTTTAAGTTTCTCTCTTTTAAAGTAGAATACAAATTTATTATTGTTGTTATTATTAGTTAAATATAACTGATGAATTGTAGTGACTAGCTAAAACACTCTTTCCCTATGACATGTAAATAAAATGTCTGGTTGAAAGGTCTCAGGGTCCATAACTGCCAGCATATGAATTACTGTGTCATACAGCTAATGATTAACATCAAAAGTCACGTTTTCCTTTACCTGGGAAAGCTGGTATTAATGCAATGAGTTTGACAGCAATTTTCTTAATTTTAAGTGATTATGAGTACAAACATTACATTTATTTACATTAGTCAGATATCATTTTATTACTGCATATTTAAGGACACAGATTAACTAACACTATATACAAATAATATATATTCTCTTAAAATATCTTTTAATTTTTAAAAACCTAATTTATTTTGTTTTTTAAGACACAATTTAATTTTATCCACCCAGATTCCATCTCTAACTGTCCTTTGAAATAATTGCATCCAACTTGAAACTGTTAATATCCAAATGTTTATGGAAGCATAAATAACCTTCTAAAGTTAGAAGAATGACTCAGAATGCTACTGAGCATTCAAGTGTCTAGACACCTAATGCTTTAGCTACTATTCAATAACCAAAGCCTGGAAGAAACGGAGTCCTGGCCATATCCTTTGTAATACAGTAGCATTAGATCTTGAAGTCAGACTACATTTACTGGAAGGCTCATCTTCATTTCAACAGAGATGGAACTGCTCTTTTTAAATTGGTGGGTGTCATGTCCTGCTCATTTCTAGGAGTCCACTTTTAAACAGGGGTAGGTAGTTACCACTGTCCCCTTACTGTAACTCCTCCAAGACAGGGGACCCCATTCTGATGAGGAACCTGTTCAATAAAAGGCAGCTCTCTGTTGGGAATGGAGAATTCAAATTCCCCAGGATTCAATTAAATTCTGACTAGTAATGTTGCAAAATGTCTAGGCAAATGGAATATTTGAACTACATTATTACAGCAGTTTAGAGTATTAAACTAAGAAAGGTATTTCACATTGCACTTTAGAGAAGAAATAAAAGATAGTCCTAATACTCACTGCCATTATCACCACAAGTAAGGTTTTCTAGGCGCTCAACAAAGTTTCACATAAAGTTTTCTAGATGTTGCACATCATTGCCCCCACAAACAAGTCTACAATCTAATACAAGTAACTCACAACTTATGCACGTTTAACATGTACAATTTCAGTTTTATGCAACTGAAGGCAAGACAGTTGAAATTACACCAATTAAAGGCACAGAAGCTCTTTTTGCGCAGGGTTTTCCTGCAGAGTAAAGAGCTTTTACAGTAAGCTCTCAGACTTCCCTACTACATTCTGGGAGGCTCTCATGAGATCTCGCTGGAACTTGGATCTCACAAGGGCCTCCCAGAGCCCAATGAGCAAGGAAGAGAGCTTAAAAGTTCTCTGCTTTGCTTGGTGGACAAGACTCTTTTGACATGATGGCTTTGGAAGATAAGATTGGGGGCAGTTCCAAAGGGGTGCAAGGGGGTAGTTTGGGAATAAATGTTTTTGTGTATAAGTGCAATCCCTAAATTATTTTATTTTATTTCTATACTGTCCATCTGAGGATCACAGCATGGTTTACAATATAAAATCACAAAAATACATAACATAGTAACAAACAAAAACAACACCCCCCCCAAGCCAAAATGCAAGTTACCTGTATACACAATACAACAGAAAAAAGGGATAGAGATAACAGAAAAACAAGCCAGGCATTACTTTTTGTAAGGTTACATAACATGAAAACAAACATTAAGGTTTATTCTATTTGTTCTTTAAGGCAGTGATAACGAATTCTCAGATGTGCTAATATAGATGTCTACACCACTGGCTTTAGATATTACTGCTGCTGCTCCATAGTTTGTTTATAGATAGCAAATTGCAATGACCTGGCTTGAGAACATGATCTTAAAAAAAACATGATTTACATGACCCTAGAAGAGAAAAAGACAAGTGAGTCTTGACCGGGAACCAGCCCCTAAACCTACTCCCAAGCCACACCCCCGAGGGCAGCCCATTGGCCCACCAGGGCTTGGGCCAAGCCCACAGTTACTTGGAGGGGAGCACCCAGCCAGGTGGCCCCGCTTAGGGCCGCAAACTCTGTCCACCTGTTGGGAAGGGGTGAGTGGGAATTGCTAATGAGCAGCAAGCAGCCCTATGATTCACATGCTCCCTCTCTTCTATCCTTACACTAGAGGTTTTCAACCTTTTGGAGTCCACGGCTCCCTTAACCAACTACCTTCTTTCTGCAGTACCCCTGTGGGGCTCAGGAGCCCAGTTATGTCACCTCCTGCCTGCAGAGCGAGCAGCCTCTCATCCTTTTTCAGACACCCTCCCTTGTGGAGCGTTACCTCAGCCTCCTCTCCCCTCTCCTTGGGTGTCCTCTGGGCAGCCGCTGCTGCCGCCCTGTCTCTGAGCTGCCCCTCCTGCCCCAAAGAGAGGTGCTTCCTCACACGGACCCACAGGGGCATGGGACTTGTCTGTCCATTCCCAACAGCAAGGGCGCATGGACTGGCTGGCTGGGCTCCCTTGCCTGCCTGCTTACTCTGAGGCCGCCTCAGCTCTTGGCAACCAGCACCATTCCCCTGCGGCGCTTGTAGCCAAGGCTGCTGCAACAAACAGTTGTGCAAGCCTTTGGGAGGCAGAGATGTGAGAGGACATCAGAGGAGGAAGGGAAGGAAAAAGGGACATAGGCCAGTGTTGCCCATAGCACCCCTGGCCATTATTTGTGGCACCCCAGGGTGCCATGGCACACTGATTGAAAATCACTGCCGTACACATTTGAGAAGAGGGGAGCAAAAGCTTCTTTTCACTTCCCAAACACCTGGAGTGAGCTAAAGTTATCTTCATGTTCCTAAAAGAAGTTTCTACGTAGCAAAAGTAATACTCCAAGATGAAGAACTTCAAATACTATGGAATATACAAACTGACCATTTTAAAGGCAGGAATTTTGTGAGCATTTTCATAATGGATCACATTGATCAAATCATTGCTCTTGTCCTAACATAATTCTGGGGTTTTTTTTCATATTTAGTAGGAGACCTTTATATTTAAATGAAACCTAAAAGAGGAGGAAAAGCAATGTATGCTTAGCATTTCTGAGGCAATCACTGGAAATGGATCTGATGGCTTGACACCCTCATTGCTGGATACAGCTGGGATTGAAAGATGCTAGCTGAAAGGAGCCCAGGCAGTATTAGAAAGTGTACAAATTGGAAAAAGTAAATTTTCTGCCAGTTATTGTGCCCTTTAGGATTTAAAGTCATTCCAGATACATTCTAGCATTAGGTAGTGCTATATTTATCTATTCTTTTCTATGCGCTTCTTCATTAATCTACTTTGTTCAATACACAGTTTGCTGTATAAGTTGAGTTTGTGGCTCTGGGAGGTTTGGGGGGGAAATGTCACTGAATAAAACAAGGAAAGGAATTCAAAAGCACAAAGACATGCCAAAAATAAATTGAAATGTCCAGGCAGAAAAACTGAACAGAAGTGGGCATATGCATAAATGTGTTTAATCAACTAGCAAAAACAAGGCTAGAAACTAAGAAAGTACCCTTTTCCTGCTACTTTCCTCAATGCATCATATTTTCAAGCTCTTCTATGACCTGCAAAAGTTCCTGGAATTTCATCTATAAATTTAGTAGCAGGTATAATAGGTAACTTTTTAAACACCCATTTTTCATTATTAGTGTTCTGTCTCCTCTATGTCTGCACCTAAAACCAACCTAAATATTTTGTTAGAAGATGATATTTAACAGGATGCAAGTCATATTACTTTTAAAAGAAAACATACCTTTTCTAATACTCTTAGCCACAGAATGTACCTACCTCCAAGATATATTTCCATGCTGTTCATATTCATGTGCACTAAACGAAACAACATTGTTCTACATTTTAAAGTTTGATTTCAAAAATACATGGTTTTCAACTAAGGGTGGAGCTGAATACATGGGCTGATCAATGACCAAACTAGGTGTGATGGAAGCAGGTCTGCCCTGTTAACGTGCAGGTTAAGGAAGAAGTCTGATTTGAAGAGCAAAAGGGGAAACACAAGTTGGTTCAAGTACTGCTTAGACCTCACCTCAGCAATTTCTCTCTCATTTTTCATCTGAAAACCAATTTTGCTCATAAAACCTGCCCTCAACCCACCCTGATTCAGATAAGACTGAATCTGCCACTTCCAGGAACACCACCAGAAAAAGATCCTGTGAAGTAACTAGAGTTCCTGCCTCAAGAACTAGGTGGTGCTAATCCCAGATGGGCCCAAGATGACCAGAATGGAAGATCAGCCATCACTTTGTTTCTTCACACAGATGCATATATAAGGGGCTGTAAATGACAACCAGAACCCATCTCCTATGTTGATTTGCAGGTGATATGGCAGTTTTGTCATATAATCTGTTAACCTCCCTCCCAAAAGCTATGGTTAACCTCCAAGACTTTAGTATTTTGGCTGCCTACAGGATAAATTATAATAAATCTAAATCCTTATTTCTTAAAATTGACTCCAACATACAACCTGTGACATGTCATTTAACTGGAATTAAGATTTCCCTTTCTCTTCAATATATAGATGTTTATTTACCTGGGAACTTAAATGATTTACCTTAAATTATAGCCTGGTTAACAATAAGATTAATAGGGACATAGCCTGATGAGCTAAATCCAACCTGTATTTTGAAGGAAGAACTGAATTCCTAAAAATGATGGAATTGCGTAAATTAAGTTACTTATAAAAGTATTCATATGCCACCAATACATACAATATAACACTGTGGTGTACAACAATAGAAACAGACAGAAGTTATCATTAAAATGATTGGCTGATCAAAAAATGTTAACCGTTACATAGGCCTATCTACATAAAAGTTGTTCTTGTTTCAGGTTTTACCTATCCCTATTCCTAGATCTCTGATTGCTAAATGGCAAATAGCATTTAATAATCTTGGACTGAAAAATAAACTGACTTGTAAATAGACTGGCTTGTAACTTTTTTGTACATGAAATTTTTGGGGTTTCCCACAGCTTCAGCTTTAATACAACTTAATTACTTTTAGCCTAAATAACTTGTGCCTATTTAGAGAGGTATTTGGTTGAAATAATAGGTAGATACAATGAAAGGCAACCTTCACTTCTCTTGGTTTCCTCCATCGCCAGCTCTGCTTTGTTGTCTTGGCCACCATGCTGGAGCACTCACAAGCGGCCTATCGCTCCATGGGCTGATTGTGAGTCATTAAACATTCCCCCAAACAAATGCTGCAGAGGCCACTCCAAAAAAACGACTTTATAGCATTACTTTATGGGATCATTTACCTTTACCTTTTTTTACATAGGGCAACAGGTGTCAAAGCTGGTAACAAGTGGCTCTCAGACACCCATGACATCACTTCCACACAAATAATATTTTCAATTTATTTACTGAATGAAGACATTATGTACTCAACCTTTATGGGCAAATTATGCCTAGTATGTAGCAAATGTGAAAACATGAATTTGAGTCATGTGCCCATCTAAGTCATACTCAAAGTAATCCCACTGAAATCAATGGACTTAACCAATTCATCCATAAAATTCTGTGGGCACACTCGAGGAATGATTTAGTTGCATGTAACACACAGATACCAAACAACCTCTCTGGGCTTCCTTTGAATTTGTTACCACCAAATAATGGAGAGCAGCCATTGGCAAAATAATTATACATTCATTCCAGACAAACACCGTCAAAGGGAAATACCATGTGATACTTCCAGAGAAAAGAAAAAGATTAAAATTTTGAAGTCATTGTTACAAGTTCTCCAAAGCACTGAAAGACTGATAGAAATTTAATGTTTGCCTATGAAAATGCCAAACAGCTGATGGGATGCATTTTTTGGTTTTGGTTTTTGGGGGGAGGGTTAACCTTGGGAAGAGGGGACCCATGGCTTTATGTTATAAAATTCAGTGGCAAGAGAGCTTCTACTTTTTTAAAGTCCTGTTCTGAAAGAAAAAAAATGTTTTTCAAACTTTCAGGCAACCATGCAAGTCACTGAAAAAGAAAAATGTGTATAGGACCACATATTTAGCCTTAGGGAAGTGGGGAGAGAAAAACAAGTTACCTGAAGCTTGTTGTACTGATCTTCATGTGAAATCAATTTATCCTCCTTGTGTTTCAGGAAATCTGTTTCCAGAATCCTGTATTTTTCCAACAAATCTTCTAACTCCTAAAAAAGATTTAAGATTAACATGAAGAAGTACTGAACCTATTTTTAAATTCTAAGCCAGACTTTCCACAAAAAATATTAAACAATTAAATATTAGTCAACTTTTGGGCAAAGAGAGGAATTGATAAGCCACTGAATTTAAGGGTTTTTTTAAGCTCAGCAGAATTAACAGTATTAATATGATATTCACCAGAAAGGTATATATATATATATAGAAAGAGAGAGCCCCTACAACATATTCCTAGACTATCAGCAAAATAACATTTTTCCACCTTGTTCTCCGAAGGATCTTGACCTTCTTTCCTGAAACTTTCCAAATAAGTCAAACTGAGTCAGACACCCAGCATGGAAAGGAAACCAAAATGGTTAGATTTGGGCAAAGCAAACAGCAACTGAGGACAGGATCTTGGACTGGAAAGTGTTAGACAAGTTTAACTATAGGTGATGTTGCCAGCTACAACCATAATGAAATTACCCATAGATTTCAAAGGATGATGCTGAGGAGTTTTAGTTATACCTTTTTTATTCTACATTTTTCTTCATCAGCAGCTTTAAGTTTAACTTCTAGACTTGAAAGTGTTTGCTGAAGTGTTTCTTTATTTGCTTCATCCAAATCTAGTTTCCTATCATTTTCACTTGCTGTTTCCACATCTTCAGTTACACTCAGACAGGAAACTGGTACATTCAAAGAAGGATCAACTGATAATGGAACCTATTTCATTGAAGATACAAAAATACATAGAAATGACAAGAGATAAAAATTACAGTGAGAAACCATTTCCATAGCAATACCTTCCTGAGATGCAGATAATAAAGGTATATGAAAATATATATAATTCCAGGCTTGTCTGAATAAGAGGAATTTTCGCAATGAGCCAATGAAGCATGCCACTAATTGTGTGCGTCCAAGGTGACTTTGGACCTTGGTTTCCCAAACAGCAGAACTTACCCAATGCAGTCCCTGTAGCAAGACGTTTTTGAAACTGAGAAGAGTCTCAAAATCAGCATGGCACAGGAAGTCTGCTGCTGAAGGGGGAAAGTGCCAAAAATACCACTGGGTTTCTTTTAATAATTCTAATGAATTACATAACTATAAGAAAAAATACAATGACAAAACGAAAATGCAATATTCTTCTCAAGCTGGTCAGTATCATAGCTTCCATTTCAAAATGCACAGGGCACATTGCTACAGATTAAAGAGAGAGAGAAAATTTTGGCTCCAACCCACCTAATGTGACCTGTGACTACAAACTATCAAAAGCAAGAGTACTTAATTAAAGACATGATAGTGCAGTTGTAGCACTGATTTCAAATGGGCTCCATGGTTGCAATAGGGTGCTGCAGCTCTGAAATTGAAAGAGGTTAGCACTTGTGACCAATCTTTTTTGACCAAAGGGTTTCACAACAACCCCTCTGAGGGCTGTCTGCCAGCAGTGGGCATTACTAGCCACCATGACACTTTTGCACATGCATGCACACACACAGAGTGCATACCTATGCAGAGACATTAAAGAGAGCCAAGGCCGCACACTCCTCAGTCAACCCAATGTTTTCCTGTTGTTATTCTGTGTCTCACAGCTACAATAAACCTACCATTAAAATGGTAGGTCATTTCTTCGTCAGAAGGCAAATTTAGCAGGGGGTCAAATACTTTCCCCCCTCCCTGTATCAGCAGAGAAGCAGGGGCATTTTTCGTCATTGTGGCTCTCAGCCCAGGAAGAGGTTTACAATGAAACCCCTAAAACAATTCCCCCCCCCCCTTTTTAGAAGATTTCAATTGCCCCTCAGATCCTCAGGTATGGGATTGACCGGAAAGTAGGGTTGGCTGATATATCATCCAAAACCGGTCTGAAGTCCGTATCATTATATAAGTTTCATAATTTTTGACCTGCCAATATATCACAAATCATTATGTGTGTATGTGTGTGTTTGTCTGTGTGTGCTATGGAAAATCATAATGTGAGGAAATCTGTAAAGCCAGCCAATACTTCTCTTGATTCCTGCAACTCCTGTTAACTCTGCCGGCTCAGCTTTCCCTGGCCTCATGCAGGCGGCAGCAAATTAAAGAGCAGGCACAGGCAAAAATCACAATGCGAGAAAAACCATGAAGTCAGCCAGTGCCTTGACATAGCTCCATCCTTATTTCAGGTATCGTGATATATTGGTGAGTTGCAATGTTTAGCTGGTGATGTATCACGGTACTGGAAAGTACCTAATATAACACCAATTTTGCATGGACAGGACAAATAAAGTTGATTGAAGAGCCAGAACCAGAGCCAGTTCACAGGCCAGCAGTTCATGTATCTGTTCAATAGGCTAAAGAGATTTTGGTCAGGTGGACTGCAGCCAAGATTTTAGTTGTAAAAATGCATGTTTTATGTCAGGGAAGAGTTACCTACAAAAATTCAGCTCTCCACTCTACTCCTGGTAATATTATGCACATAACAAAATGATTTAATAATAATAATAATAATAATAATAATAATATCTTTATTGTCATTGCCCCCTTCGGGGACAACGAAATTACTTGACTGCTCCATAAAAACACTAATTAATCAATACAGTATAATACAGCAAGGGAGATTAGATGACTTTCAAAGTCCGGGCTTCCCATTCAGGGCCGAGATCGCTCTGGAGAAGAAGCTGTTCTTAAGACGGCTCGTTCTTGTCTTCATCGTCCTGTATCTCCGTCCCGACGGCAAGAGCTCGAAGAGACAGTGACCAGGATGTGATGGATCTTTTACTATGTCCAGTGCCTTCCTATGGCACCTTGTGGCATAAATCTGCTCTAAGGTGGAGAGTGGGCAGCCAACAATGCTCTCTGCTGCCTTAACAACCCTGCACAACCCCATCCTGTCCTGGGTAGTACAGCTTCCGTACCACACACATAAGCCATAAGTGAGCACGCTCTCAATGGCACAGTGATAGAAGGCAAGCAGCAGTTTCTGCGGAAGATGGTTTTTCCTTAGTATTCTCAAAAAGTACAGTCTCTGCTGCGCCTTCTTCACAAGCCCCCTTGTGTTGACACTCCAGGACAGATCCTCTTGTAATTCAATGCCCAAAAATCTGAACGTTGTTACCCTCTCCACACAGACCCCATCAATCAAAAGTGGCTGGACGTTGCTCTTCTGTCTCCTGAAGTCCACCACAAGCTCCTTTGTCTTCCTTGTATTTATGAGCAAGTTGTTAGCTCTGCACCACTCTGTCAGCCGCTCCACCTCATCTCTATAATCCGTTTCACCCTCCCTTTCAGAGATGAGCCCAATCACGGTTGTGTCATTTACAGGGCAAGCTTATATGTTTCTACTTACAATTAAGTCCCATTGAGTTAAATGTGGATTAATATCAATTTTGTGCATAAAAGATAAAAATAGGTACGTTTTACCTGTTCTTTAAGATCAGCTAAATTTAAAGTGCTGGTTGATGGCTGACTATCTGTCACCATATCATCACCTGAAGGAATTAATGGATCACAAGAGAAAAAGCTGGCATTAGTGGAAGACAACTCCTGAAGAACCTCAGCAGAAAGTGTTGGAGGTACATGGATTTCAGGTGCTACATAGGAAACATGAAAAAGCAAGCTCAATATACACTTATTTCTGAAATTCAACATCTAACAGAGATGACAAAAATAGGAACTTGGTAATTAAAGAAAGGAATTTTACAAGTTGCCAATGGAAAAATAGGTAATTATGTGGAGAAAAATTAAGGCTAGATTACTTCGCACATGTATTATCATGATTCCCCCCCCCCCCTTTTTACACTTAAAAAACATTTTCAAATTTGACTATTTTGCCAAGACAGAATAACATGATACCAGGTAGAAACTACACAGTGAATTTCAAATGCTGCTTTTCATTCATAAAATCACATTTGTCATACTATACGTGTCAGAGATCAGACTGAGGATTACAGCTCTGATGAGGAATGGTTGGAACCTCCTCTCTTCCCCTGCTCCTGACCAGAATTCTGAAGCTGCCCATTAACAATGGAGAAGTATATAGATTTAGAGAATTGGTTTGCAGAGGGACATAGTTTGGAAAACAACAGCTGGGCAGAGCGAGTGGGGAACAGCTAGGAGAAGCAGAACAGGAAGAGAGATAACTGACTCCCCTTCGCTAGAAAGTGTCCTGCCTATATCTCTAAGGGCAAGGAGAGCTCATAAGGTTGATTTGCAGAAGGTTCAGTGGTTGCAAAATCAGGCTGCAAGAAGGGGGAAGTGACGAAGATAACTGGGGGGGGGGGGGAGTAGGAGGGAAGCTTAATTGGGAGCACCTTTATTCTGAGAATGGCTGCATTGTTCCTTTGCTCTGATCATTAAACACTCTTAAACTGGTAAGGGACTCTAATTGCTTTGTTCTGCTAATGCACGGCCAAAGCGGGGGAGGGAGCCATTTCTCCAAAGCCTGACAATATGCTGGGCTCAATATGAGACAGAGAATGTGGATTAAAGAAAAACAGCTGCTATTCACCAGTCACTAGAGATCAAAGACAAATGTATACGTATCAAAAATTATGGACACTGTTTTGGTCAATAGGAACAGCTCCAGTTCAGCATTGGATGATGAATTACATAAAGAGCAAGGACTCTCAACCAGAGAATACCTGCCTTTTAATGTTTTTATAATATGCATACTGACAAAGTAACATTAATGTTGGATGCTCTGCATTTTCCTTGGCATTATGATGAACACTGACTATGAACACTGATTTGGCAATATGCAAAGCCAAATTCATTTGTTCACATTCTAGATGTCATTAGGTTAATGTACACTGTGGTTGATTTTTATGCATACATGGGTCCCTGAGATGTAGAATGGTTTTGTGTCCACATATTTCTTTCAATGGTAAGCAAATGAAGGACACCTCCAAGAGCACTTTCCAAAATGAGAAGGCTACAAAATGCCTGCAATATTCATACCATTGCGTGTGAGCGATCAGTTGAAGTCATTTGCAGAGGAACTGCTTGTCTACACCAGCCCCCAAGTGCCCTGCATCTCTAAAAGATGCCAAATTGCCAAGACAGGCATTAATATTTTCCTGGGTTACTCGATCTGGAAAGGGAGTGAAATAATCTCCCAGATAGCTCAAGTACTTGACTGTATAATCCTTTGCTGCAGGCTCCAGCACTTCCACGCTGGCAAGGATTAAAGCCTCTGCCCCACTGAGGAATGTATTAAGAAAGATGCCAGGAGATAGCAACCTTCTTGCTAGCACACCACTAAGATCCTCTGCCCTTAGGCTTAGATCTCAAGAAAATGCTGTTTATGAAGAGGTAATAAAATGAATAATAAAAGATGTAAATTATTTTATCATTTGTTTCATTCGTTTCCCTTCCAGGGGCTGACATGTCAGCAGCTCTCTACTCCTTCCTTGGAAAGTGCCCGCTTTGAGAGGGCTACCAAAGAACCACTGTCTGGAGAAAAGGTAAGGACACTATTGGCCTGAAAGATGGATGCTAAGCAGAGCTACCCAATGTCTATGTTGACATGTCTAGACATTGCTGAAAGCACAGTCAATTCATTAGACTACAAGAAAACAGACCTAGCAAAGATACACAGAATCGTAGAAGTGTAGAGGTGGAAGGGATCCCAAGGGTCCAACCCCCTGCAATGCAGTAATCTCAACTAAGGGCCACATATAATGGGAAAAAACTCAGTGCTGTTTCCAGACGGGTGGCTCCTACCATTGGCAGGACATTAGTAACAAGAGCCTGGGAGACACTCTAATTCAGTGTTGCCTGTATGATTTTTAAAAATGGCTTCAGTGTGGTTTCCTTTTCAAGGCAAGGAGACCAGTAGCATCATGAAAAAGCTGCCAAAATAGTTACATGGATCACCTCAATGATGGTGAGCATAGAATTGCAGAGTTGGAAGGAACTCCAATGGTCTTCTAGTCCAGCCCCTTTGATTTCACAAGTCTTATGCATAGCTTTGGGCAATGCAATACCCACCAAGCCAACATTGCAAAAAGATTTCCCTTGGGAGCTCTAACTCAAGATACTAAAATCTATTCATGTTAACTGAAGAGCAAACACTGCTACTGGCCTCCACATAAGAAAATCCTGTCATGGTGGGGTCCCACCCCATTCTGCTAATATGTGAGATACACACCTACTCCTCTAGTTACTCACGCCTACCACCTCCTATGCTTGTGCGTTTGTTATATCTGCTTTTGTATGGTCGCAGAATTATATATCTAATTCTTTCCCCATTAACGCAATAGATCTGCACGGTTTACCTCTTTTTCCTCTTCAGAAGCATAGTTTATGCAGATTTAAAGTCTGCTAAAAGTCTTGTTTAAATTTTAAATGGGTGACAGCTGTAGTCTAAGTACCAGCAGGGATATCAGGGGTCTACAAATCAAGCAAGCTTCCACTCTGCACACAACTTATGACTATATTCGATTTTGACCTGTGCGCTGATAACACCAGTTTCAAGTATCACATGTTTCATTTTTAGATTAACTCTAAAGACTATCTCATTACTACACACATATATGAAATGGAGAAAAACCTGGCCTCCCACATTTTTTATCACAATGTATGGTTGAGCTGCTTTTTCCCAGACCCAAAAAGCACCCCAAAGCACATGCATGAATCTCCTCCCCATCTGTTGCAAGATTTGGATAATAGACACAGGTGTGTCTTAGTCTCTTAGGTTCTCATTATGCACAAGCAAGACACTGCATGCCAAAAACCACAAAGCCTGCACCAGTGGAATCCTATTTCTTAATGGTTATATGCACAGATGTACTGTTTCTGAACTGTATTCCAAAGACTGTTTGATATTTTACAGCCACTACTGGAATGACATGAGAATGGAAGGAGTGAAAAGGGATCAAGGGGGTTAGAATGCTGTTAAGGTGACAGGAAGCAACACCACAAATGAGGCACAGGAAACCATGGAGTATGCTAATGCTCAACATGGAAAGACCTGCATTTGTCCATCTGGTTTCCGTACTTCCCAAAGATAATCCAAAAAGTCGTTTGCAGTAAAGGCTGCAAAGGAACAAGCTGAAGCCTTAAAGTGCACTTCCAAGTGTTCCTTGGCAAGCAAAGCTTTCAGTAAGCACCAATCAGCTGGCTAGAACTTACAGCAAGCTGCACAGGGATTGGCTGCATTATGGAGTTTCCGATTAGGTAATGTACACAGACAAATTTTCAGATGCCCTAGAGTGTGATCTAATTGAGCAGGTAAACAAAGCTAAAACCTTAGAAACTGGCACACTTAACCAATACAGTGGTACCTTGGATTACAGACGCTTCAGGTTATGCATTTTCGGGTTGCGTACTGCACCGAACCTGGAAGTACCGGAACGGGTTACTTCCGAGTTGCGGTGCTTGCACATGCGCAGAAGTGCCAAATTGAGACCCGCACGTGCGCAGACGCAGCACTACGGGTTGTGAACGTGCCTCCCACACGGATCAGTGAGAAAACTTGTGGGAAATTTTTTTGGGGGGATCATCCTACACCACTGCTTATAGCACAGATATTAAGATAATAATTAATATTAAAGCTGTATTGTTTTTAACACTTGATTGGAAGCCACCCAGAGTGGCTGGGGAAACTCAGCCAGATGGGCGGGGTATAAATAATAAATTATTATTATTATTATTATTATTATTATTATTATTATTAGAAACATCAATAAGTTGGAAACATCGTAAGGAATATCAAAAGATCCTTGATACAGATTACAAACCTATAAAGAACCAAGCTGCGAGTTCAGCATTGTAAACATTGATCACTGTTATAATAAACTGACCTCCTTAGGTAGACAAAGAAGAAGATAGTTTTAAGAGGAGGAATGCGTTGAGCTAGGCCTGTGTGCATATTTAGATTTAAAAATACTTGAAGTGGGAGAATGATTGTTGCTCCTATTCACAAGTAAATTCACTTATATAGGTACAGCAAAATGCTTTCTGAAACAAAGAAAAGACTGTCTTTTTGCAATCTTTGTCAGTGCAAGGATATTGTACAAAAAGTTATAACCTTTCTAAAAAGCAGTGGCTTTCGCACGAGGAAGCCTAAATGTGCAGTTCACAGCAGACACATTAAATTGAGACTGGCCTGTTTTATCTTGGCTTAGAATACTTCATGAAGAGAGACAACAAAGATGTACAGTGGTACCTTGGTTCTCAAACTTAATCAGTTCCAGAAGTCTGTTCCAAAACCAAAGCGTTCCAAAACCAAGGCACACTTTCCCATAGAAAGTAATGCAAAACAGTTTAATCTATTCCAGACTTTTAAAAACAACCCCTAAAAAAGCAATTTAACATAAATTTTACTATCTAACCAGACCATTTCTGGGTTAGGGTTAGGGTTAATTTTAGGATTGGGTTAGAGTAAGTGTTGTTTCATGTTTTCTTGTGATTTTGATTCATTTGGGGTTGGTTTGCTTTTTTCAATTTGTTGTGTTGCTGCTTTTTCGTGAGTTGCAAGTTTGTTGGCTTTGTGGTTTTCTGGAAAGTTTCAGTTTTAATTTTGAATGCAGCCCTGGCGCTGAGTGAGGGAAGGCTGGGCTGGGGCGGCAAGCGAGCAGGCAAGGGATATCGCCGCCGCCGCCCCAGCTTGCTCCTGCTTGCAGGCAAGTAGGAGTCGGATTGGGCTGCTCCGCTAGGCAGTGCGAAGCTCCCACTTCCCAGTTTAGAGAGCCCCAATCTGTTGCTGCTTGCACGGGAACAGGAGCTGGACCCGGGCCACTCAGCTGGGGAGGTGCAGGCTCTGTTACACTTTCCGTTGAGGAGTTTGCAGCTGCACTCCCCTCAAGGAAGAAGTTTAAAGGAGCCCCCACCTCCTCATCAGAGCCCCTGTACCACCTGAAGGCAGCCAGGAGCTCCTCAGCTGAGCTGCCCAATCCCGCTCCTACTTCCAAGCAAGGGAGGGATCTCTCAGCTGGGGAGTGGAGGCTTTGCGCTCCACTCCACTTGCGAGCAAGCAGGAGCAGGGCAGGGATCTCTCAGAAGTGGAGGCTTCGTGCTCGGACTTCCCCAAGTGGGAATGGACCTCCTGATTATTGAGTGATGTGGGTAAGTTCCTCATCAACAGAACCTGGGCAGGCTACCTGGGGCCAACATTCACCTTACCACTGGCAATAGGCCCAACAGCCCCACCGTCTCCCCCATGGCCCACTGCCCGAGGGGGAGGCTGCCCGAGGACCCCAGCCAACACAGCTTCTGGCTGAGCAAGCTTAACAACAGGCGTTAGCTTAGCTTATTTAGCTTTTAGTTGCTATTTTGTAACTATTGTTTTATACTGATTTGTTAATCATATGGCTTATGTTGTAATTGTGATGTTTATTTTCTGTTTTATTATGCTATTGTTATTTATTGTTTGTAAGCTGCTTTGAATGAAAAGTGGCACAGAAACACAATAAATCAAATAAAATCAAAGCATTATACTACTGCTAGGACCAGAAAATATAGTGTTATTAATTAGAAATATATAGTGGAAATACTAGAATGAATTTCACATCCAATTACATAAATCCTGCCAATAGTAAAAGCAAAAGATTCTTAAGGTATCAAATATGACAAATCAGCATAAAACCTGTACAAATGCTAACACTGCCTCTTCTTGTAGGTTATGAGTAACAACTAAAAAGAGTAAGTCAAGTAGGTATATGTTTGCATTAAAAAAACACCCATTCTTTAAAGTTCTATCCATTTAAAAGGAAAGACTATCAACTTCAGAAGCATTAAGCTACAGAATACATTATGTTTGACATTAGACTTTTGCATTAGCACCAGACCCATTCAAAAATATTTATGACAGGGGGGGCCACTAGGGGCACATTGGAAGATAGCTGACAATACCATCTCTCCGGCTCACACGAGGTAATTAAGAGGCTGATATGGGAGTATGCAGCCTCCCTTGTTACCCCAAGGGAATGGGGAACACTGCCTTGCCTGTGGTTGCCATAAATCACCCCCGGATTCGAAAGAAGGGGGTGAGGGCACTAGGCACACAGCCCTCGTATGAGACGGCTCTCCCTGACGCTGTCTCTGATCGTGCGAACTGGCTGCAGGAGCTCAAAATAAACAATCAGAGAGAAGCAAATGCACATATTTCGAGCGAAGAACGGGAGTTAAGACTGCTAACTGAAGTGACCTCTGTGAAGTGGAGCAATCGGTTGGATTTAACAGGAAAACATAACAAGAAGAAGATACATCAAAGGGTCGGTATGTCAGAATGGGACGAAATGGGGGGGGGGGACTTTTCTTTTACCTTATGTGATTACCCAACAACCCTCCCCCCAAGAAGAACCGTTGCAATTACCGATTATAACCGGGATGATTAAGAACTGTGTGGAAATGAATTACTAATCAAAGACATGGTTTGTGAAACATCGGGGAAGGAACGAAGAGCCTTTGGAATGACGCAGTCATAAAAAGAGACTTGTTTAATAGCAGGCCAGGCTACTGGATTTACGATCGAGGGGGAGGAGACCATGGTAATTGGAATGTGAGTTCGACCTGGCAGAACCCCCTAAGATTGAGGAGAGATTGTCAGACCTGCGAGGATTTAATGGGCAGACTTTAAGAATGTTTTGTTCGGAAGTGTGGAAATGGCGTCTGTCTGTGTGAAATATGGCTCTTGGAGGAACGGAAAATCCACACGGGATAAACAACGTCTGTTTTCAACCCGCTTGTGGAGACTATCAGAGGTCACAAAGAAAGGAATATATGACAACAAGAAGAAAATGAGGAAAATAATAAAGAGAAGATTGGATAGAACTGTGAATACTATTTGGACAGAACTGTAACATCAAAGCAGCAGCAAGAGAGATGTTTGGATCCCCTTCTGAGCTCGAAGCATGGGTAGCCCCAACAAAAATTTTAAAATTTGGCTTTGTAATTTGGAACTAATGTGATTTGATTGGTTTGTTAATAAAAATTATATTAAAATATATATATATATTTATGACAGCTGTTGCTTTTCAGTAACAAAACTGCACACTAGCACTAAATAGAGAAGTTACAAATGTACATTTATCAAGCAGTATGCTTTAAAATTACAGTAATTACACTATAAATAGTTTCCAAGGTCACTTCAATAGTAGCCATGGACAACAACAAAATGGTTCAGAGTTCATGGACTTATTCCAGATGCTCTAATTTAAACTGGTAAAGTAAAACCTGATTTTGCTTGTTCTCTCTACCTGTGGGAAATGCTGCCCAAGGAATAGCTGGAGAAGTAACTGGGGGTTCACCATTTCCATCCTTAAAGTTTTCTGCTGCCTGAAAATACAAGGCATATTATTAGTGTTTAAGACGTGGACTTTCCAGCACCACGTCCTGATCAGGTACACATTACATTTCTTGTATAGTACAGTGTTGCATACCATGTTAGTTTAAACATGTTTTTGCCATATGCTTGAGGATATGATATCCCCCCACTGCCCCAGCTCAATGTGAAGGGACTGCAAATGAGAGGTTCCATTATGTTAATCCAGTCACATGGGCAACAACAGAAGACATTTCCACTCTGTGCTCTTTGCGATATCACATCTCTATTGCTGCAACCTCCACATGATTCCTCTTCCAGATCTGTAGTCCACAAATGTTACATGGGTGCCATGGTAGCCATGCTCCTTGGGACTACAGCAGTGCATTCTATGTTGGGTTGCCCTTGAAAACAACAGTTATTTAAGAAGAGACTTTTAATTATTTAAGATTGAACATACCGTATGTTCCAGCGTACAAGACAACTTTTTATCCCTGGAAAATCACCCAAAAAGTTGGGGGTCATCTTATAAGCCGGGTATACGCGTTGGGAAGGAGGAGAGGGAGCCGGTGAGCAGAGGCGCCCCTTCTGCCGTCGCTCCTCCTCCTTCCCCACAGAAGGGGACGCAGAAAGTCCTTCCGAGCGTGGCGCTCACCCGCCTGCCCGCCAAACCCCTCGCCTCGGGCTGCTGCTGCTGCTGCGACGGCAGAGGCAGTGGAAGGGTGCGTGCTCTGCCCCTTCTGCCGTCGCTCCTCCTCCCTCCCCACAGAAGGGGACACGGAAAGTCCTTCCGAGCGTGGCGCTCACCCGCCTGCCCGCCAAACTGCCTCGCCTCGGGCAGAGGCAGTAGAGGGGTGCGTACTCTGCCCCTGGCAGCGCTCAAACTCTATAACTCTAAAACTCTAAAACTGAACAGCAAAAGTTGGGGATCGTCTTATATGCCCAGTCACCTAATACGCCAGAATCTACGGTAAATAAGTTAGTTTAACACTGTATTAACTGAATGCTTACAAACTATTTCTTAGCTCCATACCTCAAAACCTCCAAAGTCGTCGTCATCCATTTTCCTGGAAATACCTAGAGAACAATATAAGGTGTTCATTTACAAATCTTTACCGTTCATTAATAATCCTCTTTCTCTTTAATCTCTGAAATAACTTAAGTGGTAAAAATGTCCTTGAAATTCCCTCCTGAGTCTATGTTTAAATGACAATTAAAAAACACATAATGAATGGAGTATAGAGCTCTCACAAACACCAGTATTTTTGATCCAGACTTTACTAAAGATCCACAGGTAGGTGTGGTTTTAAGTGGGTAGAACTTTGTATTGAGATTTATAAGGATTGGTTCCAAGAGGGAGATCATGTGCCCAGGTGTTAAAATATAGAGAACACCACCCCCTTGCATGTATGCAACTCTGCTTGCATGTATCCAAACACAGGGCAGCCAATCCCATTTTGCTGTCTGAAGCCAAACGGGAAGGTGTCACTCACCCCCCGCCTGGCCTGGCAAAGCCTCACTTACTGGGATTGAACAGCGGCAGTTTCTAGCAAGATCTCACTGGAAGCCACTGCCAGTTCTCCTCAGTTATCCAGCAGTGGCATCAGGGGCTAGCAGGACACCACCCCATGCAATTCCACTGCCCAAGGCAGCTGCCTCATGGAGTCTACCTCATGAACTCAAATATTAAGATCTCCAGTGGAGCACTTCCAGCAGGTGACCCCAGCATCTGAGCTGACCTGGGCTGCTACTGGTGAGAGTGTGACAACATTCCAGTTGTCAAACACCCTCCCCAAAGACATTTGACTGGCACCTACTTTATAGTTTTTTCAGCCCCAAGCAAACGCCAGACTGTTTTAGATACAATTTCAATCCTACTGACTGTTTAATGTCTTTGATGGTACTGTATAATCTTTATAACTTCAAACTTTGTACACCACTTTGGAAGATTGCAGACCAGAAAAATGATATAATGTACACTTAAAATACTTTATGTAGTCAGCTTTAAACCATTTGTTCAGTAAGGAGGGTAAACAGGTTTTTCTCAATGTTTAAGCAAGAATTCTCAACTCTATAAACCACCAAGAACCCTCAGGACAAGGAGGAACAAAAAGTTAATAATGCAACCAGAGGGGGAGTAACTGAGAAGTAGGATGTTTGTCTTATAATGAAATCTACAATTAATGCACCAAGTCTGCACACTTGGAAACGGTTATGGTATAATGTTCCACCAAACAATCAGCATTAGTCATTTTTGTTAATTAATTCCTTGCTGGTACTTAACCTTCCTAGAGCTCAACTCTATTCAGAGGTTCAAACAATCTATGTTGAAGATGGAACAACAGAAGTGCAGGTACACCCTTGTGCAAATTAGCTGAAACAAAGAATGTTTTCTATCTTACTCATAATCCTGTACTCAAAAAAACACACGAAATGCCAGTTGATCATTATGGTGTCAGAAGCCTGCAGCCAACAGAAGGAATTATGTGCTTGCCGCAATATACTGAGGTTCTACGAAAGAGAGTTATTCCAGAGCTGGAAAAGAGGTATCCTGACAGTGCTGGGATATTGCAGCAGGATCTGCAGAGAGGAGTGGGACAAAATACCGTATTTTTCGCTCTATAGGACGCACTTTTTCCCCTTCAAAAATGAAGGGAAAATGTGTGTGCGTCCTATGGAGCGAAGACGCCATAGTCCCGCGACCCTCTCCCAGCTGGAGAGGTGACGCGCGGCTATGGCAGGAGCCTCTAAAGCCCCGCGTCACCTCTCCAGCCGGGAGAGCGCGCGCGGGGCTAAAGCAGCCCCCCGCGACCCTCTCCCGGCTGGAGAGGTGATGCACGGCTATGGCAGGAGCCTCTCCGCTGCGCCTTTCCGCTGCTCCCTGACCTGCTCTTTGGGGCTGGTGGTGGGCTTCCCCCCCGCCAGCCCCAAAAAGCAGGTCGAAAGGAACCTGAAGCCTGGACAGTGAGAGGGGTCAGTGCACACCAACCCCTCTCGCTCTCCAGGCCTCCAAGGTAGCCGCCTGAACGCACCTTAAACGGCACCTTGTTTTAGAGCGGGAAAACAAGAGAGGGAAAGTTCTCCCCCTCTCTGCCCAGCGCCTCCTGCCACTTCGCTGAAGGGGCGCTGGGCAGAGAGAGGGAGATTTTTTTTTTTCTTGTTCTCCCCCCTCTAAAACAAAGTGTGTCCTATTGTCCGGTGCGTCCTATGGTGCAAAAAATACGGTACCTCCTGAGGTGTTTCCAACCCTGGTGGCCACCTGCAAGAAACATCTGATCTCTGTAATCTCCAACAAGGGTTTTGCCCCCAAGTACTAAGTCATCTTTTGCAAAGGGATCAAATACTTACTTCACCCATTATAATGCACATCAATCTCTGACTTTTGTCTTCTGGGTTTCTGGAGGTTTTCCTGTTGTTATTCTGTCTCTCACAGCTACAATAAACCTACCATTAAAATTATGGACTGGTTATTTCTTTGACAGAGGGCCAACGGGCAAATTTAGCAGCGGATCAAATACTTTTTTCCCTTACTGTATATGTGAGTTTTGTACATGTATATGTGAGTTTTATACAATAAACTACATTGTTTGTTTCAATTAATTTGCACAAGAGTGTATATATGACATGTCTGAATACCAGAGCCTTTTAGATGGTGGTAATTAAAGAAATGGAGGTAATCGGAGATGTCCTGCCGGTGAGTTCACTTGCTATCCAACCTGGCTATGCCAAAGATAGATAATTGCTAATACATTTATTAAAAGCTTCATGTATGGCAATCAGTTATAACTGGGGGGAAATCCAGTTTTTCAGAACTGGGTGATTGGATATCTAGAGTATTGGTTGAGGTGGAGTGTTCAAATGATAAAATTGATTAATTTAGTCACTGGAAGAGAGAGCAGACTCAGTAATCAATTCAATGAAAAATTGAGAGGCTGTTATGTATTGGTTAAACCAAATATCAAATATTATAATAAGTTTATAAATTAAATATTAGGTACCGTTTATTTCTTACTGGGGTTTTTCCTTGTTTGGTACTTAATCATTTAAGTATTAGACTGTACTATCATGATATCACTATTATCACATGTGTACACATGTTTATCTATGTATAATATACAAATTGTTTAATAAATAAACTCAAGTATAATAATTTTGTGTAATATTAGTAGTAAATATGTTAGTAAAAGTCCATTTTCATCTTTATATTTACTCTGAAATCTTAAGTTTTGTGCACTAGGGATGGAAATATTTTTACATTCTCTGTTGCTGTTCCAAATTGGCACAGCAGCTCATTGCAATAATGTTTCCTGCTTTTCACATTGCCCCTTAGCTTTCCTGGTGGGTTCAGCACAAACTACAGCTTTACACATGACTGTGGTGAGTGTCTGCCCCCACAGACGTTCTTCCCTAAGTTTCATTAAAAGGGTTCATTTACAGTTTGGAAGCTGATTGGTACACTCATGACTTTTGTGGCTATTGCCAGATATATTTTTAACTAAAGCACTCTTGCTTCTTTGGAAAAATTTTAAGTTATGAACCCTGCTAATGAAGATAAATTCAGCCATGAGTTGACCATGGAAAAGTACACAGAGGGATGGGGAGGTTGGTGGATTACATACATGGGCTCCCTGCTTCCCTGGTATCTAGTCAAAATAAATAAGATCAAGCTATTCAACTAGTGGCTTAGAAAGTTAAGTTGTATTTGAACCAAAAATAATCCTTCCTAAAGCAGGGATGGTAAGTTTTTTTGATGGTCTGCATCTTCCCATGGAAAGTGGGAGAGGAGAATTCCAGAAGTAGGCAGGACCAAACAAACTGTCACACAACCTTAACACACACCATGCAGAACAACAGCGCTTGATAGCTAAAGGTAATTTTCAATTAGTAGCCCCCTCCACAAATCTTTTAAGTGAGATTTTTAGTAAACTGGAAGGTAACCAGCTACCTTCCTATTTAGAAGAGACTCAGCATTAATTTTGATTAACCTGCCGTTTATAAAAGTAAACTGAGAGGATTACGGTGATTAATCAATTGCTTTAGTTTTCTCTTTTGTTTTCTGCTTGCTGACACAGAAGAGAAGGTGGGCAGAGCATCCAACAATTTCCACTCAGCTGTGAACCTTACCGATGGAAAGTGGAGATTTGAACCCTGATCTCCCAGGTTTTAGTCCCAACACTCTTAACCTACACAGTCTTCCTAGAGTACTTCTGCTATGGGGCAGCTATATAAATTAAGTAGGTAAATAAATATCAGGAAAGCAAAATGTCACTTAGAGAAGGGTCTAAAATATTTTCCTTGAAGCTTGAATTTGTTTTATTCTGGATTGTTTTACTTGATGTATAAATGTGTTGTAAACCATTTTGAGATTTTTTCTTTAAAATATAAAGCGGTATAGAAATAAAATGAATCAGACCTGGAATGGTGTCTAGACATTCTGTTGTGGCAACCATTATCTAGGCTTAAGATTAGATAATCTTTGGCAATTAGCTGAGTTTCTAACATTGATGGACACATAGGGCTTATTCACATTGAATCTTTGCCCTGCTCTTTCCAGGCACAGGTCCGTGCTGAAAAGCTCTGTGTCTGAGCGTTATTTTTATTTATTTTTTGTCCTAAAGCTTTCCCCATGAAAACCTACTTTTTAGTGTTCAATCAGAGCATATATTATGGTTTGCTCCAACTGAGCTTTAAAGAGTGGATTTTTACAGTGAAATATCCAAAGCAAAAAAAGGGCACTCTTGGACATGGAGCTTTAAAACACAGACCATGCTTGGAAAGAGCAAAGGAAGGGAAAGTGTGGATAAGCCCTTCACTCTTAACAGTTTTCACAGGCACTCATCAGCATTTCTGCAGTTCAAAATTACATGATCCTGTTTAACATTTACAATTTGGAGCACATGTATTAAGTTCCAAAAGGTCAGCTTCACAAAACCAGATGACAGAGGAAAAATGAGGATTCTGTACATGATACATATACTTAGGAAAGGCGAAGTTTAAGAAAATTTACACAAAATTCACATTAATAACTTCTGAACTTACGCCAACACATGACCTGTAGGGTAGGAAATTAAGCTAATTATTTCCGGAGACAGAATCCAAACTCTTCTAGTAAGAAATATGGTACTTTTGCAATGAATTTAGATAAGGTGCAACTGCTGAATAGGATACCTGTGGAATTTTTCAATGATGGTAAAAGCTAAACATTATTAAGAAACTTATATCCATGCAAGAGCCTTACTCAAACATGAACATTCAATTAATCAGTCATTTCAGTTTCCTTTAAAAAACAAAAAGATTTTTCAATCACTATTCAACAAGAGGAAGAAAACTGTACTTGCTTGAAAAGAAGAGTCATATTTTTTCCCCACATTCAAGTAAATAAAGGATCTCAGAGGTAGCTTGAGGAAAAACTATGTGGGGTCTAAAGTTGTGGCACAGTAATACATTACTATAGTGCCATCTGCACTACACATCTGATAAAACTTGGGCAGCTTTCTGCTGTCATCTTGTACAACTACACTGGCAGGCATGGCACCACCCACTTTCAAGTCTGCATGACGACACTACAGATGCTTCTCACAGCCATGTTTCAGCAACAAATCCCACTTAATCCTATGTTGCACTGCCCACATCCAGCAGAAATACCACCTACAATGAATGATCCAATGGCATCTCACATTTGCATATGCAGAGTTAGGGCCAAACCTCCACAGCTGCCCCTAGCCCTCTTGGGAGGGCCGCTACTCAGTACAATATGAGAAGTTTTCCTCCTCCCAAGACAACAAAAGGCAACCGCTCAGGGAAGGTGGGTGGTGCAGAGCCTGGACATGGAATTGTCCTATCCTTCAGCATCAATATGCCATATCTCACCAGATATTTTTTAGTTGCATCGGATTGAGTGCATGGCAGAATTTAGAGATATTTGGGATTTTAACGAGGCTTGTGATGTTGCATGATTATAAGATGCTTTTATAATATCCCCAACAGTCTGCTGCATTTCTGCATTTCAAGGGAAGATGCTTTGGTCTGATCCAGTTTTGCTTTTTATTTGTTCCTAAGTAATGGTGAATAAACTTCAAGCTACTACTGATTTCTCATTAAGGAATTCTAGTTTCCCAGTTCATAAATTAAAAGCTACTCAACCCAGTGTACACAGAGCAGTAGAGTGCTATGGCTGAATGAACATGTACTATCAGTATCATACTGATGAGGCAAAGAAAGGATACAAATTGGAACACACAGGATTCCCTCCCCATGAGAACTTCCTGATTTTCCCAGTGAAGAAGTAGCAATTCTGAGAGGGGGGATTAAAACCTCTGATGAATGTTTTCTCTTTCAGAATAAGTGAAATAATGGTTGAAGTAGTGTTTTAAAATAATTTAATCAAACTGCTACAAAACTCCAAGATTCCACAGAAATGTGGCCCATGTTCTGGAGTTCTAAACAAGTAACACTCTCAGGACCAACAATAATTACAAATTACAAATACAGGTAATTTGCAACTCATGTACATTTAACTTGTGTGGATTCAGTTTTAAGCGCTCGGCAAAAAAAAAAAAAGAAGAAGAAGAATTAAAAAAGAGATTTGGGCTTTATGTACTATCTCCAGAACGTAACCCTCATGTAAGTTGAGAGGCACCTGTATACACTTATAAGAGGTAGATAGAACAGTGCAAGATGCTTTATACTGAAGCACCTAACTGTGCTACATATACATGTGTCTACTAAGAGGGAAACTCTAGTGGGCTCAACGGAGTTTACTCAAAGTTAAGTATTAATACATACTTTTGAAAACAGGAAAAACTAAGCAGAAGTTCAAAGTTGAAGCCACTAATAAAACCATTAAACACTATACTTAAAAAGTATATAGATCTTAGAAATTGTGCAAAAACAAAAGAAACTCATATTTTAGTAAAAGGTCTACTGATGCACACTTTAATTGGCAATAACTCCACTGAACTCAGTGAGACAGGCTTCTAAGTAAACATTTAGAGGAACAAACTTTACACAGCACAATAATTGTAGATAAAATTAACAATGCTGAAACTATTTATTGTTCCATTGCATCTTACTCTAATCTAAGAACAGGGCACATGCAGCCCTCCAAATGTTATTGGACAACTACTCTCATCATTAATGCAGATTGAGGCTGATGTGGGTTGGGAGTCAGAGACTCCCCTTAAGTGCTCTAATCAGTCTTCAAGACATTCATAGTTACTAATTTTCATCCACAATTATTTATAACAGAGTTAATTATAACAATGTGGCACAGTTCTAAACAGACAGCCCTTCCCTCTTCTGGGATATGAATGCAGTCACCATTTCTAGTTATCAGTATCAGATATTTCAGAAATAGAACAAGCCTTGAACAAAAATTATTCAATTAACTTTTCTTGCCTAGCATAAACTAGAATCAGCACAATATTGGGGGAAAAGTTTCCATTTCCATTTCCACAAAGCAGGACCATCATTCTAGTAAGGCACAAACCACCACCATCAGCCCACCATTTCATGAATGAAGCATGTCATATACTACTCGGGACTGATGACTCTAAAAGCACTTATCTTGAAACTCACTTCTTTCACAGAAGCAATTACACCCACTCTAGAAAAAGCAATTAATTACTACATTGTCTGGAGGTTTTCAATGCAGTTATCCAATATGTCTACCCACTATTCCAGTTGTCACCATTCCATCTTTAAAAAAAGTGAGGATTACCATGGACATAATCTGTCCAGGCATTGGCATACCCTTCTGAAGTTTCAGAACAACAGTTGATGTTCCATCTTCCCAAGCTTTGTCCAGAATCAACCTGGAATGGGACTTTTCCCAGCACAAGAGCACCATCTTGTGGACATACAAGCTCACTTGGAGACTGGTGTGTGCAGACCCTATAGAGTTGCAAAAGGAATCTTCAGAAAGTGGTGGAACCACCAACAGAATACAGTGGTACCTCAGGTTACATACGCTTCAGGTTACATACGCTTCAGGTTAAAGACTCCGCTAACCCAGAAACAGTGCTTCAGGTTAAGAACTTTGCTTCAGGATAAGAACGGAAATCGGGCTCCGGCGGCGCGGCAGCAGCAGGAGGCCCCATTAGCTAAAGTGGTGCTTCAGGTTAAGAACAGTTTCAGGTTAAGTACGGACCTCCAGAACGAATTAAGTACTTAACCTGAGGTACCACTGTATTATTATTTACTGGTCATTCAGAATGAGGATGTTTCCTTTTACATTGAAGAGTTGCCTTTTCAGGTCATGGAATAATGTAGAAGAATTGTGAACTCTCAAACCAGATGAGCCAATCAAATTCTTCTCACCTAATATGGGTTTAGGTTTCACTGAGTTTCTTTCTTGGAGGAATGTGTAGTAGTCAGTTGCTATACATCAGGGTTGGATAGTTTTGTTCTTTTGAAAAAGGCCCCAAGAATGGTGGCCAATTATTTTATAGCATATTTTGATTATCTGGGGAATCTTAAATGTCATCAGGAACTAATCCAGTTCAAATGTGGCATGCAAGTTATCCATCTCTAAAGTAAGTATCCTATCACATGGGTACAGTAAATACATCGTTAATTTATTTCCAAGTGCTACAATGCCAGAACTAAAAATGCTACATTATTTGTTATTAATGTCTGGGTTTGGTCCATAAAGTGATTTAAAAAACCAAAACCTTTCTACCTTTAGTCCAAAAGAAAGATCTTAAATGAAACTGTAAACAGAACCTGGAAAGGAAAGGAAAGGAAAATGGGGGGGGGGGGGACTTCCCAAAATTTCAAGTAATAGTTTCCAATCCAGGTGCCTCCACACTAATCCCTTAAAATTGACCCAATCTTAAGATATTGTTATAGCATCAAAGCAATGACACATATAACTATAAAAAGTTTGAATGTAAGGATTTTAAGTATCATTAGAAAGTTAAAATCTAGTACATAGACATCAACTTGATATTAATTTGTAACAGGGAGGGAAACTTTGAAGAAAATATCTGAAAATACCTTAGAAATCTGTGTGAAATGTAATTCAAAAATATGTGGCAAGGGTACACCCAGCTACTTTAAATGAATTCAAATCACCAGGGCCTGATGAGCTGCACCAAAAGGTACAAAAGGACTGGAGGTGGGCAAATGTTGTCCCCATCTTCAAGGGGGGGGGGGAGAAGTCCCAGGTAACTACCGACCAGGAAAGGTCCTAGAACAGATAAACAGTCAGTCTGTGAACACTTAGAAAAGGATGCTGTGATTGCCAAGACCCTGCATGGGTTTCTCAAGAACAAGTCATGCCATACGAATCTTATTTCTTTTCATGATAGAGTTACAAGCTTGGTGGATCAGGGGAATGCTGTGGACATAGTGTATCTTGATTTCAGTAAGGCTTTTGTCAGCACGGTTAAACAGAAAGCTGTGCAATGGAGCTCTCTTCCCAATCCTTCCAACCTGATGCTGGAAGAGAGAAGTCCTCTACTTTCAGTCTCCATAGGCCAAGTAGTAGCAGACTCCCTCTGCAACAACAGAGGCATCAAATCCACATTTGGTTTATATGACCCAGAAACTAAGCCTCCAACAACACAGAGATCATTTGTATTAAAAATGTATACTGACTAAACTTTTAAAGTCTTCTTTCAAAATGATTAATTCACAGAATTGTGGAAATACTGGCCTTTTTAGAACAATTACTGGCATTTAGAACAATTACTGGTTTACAAGAAAGCAGATACCTCATTATGAATTAATTTCAAGTTTGAATGACAAAAGAATGGGGACTTGGACGTTTCTGGACTAGAATCACAAACACTTTTCATAATGAATACTCACACTTCCAAAGAATAATAATAACAAATATAAAACAAAATCAAGGTCCTGACACAAATCTTCTTGATTGACTTGGTATATCCATTCAAACACCATGGTATGCAGTCACATCATGCAAACCTGCACAGATTTTCCCACATTATCAAACAATTCTCAAGTGCCTGTATGGCTCATAGCTTTAGCAGTTTGCTCTGGTATACGTGACTAAAGACAGGGGAGGATCCTGTAACTCAATTAATTTGCAGTTTATGTATGTGTAAGAGAACTAGATACACAGCCAGAGGTTTAAAAAAAAAAAAGCTTTTGCTGCTGCTTATCCCAGAAGATAACTGCTTAACTTTTAAAAGATGGCTGCACTGCTGGCTAAGGAATAGTGAAATTAGTGCATATTCACAGTAAGAGGCCTTGGTATATGAATTAATGTGAATTTAAAAGAAAACTATTACATTAATGGTACCTCACTTGAAAAAATATTACATTACAGTGGTACCTCGGGTTACATACGCTTCAGGTTACATACGCTTCAGGTTACAGACTCCGCTAACCCAGAAATAGTGCTTCAGGTTAAGAACTTTGCTTCAGGCTAGGGAAGAATTAGCATGGGTCCTGCAAAGGGAAGTCCTGCCTTATCAACCTTTTGGGAATTCTCTGAGGTTGTCAACAAGTAGGAAAGGAGTGGGCATAGGCAAGAATTGTAGGGGGCTGGGCATGGAGGGAAGCTCATACACAGAGTGTCAAACAACTAGTCTCCCATTTGTGGCAAATCTGGTGACTCAGGAGCTGTGAGCCCTGGGCATCAGGTCAATACTATTTGCACAAAGGGCTGCTATGTGGTATGACCTGTTACTCTTCTGGAGAGCAAGAAATTGCTATGGATACCCTCCCAATTTTCCCTACCCCTTCACATAGTAGTGAGGCCCAGTAGGCACCTACAAAGAGCACAACTTTCTCTGTAGTGGTACCTACTCGATGGAATGCTTCACAAAATGCACCCACAAATTGCTTTTTTTTAAGCGATGCACAAAAAGCCTTGAATACTATTATACAGCAAAAGTATAAAAATAATAATTATTTTTTATTTAAATTGCTTAATTGTTTAAAAAAATCATAGGCCGTTATACAATGTTAGTCAAAATCTGGATAGACCACTGCTATCCTGGGATCCTTCAGGCGGAAGGACAGGATATAAATTTAATAAATCAACATAATATAAATTCAGTAAATAATAAATCCATTGACCTAAATGCATAGGACGGAGAACAAAACATGTTATTGTGCTGTTTTGCCCTCCATCATAAGGACATATGACATACGCAGAATAGTGGTGTGTACGGTGGCTTGGATTAGCTGACAACCAATCACCATTAGCTCTACACAAAAGTAAAATACTTTTATAGAGATTGGTTAAACAAGAGCAGCAAGATGCATAAGACATTAGCATCACACAGAATGGCAAAGCAAGGAACATCAGGAATACATTTTCTAGGACAAAGTCTAACTGACGATGTACCTCACTGGATCTGAAACACCTATTCAGCCTAGAATATGATGGTGAGAAAGTTGCATTTGTATGCTTTGAAGGTCTCCTTCATGACAAACATATGATGCAGCTGATCTGCTGAGATTTGATGTGTTCAATATAGCACCTATAGAAATCAGAGCCTGACAATAACGTAACTTTCATCTCCCTGACAAATGATATAGGCATGGATGATGTGACCAAAGATTTGCTGGTTGCTAATGACAGAGGAATACAAATTGCAGTGTGTAACGTGATTAAAGTAAAGATTAATCAGTGCAACTCCAGTTTCATGATCCACTGAAAAAAACTTTAAAATTTGCTTCATCATAATATTCAAACATTGCCGCATCAGCAGAACATAAAAAAAATGATCAAGGTGATGGTAAGCACATCTAGAGACTGCTTAATTTTACAACTGCTTAATGCCCCAGGTGCTAGCCAAATGATATAAATGTTGAATGTCCTATGGCACTGTTGATTACAAAAGCTGGAGAACAGATGAACACTTTATCCACTCCAATAGTAATGATGTGGATGCTCTACATGAAGTCCCATATTTAGATTTGAAAATACGTATCTATGACTATCAAGTTATGCCGAACCTCAGAAATGTTGGCCATAATACTGATGTATTTTCCACTCTGCAGTGCCAAATCCAATGGCAATACAGTCATACCTTGGGTTGAAGTAGCTTCGGGTTGAACGTTTTCGGGTTGCGCTCCACAGCAACCCAGAAGTAACGGAATGTGTTACTTCTGGGTTTCGCCGCTCGCACAGATGCTCAAAATGACGTCGCGCGTATGCGCGGAAGCGGCGAATCGCGACCCGCACAGACATGGGTTGCGTTCGCTTCAGGATGCGAACAGGGCTCCGGGACGGACCCCATTCGCATCCAGAGGTACCACTGTACATTCTGTCATTTTTTACTGTTAGATTTGAGCCTTGCTGCTGAACAGAAACAAACATTCACTTTTGGGCCTGATGTGCAGTCAATTCATTACCATGAATGAATATAAAGCCCTCTTTCTCTCTGGTGTCCTTAGGACAAGAGGGGTAGAGTTGTAAGATGAGTTGGTGTCTGCTGGTGGCAATTAGAAGAGACTTCTCCAGTTTTCAGGGAAGTCTTGAGGAAGCCAGCACACTTTCATCTTGTGAGGTGGCTGAAAGAGGTTATGAACTAGTTGTAGTCATCTCCACAAACAAAGATCTTATGTTTCTGTTGCTGCAGTCCCTGACCACAAAAGCAACTGAAACATGGATGATCTGTGTCACTGCTCTGTAAACAACTTGTTAAGCTTCCATGTTAACAAAATGTAATTCTCAATGGCCATAGAAAAGTTCTGCTGGAAGATATTTTTGAAACACCGCTACCTTGTCAGTGGTACTGGAGGGGATAGGTGTTACTCAGGTGCCAAGACATAGTGGGTCACGTGTACAGTTCCCCAAAGAAGAAGAATGCCAGGCTACAAATATTTACCAAGAGCAAGAAGAATCTGCATATGTGGCCTCCAACAAAAGATCCTGCATTGCAGATTAGACTAGATGGCCCTTGGGGTTCCTTCCAACTCTACAATTCTATGATGTTCTTCAGCTTTCTGTTGCACATTCTAATCACCAGGCAAAGATCCAGCTACCAGCATTGACATGGAAAGGCAGAATACAAATAAACCATGGTGTTATTCCTGCACGTACCTCTGCCTGAAAGGGAACCGAAATCATGACAAGGTTACCTCCTGTGTCCATTCCCTGCCCGAAACCTATGACACATGGCCACAAAACAAAATGCAATACAGTAAGGTGCACCTGTTTCAATGATTGCAATGTACTATCGCCTGAAGTTGTGATGCCATGGATGTTTTCCATCGTGCTGCCAACCGTTTTCTTACACTCTAATTTGTGCGTTTCTTCACCACCCACATTTCTACATGTCCATTTGAACCTGCTCTCTATTTACAGCAAGTGACTTTCATCTTGCACGTGCTCTAAGGGTTATGGCCATCTCTCTTGCTTATGGGCGTGACTGCATAATTGTCCATCCCACCTGGATATTCTCCCAAGTACAGTGGTACCTCGGGTTAAGTACTTGATTCGTTCCGGAGGTCCGTACTTAACCTGAAACTGTTCTTAACCTGAAGCACCACTTTAGCTAATAGGGCCTCCCGCTGCCGCCGCGCCGCCGGAGCCCGATTTCTGTTCTCATCCTGAAGCAAAGTTCTTAACCTGAAGCACGATTTCTGGGTTAGCGGAGTCTTTAACCTGAAGCGTATGTAACCCGAGGTACCACTGTATAGGAAATGAATGGCATTTGAGGCTGGGGCGTAGAGGACGGCAGCCTTTGAGAGGGGGCCGAGGAGAGGGAGCGGGGGGGGGGACTCTGAGGGGACCCACGTGGCGGGGGGGGGAGAAGAGGAGCCTCCAGGGAGGCAAACGGGGAGCCGCCCGCCCGGCCGCCACCGCCGCCTAGCAGATCACGCCAAGGCCCGGAAGCTGGGGGGGACGCAGATAGCCACCCCCCGGCAGAGAGAAACAGCGCCCTCCCCCCCTGCTCGCCGTAACCGCCGCTCCCCTCACCTGCACGCGCGACGTCGCCGACACCGCCTCTGCGGCCCGCCCCCTGGCCGGCGCGCGCATGCTCCTGTCGGGCCGAGAGGGGGAGGGGAGCGCAGGAGGCGGGAAGAGGGCGGGTTGAGGGGAGGGGGTCCCCCAAAGGGCCTTGGGGGGGCTTTCCTATTGGTTTCCCGCAGTTCCTCCTGAGCGACAAAAGCCGCGCGTGGGCTGAATCTCGCGAGGTTGTCCCGTTGGGCCTCGTTGGCCAGAGAGAGAGGGGCGCGCGCCAGTGGCGGGGAGCCGGTTCAAGGGGAACTGAGGAGAGCGTCTCAGATGGCGGGATCCTCAGGGGCACAGATTCCCCGCTTGTTTCTTGTGAACAGTCCTGTGGGGCAGCTCAATCCCCATGGAATTCACGGGGGCCTGCTCCTGAATGCTCGAGATGGTGGCAGCAGGCTTCCGTCAGGTGCCAGGTATCTGTACACCTGCAATGCTTTGCTAGGGAGGAAACCAGAAAAACAGCCACGTCACTGATCTGCTTGGCCACCTCTGTAACCTCATGAAGTGCCAAAGAGCCCAGCCAGGTTCAGGGGCCACCAGGCGTCATGGTTCCAGTAACACGCAGGTGCCCTTCAGTAATGTTTTGTATTTAAGATTGTTAGGAAACATACTTTGGATATGTATTCTGGTGGGAGTGCACCAGGCACATAAAAATTCTCCCAAATATTTCCCATAGCCTAAAGACTTGTGCAGCCAAGAGCTTAGCTCTTGTAGCATTGCTATGGCAGTATACCCTCCTGAGAGAGACTTAACAGCAGGCTACAACCATGGATTCAGTGATCTATGAAATCTGACCATCTTTTAAGTGCAGATTAACTTTCCTCTCTTATTTTAAATTAATCTATTCAGATTTCATAGAATTGTAGAATTGGAAGGGACCAAAAGGCTCATCTAATCCTGATTGAACAAAAATGAAATGCTTTTAAGCCCCATTGATTTCAATGGAAGAGGTTTGATTTAAGCATGCCTTACAACTCCCACAGAGAATTAAAACTCTATAGCTATCGGGCCAGATTAAAAGGTCAGCTGTTATTTAGTAGTCCTTGAAAGACTATTCCATCTTTCAGTGTCCACAAGACAAGTAATGGTAGTCAGGAGGCATAATTCTGAGATCCGTATCTCTTGGTATTACACTGTCATCTTGTAACATGAAGCTGAATGCTGAATGTCAAACAGTTGTGTAACATTCAGAATAGTAATCTGTATGCAAAAGTGATCTGAAAACTAGAAAAGTGAATAACAGCCCCATTCAAAGAAAACATTTTATGAAATGAGTACAGTGCTAACTCGGGTTACAGATGCTTCAGGTTATGTGTTTTCGGGTTGCGTGCCGCGCCAAACCCGGAAATACCAGAACAGGTTACTTCCAGGTTTCGGCGCATGCGAAGAAGCGCTAAATCGCAAACCACACGTGCGCACATGTGGCGCTGCGGGTTGCAAACACTGCGGGTTGCGAACATGAATCCCACACAGATCACATTCGCAACCCGAGGTTCCACTGTAAAGGTAAAGGGACCCCTGACCGTTAAGTCCAGTCGCGGACAACTCTGGGGTTACAGCGCTCATCTTGTTTTACTGGCCGAGGGAGCCGGCGTTTGTCCGCAGACAGCTTCCGGGTCATGTGGCCAGCATGATTAAGCCGCTTCTGGAGAACCAGAGCAGCGCACGGAAACGCCGTTTACCTTCCTGCTGGAGCAGTACCTATTTATCTACTTGCACTTGATGTGTTTTTGAGCTGCTAGGTTGGCAGGAGCTGGGACCAAGCAACAGGAGCTCACCCCGTTGCAGGGATTCGAACCACCAACCTTCTGATCGGCAAGCCCTAGGCTCAGTGGTTTAGACCACAGTGCCACCCGCATCCCTATGAAATGATTAGCATTTCAATTAAGATATTTCAGATGAACATGTCACAGTAAATAAGTATTGGGATATGTCCATAAATTGATCTTGTTTTCAAAAGTGCAGGTAGTTTGTGTAAAAAAAGAAGAGAAAAGTAGTAAGCATGTATGTGCATTGTAATACATCTTGTTGATGTGCTGGGCCCGGGAGTAACCCGAGTAACGCGGTCCAGGTCCGGTCCCGAATCCAAGGGTTCCGTGAGGAGTCAGTCCAACAGGGCCGAGGCAGGACACGAGGCAGGAAACCAGGCAAGGTCAGGCACAGGATCAGAGGCAGCAGCGTTGCTCCCGCAACCTGGGGCAGGGTCCAGCAGCCTTTTATCTCTGTAAGGGTAACGGCCAGTCCTGATCCCCCAGTGACTCACCTCCTTTTCTCGCCCGAAGGAGAGCACTGCTCCTGCAAGTACTCACGTCTCTTCTCTCAGACCTCAGTCTCTGCAGCTCGGGAGATGTCAGTGGGTACTAGACCCAGAGGCGGCCTCAGCCTCTTCTGATCCAACTGGTGGTGGAACAGCTGTAAGTGATTGCCCAGCTGAAGGCAACGAGGTAATCCCCGCATCTGGAGCCAGGGCAGGCTCAGGCCCCTGACTCGGCCCAGCTGGTGCTTGTTGCAGGGGAACCTGTGCAGACTGGGGCTCTCCAGAATCAGGCCCCAGACTAGGTTCAGGTGCCACCTGAGGCAAAGGATCCGGTGCGGACTGAGACTCCTCTGGCTCCGAGTCCGACCCTGAGTCCCAGGCCATCACACCATCCCGCCTCCCAAGCCCCCCCTCCGGCCGAGGGTCCAGGCCTGGCTTGCTGGGGTAAGCAGTGTGGAAGGCCTGGAGGCAGTCAGGTGCATGAACGTTGTCCGCTGGTTCCCAAGAACGGTCCTCTGCCCCATATCCCTTCCAGTCGATGAGGTACTGGAGTTTTCCTCTGCGGGACTGGGAATCGAGGATACGTTCCACCTCATATTCCGGCTCCCCCTGCACCGACACTGGCTGAGGCCTCAGACGGTGTGGGTGACTGGATGGAGCAGCGACTGATGGAATACTGGGTGAACCTTGAGCGTTGGAGGTAACCAGAGGCAATATGCCACAGGCGACACCTGGGCAGTGATGGGGAATGGACCCGTGAACTGGGCATCCAGGTTCTACGAGGGCCAAGAGTAGTGCAGATGACAGGTGGAGAGCCACACCCGATCGCAGACATCGAGTTCTGGCCCCTCCTGACGGTGGCGGTCAACCTGGGTCTTATAGGTGTTCTTGGCCTGGCCTAGTTGCTCCATTAGAAGTTGCTGCTGGGATTAGAGCTCCTGTAGCCAGTTCGTCACTGCGGAAACCGCAGGCGCCGGCAGCATGCTTGGGAACAAACACTGGTGGTACCCATAGTTGGCCTGGAACAGGGTCTGTTGGGTGGAAGCGTTCACTGCATTGTTGTAGACGAACTCGGCCAACGCCAGATGGTCGACCCAATCATCCTGGTGGAAACTGCAGTAGCACTGGAGGTACTGCTCTAATACCACGTTCGGCCTGTCCATCAGTCTGCGGGTGGTAGACCGACGATAGACAGACCTCTGTCCCGAGAGCCTGGTGTAGGCTGTGCCAGAAACGGGAAGGTGAACTGAGCGCCACGATCAGAGATCAAGCGTTCTGGTACGCCATGCAGGTGGAAAACGTGCTGCAGGTACAGTCACGCCTTCTCCTTGGCTGAGGGTACAGACGGGCACGGAGCGTAGTACACCATCTTAGTGAAATGATCCGCAAATACCAGGAGGCAGGTACACTGACGAGACGGGGGTAAGTTCACCACAAAATCCAACGAAACCGTGTGCCACGGATGAGGCGGGACTGGCAGTGGCTGAAGCAACCCAGGAGGTCTCCCGGTCGATCCCTTGTCCCACTGGCAGACGTCGCAACCCCCAATGTACCGCGCCACGTCGGCCTTCAAGTGGGGCCACCAGAATTCCTGACTTACCAGGTGGGTGGTCCGATATCTCCTGAAGTGCCCAGCTGCCGGGGCATCATGAGCCATCTGGAGTACCTTGGCCCGCAATGGTCCCGCTGGGATGTACAACCTACCTTGGTGCATCAGTAAACCCTGGTGCAGAACCAGTTCTGAATATGAGGGCATGCTCTGCTGGCCAATTCCCAAATACGTTCCTGAGTCCACACGTCGATTCGTTGCTGCTCCCACACTCGATCCTGCAGTGACTTGGTCTCCTGGGTAGTCAGGAATGCAGCTGGAGGTACGATCATTGTTGGCTCCGCCTGCTGCACCGTCTCCGCGATGCCCTCTGGTTTCTGAGACAGAGCGTCTGCCTTCTGGTTTTGGGAGCTAGGGATGTAGCAGATCTGGAACTGGGAGAAGAGCAGCGCCCACCACATCTGCCGCTGGTTCAACTTACGGGTGGCCTGAAGGTACTCCAAGTAAGAACTGGTGGTCAGTTCTTACTTCTACTGGGTGTTGAGCACCTTCGATGCAGTGTTGATGCAGTGCGGACTGAGACTCCTCTGGCTCCAAGTCCGACCCCAAGTCCCAGGCCATCAAAGCTGAGGCAATGACACACAAGTCTATAAAATTGTGCCTCAGGTTATGGGACGATAACTTTTTAAAACTTTGACCTTTGTCTTGCATCTTGTGATCACAGAAAGTGTATGAATACGCTTAATAGAAGTTAGTAAGTGCTAATAATTTTACAAACTTTGATAAAGGGACTGGAAACCAAGCTTTATGAAGAACTTTTGAGGAAGTTGGGTATAGTTGCCTGGATAAGAGCAGACTGAGAGGAGATATGCTAGCCTTCTTCCAGTATCCAAAGGGCTGTCACGTGGAAGATGGAACAAGATTTGTTTTCTCCTGCTCTGGAGCCTAGGACCCAAACCAATGGCTATTTGACTGCTGATTCAGGATCCTAAAGTGTGTTTTATATACAGTCATACCTCGGGTTGAGTGTGCTTCAGGTTGAGCACTTTCGGGTTGAGCTCTGCGGCAACCCAGAAGTAACGGAGCGTGTTACGTCCGGGTTTCGCCGCATGCGCAGACACTCAAAATGACGTCACGAGCGGAAGCCACAAAACACATTCTATTCAGGATGTGAACGGGGCTCTGGAACGGATCCCGTTCGCATCCCAAGGTACCACTGTAATCAACTTTTTATTTCTGTTCTTTGTATATTGCGTTGCTCTTTTGTTGCTATGGCAAATAAAGATTCATTCATTCAAATGGCTTCAAGTTACAAGAAAGGAGATTCTGACTAAACATCAGGAAGAACTTTCTGATGGTAAGAGCTGTTCGACAGTGGAACGGGCTTCCTTGGAAGGTGGTAGGCTATTATTCCTTGGACGTTTTATGATTCTATGAAAGTATTTCATTTATTTGTTTTATTATAATTTCTAAGAAATTTTTCCTGTGAAGGAACTTTCAGAACTTGAATTTCATTTGAGGACAAACCCAGGCTTGATCCACATTGTAGCCTCTTGTTTTTGTAGGCAAAATTAGATTATTATTTTTTAAATACAATTGCTGCTCATTTGGCATATTGTATGGAATACCATGTTATAAACCCTGAGAAGTAGTGTATAAACATTTTGTTTAAGTATGACTGTTCTTAATACTCTCATATTCTCAGCCAGTGAGAATAAAATGGAAGATTCAACTTTTCCATGGATCCACTGTAAGGTCAAAGATGGGATGTGAAAAGTGAAAAACAGTGTTTCAAACCAGTTTTGCAGGAGCAGAGACACTCCCCATCCAAACACAGAAGATGAAGAACAGCAGCAAAACATAGGGTTGCCATATTTCACAAAGTAAAAACCAGGACACCCCAAAAGTTGTTTTAGAAAACCTTTTTTTAAAAAAATAACTTTCCTAAGCTCTAGGACAAAGCACCACCTTTCGGATATTCTCCACACACACACACACCGGATATCAACTCCGCCTTTCTCCAGGAACATGTCCAGGAAAATCCGAACGTATGGCAGCCCTAGCAAAACATAGTATCTCGAAGTTTGTAAAGCCAGTCCAAGAAATCACAGAAATAAAGGTCAGAAGTAGCAGTGGGTGTCATATGCATTGTAAGGAGCCAAGAAACAATAATACTTTTTAAAAAACTGATTTGAATCAACCCCCAATAGCAACATAGTAATATGAAGAACCTGTTCTGAGACTTTTTGCTAGACATACAGTACAAGCCTATGCATGTCTGTTCAAAAAAGTGCTAAGTAAGTTGGTATAGCATTGAAGACTTAGACCTTGCTGTTGCCCCTACCACTGGCTGTTGTGCCAATGAAGAGTTCTGAAGGTTCCCCACTAACAGGTAGAAGGAGTAGATCTATCTATCTATCTCTCTATCTCTCTCTCTCTCTCTCTCTCTCACACACACACACACACACACACACTGTCCCAAGAAACTGCTGTTCTCCAAACCTATTGTTATTCTCGTCCTTTTCCATAGAGATACAAGAGCGGAGATATTCTAAGTATTAGTTTTGTTTTGTTTATATAATAAAGCATTATCAAAATGCAGGCAGGTTCATATGAAAGAATACGGTCTTGCAGATAGCTTGGACCTAAGCCTTGTAGGGCTTTATAGGTCATAAGCTGTACTTTGAATTGTGCCTGGAAATAGACTGGTAGCCAGTGGTGCTTTTTTAACAAGGGAGTCATCAGCAATCTGGCTGCAGCTCTTTGAGGCAGTTGAAGTTTCTGAGCCCTTTTCAAAGGCGGAGTATAGAGTAATACCTGTGTAAAATACTTAATCCAAACGGGATGTAATTGAGGCATTGGTGACTGCAGCTAAATCAGTCATTTCAAGGAATGGACACAGCTGGCACACTAGCTGTAGGTGGTCAAATGTACTCCTGGCCACTGCAGAGACCTGTGCAACCAGGCTCAGGGCTGAGTCCAGGAGCATACCTAAACTGTGAACCTGTGTTTTCAGGGGAAGTGGGACCCCATGCAGCACAGGCAGAATCCCCTTTCTCTGTTCTGCCTTCTGACTGCCCAAGAGCACCATTTCCTTATCTGCCTTTCCCAAGAGGCTCCAACATAACAGGAATGACATCTTGCTGACTGGCAGGTCTGAAATTATTCCAGATGCACATGCAGTCTGTATCCCTGATGCAGCCTGGGGAAGGAGGGAGAGAGCCTGCAACAACAATCTACCCTCACTCTCCCCCTCAGCTTCCTCCTCCTCCTGGATAGCTCAACTGGATAGAGCATGGTGCTGATAATGCCAAGGTTGGAGGTTTGATCCAGTATAGGACAGCTGGATATTCTTGCAATGCAGAGGGTTGGACTAGATGATTTTCAGGGCCCCTTCCAACTGCATTTCTGATTTCTCTCTTTTTCTTCATCTCTCTCTAGTCACACCCAGCACCTCCCTTCTTTGCTTCTTTTACTAATATATATCAACTCATCAGCCTTTATTCATGTCACAAGGAGTCACTAAATCTGCTTAGAGATTTTATTTGTAATTGAGCTGTTTACAAATTCCATGAAATAAAAATAAATGGCTACTCACTATTCGCTTCCATAGAAGGTGTGGCACCTTCTACTCCCAGGACATTGTACAAAGTGCTTTCCCTTCACTACTCCCTGGGAGTCCAGCATGCCTCCTGGTCCCAGTACCAATGGGCTGGGCAAGCTGTGGTGGTAGCTGCATTCATGATTCACAATTTGTTATTTCTTTTTTTTTTAATTGAGTTTATTTACAACACACACACACACCCCCCTGTCAAACTGAACATGAAAATAATACTGAATCAAAAGAGAAACAAGCAACAAGACATAAAACAAAAAAGTACAAATAAAACATGATATTGTATGAAAACTTATACAAAACAAAGTCATACACGCACATACATATACATACCATATTTCAGTTCTTGTTTTCTTCCAATTGACTTCCTTCATCCTCAACATGGTTCTTTTATCGTTTTTGGTAACCTCTTTTTAGTTAATTCTTACCCCTTTTTCTTTCTGTTTTTAACTTAAGTACCATAAATTATTTTGCAGAAGTTACCGTATTTTTCACCCCATAGGACGCACCTAGTTTTTTTTGGGGGGGGGGAATAAAGAAAAAAAATTTTCCCCCCCAGGCACGGGGCTGGCGCGGGGGAAGCCCGAGCTTCCCCCGACCCCAACCCCCAGAACAGCCTACTATCCGCAAGCCTAGGGAGCCGCGCCGGTCTCCCCAGGCTTGCGGAGAGCTGCGCCAAGCCCGGGAGTGCAGGCAGCTCCGCGCAACCCTCGGGAGCCCGGCACGGCTTTGGAGGGGAAAAAGTGCGTCCTATAGGGCGAAAAATATGGTAATCAAAACAATTTGTTATTGCATGTGGCATGGAGCCCAAGGTACACCCAAGGCCTTCCAGGCACTTTGCCCTCCCTCTTTTAAACTATTGTTTCTATTTTCCAGAGGCTGTCTCTTCCCAGCATCCTCTTACTGATCTCTAGTGTCAATTACCATGATCTTGTGGGGGGTCAGCATTGGGGTGGGAGCAGCATCAGGGTGTTTTGCCTACAGCAGCAAAATGTCTTGGGCTGGTTGCAGACAATAGTGGCAATTGTGCTGCAGGGTACCACCATGTCCCCACCCCACCCCAGTGTCTGGACTCAGTGGTGGGCTGGAGGAGGGCCAGCAGCTCAACAGCAGCTGCTTCAATCCCCTTGGCTCCAGGGATCTGCTTTGCAGGGAGGGTTACAGAAGGCGCCAGTCCTGTAGGCTGCAATGTGGTTGTGGAGAGCATGTGACCCAGTGTCTCTCTCTTATCCTGTCCCCCTACCAACCATATGTTTAATTAGGGGTTTTGAACTCAGATTAAATGTGTGGTTGGGAAGGGAAGGAGGAAGGGGAAAAACCATCTCCCCCTCCTGTGAATCAATTTTGACCCAAATCGAGGCTGAGACTGCCCTTAGTCAGGGTCAGTCCAAAGTTGTGGACTGGGGCAGGGGTGGGCTGTGCACAACCCTAGCAATGTGTTGTTGTTTAGTCGTGTCCGACTCTTCATGACCCCATGGACCAGAGCACGCCAGGCACTCCTGTCTTCCACTGCCTCCTGCAGTTTGGTCAAACTCATGTTCGTAGCTTCGAGAACACTGTCCAACCATCTCGTCCTCTGCCATCTCCTTCTCCTTGTGCCCTCCGTCTTTCCCAACATCAGGGTCTTTTCCAGGGAGTCTTCTCTTCTCATGAGGTGGCCGAAGTATTGGAGCCTCAGCTTCACGATCTTTCCTTCCAGTGAGCACTCAGGGCTAATTTCCTTAAGAATGGATGCGTTTGATCTTCTTGCAGTCCATGGGACTCTCAAGAGTCTCCTCCAGCACCATAATTCAAAAGCATCAATTCTTCGGCGATCAGCCTTCTTTATGGTCCAGCTTTCACTTCCATACATCACTACTGGGAAAACCATAGCTTTTACTATACGGACCTTTGTTGGCAAGGTGATGTCTCCGCTTTTTAAGATGCTGTCTAGGTTTGTCATTGCTTTTCTCCCAAGAAGCAGGCGTCTTTTAATTTCGTGACTGCTGTCACCATCTGCAGTGATCTGAACATGGAGCCCAAGAAAGTAAAATCTCTCACTGCCTTCATTTCTTCCCTTTCTATTTGCCAGGAGGTGATGGGCCTAGTGGCCATGATCTTGGTTTTTTTGAAGTTGAGCTTCAGACCATATTTTGCACTCCCCTCTGTCACCCTCATTAAAAGGTTCTTTAATTCCTCCTCACTTTCTGCCATCAAGGTTGTGTCATCTGCATATCTGAGGTTGTTGCAATTTCTTCTGGCAATCTTAATTCCGCCTTGGGATTCATCCAGCCCAGCCTTTCGCATGATGAATTCTGCATATAAGTTAAATAAGCAGGGAGACAATATACAGCCTTGTCGTACTCCTTTCCCAATTTTGAACCAATCAGTTGTTCCATATCCAGTTCTAACTGTAGCTTCTTGTCCCACATAGAGATTTCTCAGGAGACAGATGAGGTGATCAGGCAGTCCCATTTCTTTAAGAGCTTGCCATAGTTTGCTATGGTCGACACAGTCAAAGGCTTTTGCATAGTCAATGAGGCAGAAGTAGATTTCTTTCTGGAACTCTCTAGCTTTCTCCATAATCCAGCGCATGTTTGCAGTTTGGTTTCTGGTTCCTCTGCCTCTTCTAAATGCAGCTTGCACTTCTGGGAGTTCTTGGTCCACATACTGCTTAAGCCTGCCTTGTAGAATTTTAAGCATAACCTTGCTAGCATGTGAAATGAGTGCAATTGTGCGGTAGTTGGAGAATTCTTTGGCACTGCCCTTCTTTGGCATTGGGATGTAGACTGATCTTCTCCAATCCTCTGGCCACTGCTGAGTTTTCCAAACTTGCTGGCATATTGAGTGTAGCACCTTAACAGCATCATCTTTTAAAATTTTAAATAGTTCAGCTGGAATATCATCACTTCCACTGGCCTTGTTATTAGCAGTGCTTTCTAAGACCCATTTGACTTCACTTTCCAGGATGTCTGGCTCAAGGTCAGCAACTACACTACCTGGGGTGTATGAGGCATCCCTATCTTTCTGGTATAATTCCTCTGTGTATTCTTGCCACCTCTTCTTGATGTCTTCTGCTTCTGTTTAATAAAGGACCACTTTTGTCCTTTATTATGGTAATCTTTGTACGAAATGCTCCTTTCATATCTCCAATTTTCTTGAACAGATCTCTGGTTTTCCCCATTCTATTGTTTTCCTCTATTTCTTTGCATTACTTGTTTAAGAAGGCCCTCTTGTCTCTCCTTGCTATTTTTTGGAAATCTGCATTCAGTTTCCTGTATCTTTCACTATCTCCCTCGCATTTTGCTTGCCTTCTCTCCCCCGCTATTTGTAAGACCTCGTTGGACAGCCACTTTGCTTTCTTGCATTTCCTTTTCATTGGGGTGGTTTTCGTTGCTGCCTCCTGTATAATGTTACGAGCCTCCATCCATAGTTCTTCAGGCACTCTGTCCACCAAATCTAAATCCTTAAACCTGTTCCTCACTTCCACTGTGTATTCATAAGGGATTTGGTTTTGATTGTATCTTACTGGCCCAGTGGTTTTTCCTACTTTCTTCAGTTTAAGCTTGAGTTTTGTATAAGAAGCTGATGATCTGAGCCACAGTCAGCTCCAGGTTTTGTTTTGCTGACTGTATAGAGCTTCTCCATCTTTGGCTGCAGAGAATATAATCAATCTGATTTTGATGCTGACCATCTGGTGATGTCCATGTGTAGAGTCGTCTCTTGTGTTGTTGGAAAGCGTGTTTGTGATGACTCTATTAGCCTTTGCCCTGCTTCATTTTGAACTCCAAGGCCAAACTTGCCAGTTGTTCCTTTTATCTCTTGATTCCCTACTTTAGCATTCCAATCCTCTATAATGAGAAGAACATCCTTCTTTGGTGTCATTTCTAGAAGATGTTGTTAGTCTTCATAGAATTGGTCAATTTCAGTTTCTTCAGCACCAGTAGTTGGATTACTGTGATGTTAAAAGGTCTGCCTTGGATTCGTATCGAGATCATTCTATCATTTTTGAGATTGCATCCCAGTACAGCTTTCGCCACTCTTTTGTTGACTATGAGGGCCACTCCATTTCTTTTACGGGATTCTTGCCCACAGTAGTAGATATGATGGTCATCCGAACTGAATTCGCCCATTCCCGTCCAATTTAGTTCATTGATGCCCAGGATGTCAATATTTATTGCCATCTCATTTTTGACCACATCCAACTTACCAAGGTTCATGGTTCTTACATTCCAGGTTCCTATGCAATATTTTTCTTTACAGCATTGGACTTTCCTTTCGCTTCCAGGCATATCTGCAACTGAGCGACCTTTTGGCTTTGGCCCAGCTGCTTCATCAGCTCTGAATCTACTTGTACTTGTCCTCTGCTCTTCCTCAGTAGCATGTTGGACGCCTTGTGGAATTGGAAGGGACTCAAAGGGTCATCCCATCCAAGCTCCTGCAATTCCTTTAAAGGGGGTCATTTTGCCAAGTTGGCTACAGATCACTGTAATAATTTTTGCATATTTTTTGAATGGCTAGACTTCTTTCTTCCCAGCTTGTAGATATTATTTCCTTAAAATACGATCAAGTTTGCTTTAACATTCTATCCTAGTAGATACTATTTAAAGCATTTAATCCTTTAATATAAAAATAGGAACCAGCTTATTTTTCTTCCTTTTTAATAGACCCTAAACAATAATGTGTGGTCTTCTTTCCTGAATTCAGATCATGAAAGAGGTCATTATTATCAAATTACAGGTTTCTGAGGGATATATGATATGATAATTACTGGCAAAAGACTATGCAGTAACAACATTGCATTCTTTCTATGAATAGAGGCTATGAAAAATGTTTTACAGCTTGATATTTGCATACAAATATTCAAAGCCTAAAACATGCACTGAAATATGTAGAGTTAAGACTCAAACAGTGGTTTTTAATGAAACAAAGCAAACAAGTCAATAAAATTTTGTCAATTTCACACTTAATCTACTCTTGCCAGTGCCAAATGTATTCTATTTTGTGTCAAGAAAGGAGGCAAAAAATTGGTCTCTCCAAGATCTCACTCTTGAATTTAATCTTTTCTAAGAGGATCTCACTGTGTAGCTTTTAACTACAAGACCAGTGGCAGCTGGAGTGTCCAAAATGTGGTGCACTCTCTGCCATGTCTGTATATAAGAAGCCACTCCATCAATATTTGACAAATAACACTTACTCTTGATGCTGTGTACCTGATGCTGGACTGACAGCTTCATGTTTTCTATTCTATCTGGTGGTAATCTTGTATTCAAAAGACAGCATGCTTATATCAAGAGAGGACGGGTTTGCTTAGAAGTGGGTAGGGCATGCTGCCACACAGGGCAAACCGGGCATACAGCCCCTCCCACTGTGTCATCCTGTTCCCCCTTAAGAAGAAGCTAAGTAGGCTACTGGGATGGACCAGGGCATGACTACATGTGACTGGTGTCACATCCCACCTTTATCAGTTTCCTCTCTCAATATATTATATCAGTGTATCTTGCTGCTTTAATATTCCCAAGCAATTGACAGAGGGTTTTTAAAAATTAACAAATCTCATTCTACAGATTTCTTCAATATGGTCACTGTGAATCCTTCAGATGCATTTAAGAGAATTGCTTTATTGCTACTGTTTCTCTAACAGCTTGTGATCCAGGACAGAAATTTAATTTTCTCACTGTGACTTTTCAGCTTCTTTAAAAACCCTTGTGAGAGTCTTTGTCAGAGGCCTTATGTAAGCCCAAATAAATTATGTCAGCTGGCTTGCCTTCTACAGTGCAGCTAAATTCTCACTTCCAAAATTAACTTTAATCTAATTCAGAGAAATATCAAGAACACTAATAAACTATATTTGATTTATTTGTTTGTAGTGGTTTGGCAATAGCTGGACTGATGCTTTGCCTGGCCTTTAGCCAGTCATGTTCATGTCAATAAAATGAACTGGGTTTTAAGTGTTGCGCTCATATTCCTTTGAACACTGAATAACTTGCAGCCCTGGTGTGTCTGATGCATGTGAAGAACCTGTGTCATCTACCTGTTCTGTCTGGAAACTTTGCTTTCAGAGGTAATCAAAGTGATGCCAAGCAAAAAGACACAACTCTTTGGCAACTAAGAAATAGCACAGCTGTGTGTGTAGAAAGCCCACTCCTTGCTATCCTACCCATCTAGTTTCATATGACCCCAAGCTTCAGATTGTCACTAGGCCTGTGTAGTGTTCTCCACCACCTGAGTCGCCACTTGCTAGGTGTTGGAGGTGGGGTATGTATGTAGCTCCCTTTTGAAAGGCCGATGGGGCACTGAAGGAGAACAGCCTCTACTGTAGTCTAAGTTCTGCCAGACGGTTGGTGTGATGCCTTTGGTAGGGAAAAGACTTAACAGAAAAAGTGGTGGGGCTGGTTGCTATGCACAGGCCACATCTCCAGGCCATGCTGCCATAAGTCTTGTGTCTTAGCATAGTGTCACCACTTCTAGCAACAGCAAAAGAGAGGACCCAGATAAGCATACAAAATTTTGAAATAATTATTCTAATTTAAATAGAAAGGTAGTAATTTTTCTTATTGCAGTGAGACCAGGTGACCTATGTACCTGCTCAGTTTGCTATCTAGGTGATGGGGTCCTACTCTGCATTCTTATGGTTCTGTATCATTAACCAGTCTTAGAGAAGGCACTCCTTACAATAGAGGACTGTGCTTTTTAAAGTAGGACATGTGGCCACACACCTACAGCAATGGAGAAATTTGTTGTGTATTCAGTGGTCTGTGTTTGCCTGAGCTTGAATCTGGACTAAGTATTCTGAGCTCCTGTGTTCTGATTCAATACATGATCACAGAACATTTCAGAATTTGGCCTCTGCCATTGGCCCTTGAACTCTGAGTCATGATTTGCAGTTTGGAAGTTTAGACAGCCAAGCACAGGAGTGGGTTTCAGAAATGTATATTTCTGTTTCCCAGTTATGTAGTTCAATAAAGGTTCTTGCTGTTATCACCGTGTCTTGCCTCATGGGAACCCACCTACACTTCAAAAATTTTCACACAAGAGCCTATTTCAATTAAAACACATTCCCCTTGTATTTTGTGGGTTAACTCACTGTGTTGAATTCCTTTTTGAATTGCAGTGCACATTTCTTTGCATACCATGTTCACTTTGGCTTCTGTGAATTAATGCTTAGAGGATTTTATCTTAGACCATGGCATGGACTTGATGTCTACCCCAGTCAGGCCTCTGAGTGTAAACTATTCAGTATGGAAGATGAAGTATCAGACCAGCACAGGGGTATCAAAAACATTTCTCAAGTGGGAGTTAGTGCAGTTCAGTGGCTAAGCTGTGCACATATCAGTGTTAATGCACATGTCGGTTGCACAGATCCACAATTTCCATGTGCACTTTTGTGCACATTTACCCACACAAGTGCTTTTAATTAAACTCTAGTGTTTCCTGTCCACACTAGTGGGCAGTACTTCATGGAATGTATTTGCACTGTGTGTTGTTGTCCCCTCCCCTCAGTCAGTACTTCCCCACCCTTTCTGAGTTCTGAAAACCTGAGATCCTTTGTAGAGATGCACACAGGTATTTGTTTGGCCATGTGAGCAGCCATTTAAAAGAAAGAGAGAGAGAGAGATACAAATGTTCTGATATACCAGGCTTGCACAGAATGGTAGGTTAAGGGGGGGTGGCCCCACCAGTAGTTCAGCCTTCCTGTGTTCCAAAAACCTGGAGGTACATCTTTGGCATGAACACAGGTGTGTGTTTACCTGTGTGGTTGGCATTTAAAAAGAGAGAGAGAGGCTTTCCAATAGACCAGACTTACATAAAACATTGAGTTAGTTAAAAAAAAAATACATGTGATACATCAAATCCAATTTAAACTGCCATGTGTGCACAGGCTAAGTATAAGCCAAAAAGTTCCCAACTGAAATCTTCACTTCTACCACCAACTGACTTAAAGGGCCCCAGGCAACCAGGCAAGTCACCATATTCTCAGGTGTTGCTCTACATCTTCACTACAAAAATAATGATGTTCTTGTATGGGGTGTTCTTGTAAGGAATAATGAGATAATGTAGGGGAAGGACACTTGAAATCTGCTTTTCTGAATGCTTAGTATTAATATTAAATAGCTAAATGAAAAGGAAAGAACCATCAAGCACAAATCTTTCTCAAAGGATTTTTAAAATACTGGCACCCACTAAACCATCCATTTCTCAGTGTTGATCTTCTTTGTTTGTTTGTTAGCATGGGACAGATGATTGATATGGCACCTGAATGCACATCCACTTTGCCAAAATTGACTGTCTGGCTATTTTCCCTTCCTTATCCCTTGCCAAGGGAAAAAAAATATCCAGTAGCTCAAAGAAAACTTCCTGATGTCATACCCTAGAGCAGCACACCACCCACCGCCTGACCTCCTTCCCTTGCAAGAAGAAGCTTCCCCCCAAGAGGTGTGGGAAAGGGAACTGCTTTCATGTTTTAGCAACTGTTTCTCCTCCACCTATTTCCTTCTTAGTTTTCTTACTTGCTGTATATATCACTATCCTCTAACAATAGCTTTGTTTCCACAGCTGCACTGATTATAATTTTCAGTGTTTCTCATTTTTTCCGGAACTATTAGGGTGGGTTGTTTTTATTCATTTAACTTGGAACAGCCTGCAATAATATTGCAAGAAGAGTCTGAGAATAAGGTAATAAGCACAGGTCACTTTTATTTCTTTGTCTGTTTTGTTAGCCCACCCCCCACCCCAGCCTCTATCAGTTTATACAACAGTAAGTCCGTTGTGATAGTCCTGGAAAGGTAGCCTGGAAAATCCAAATGTTTAGTAGGAATTTTCCAAAACACTCACACTGCATTTAAATATCCCCATATGCTTAATTCTTCCCATGTAGGCCCTATTTTATCCCAATTTTCTACCAAAAAACAAATATTTGGGGGAATCTTTGAAGTCTTAATGACCCACTTCACACATATCACTAAGCTAAACCACGGCTGAGGTGAATGAATGAACATAGGGGCATTCACAGAAAAAAAATCACCACCAGGATACTCATCCCCCAGTCCTCCTGGTGCCACATTGCCCAATGTTGAGATAGGATTTGACTTAGCATGACTTCCAAACCTAGAGTCATGGCTTGTCTCTCTCAGACAAACCAGGCACAGTAAATCAAAGACAAATCTTGGTTGCAGCTAGTGTTTCCCTCTTCTAGTTGTACAATCCTGTAAGGATAAAGCAATGCCTTATGGGTGGCCTCTCACAGAACCAAGGGTATTCCTTGGTCCAATTTTTCTTCTTGTGAGCATAGCGAGGTTCTCTGCTTGCATGAGGTTTTAGGAGTAATCCCTGTGGATATCCCTCAAGGATAGGATTACTCTAGGATTCTGTGAAACTGTATGATTATATCTGATAACTTTGGTCATGTTTATTTGACCAAATACACTTTACTTTGTTGGAGAAATGTAAAAAGGGTTCCAAGACGGGAGGTATCACTCACAGAAACCCAAGAGAAAAAGATGCAGACTTCAAGAGTCTTTGCTCCACCCATTTCATCCTTCTCCAGGTTCTGGGAGTCAGCGGGGAGGGGAGTTTGTCACAGCATGCATCTTCACCAGCTGGACTCATCTCTGCCTCTTGGTCTCCCTCCCCTTCTGTTTTAGGTTTGGACTCTGATTCTGGACTTCAGTAAGCCCTGTTACCTCTTCAGCTTCCCAGTCTTCTCCTTCTGACCACTCATCATTGTCCCATCATCATTCCCCAGGTTCTGAACCTTCTTCCCTTGGTTCCCCAGCTGGTTCCACCCACCACTCTGTGTCCAACCAGCCCAGGTTACATCAGATAGATATTTATCTCGTAAAACTGTGTGTGTTAAAAATTCATTTTCCAATTGATCAGATAGATGACAAGTTGTTTTGGGGTACTGTATGTAATAAATGTTCATTCCCGAACAATGGAAAGAATGGACTGTTATAATGCAGAGTCCAGTATGGTTTCTAATTGGATGGGGAGGGCTGTGTGTTGAGATTCCTGCATTGCAGGAGGTTGGACTAGATGACCCTTAGGGTACCTTTCAACTCTTACCATTTGATTCTATGAATTCAAGATTAAATGCAATTGCTATGTCTAGCTGGTTCTCTTTTCATGCATACAGCACAGACCCTCCAAGTGGCCCTACTTTCCAGGGGCAACCCTGATTTAGAGAAGTCATCCCGGTTTCTGATTTGATTCCAGAACATCCCACGTTTCCTTAGGATGTCACCAATTTCTTTGAAGAAATGTTGAAGGGTATGGAGTTATCTGACCCCTGGGCTGTCTGAAGGCAATCCTGTATAGTGAAGTGCTTTTTTAAATGTTATATTATGTTTTTATATATGTTAGAAGCTGCCCAGAGTGGCTGGGGCAACCCAGTAAGATGTGTATAAAGAGTAAAATTATCATTATGGAATGGGATGTCCCTATTTTCACTGGAGAAATGTTGGCGGGTATGACAGCATTTCATGCATTCTAACAGTATATTCCTTCCTGTGTTCTGGAACAAACATCCATTACATATAGTACCTAAAAGCAACTCGTTCTACACTAAAAAGTAGACAGGCATGGGTCTTTCTAGTTTAGCTAGGCCATAGACCCAAAATAAAATGCAATCATTAAAGCAATAACAGTTATTTTTATTTTTTAATACATTTTTATTACTTTTCACAATAAACAAAATCATTACATTAAAGAAAAATGAAAAACATAAAATAATACATTTTAAAAAACTGTATACACCATGGGTATCCATAACATTACAAGTGTTTTTAAAATGTACAGTGGTACCTCGCAAGACGAATGCCTCGCAAGACAAAAAACTCGCTAGACGAAAGGGTTTTTTGAGCTGCTTCGCAAGACGATTTTCCCTATGGGCTTGCTTCGCAAGACGGAAACGTCTTGCAAGTTTGTTTCCTTTTTCTTAACACCGTTAATACAGTTGCGACTTGACTTCGAGGAGCAACTCATAGAACTTGGTGTGGTAGCCTTTTTTGAGGTTTTTAAAGACTTTGGTGATTTTTGAAGCTTTTCCAAAACTTTCCCGACACCGTGCTTCGCAAGACGAAAAAAATCGCAAGACGACAAAACTCGCGGAACAAATTAATTTCGTCTTGCGAGGCACCACTGTATTCACTTCCTTGCAATGCTTTCCCATTCTTTTTTATATTTGTTATCGTCTTGATTTCTAAGTTTTCAAGTTAGTTGAGCCATTTCTGCATATTCCATTAACTTAATTTGCCAATCTTCCTTAGTGGGGACTTTTTCTTCTTTCCAGTGTTGGGCTAGCAATATCCGAGCAGCCGTTGTTGCATACATGAACAAATTCTTGTATTCTTTAGGTAGATCCATTCCTGTGATACCTAGTAAGAAAGCTTCTGGTTATTTAACAAAGGTTATTTTTAACATTTTTTTTCAATTTGTTATATATCATTTCCCATTTTTTTAATTAACCTTACATTGCCACCACATATGATAAAACATACCTTCGACTTCTTTACATTTCCAACACTTATTTTCCCTTGTTTTATACATTTTTGCCAATTTAACCGGTGTTAAATACCACCTATACATCATTTTCATATAGTTCTCTTTAAGTAAGGTACATGCCGTAAATTTTATATCATTCATCCATAGTCTTTCCAATCTGTCATCTGAATAGTATGTCCCATGTCTTTTGCCCACTTTATCATAACACACTTGACCTCTTCATCCTTAGTTTCCCATTCCAACAATATATTGTACATTTTTGATAATAATTTAATATCATTTTCTATTATTTCTCTCTGGAAATTTAAAATTTCATAGGTGAATTCTTTCTTTTTATCATTTTTAAATATTTCATTTAACTGAAAATATTGTAACCAATCTGTTACCTTCTCTTTTATTTCTTGAAATTTCTTCAATTTTAATTGATTATCAATTTCTGTTAACAAGTCTATATGTTGCTCAATTAGTTTTCATATTTAATTTTTTCACGGATACTGTACTGTATTGCTTCCAGCACAGACAGCTACCATGGTGTTTTCCCCCCTAATAAATCTTTATTTTTTCCCCAAACTTTAAAAATCACATTTCTTATTATATGATTCTGGATATGATAAGTACTTTTGCCTTTATGGAACCACAAGTATGCGTGCCAACCAAATCTATTGTCATGTCCTTCTAAATCTAATAAATCTGTATTTTTAATACTATCCAATCCCGGATCCAGCATATGCAAGAAGCTTCATAATATCATTTTATATCTGGTAAGGAGAAGCCCCTCTGTCTTTAAGATCTGTTAGTAATTTATATTTTATTCTTGGCTTCTTTCCTCGCCAAATCTTGAAATATCCTTTTGCCTATCTTTGAAGCAATTTACATTGTTTATCACTGGGACTGATTGAAACAGAAATAACATTTTTGGCAGTATGTTCATCTTGATTACCGATATCATTCCTAATAATGATAGACTCATTACTCCCCAAATCTCTAAATTTCTTTTTATTTCTTTCCATTTTATTTTTTCCATCAGTTATGCTACCCTACTTCTTGGACTGGTGAGAGGTTCAGGCACTTACCTTTGTTTCATTTTGCTTTTTTGGAAATAGGTCAATGGCAGCTTAAGATGTTTTATAGTATTTGAATGTATACACAGATATACAGGTTTTACATAGGTGGAGGTACACTTTAAACACTTTTAACAGAACTTTGCCCCATGTAAAACACATACTCCTTTGGGGTACTATTCACCTGTTAATGATAATACCACATACTTAAATGTGATTGACTGGAATTGCCTCATGAAGAATCTCATGTTTTTGCAGCAGCAGTATTTGTGCTAAAGCTGAAAATCAGTATTAAGAGCAGAATCCATAAACCATGGTAATTCTGGGGAAATGGATTTCCTGTCTGCCTTGTTTTTGTGTGTGAATCTAATTAAGTGCAGACTTTTGGCTGCTGGATCATTTTTCCACAGATATCAGAAAATAGAGTTTACAAGTACAGAAAAAGACTAACAAATACTTGATAAGGTTGGAGTTACAGATAGGTAGCCGTGTTGGTCTGCCATAGTCAAAATAAAAAAATCCTTCCAGTAGCACCTTTAAGACCAACTAAGTTAGTTCTTGGTATGAGCTTTCGTGTGCAAGCACACTTCTTCAGATATCTGAAGAAGTGTGCTTGCACACGAAAGCTCATACCAAGAACTAACTTAGTTGGTCTTAAAGGTGCTACTGGAAGGATTTTTTTATTTTGATAAGGTTGGGTTTGATTAGATACTAGATACTTGGTGGATTCCTACCTATATCCTACATAGTCCTACTGAAACTATTGTAGACTAAGAATCAATACAGTGTATTTTTTAAAAAATAATATTTATTAATAATTTCAAAATTGCAGAAAAGAAAAGAAAAAATTAAAAACAACACTACAATACATAGGGGGGGGAAAAGAAAAAACAAGAGGGAAAAAAAACAAGACATAAAAACCAATGCAACAATACAGCAAAAAGATAAAAAAGGAGGGGAAAAAACACAAATCCCATATTACATGTCTTTAACTTCCATTTGCTTGTTTCATTGACCTCCCCACACCTCCCTTTTTGTATTCTAGTTTAATTGATTATTTCAGCAAATTCTTTCCATCTTTCTCAGTTTTTACTAAATAATTTATCTTAACCATTTACCTATTAATTAACTCAACAAATCCTTTCCATCCTTTCCCCATATTCTGTTATTCAAATTACCTTAAGTTATTTAACCTTATCTTACCAAAAAATACTTTAAAACTGAACACTTAGTACTCGATTATACATAACTCCTGATATCTTTTCTACTAGAGTCATATAGTTTCATTCCGACATTTTTCCTAATGTTCATTAATTTTAAGGTAATTCCCTAGAAAAAAAAAGTTCTTTATAAATTTTCTTCCAATCTTCATCCAACGTCTCTTCTTCCTGGTCTCGGATCGTGTCAGCCCTTACTGTCCATTCCATCTAGTCCATCAACCTGGTAATCTAATGTCCGAAGCCCTTAAGTCTCTTCCATGTCCCTTCTGCAAATCTTCTTCTTCTTGTTTATACTTGCACTTTTCCTTGTCTTTTGTTGGTCTCTTTCTTAACTTCTTTCCTTTCTCGTTGGGGAGTAGGTCTCTGGGGGATTGCAACCCAAAATTATCTTCATCTCCCTTCATCCAACCAGCCCATTCCCCAGAGTCCCACTCCCCACAGTCATCAATGTAGTCCAAAAAATATTTAAAAACATATTTCGAGGTCTCTCCAAAGTTAAGAATCTCCTCAGCTCCAGACTCCCCCTGGCCAACTCCAACTTCAATCTTCAAAGACAGCGGCTTATGCTCCTGTAGGGCCTCGGGTCTCTCCATTTGTATTATTTGAGGTGCAACAGCAACCTCCTCCATTATCTTCTGCTCTTGCCCAATCAGTGCAGGTTCCTGAGTTGGTCCCTGAATAGTTTCTGTATCAATATTCCCTGTTTGTCCACAGTTGTTAGCCACAACAGTCATCAAATCCATTTTCTCATTCATCAAATCCATCTTCTCATGCATCTCTTCCAGCAAGGCACTTGTCTTGCATAAATCAAGCACCAAAACTTCCTCCCAGCTCATATTTAGTCAAGGTCAAAAAGGCCTGGTCCCATGATCTTAATCTGACAGCTGTCGAGTCCTCAAGTAGACTGCAGCAACAATTTAGCAAGCTCCCTCTAGAGGAGACAATTTCTGTTTGTATCCATTTTTTAAGGTAAGTCCAACAAAGGAAAATTACTTTCGTTTTTCAGACACTTTGTTTCTTTAAAATGCAGAAGGCAACATTGGAATCAATTTATTTCTCTTCTTTAGCTATCTGTCAAAGTATTCCATTCACAGTTAATGAACCTCTCCAAGAATTTCTGTCTCTGACACCCCGTTCCCGGGTTAGAGACGGTGGAAACTTAACTTTCTTCACTCCCTCTCCTGCAGGCGTTAAACAAAGTTCTCCCCCCTTTTCTCCTGCTTCCAAGGGGGTTTCAGCAATTATAAATGAAGGAAATTTAAACTTTTTTAACGACTTTCCAGGCTTTAGCTTACAGGGTTTTTGCTTCAGTCTGTGTACAAAAAGTGGAAGGCGGACTTCCTGTTTTGAGCCTTCCCGCTTCGGTGCCAGATTAAAATATTTCTTGATCCAATTTTCCGTTTCTACTCATGGGTACTTGTTTTAGATCCAATTGTCCACAGGAAAAAGTCAGCGCTCTCCGGCAATGGCTGTGCGGCTTCACTCCGTGAAAGTAGCAGTCAGCTCGCAGCACCGCGCCGCTCACCCACTTCACTCTGGAGCCCCAAAATGGGGTTCCCGGTGCTTAGGGGGGGCGCTCCTGGTGCCCTGCCAAACCCCACGTTCCCAGGCTTCCTCCGCCTGGGATTTCTAGCGGGTCCCCACCTTCTCCGCGGCGGGAAGACCCAATTTCCACGGAGCCAGTTCCTCCAGTCGGAGGAACTCCGCCATTTGCCGATGGCGCTAACCCGGAAGTCCAAGAATCAATACAGTGTAGTGGATAGAGCACTGGATTTAGATTTTAAAAGATCAGCATTCAAATCTCTGCCCAGCTATGCAACTCACTGCACGACCTTGGACCATCTGTGGTCATCTGTCATGCCAACCTACCTCATAGGTTGTTAGTGAAGATTTGTTTTTGTTTTTTTAAAAAAATAATATTTATTAAAGTTTCACAGAAAGAAAACCACATTAGTAAATAAAAAATTAACAAAAGAAAAAAGAATTAAATTTTTTTTTATCTTTTCCTCACTTCTTTTACATTTACTTGTTTCCCGGACCTCCTCTTACCTCCCTCTTTTGTATTCTAATTAAATATGTTAATCCAACAATTCCTTTCCCTACTTTTTAATCCTAATCTTTAATCTTGATATAATATAACTTTAAATTTTACATTTTACATATTAAAAACCAATTTTTCCATATTCTTTTGGCCTGTACAGCTAGAAACCCCTTAACTTCAATCCAACATCATTCTAACATTCATTAATTTTGCAATATTTCTGTAAATAGTCTTTGAATTTCTTCCAATCTTCATCCACCGACTCTTCTCCCTGGTCACGGATTCTGCCAGTCATTTCCGCCAATTCCATGTAGTCCATCATTTTCATCTGCCATTCCTCCAGTGTGGGTAGATCTTGTGTCTTCCAATACTTTGCAATGAGTATTCTTGCTGCTGTTGTAGCATACATAAAGAAAGTTCTGTCCTTTTTTAACACCGATTGGCCAACTATGCCCAGGAGAAAGGCCTCTGGTTTCTTCAAGAAGGTATATTTAAATACCTTTTTTAGTTCATTATATATCATCTCCCAGAAAGCCTTAATCTATGGGCACGTCCACCAAAGGTGAAAAAATGTACCTTCAGTTTCTTTACATTTCCAACATTTATTATCAGGCAAATGGTAGATTTTTGCAAGCTTGACTGGGGTTATGTACCACCTGTATATCATTTTCATAATATTTTCTCTTAAGGCATTACATGCCGTAAATTTCATACCTGTGGTCCACAACTGTTCCCAGTCAGCAAACATAATATTATGTCCAACGTCTTGTGCCCATTTAATCATAGCAGATTTCACCGTTTCATCCTGAGTGTTCCATTTCAACAGCAAGTTATACATCTTTGACAAAATTTTAGTTTTGGGTTCTAACAATTCCGTTTCTAATTTTGATTTTTCCACCTGGAAGCCGATTTTCTTATCCAAATTGTATGCCTCCATTATCTGATAATAATGAAGCCAGTCTCACACTTTGTTTTTTAGTTTTTCAAAACTCTGCAGTTTCAATCTGTCTCCATCTTGTTCCAAAATTTCCCAATATTTCGGCCAATTGACCTCCATATTGAGCTTTTTCAAGGCTTTCGCTTCCATCGGTGACAGCCACCTTGGAGTTTTATTTTCCAATAAATCCTTGTATCTTATCCAAACATTAAACAGTGCTTTCCTGACAATATGGTTTTTAAATGCTTTATGTGCTTTGACCTCGTCATACCACAGATATGCATGCCATCCAAATACATTGTTAAAGCCTTCTAGATCCAAAATGTCAGTGTTTTCAAGAAGCAGCCATTCTTTCAACCAGCAAAAAGCTGCTGATTCATAGTAAAGTTTGAGGTCTGGCAGGGCAAATCCACCTCTATCCTTTGCATCTGTTAGTATTTTAAATTTTATTCTGGGCTTCTTGCCCTGCCAGACAAATCTAGAAATATCTCTCTGCCACCTCTTGAAACAGTCCATTTTGTCCACAATTTGCAATGTTTGAAACAAAAACAACATTCTAGGCAATACATTCATTTTTACAGCAGCAATACGATCCATCAGTGAAAGCTTCAAATTTGACCAAATTTCTAAATCTTTTTTCACTTCAGCCCAGCATTTTTCATAGTTATCTTTAAATAAGTTCCCATTTTTTGCTGTCAAGTTAATCCCCAAATATTTAACTTTCTTAACCACTGTTAAACCTGTCTCATTCTGAAACCTCTCTCTCTCTATTGGTGTTAGATTTTTCTCTAAAACCTTAGTTTTTACCTTATTCAATTTAAATCCTGCGACTTGACCAAATTCTTGAATCAATTCTAAAACCCTTTTGGTGCTAGATTCTGGCTCCTGTAACGTCAGTACTAAGTCATCTGCAAATGCTCTCAATTTGTACTGTTTGGCTCCGACCTGTATACCTTGGTTGTTAGTGAAGATTTGAGTGGAATAGTCTGGTATGCATTCTCTGGTCTTTTGGAAGGAAACCTAGAAAAATGTATGAGCTCTTCAGCCCCAATCTGTATGTTTGCCCTATTGTGTTGTAATATACAGTTACTGACTTATACTTGCATGCATGAAAAGGTTAACCTGAGTCCTGAGCTCAAGTTACCATGGGTGGAATTTATTGGGCCCCATCAGCTTTGCTTCTTCCCTCTCTTTCTCTCCTTCAAAGAAGCTGTAGCCAAGCATGGATCCCAACTCATGTATAAAACCGATGTCAATTGAAAATCTCTCCAAAAGGAGGTTTTTACAGCCTGCACATTTGCTAACACAAATACCACATTGTTCTTTTGTAAAGAAACCAGGTTCTTTTCTTTTTAAGTCATTAGAACTTTTCTTTTTCATTTTACAGCCAACAAATAGCACCTTTCTGAAACTCTGAGTAAAATCTTCACCTGTTTTGCAAAGCTAAGCGTCTGTGACTTATTCTAGCCTAAGCATTTTCATGGGGAACCTTTGTTTAAAGGTTCTTTTCCCCACCTGGCCATTCCTTCATACAAAGCAGGCAAGTTGTGTGATGATTCACGGTTGTGGTTCTGTGTTATGACTATTGTCCCATTTGATATGATATGATATGATATGATAGCCATGTTCAAATATATAAAAGGATGTCACATAGAGGAGGGAGAAAGGTTGTTTTCTGCTGCTCCAGAGAAGCGGACACGAGCAATGGATCCAAACTACAAGAAAGAAGATTCCACCTAAACATTAGGAAGAACTTCCTGACAGTAAGAGCTGTTCAACAGTGGAATTTGCTGCCAAGGAGTGTGGTGGAGTCTCCTTCTTTGGAGGTCTTTAAGCAGAGGCTTGACAACCATATGTCAGGAGTGCTCTGATGGTGTTTCCTGCTTGGCAGGGGGTTGGACTTGATGGCCCTTGTGGTCTCTTCCAACTCTATGATTCTGTGATTCTAAGATGTGACTCTAACCAAGTTTTAATGTGCTTGGAGCAATCTACAACTCTGCTATGGGAGAGTTAGAATCTCTTTTCCAATCCTGTCTCTCCAACATTTTGAACAAATGCACTGTTCTTGGATGCTCATCCAAAAGGGAAAATATTTATTTTCAGGAATGACTGTGAGCACAGTGCTTCCATAGAAATAACCAAAACAGCTTGTTCATATATCTATCATCATCTAATTACTCAGCCCTTGATTGCTCTCAACTAGATGTGCCAAATGTCTGTGTTGAGAAAGTTGTGTGTGTGCGCGCGCGCGCACGCGCATATGAATTGACACCCATTGATAGGTAAGTTCTGTCTAGAGCGATTCACGTATGATGACCAATTCACATCTGCAAATCATTGTGTGGTGCTGCATTCAGTGACTGATGAGCTTGTGCTTATGAATTGACTCTTATTAGTCACCTAAAACTTGTTCCTATATACAAAGGTGTTAGAACTTATGGGATCAGTTTTAGCAGTTGCAGCCTAATGTGGACAGGATGCTTGCAGCAGTGAAGCCAGCTATGTGCCATCTCAATCCCTATCCATCATGACTGGTAAAATCTACGGTAGTAGAAGGAGATTGACTGGATGGGTCTAGAGAGCAGTTAATGCCTCAATATAGGAGGGAATTGTGCCTACCTGCTTGGAGGTGGAGGTGGTGTAAGTCAAATTGCTGCATTTAGCAGCATTGAAGGAACCTCTTCAGGGGACATGGAGGTCCTGGACTGTCCAGATGACAAGATTCACTGTTGAGGTCTAAAGGAAAGCACAGCAATACATTTGGCACTAGCTTGGCTGCAGGAGTTGCCAGAAGAAAGTGTACAAGGCACCATCCAAAATCTTAGGGACTCCACTCTGGAATTGTGTAGGGTATAGTCTTATCTTCAAGATGTCCCACAAGGCAGCAGAGATTTAGGATCAGAGTTTACCTTCTCCCAGATGGGCTCCCTTCCCAGGAGGACATGCCCTGCCTGCCCTGCCTTCCCCTCACTTCCCTCAACAGTAAATGCTGAAACCGCCTTATTGACCATTGGACCCACAATTGGTCTCATCTGCTCAATACATACAGGGGAAATCCCTAGCTCACCAAGGGTTTGGGACCCATTGGCTACCCCCCACCTGGTTTAGCCAGCCAGTTGAAGCTGTTCCTGGGGTGCTGCCACAGTTGCATCCTGACAGCTTCTAGGAATCACAGGTGAGAGATGAGTGGAGGGTGGGAGCCAAATGTAAACCACCCCAGAAGGGGCATGATGTGTCCATCACTAGAGGTACTAGCCCTTCCCTTCCCTAACACCCCATACATCCCATAGAATAAATGATATATTCACTATTATACTTTACTATGTTGCTTGTTCAGTATTGAAATTGCTTATCAACTGGAACATTTTGGTACCCATGTCATTAAGAAACAAAGCCGACCTGCATTGAACCACTTTTCAGCTTGAAAGCAAAATGGTCATTAGATTATATCAGAGTTCCCAAATGCTGCAGAACTTTATGAATAATACTTTAACAAAACACTGTATTAAGAGAGATGATTAATTTTGATTTCACCATCCCATACTGTATGTGGAAATGTTGATGATTCCTTATGTAACTACTTATAAGTTGAAACATGTCCTAGAGTTTCAAAGCCCGACCCCCCCCCCCGCAAAATTCTATTTATATTACATGAGGCTCACATTCTGGATTTTCCTAATGGATGCAATCTCTACCCCTCTATTGATGCCCACACTTGACAGCATGAGTTGAACCCAAATGGTCTTAAATTGCCATTGTGAACTAGTTTCTAGACTTCTTTTTAGCCTTGCAGAAGGATTGTCTAACCTAAAGAGGATATTCACACATTCAGGGTTGCACATTAGCCCTACAGATGTGGTAAATAGAACCAACATACAGTAGGGCAGTACTTTGCACACCCTAAGCCTGTTATCATTGCATCCAATGAAGTCATCCCATTTGTGTCTGTTGGCACAACAGAACTTCTGCCGCCACCGTTCTTCTCACGCATCCCCCCCAAATCTGCTCTGGAGGATTGGGGCATGCAGGGAAAGGGAGGGAAAACTCTGTTGCAAATGCAGAAGTCCTTGTGTGAATAGGATGACTACACTGGCTGCAACCCATTATGTCAATTTGTGATCAAGGCATGAAAAACCTGAATTTATTGCTTGAATGGCCTAGAACCTGGATTTCTTCCCTCATTTCACCAAAATTGAGGCCAAAAGTATTGAACTTCCATGTGTGTCTCAGTGGCTATGTCCCAGGTATGTGGAGAAGTGAGCTCAGTGCTAGGAAGCCCAGAGCAGGGCACAATCATGGACTTTGTCAAATTTTGGAACATGGTGTTGTCTGGGGGAAATCCTCCCTGTAGCTGACGGTTGTTACCAGAAAAATTGTGCATGACTGTGAATGAGATTACTTATTATTTGTTCAAGGTTTGCTTTCCCCACTACTCAACATGTTTTTGTTTTCAAACCCCACCAAATTTCTCATTCTATCAGGTTTTAAGCAATTATTTTTTAAAAAAGAAAAAAGCAACCTAAATAATAAGAAGGCGGGGGGGATAAAGTATTTTTTTCAAATTGCAAGTAAGAAATAATTGCCTGCCATGGCACCCAGCTAATGTTTTCTAGATTCCTTATGTTTTATGAGAAGAAGACTATGCAGACCCTTGTTGCCATTACAGCTGCAAACAGAAGATTTGCATATGAAGAAGTTCCAGGTGGAGGGGAGCCCCAAACTGATCTTAATTGGGAATAATCTGTTGGAGAAATATTTCTCAGCTGAGACAGTAGAAAGAAAGCACTATACATTTCTTGCAGGCACTCCCTTAATTCTCATAAGAGCATCAGGAAAGTTTTATAATGCATGGCCAAAGGCTAGTAAAGTTGAACAAATAAGTATAGTTATTCATTCTCTCCATGCAATAATGAGTGTATCCCTGCCCATCCTTTGCTATTACCAGGGCCCTGTCTCATTGTTTCCATTTTGCTATGACAGTAGAATATAGCAAATCTGATGACTAAGACAGAGGATAATATATCAATGCTGATGTGTTACAGTTCCGTTCATAGTATTAAGTGAAATCCAAAGTATAAGCCTTCCTACAGTTCCTTACTTGTCTTCTGCTTAAAATCATTGAGAGCTATTTCATCATGGAACAAACCTGAGACAAACTGATCTGTTCTGCTCCAATCCATGGAATGATACACATGAAACCATTGTGAACAGCTGCATATTGGGCCAGATTAGTCATAGATGAAGTGGAAATTTGAAATAGCTACAGGCGTGTCTTGCTCTGACATAGCCAAGCCGTCTACAACAAACTCAGAAGAGTAATCACATACACAGTGTAATCAATGAATTGACTGTTGTCCTTGCACGATGCACTAAATTTAGATATCTCACCTGCTTCCCACTAGTGGGGCTTTATGGAGCAGTAGGACCACCCCACCTCTCCCTCCTACTGCTCATGGCAGCCAGGCAGAAGGTTGGGGCGGGCAGTAAGATTTCTGTGCAGTCTGGAACTAGCGTAGTGATCAGGCCCACACTGGGCCAATAATGTTGCACATTGTCTGTGAGACAGCCCAGCTCCTCCCCACCTCCAGAGTGCCACATTGGGGGTCTTCTGCTGGTTACTGCCAACAGACGGGATGCAATTATACTTTTAAAGAACGGTACAGCTGAATCAGTCATAAAAAAGAACATAGTCAGTGCCTGTTGTCTTCCTTTCTAGTGTTTGTTTGTTTATTTAGTTCATTTATAATGTACCTGTGACGGACATCAAAATCAGACCAGTCCGTGATGCAGTGCCTCAGAATTCCACCAGAGGGTTGGAGCCTCTCTCTGATTGGCTACTAAGACAGCCAGTTGGTGGTGGCGGCGGGGGGGCGGGGAGTACACTTTGTAGTTCACTATAAGCATATAAACTATAGGTATGAAGTGAATTACACTTCCTAGCCACTCTACATTGCTCTTACCTGTTTGCTTAAAAAGGAAAAATATATTTGAAAATGACCCTTAGGCTACCTCATAATATTCATTGTGAGTGCAGATGCAGATGATCCACACAAAAATCCAGGTGTTTGACTGGCTGAGAACATTTAAAATAAGCACCTGAAAATAAATGCATATTTTTTAATGTCAGAAATATTTCACTCAAATTATGCCAGGTTAAAAAATATGTTGGGCTCAAGTAAAATATATCAGAAATGTGACTCGACCAGGATTGAGCATCTGGCTGAAGTTCTTTTATCCACAAAGCCATCTATCTTACTCCAATAGCTTTAATCACACATCTTATAGTCATGCTTTTAACTCCATTTCAGCTTCTCTCAAGCTTTTTTCTCTTTGGTCTTATGACTCATTGTGATGGACAGCTTTTATGCACATTGTATTTTTATGTTGTACATTAAATCTGAAATCATGCTCAGGTGATTTCATGATCTAACATGAACTAACTGGTGTGGTTGTAATTGATTCAGCAGTTGACAATAGCTTACAGTTTACACATCCTGGGAGTTAAATAATGTGCAATGCTGGAAGGATTCCTGCCAAGCACAGAAATAACAGCAGTTAACCCTCTAGCAGTATTTATTGTCAAGAACTTTTATGCCAAATTGATGGAGGAGGCCCCTGAAGATTTATTTTTTCATAATCCTCTAGTAGTCCATTTCTGGATTAGAACAATATAGCAGCCTCTTGATAAGACAGAAGCCCTTAGAATACTCCGTTGATGTTGCTCTTTGGTAAGAAGTGGTGTCACGCATTGTTAGAGCTTGGATGGATGCAAGCTAAAGGCACCAGCATGGGTGTCCCATGCAAAGTCACCAGAAATGGCCACTGTAGAAAACTCTTGGACTTGGTGTACTTTTGGCCTGGATCAACAACAGGGTTCTGCTTATGCACACACAACCTATATGAACCATATAACCCTTTATTTTTGTATATTCGTGAACCCAGCACACTCTACTGCAGTCACAGATTTGCACCTGCCTGCAGCTTGCACCTGGAAAGAAACCATCAGCAAGAGACCAGCTGTTCTGGCACGAACATAATGCTTGTATGCAGATGAATGCCAGTGGCCCAAGGATTTTATGTGGGCAGAGGGGAGTCCCCAACATAAGGCCATGGTGGCTGCTTCTATGTGGAAGGAATATGCAGCAAACTCCAAGGGGTTGGGCCCACATGTGCAGATGGCCTTTCTGAGGGCTGCAGTGAACTTGCTCCTGGACAATTGGGCACCATCACGGTGCATCATCAGAGGGCCACTCCCAGCCAGCCTCACCTTCAATAATTTCCTAGCATCTGTTACCAGACAGAGTTGTCGGGAGGGGGATGTCTTCAGATAAAGTGTGGCTCCTTTACCCAACTGGTCCATCTTTGAAGAATGCAATTCAATTTAAAAATTGCCGTCAAGTCTTGACTCCCCTTGCGATCAACTGAGACTGATGATATGGTCAGCTGTTCATGCAGGAGTGTGAGTTTTTTGGGGGGGAGTGGCTTTCTCAGAGCCATGCCAGTCTGCTACTGTTGCTTCAGCTGCAAATGGTAAGTGGTCTTTATAAAATTAACCCAGGGTAGGTGGGAACAGGACTGGAATCATGCTGTGTCTGGAGGGAGGTCTCAAGAAAATTCGACCTCAGAAGGTTGCTGGTTGGCATAGAAGGGAATCTCCCATTAGTGCCAGTGGAAGTTGCTTCTCTGAGGGAAATTGCTTTATTTGAAGATCCTTTAAACTACAGCAATATATTAATATTAATCTATATTTCACACACTGAGCCCACTGTAGCTGCTATTTAGTCCATTTGTTTCAATATGTCATGTCTCAAACTAGGGATAGAGAAGAAATTTGGTTTGGTTCACAATATAATGCAAATGTACCTAATTCCTAAAAGAATATGCAAACCAAAACACATCTCTCATTGGACATACGTATTTCACCAAATTTTGTGATGCAGTTTTTCAAACTAAATATGTATTAGAGGACAGATCACAGAAATATGTACATTAAAGAAAATTATATGTGAAACATGTTGTATTAGGGAAAATTGTGGCAGAAATGTGTGCCTCAGGAGAAATATGCCCTAAAATGAATTTTCATGGCATGCCCCACCAACGTCTGGTCAGAGGCGGCAGCAGCAGCCACAGGTCAGCAAGTCAGTTCTGCAAAGAAGGCTGTTGGGCAGCAGTGGGGCAAAGCAGGTTGTATGATATCTCTCCTCCTAGCATGTTACTCCTGCCCCCAGGACCTCATGCACCGCATTGCCAGAAACTGGACTGATGATATAGAACTGAATTGGACCAGCTGGGGTACAATAGCTGCTTCTGTGGTAGCACTAATAATCATGGCTTCGGTTCTCTATTTTTTTAGTTTTTAAAAGCAGATATAATGTGCCCACTAGACTCATTGTACCTACAAACTAAGGGCAATGTGGATTAGAAGGCATTTCCTTTGTTTAGCAGATGTTAAGAAAATGTGGCAGGCTGTGTTAATTTTATCATAGGCAAGTGGAACTAGCATCTGTTTTGATTTTCCCTGACCACCAAGAAACACTTGCCTTTTAACTAGATACTCCTTGGTTTATACAAGTATGGAAAAGCTTTAAACAACCAACACCAAAGACCCTCCAGTTCCCAGAAGAGCTGTTGAGTTATGTGTCAAATAATTCATGTATTATGGGCAGTGGGTGCGATGGGTAGGGAAAACAAATACCTTCTGCTTAAGTTTTAAAGTGTGAACAATTAACTAAATTATGTCAATGCAATGCAATGCTTAGTAGTAAGTTATGTAATAACCACAAAGTGCTGATCCTTCTTTTATCTCTTGGGCCTTTACATTTTGCCTGTCCTACGGAAAGAGCTGCTTTCCGACCATGTGCCCCCCCCCCCATAACAATTCAAGTTACTATTCCTCCAATCACTGGGCAGAAACAATTTGCATATAGGAGAATCCCAGTCCTCGTTATGCTGCCCATGGAGCAAGTGCACTGTGCTCTCATTTTTATTCTTGAATACAAAATGCAAAGCAGCAACACAACTCTAGGAGACAAAATCAGAAATGCAGAAACGCACAATCACCTGAAACACCTTACAAAATTGAAACCAAATGCGATAGCAAGGGACTCTGGGCAGGAAGCTGAACGGTTTTGGGGCTCACACGGTCTTTTCATCACTCCTTCCTAGAACCATAGAATTATAGAGTTGGAAGGTACCCTGAGGATCAGCTAGTCCAATCCCCTGCAATACAGGAATATGCAGCTGTCCCTTACAGAGATCGAACCTGCAACCTTGGCATTATCAGCAGCATGCTCACTGAGGTGTTGAAGGTTGTGATCCAGGAAGAGAGAGGAAAATACCAGAAGGTGGTGTCATCAGGAAAAATTTGGTTTCTTTGACCATAGTCTCTGCTTTCTTGAGTTAGGACTTCTGCCAAGACATGGGCTGCACCTCACAGCAGTTTACAAGAATGTGTTTGCTAAAAGTCTCACAAACCTGATCACAAGAGCATAAAACTAGATCCTGAGGGGGAGGGAGACAACATTACAGACAACAGAAGAACACCTGGTACTGGGGATAATGACTTCATTGATGCTCAGGAAACGGAGATGGTGCTCCAGAAACCTGTTAAAGGGCAAGAAACTTCAAGAAGGAAGTAGTTGGAGGGAATGATTCATGGTTTCAGTTGTTTCTACACAAATGCACAGAGTTTGGGAAACAAGCTAGATGATTTGGAGCTTTTAATACAGGATGGAAATATGACCTGGGTGCCACAATTTAAGAAGGATATTGTCAAGTTGGAACGTGTGCAGAGGAAGGCAACCAAGATGATCAAGGGTCTGGGAACCAAGCCTTATAAGGAACAGTTGAAGGAGTTGGGTATGTCCTTAAAAGACAAGACTTAGCGGAGATAAGACTTCTTTGAAAATGTTTTAATTTAACAATTATAGTGCTATAAATTACTGAAATATGTTTTATATTTCAGTAATTTATAGCACTATTCCAGAGTGCTTCAGTCTTAGATCACATGTGTTTATTTCCTTTCCTAGTTCCCTATACTTTACAATACACAAAGGAATGTCACACTGGTCTAAATAGGATACGTATTTGAAATTCAAGATTATCTGATTTTTTAAAAAAATAATATAGCACAAATAATTGAGTGCAAGCTTCAGTTTTATAGGGAATATGATCTTCATTGTAAACTTGTAAGATTCTGTTTCAAATCAGTTTTCATCTCAAGCTGTTTTGCAAACCCAAGATCTCTTATTACTAAGTTCATACAGTGATTTATCTAAAGATTACAAAGATTTCTGAGCCTTATTAAGCTCAACAATTCAAGTTGTTTGTGAGCTTCCTGCAACTGCCTAAAAAATTTTTTCACCCTCTTAGTGTTACATTGCCCTTCTAATTGTTGGATTCTTGTAATTAAGTGATTCTTCACCTTTTTCTTTTGTCCTTTTGTTTACGCACTTCTTTAATCCCTCTAATGACCATCTTCACAGCCTGCCATTCCAGTCCTATAGACAAGTCTCACAAATCATTAAGGCCATCTCCAGACTGGTGTTTTTTTTGTGGGTGTATTCTGCAACGTGCCAGTGATGCAATAATAGTGTATTAGTGCTGGATTTATACTAGACTGTCCACATTCCTCTTTGCTAGTTGTTCTGCAATGATTCCACACTATATTTGCCTTCTTGCCTTCTATAGTGCAGCAAAAGTAGACAGCAACAACACCCCTGAACATTTGCATACCCTCCAACATTTATCCGATGAAAATAGGGACATCCCATTCTATAATGATAATTTTACTATTTAGGCCCCACACATTAGCCAATTCAAACAGGCAGAGTCCCAGGGGCCCACACAGCTGCCACAGGAGGATGACATCCTCCAACTGCCATGCGGAGCTGAACAGGGGCCCAGAGTGGCCAGGCTGCACTGGGCCACAACTGCCAGCTCACCAGGATTACCGGTGAGTGTTCTTTCTAACCTTTACCCTTTTTTTGGTCTACAAATTTTCTCTATGAATTTTGACACCTCATCTATTTCCAGTCTTACTTCACAACTAGTCAGAAGATTATTTGTACCTTGGAACGTGTTCATAATTCATTTGCAGAGGCATGTAAAGAATGCAGCTCAAGTGTTCTTTGTTCCTGCATTTTCTGCTTCTAATACTCTAAAGTCTCATTTGTGGCTCACAGGTCTCAGCACAGGTGAGATGTTGAAGCCCCTTTTATGCACATTTAAGCCACATACACTGGTGGGGTTGGTTCACAAGTACATGGTCATCACATTAACAGCAAGATCAAAAAGAGACTTAAATACGGGAGTAACATACTTCGGATTCATCAGAGTTGAGTGATGAATGCTCAGCTGCTACCATGGGCCACCCCCAGGGCTTAGTTTGTTTCAGGTTGTGTGAAACTTCCATGTGTTTCCCGGTCACAAGTGAGTGTATCCATGGCAAGAAGAGAAGCATTTTGAAAGGGTAAAGCTGATCTAGTAAATGCTCATTATATTTTGTATTAAATTATTTGATTGCTATCCTACTACAAACTACTGTTGAGAAGTCTCACTCATTATGGGATGGCCATTTTAAAAAATGGCATCATGCTCTTGATTTCTTCCACTCCACCGGTAATAAGTAGCACTCTTACCTGTGTTTTGCATTTCTCTGCCCTTATTCCACATAACTGGCTGCCACAGACAGAGTCAGAAAATCCCACAATGTCTTGTTGACATGGGATAGGTGCTCCTACGTAATATGGAAGCGGGAAACTTGAAACAAGGATGCCATTTTCAGTAGCAGCCCCATTCCATTCATAATATGTAATTCTGTCCTTAAAAAGTTGCAGAGTCATACATTCAGATAATGAATATTTATAATCCATGCTGTCTAAGTCTGTGTGCAGTTAGACTTAGACATTCTTGTGACAAGAATTTCTCCCAAACCTTGAGTGTTCAAGTGTCAGCACTGCATGTTGAAGTACACACTGGCATGAGTAAGGGGTACCACTGCGTCTAGATACAAATATAGTTTCACTATGTAGAAAATCAAATCAATTACTCTGAATGTTGTGAACACTTGTAGTTTAGATAAAAGGTCATCTATCATCACCCGTTCACAGGAAAACTCAACACTGATGGGGACTTGACATCTGTTAAAGAACACATGCCCCCATAACAATTAGCTGAATTAACCCCGAGTTTTTCCTAACTTGAAATAAAGTAATTGAACAGGAGAGTTATTGCAATTTCCATACTAAAGAAAATGAAGCATTCAAGTTCAAAAAAAATTACAAAGTAATTTGTTTCTCCCTTTCATGTTAAAAAGCATAAATTAGATATCAGTAAAGGGCCTTTCATCACACTCCTGGATTTCTTCCGCTGGGTTGCTAGTTGGCTTTCCCACACATTTATTCATATGATGAAGCTTTGTTTACATGGGACAAGAACAGACTTGTGTAAGGAAGCAATTAGGATGGGCGAGACTTTGGTAAGAGAGCACATTTCCATATACATTTCCTCGCAAGAACAACATTGAACTTGCTTCCCACGTCTATGTTCTTTCCTCAATCTGAAGCTTCAGCTATTCTGCAGGAGACAACTCAACATAGGTAAATGTTAAGAATGTAACATACGTGGACTTAGTAATTCTAGTTATCCTAATTCAAAATGGAGGCTTCTTTATTTATAGCATTCATTTGGGCAGATTTCACATATATTTGTTCCTGACAGCTTCCGGAAGTTCCTCTCTCTCAAATGCAGCCCAACTTCAGACCAGAGTTCTCAATCAAGTAGAAAAACAGCCAGCATGGCAGAAGTACAGCACATTTGTGCAGCACATAGTCAAATTATGGAACTCCCTCCCTCAGGAAGCAGTGATGGCCATCAAGTTGGATCCCTTTCAAACAAGATGAGACAAATTCATGGAGGAGAGCAGAGCTATCAATGGCTACTGCCAAGGTGGCTGTGCTCTCCCTCCACAGTTGGACGCAGCAATGCTTTTGAACAGCAGCTGCAGAAAATCATGGATGGGGACAGGTTCTGGGGATCATGTTCTGCTCACTGGTTTCCCAAAGGCCACTCATTGGCCACTGTGAGAACAGAATGCTGGACTAGATGGGTCATTGGCCTGATCCAGCAGGCTGTTCTTATGTTCTTAATGTTTGCTTGCTTGCTTTAAATATTCTGGCGGATTGCCAGAAAAACCATGACCATTTTTTGCTAGCCCTCTTTGGTTTTGGTTGGTGACGTTTTCTAGCCATGCACAGCAACTTTAGGCAAACAGACAGCTTTTGGAGATAGTCCCTAGCCCCCAAAGCAGCTGAAAACCACTGGGCTGTGCACCTCTGCTCCACACATAGACCCAGCCAGGGCTTTGTTTCTGGGCTCACCTATGGACCCAAGTCATGGCTCTGCCCCCTGAACCTGGGGACTCTATCCCAGGACATGCCAAATTACTTGAATTTTCTGTTGGCACCCCCTGATGCAACCAAACTCCCACATCCCAATGTTCAACACAGCTTGCACCATTCAGGCCCTTGTTCATGCTGCTATGGCATATAATTTAACAGTGCCTGATGCCCACATATTGCACCAGTACATAAAGCACTGAACTCAGTTGCTACGCATGTTGGGCAAGGAGATGTTTCAATGTGTTTCCATCCATGTGCAGCATCAGTGCTTACCTGACACCTGCACATGAGATAAGTAATGCTTAAATCAGGTAATAATTGCTGCTCACTCAGAAGAAATGAGAAAGAAGTAGATCATCTGCTTAGTCAGAGCACACCTGGAATACTGTGTCTAGTTCTGGGTGCCACAGTTTAAGAAGGATATTGACAAGCTGGAGCATGTGTAGAGGAGGGCAACCAAGATGATCAAGGGTCTGGAAACCAGACCTTATGAGGAATGGTTGAAGGAGGCTGGGTATGTTTAGCCTTTAAAAGAGAAGCCTGCAAGAAGATATCCAACCCCAAATATCTTAAAGGCTGTCACATGGAAGATGGAACAGCCCTTTTCTCCTGCTCCAGAGGGTAAGAATCAAACCAATGGCTTCAAGTTACAAGAAAGGAGATTCCAACTAAACATAAGGAAAAACATTCTAATAGTAAGAGCTGTTCAGCATCGGAACCTCTCCTTCATTGGAGGTTTTAAAGCAAAGTTTGGCCATCTGTCATTGATGCTTTAGTTGAGATTCCTGCATTGCTGAGGGCTGGACTAGATGACCCTCAGGGTCCCTTCTAACGCTACAATTCTATGATTCCATCTTTTCTGTCTTATTGCTCAGTTCCTCATAATGTTCGTGTTCTGTGACATATCCAAGGAAGGCATCTCAAATAGAGGTGGTGCAAAGCTAAGAAAGCCCTACACCTCTTGAATATTCTGAACCAACCTCATGTTACCAAGCATTAAGTGGTCCAAAAATGATTACCGTATTTTATTGAGAGCAGAAGCTGAGAAAGCACTCAAGATGGACAATTTAGCAATGAATCATAATTGTGGCTATTACTACCTGCATTTTGCATTTCTCTGATTTCACTAATATGCTATTACTGATCTCCTTCCATAGTTCATTTTGTAAAAGATAAGAGAAAAACTCACCACTGGAATAGAAGGTTGACTCACCTCTACTCTTAAAGGAAGTATAAGCTTTTAAATCCCATAAACTCCTAGAGGCGGCATTAAGTCCCTTAATGGCTTTAACTACTGAAAGCAAGATAATCTGCAGTAACCCCTTCTGGTAAAGTCACTACTTAAACTGAATGCAGGATTAAAGGGAGCAAGGGCCTAAGTCACCTTTATTACTTGGGGTGGAGAGAAAGGAGTTTAGAGTACTGCTAACCAGGGTTCAAAAGGACAGAGGTTAACACATTAGCTGGGATTCCAATCCAAAAGTTGTTTGAGAACTTCACCTATCCAGCCACCCAAGAAGGCTCTTAGTTGCCATGTAAATATCAAAACACCGCAGGAATTTAGGGCACATTATTTTGCACTATGACATTGGCAAGAACTACAGCAGCTTCCTTGCCACACTGCCTTTCAGACATGCACAATTTTCACTAAAGAAACCTATTAATGTGTAGTGTGCAAGTTGATGTGCTGCACAATCAAACATGGGGGAATTGGGAAAACTTAAAAGTATTATTTTCAAATATGTTTGCCATTTCTGCAGCAATTTACTCATAATGGAATCAAAGTGCTTCGAGAATGTCGCTCTCAAAGGATGCAGTGAGTCCGGCAATTTGTTGATGCAGGTGTATGATGGAATTTTTTTTTTTGAGGGGTTCTATCTTGCTGGGAATATGTATTTGATTTCTGTATTTTCTGTGACAGCAGGGAACCCTTTGAACAATGATAAAACACACTTCATTTTAGTTAGGTGCTAAGTATCTGTACAACAGGAATGCTAAAGTCTTCACAGTATCTTTGCAAGGAAGCAAGATGGAGAGAAAACCAGAACAGCTTGGCCACTCCTCTGTGACTCCCTCACTGCCAAACAGACCAACAAGATCCAGTGCCCACCAACCGCTCCAGAATGGTGCATTCCTTTTTAATACTGGTTGCCTCCATTGTCTGGCTTGATTTAAGGCAGTTTCCTATTTTCCCATGGACCAGAGGCAAGCAGGCTGTCAAGCAAGTCTTAGGCATGGGTAGTCCCAGAACAGCTCAGTTTTTGCTACAGATTGCATATCCAAGCCAGAACTGGCAATTCTATAAGACCCTGTGGTAGCTCTAAGGGATTCTTGTGCCACATGAGTACCGCTGAGTTGGTAACAGCAAAATCACCCTTTGGCAATCCACACTGATGCTGATGCAGCTCAGCAGAGAGCCCAGGCAGCTGATCACTCCTCCAGCAACTTGCCATGGTGGCAGCGACAATCAGGTGCCTGGTTCCTGCTGCTGAAATTTCAAGTTTCCTTAATATTTTTCAGTACATCATTCTGACAATGCTCTGGTTAGCAAGACACAAATCAAACTCATTAGTATCCAATTGTTAGATGCTGACAGTGGGTGTTAAGCAAATCTCAGGCTTCGGCTATAGACATACAAATATTTCAAAAGTATTTAAGCTCCATTAGGGTTGAAACAAAAACAGCCATTATAGAGATGTATTTGCAATAAAGCATTCTGTGGTTTTAGAAATTCTCATCTTAGCTCAGTCATCAACACAGGTTCTGTTCACAGTGGGATAATTTTGCCCATAATTTCCAGCTACATTTTGCCCTGCCATTTGCAGCAAAAGTTACATATTGCTTTGCTGCTTTATACCCTGAGAAATATATATTTGTCCATGTTTCTCAGAGTTTGGCTTCCCAATGCATAATAAAATAGTAAATGTTGCCTCAAAGAATTAGCATATGGTCCAATGTAGCAACATCTGATTTTGCTGCTGAGTGATATTTTAACTCCTTAAACAGAGTGTTCAAAGCTTGAAGAGCACCAGATGTTATGCCTTCCATACTGAATCAGCAAAAACCATAAACATGCATTTATCACCAAGTACTGCACAGTCTCAAAGGGACTGAGAATATTCTAGCATTAAGGTAAAACCTTAAAACAGGCCAGAAGGCTCAGCATCTCAACAATGTATTTGACATATTTAGCCTTTCCTCACAGCTCCAGCCCACTGATCATTTTGTTTTCCATTTGCTGCACCTTTTCCAGCTGTATAGTATAATTTTTGAAGTGAGGCAAACAAAACTGTCTACAGTATCTCAATTGTGGCTACCCCATAGATTTGTATAAGGCCATCATGATACTGGAATTGTTCTTTCTAATAATCCTTAGTTTGGAATTTGATATGTCAGTTCAATGCTCTCTTCTGTAGAATTGTCTCTGGTTCTGAGAATTTAGGAATGCCTAGGTGCTGTGTGTTGACGCGGGTGGTGCTGTGGGTAAAACCTCAGTGCCTAGGACTTGTCGATCGTATGGTCGGCGGTTTGAATCCCCGCGGCGGGGTGCGCTCCCGTCGTTCGGTCCCAGCGCCTGCCAACCTAGCAGTTCGAAAGCACCCCCGGGTGCAAGTAGATAAATAGGGACCGCTTACCAGCGGGAAGGTAAACGGCGTTCCGTGTGCTGCGCTGGCTCTCCAGATGCAGCTTGTCACGCTGGCCACGTGACCCAGAAGTGTCTGCGGACAGCGCTGGCTCCCGGCCTATAGAGTGAGATGAGCGCACAACCCTAGAGTCTGGCAAGACTGGCCCGTACGGGCAGGGGTACCTTTACCTTTACCTTTAGGTGCTGTGTGTTAACTAATTAGGTACAGTGGTACCTTGGGTTACATATGCTTCAGGTTACATACGCTTAAGGTTACAGACTCTGCTAATGCAGAAATAGTGCTTCAGGTTAAGAACTTTGCTTCAGGATGAGAACAGAAATCGTGCTCCGGCCGCACGGCGGCAGCAGGAGGCCCCATTAGCTAAATTGGTGCTTCAGGTTAAGAACAGTTTCAGGTTAAGAACGGACTTCCGGAACGAATTAAGTACTTAACCTGAGGTACCACTGTATAGTGGAATTTCCCAGCCTAGCTGGTGAAACAAGGAAGATTTACTAACAAATCCTTTAAAATCATCATCATCATCGTCATCATCATCATCATCATAATCATAATAATATTTCATTGAAATTTTCAACTATACATTTTCTGCCATTAAATATCCACCATTATAATAAAGCATTCATCAGCTTCTCTTCTACTCCTTCCATGGTTCTTTTAATTTTCTCATCATTACTGCATATTCTATTACAACCAATTAATTCCCCCCATTTTATATTTCCTCATTTTACTTTATACTGTTGAATTTACCTTAATCCTGCTAGCATTTTCACTTGTTTACATTTATTTTCCAAACATTCCACAAAATCTTTCCATGTCTCTTTGTAAACTCAATATTCTTGCTCTCTTATTTTCCTGGTTAGGCCTGCTAACTCTGCATATTCTATCATTTTAAGTTGCTATTCCTTCTTCTTAGGGACCTCTCCCACTCTCCATTTTTGGGTTAACAAAATCTGAGCTGCTGTGGTTGCGTACATAAATATTTTCTTCTGACTTCTGGGTACCTCCATCTGCATCATTCCCAAAAGGAATGCCTCTGGGTTTTTTGGGTGGGGGGGGTGTTCTTTTAAACAGTTTCCCCATCTTATTATATATCATTTCCCAGTAATTAACTATTCTGAATGACCACCACATATAAAAAAAGTTCCTTTACATTTATCTTTACATTTCCAGCACATACCAGATTCAGATTTGAACATCTTTGCTAACTTTCTTGGACTTAAATACTATCTATGTATCATTTTCATATAATTGTATTTCTATGTGTAGCATGCAGTAAATTTTAAATCCTTCTTCCATTATCTCTCCTAGATTTACTAGCAAATCCTAGCTTTCTCATGAACTATATTTAAAAGAATATATTTTAGATTCCTTTTTCTTGTTAAACTAAGAACTGAAAATGGAAAATCTGGTGCCAGAGCAGGGAAGCCTGCAAGTAACATATGGGGTTCTTGGGTGGATGTCCTGATCCCAGCCACTGGACAGGGCTCAACTACTACCTGACGTCTGCTCTGGGCTTGCCCGGAGACAGTGTCTTCAGGTGAGTCCGCTGGGGCTCACTACAATAGAAGGGTCCCCATTAAAAGGCATTTTGGGCTCTTTCAAACTTTATTAACACCCTGTATTATAACACCCTGAAGTTACAGTCTATTTCCTTTGTAAACCATGGGTGATATTCAACATGGGGGGGGGGGCATAGTTGAATACATGAGGGGAACATAGTTGAATACAACCACATGTCATTTTATTTTAATAAAATAAAATAAAATCACATTCTGCCCCTCTGATTTTCATTGGAATTGCAGCATATGAGGGAGTGAGGCTTAGCTCTTCCCTTTCCAGCCACAAATCAGTCCTCTATGTGTCTAAGTGCAGGGATGGGTGTTGCCAAGGCAAAAATGGGCACTGCCATCCCACATTCACTCTTATACACACAGCACACATACATCCATGTACATTCCCCAGTGTGCTGGAAAAAAGCCCTGAATTTGGCTCTCATTAGGAGCCTTCAGTAATCAAGCCTGCTCATGTTTGCCTGGCCCCATTGCTATACCCCAAATCCTGGGCTCTGATTCTTGCTAAAGTTGGTAGAGTCTTGAGAAATGGTGATGACAACATCACAATATTTGGCAAATTATTTCCCCCTAGTTCAGATCAACCAGTGATGTTCCCCTGGCTTAGCTTGCTTGTTGCCATACAAGGCAGAGCGTGCCATTCATCTTGGTGTACCAGACATTTCGCAGGCCCATCCCCGCACTTTCAGAGCATCTGGTACAGTCTTGCTTCTGCCATCAAAGAGTATAGATAGCACATCAGCACAGGGTTAGCTGATGTGCTATCTATACTCTGGGCTTGAGTACAAGAGACTTACCTTTCCAGTAATTATGAGCAAAGGATTCCATTGCTTTCAAAAGGAGGACATCACTGGACAAAGGAGCTAGAAGTTATGTTTTAAAAATGTAATGCAGTCAGAAGGTAACTTCGTTTTTTTAGTTCTTGAGAGTGATGAAAAGATGAAGCTTTTTATGGAGGAGGAATTCAAAGACAGATAAACTGAGTCGGTAAGTCATCCCTCTTCATGAAGCACAAAGGTTTTTCTACTGCATCTCATTGGGACATTCTATCATCACCCTGCCATTAAGTGTTTGGCAGGCAGGGGGGAGTGGGGTGAACTTCCCTGTCAAGTAACTAAATCTGCAAAAAGTGAGTCTCATCACCATTCATCAGGGTAGAGAAAATGAAAGAGCAACAGAGGCAGAAAGATCTGAACTTTTGCCCATTTCCCACATAAAGGGCTTCTGTGTTTTCCAATGGAGAGAGTGAGCTTGGCATATAGTCATATCAAGCTGACAGAAATGTGATACAGTAGTCATGTCTGCAGGCCAAAAGCCACAGATACCACAGTTTAACTATGTGCCCTGTGAATAAGTACTTCATTTTGTCTGTCCCAAATCATTCAGCTTCATAGGATGCAAGGCCATCCCCAGGTTTTGGGGAATGGAGGCACGGGGCTTTGGGAAGGAGGTGTGAGGCTCTGGCAGAGTCCTAGAGCCCTCCCACCATAGGTGCCAACTCCCTGGGGCCCTGGGTGCCCAAGCATCCACAAAATTCCTCATGAAGAGGCCTGGCACCCACAAATTTCGGTGCCAGCACCATGCACGCTGTATGGTACCCTTGGCTCCGGGCACCCACGGTCGCAGAGCCAAGCTGGCAGTCCTGCCTCCCACCTCCTTCTCAAAGCTGGGAACATGCTAACTAGGCTTTAGGAAGGAAGAGGGAGGAGTCTAGGGCTCTGTCACAGCCTCCTACCTCCTTCCTAAGCACCTTGCTTACTGGGCTTTGCTGACACAGCCCTCAGTCCACCCCTGCACCCAAGGGCCTCACTACTTTTACCTCATCAACAGTTTCCCCCTGATGACAAGCATTTGCCTAGGAGCAATGATCCCCTTGCCTCTCCTTCTGCCTCCATTGTTTCTCAGCCTTCCATATGAAGGGCAGGGGAGGAATCTAAACATAATGTTTGATTGTTTTTACTAATAATTTTAATGTTTTATTATTTTGTAAACTGCACTGAGATTTTATAATTTTAATGAAATAAATCAATAAACCTACAGCTAGTTTTGAGTCACTTTGGGTGAGCCCTGTTAGAAATTGCTCCATCCTGTTGCCCTTCCAGAAGTGTTTCCTGTGCTCTGTTCATGCCTTCTTGTTCTGCTCTGATAAGCTGGAGCATGGACAGAGCTAGCTCAGACTCCTGTACCATCCCTTCTAGCAGGCATACCCATTTGCACTTGCTGCAGGTGTAGTTCTGGGCATCCTCAGCCTTCACCTCAGGGATACAGGACTGAGGCACATGCACTCCAGGTCTGGATTCAAGGCCAGAGCCTGGATTCCTATTCCCAACAAGACTACAGCTTTCTGAGCTACACTTTAATGATTATTGCTTTAAGATAACATAACCCACCAGTCCAATACGAACAGAACCTCTTCTGGGGGCTGGGTAGAAAGGCTCCAGCTTTCTGCACACTGGAGTAACATGAACCTGTGTTCATTTCCAGAGTCTACGCTTCCAAACTCAGACTGGTTTTTCACTAGTTTGTAACTGAATATTAGAATGAAAACATAGTTTCCTTTAAGGGCGTCAGTCAAGATAAGATTAAACACAACATACATTTCAAAAATGCAGGAGAACAAAGCAGAATTAAAATGAGGTTTGGAACAAAAGAAAATGATAAATAACTCTCTCAAATTTGCATGTGGGTGGATCATGGCCAGAGGCATCTAACTTCCACCTCCTCCTTTAAAGGGGAAATAATAATACCTTCTGAAAGCAAATAAATACCTTGGTGAAAGTCAAGCTTAGGCATGTACATACTGACCCAGACAAAGGCTTTGTGCAAAATGATGCTGTAACCAGTTACTCTCTCTTGTTGAGCAAAGCCGGATGTTAGTAAAGTGCTAGAGAAATTGGGGAAATGTCTGGAGGGGGGAAAACTTATTAAGGTTTTTAAAAAGAAGGATTAAAAAAAGAAGGAAGGAAGTAGTGCTGTGGTTTGAATTAAAACTATCGTATCTCCTGTTGTCTCTAAACTGTTCCTGCTCTGCTAATACCTAAGGTACAACCGTGCATTAGAAATGAAGCGAGCCAGGAACAAATGCAGTTCCATCAACCCTATTGACATAAATGCCACAATAATTACTACAAAGTAACACACGGGTGGCGCTGTGGTCTAATGCATTTTCATGTTTTAATGTTGTATTTCAATCTTGTTTTTAAGTTGTATTTCAATCAACTTGTTTTTATTATCAGTTGTTAGCCGCCCTGAGCCCGGTCTTGGCTGGGGAGGGTGGAGTATAAATAAAATTTATTATTATTATTATTATAGGGCTTGCCAATCAGAAGGTCAGTGGTTTGAATCCCCACGACGGGGTGAGCTCCCGTTGCTCAGCTGCTGCCAACCTAGCAGTTTGAAAGCACGTCAAAGTAAAAGTAGATAAATAGGTACCACTCCGGCGGGAAGGTAAACGGCGTTTCCGTGCGCTGCTCTGGTTTGCCAGAAGCGGCTTAGTCATGCTGGCCACATGACCCGGAAGCTGTACGCCGGCTCCCTCGGCCAATAAAGCGAGATGAGTGCGTAACCCCAGAGTCGTCTGCGACTGGACCCAACCATCAGGGGTCCTTTACCTTTAACATTATTATCAAAACCATTAGGACACTGTTTGCTCATTGTAAAGGATTTCTCCTCTTTCCTGCAGTCTGTTGCTGCACCGCTGCATTTTGCCTATGCATCTGGGAGTGAAGGACAGATGTTTCTCCTCTCCACTAAATCCCCCCCCCCCCCCCGTTCTAGTGTGGCATTTCCCTCCTTGCCAAAAGCAGCGCAGAAGCACTCCTTGTATATATGGATTTAGGCCTTTGGTATGAACATGCCACATAGAAAATGCTTTCTGCTTTAGTCATACCTGCATTTTTAAATATCTGAGTGATTAGATTCCTTAATTTTATTTGAAAATGGAGATTTAAATCCCCCTGCTGAGCTCTTTTTCTTTCAGCCTCTGACATCATGTAACTATAGCTGCAGCACATATTCCTCTTCCTCAGTAGCAGTCTATTGTTTATTGTTTGCCATAATGCAAAAGTAATTTGTACTTCTAAGGTCACCTTCAGTTTGTCACTATTCTGAGGGAGGGATCAGTTGTTTATCAGAAATGTAGATTTGCACAATTAAAGTGAACGACAGTGTTCTAGCACAACAAAGCTACTTAAAACAACAACAGACATTTGTGGTAAAGAAATGTGTTTGATAACTATCTACAGACAGGACGTCATATAATATCATAGAATCATAGAGTTGGAAGAGACCACAAGGGCCATCGAGTCCAACCCCCTGCCAAGCAGGAAACACTGTCAGAGCACTCCTGACATATGGTTGTCAAGCCTCTGCTTAAAGATCTCCAAAGAAGGAGACTCCACCACACTCCTTGGCAGCAAATTCCACTGTCGAACAGCTCTTACTGTCAGGAAGTTCTTCCTAATGTTTAGGTGGAATCTTCTTTCTTGTAGTTTGGATCCATTGCTCCGTGTCCGCTTCTCTGGAGCAGCAGAAAACAACCTCCGTGCAAACAAATTGGAACAAATAAAGAGCAGATCTTTGACGATAGACAGCTCTGTAAATTTTGGTTCTCTCATTTTTCTGATCTCAAATTCAGTTCTCCACATTTCAGAAGCAATTTGAAGATTTTTTTTTTTAAGATCCCCATTAAAATTCATTGGCATTTTAATGTGAATTTTTCCTAATAACCGCATTTTGTATGTGATTCTCCCTAATATAATGCATTTTGTATGTTATTTTCACCAATATATTAATCTTTATTAACTTGCATGCACACTTCCTCCTGATACATGTTTGGTTGACAAACTGCATCACAAAATTTGGATAAGTGCGAGTTTTGAAGGGTGGCTGTGTTTTGGTTCTCACATTGTTTCAGAAAATACAGATTTGGTTAATTCACCTGCAAATGTCAACTGAATCAATTTTCTCCCCCAGCTGCTAACAACTTAAATGCAAGTTTGTGCAGCAAATCAGGATGGATGAGCAATGAGCAGGTGGTCTAGGAGCCCCTAATGAAGGGTTGGGGCTCATGTTGTGCTCATCTCCAAGAGTGTCCCCCCTGCTCTTGCCCCCCCCCCGGCACTGACATTCTGTCGCCTCTTGCCTCTGAAAATGGAAGCTTCATTTAGCAATGGTGGCCAGACACAGACAGACAAATCAGCCATGAATCTAGGGCCATTGCCCCATCTGGTGACAGTGAGCTCAATAAGTTAATGACATGTTTTATGAAGCGCTTCTTTGTGTCTGTTCTGAATCAACTGTCACACAATTTCATTTGGTGACCAAGAGTTCTAGTAAGGAACTGAATCGATCTCCCTGCAACATGCATTATCATTAAAAGCTTTGTCACTTCTCCTCTTTAAATGTCTCTCTAAACTAAAAAGTCCCAGACATTGGAGCCTTTCCTCATAGAGAAGGCATATGTTGGTTGCTCTTTTCATCTTTTCCCAGCTCAACAATCTCTTGTTTGCAGTGAGGCAACCAGAACTGCATCAAGTATTCCAGACATCACTACATAGTAGATTTCTCTTGGGATTATGATCCTGCCTGTCTAATTCTGTCACAGAATTCCTATTTAAAGAAAAACAAGTGGGCATACAGTGGTACCTCGGGTTACAAACACTTTGGGTTACAGACTCAGTTAACCCGGAAGTAGTACCTCGGGTTAAGAACTTTACCTCAGGAAGAGAACAGAAATTGTGCACCGGCGGCAGCGGGAGGCCCCATTAGCTAATGGTACCTCAGGTTAAGAATGGTTTCAGGTTAAGAACGGACCTCTGGAACGAATTAAGTTTGTAACCAGAGGTACCACTGTATAGGTTAAAGAATGAAAATAAATAAATCTGTATGAACCACCTGACATTAGCAACAAAGGCAAATTCCATGCTAGGGAAAGTTTTCAATTAGCAACAATCATGCCTCGGATTACTGCCATTGTACATTATTCTGTCATTTATACGCCCACTTATTTTAATTAAAATTCTAAATGGTTTGCATGAGATCATTGGTTTATCTATTGCCTAATCTGACTGGCAACCACACTTTAAGATCTCAGGATTAAATCTTTCCTGCCAACTATGGTTAGAATTGTGTACAGTGGTACCTTGGTTTGCAACTGTTTTGGATTACAGTGGTACCTCGCAAGACGAATGCCTCGCAAGACGGAAAACTCGCAAAACAAAAGGGTTTTTTGTTTTTTGAGCTGCTTCGCAAGATGATTTTCCCTATGGGCTTGCTTCGCAAGACGGAAACATCTTGCAAGTTTGTTTCCTTTTTCTTAACACCGTTAATACAGTTGCGACTTGACTTCGAGGAGCAACTCATAGCACGCGGTGTGGTAGCCTTTTTTGAGGTTTTTGAAGACTTTGGTGATTTTTGAAGCTTTTCCAAAACTTTTCCGACACCGTGCTTCGCAAGACGAAAAAAATCACAAGACGACAAAACTCGCGGAACGAATTAATTTCGTCTTGCGAGGCATCACTGTACAACCATTCTGGATTATAAACACGTCAACGTGCATGTCCCTTTTTTGGGATTACAACCCATTTTGGGGGGATTACAACCCATTGGGGGGGAGGCCCCATTGGCGAAAGTGCGCCTTGGGTTGCAATCTGTTTTGGTTTACAACCGGATCTCCGGAATTGATTATGGTTGTAAACCAAGGTGCCACTGTAGTACTTTTCATGAACTGTAGAGTTAAATGGGAAGAAACTGTGTATATACAAAACTTGTAAACATGGTTGTCTTCATTGAATGCAGCCGCGTCTGTGACTTCCATTTGTTCAAAAGCATATAAACTGAGAGTTACTCTAGCGGATGCCAGCTGAAAAGGGAATACAAAGCACTTACTCAGGCGTAGGCTGAGTGGGAAGAAGCACCATGGACAAAGACTTGTTTCCACCCTTAAGTATTTTATTGTATTTTTAATATTTTAATATTTTGTTGGAAGCCACCCAGAGTGGCTTATTATTATTATTATTATTATTATTATTATTTGATAGTTGTGAGAATGCAGCTCTTTGCTGCAGTTCTCACAGATAGCTTCAGCATCCTAAGCTAAAAGATGCCCAAGGCAGAGGAACATTTAAGACGAGGAGCCAAGCCAACAGCTCCAGGGAAATTATTGCACTGCTAACCATCCAAAGAGCATGAAACGGATTGGCAGTACCAATGGAAGCACCCCATTATTTTCCTTCATACAGACCACTTCATTAAACTTCCTTCAACAGTGGGGGACCACCTTTAAGGCTAGTGCAGTCTCCATGCCAAATTAGTCCATAGACATTGGTGAAGCTGCCAAGGAGGGAGAAGTTATGCTTGTGTTCATAATGTAGATATTTGCCACCCACTGAGAACCAGACTGAGAAGCCATCCATTCATGGATTTATTCTATTTATTTTATTACATCATATCAGGTAAAGTTCCTTCCTGAATCCTTGTGCTGCGGCTGAAAATACCTCCAAGCAACACTTTCAGATTTAAGTGGTCTTTCCATTAGTCAGAATCTCACTCCTCCTGTTTCTCCAAAATCTCATGGTGAACATGGTAACAGCTTTCTTATTATAGGCTCAATAAATGTATCAGAGCCTAAATTTAGAATTACAAATGGTATTGGCTTAGATTGATTCTGTGATCTAAACTGGTGTCCGATACTATAGCTCAGTGGTAGAGAGCATCTTTGCAGACCCACCACTTTGCCAACTGTAGTTTATTTATTTATTTATTTATTTCATGCTCTTTATTGCAGCTCGTATAAACAGTGAATGAATCTCCCCCCCCAAAAAAACCCCTCTGCCTTTACACAATGGGTAATTGAAACAAATTAGAGAAGCACAGTTGTAAAAGATCTCTGACTGACAGCTGGCAGCACAGACCCAGAACTCAGGTAGTAGAGACCAATGGCTTGACTTCATGTGCTGATAGCATTTGAGCAGGCAATTGGGAAAGGGTCATCACACAGTGACTTGAATCTGGTTTATGCACACCATTGCAGGAATGGGGTCAGGTCAAGTAATGTGTGATCTGGGACTGGAAGACTGGAAGAGATATAATCACAGAAGCCAAGCTAGAAATGACTTTCATTAAGATGATAGTGAATATCATGGAGTGGTGGGGGTTCCAGGACTGGCAGGGTGAGGGGTGCTTGGGACTTGGGTCAGGAGACTTCAGCATCCCTGTGGAACAAGGAGATGAGCCGGGGGGGGGGGGAGAAGGGGCCCATGGGAGAGCAGGAAGGCCTCAAGAAAAGCAAGGAACACAGGGAAGAAGAGATCACAGAGCCCTCCAGCACAGAGGACCCTGGAGGAACATGACTCCCTGCCCCTGCTGTCTTCAAGAGCCAGGAGGAAGATTAGGAGGGCAGAACAGCTGGGGCAGCCTGTACAAAGGAGCACCAGATGAAGAGTTAAGAGCCAGGGCAGCACCTGAAACCAATGGAGCTGAGACCCAGCTGGTGAGTCTCTGCCCAGCAACTAAAGACTATATAAGAGGAGAGCCATCATTCCTGACACCTAGGAAACACCAGGGGTGGAGGACTGTAGTGTAGCTAGCCGGTGCAGAGGAGCCACCAGTCCTGGTGTTGAGACTGAGAACACACCGGCATCAGCATGGCACATGGGCTCCTGACCTCAGCACAGAGCACCCACAGGACACACTATCAGTGACCTCCATTCATGTGGGATGGGGGAAACTCAACTCTGGAAACCAAATCCATCCCTACAATCCCTATCATCCCTGCCTCACCCCCCTAGGTGCATTTGCCTGTCTGTAATGAGTTCTTGAACTCTGATAATGCCTCTCACTTGTCTGGCTGGAGGGCAGAGGTGGGGGGGTGTACATACAAACTAGCCTACTGTAAAAGGTAAGATATACACCCATCACTTCACCCACGTATGTCTCTAGCTCCACCCACCACTGGCATGCCCAGGAGGCAATGCTGCCCTCTGCCTGAAAAAGGGTTCCCCATGCTTGCTATATAGGAAGTGAGGAGGATACAGCTGGAATGAGACCTGCAATTGCAGCAGTGGGATCAAGGATGAGCTGAGGAAAATGGTCACTGAAGGAGCAGGAGCAGGAGCAGAGCTAAGCATTGTAGGAGCTAAGCAGGGCCGGCCCATCCATGAGGCAAGGTGAGGTGACTGCCTCAGGTGTCCGCATCCACAGGGACAGGAGATCCCAAAGTTAATCTTTATTCTCTCGCCAACCCATTCCTGATTTAGATCTTCACTCACCCCCTCTTCCCCAGTCTGGGAAGTGGGGTGCAATTTTGTGGCTTGCCTTGGGTGTCAAAATGTCTTTGGCCAGCCCTGGAAATAAGCACTCAGTCCAGAAACAGAATGGGAAGAAACATGGTGCAGAACACAAGCACACAGAGAAAGAAACTAGAACAGGTTTAAAATGCAGGTACAAGATTTAGCAGGACAAACATCACAGGCATTCTGCCTCAAGCAAACTACCCAGGAAAGACTGGGAGGTCAGCAAGCCAAGATGTTGTTGCCTGTTGCATGGACAAGGGACTTTAGGGTTCCCTGAATGGAATCAGCAGTAGCCAATATTTTATCTCAAGGTGGAGTCATACAAAGTGGCAACAGTGGCAGACATGGCAATTGCTTGCCAAATACAACATCCCTCATTCAAAAGGCAGGATGTAGCTACACTACTCACTTAAACTGATTTCTGTTCCCCAGGGCTCTGGGAACTGTAATTCTGCCAGTGGTGAATTCTTGGCATCCTCACTAAACTAGAAGCCACAAGTAGGAAGGTAAGCACTTAAACTTGCCACTGTTTGTCCTCCAAGGAATGGGTCTCTTCTTAAGGAATGTTTCCCTCTTCCTCAAGGTGACACCTCCTTTGCCAAGACTCTCCTCCTTGACAGCAGGGCATCCTTGGCATGCTACACAGGTATAATGTCTCCAAAGGACTCGTCCACGACATCTCAGCCTCAGACCTTATCCAGGTCCGCCACTTTGGCCTCAAGGGAACAAACTCATTCCCAGAGATATTTGTACATATGTCACTAGAAGGAAAACATACAGTCCTCAGTGGCTGAATAGCTAAGGAAAGCTGGATAATTTCTGATTCTAACATATACAATTAAAAGAAGATAATTTGAAGAAAAGTTTTGTACAAAATTGCTCTCTTTTTATTTTATATTGGAACTAAATAATCCAAACCATATCACGTATCTCAAATTGCTTCCTATATAAAAGATGCAAAAGAGAGAGGGAGACTTTTGTTAAAGAGCTCCTGCAAGCACTCCCAGCCTCTGTAGTTATAGCATCCCCCTGCCACACCATAGGCATTTCCAGAGGCAGAGCGCTTGGCTTGCCCTCCCGCCCACATGCCCTCCAGGTGCTTATGAGGTGGCTGCCAGCAAGTGAGAATGGTGTCTTAGTCCTCTCTCTTTTCAGATCTATACTATTGACAGAGAAAATCCTTTGGCAAAGCCTTGAATGGAAAGAGCTTAACTCATCAGATGTAAGCCACTCTGCCTAAACTAACAAGCTGTCAAATAGCGAACTTTTACTTATTAGCTTCACAAAGCAGAGCAAAACAGAATGACAACCGATAGCTTTTTGCCTACCAGACCAACTCACAACATTGGAGGAGGACTGGCAGGCCAAATTTTGCTCTCACATGGAACTGCTACACGAGAGCAGCTAGAAACTGATCCTCACCTTCCGTATCCATCACCTGTGATTATGTGGTATGGGGAAAATGTGTTTTCTTAGTCAAGCCAGCCTCTCCTCTCAGTCCTAGTGCTCTGAAAGTGCTGCTTCTATTCAGTGGAGGTTGGTCCATGGTTGGTCCATTAGGATGAAATGGGCATTGCCCACCAGTCTCAGTCTGCCCTCCGTCACACCCACCCACCCTTCTTTCTTACTTGCCTCCAGTCCAGGAGGTGTCAATACTGAACTCAGTAGGGAGAGGAAGGTGCAAAACTGGAGTTTTTTGGCTCTGACTGTTATTGACTCTGGGTCCACCTGCTGTTGGCCTCTGGCGCCTCCTGCATTGTCACCCAATGGCCCCATCATTCCAGACAGATGGGGTATGCCAAATACTACAGCCAAGTTTTATGAGACACTCTATTAATCCTATACTGCTAAGAGCAGAGAGGTCACATTTCTGATTGTCCACCATGCAGGTGCATCTCATTAAATAAATAACATATATTTTATTTTATTTCCCTGTCTGTTCTCATCCCACATACTGTCTACTCCACTAAAACCCAAGGCTCTTCCTTCTCTTCTTCATATTTCCTGCATGTAATTGGATATTTTGATTATTATATATCTCGATTAAGACATTATCTGAGCTGGGAGGCTAGGATGTCTTTGGTGATGTTTGTCTTGAAGTCTTGGTTTGAGCATTGTGCTGTTTTTCTACAGATTCAACTGCATCCTTTGTGTGAACTCAGCTTCACAAGGCTTTAATGGCTTCTTATTTCACAGATGCAATGCCATATCACATAAAACCCTGCCTCACTGAGTAGCTTCATAGTAAGAGCATGTGAGCATGAAGGGCATTTGCCTGAGCATGTGTTGGCTAAAAGCCCTGACATCCCTGTGCTTTCCAGCTCCACTGCAGACTTCCCCACATGGGGTAAGAACCCAGATAAGGCAGGGTTTGGCAGTCACTGGGGAATTCTAAGCACATTCAGCTGAAGAATCTCCCATCTGGTTTTTCCTCTCGAGTCAGGAGGCTTTGAAGTGGAGCCAGTGCATGTGGAGATGCTGGGGTCTGGACTTGCATGTATGTCCCCATTCTTCTTTTGCCTGTACTGATTGGGTGCTGTGCTGCCCTTTTTTGTGTGACATCCAAGACTTGCTTCAGTAGAAATCCAGTTCTCCCGCCCTCAAATCCATTTCACACTATAGTACTCATTTGAAATGAGGGCCAGCCAATGCATACTGATTTTTTAAAAAGAGACTCCCACTTAAATGGCAACCTGCATTTGGGGAAGGACAGCAACTCAATGATAGAGCACCTGCTCTGTGTACAAAATGATCCGGGTTCTGTCCCCGATGCATCTCTGGGTAGGGCTGGGAGGGGCACCCTGTTTGAAACCCTGGAGAGTGTAGACAGTACTGTGCTGGCAGGACCAATGGGTTTTGGATTAGACTGGACAAGACTTGGGAGTGGTGGGAATTGTACAAAACCCAACAGACTGTCTTTGCAAACTGCAGATTGATGTTTGTTCCAATTCCGTGGTAAACAGCAGGTTTTCCCAGGAAAACTGAAGGGCAAATGGAAAATCGCTCAGACCCATGCCTAAAAAGTGCAAACAAGTGGAAAACCTCTTGGACCAGTGCTTTCTGAGCACAGGACAAGCAGCAGTGTGGATGAGCCCTCATTAACCTCACCTTCCCAGGATTTAAGAGGAATAGCGCAGGCCTTGATAACTCCTGGAGTAGATAACTTCCTCCACTTGCAGTTCCTTAGTGTGATTTGGTAGAAGGCAGATTTCTGTGTGTGGTATCATCAGCTCTAAATGTTGCATGCACCTTTGTGATGGCTTTTCCACAAGAAGCACAGGAATAGCAGCTGGGAAATGGCCAGGCTGTGCATTTCTCTGTTCACCATTGACAGATTATCTTGCCATTTTAACTTGGGTGTCATTTTTGTGCCAAAGCTTAGCAAGTACGATGGGATTCAGCTCTGAGTGTGTTGGAATAAGAGACCTCAACTGGCTGACCTGGCTTGTCTTTTGTCCTTCTATATAACCTGCCCAATAATATGGGGGGAGGGGAGCAATCCAGGAAATGAGCAATTTAAGATCTCAGCTGAGACTAGTCAAGTTTGTGTGTTTTTGTTTCCAAGCAATGCTCATGTAATATTTATCTCAAGGCACTTTTCCAAAGGCCATGAAAGTACAACTTAAAAATAAGCTATATATTTCTACACAATTTTCATTTCAGTGATGCCAAGATTATTTCCATTTTAAAATTTATACCTGCATTTCTTCCAAAACAGCACCTCAGAGCAGGTAATAATAATAAAAAACATTAAAATATGCTAGCAATTATTTAACTAAGTAGTACAGGGGAAAAGTTTAGTCTCTTGATAGCGATATCAAATTCAAGCAAATCAGAGGTCTAGCTTCCCCCCTCCACCCTCCCAGTAGATGTTCAGAGAACTCTCCCAAACACTTCCATTAAACATTTCCCAAATTTGATGAGGACAGTGGAAGTCCCAGGGCTTCATTTATTTATTTTTAAAATGCCACTCAGTATCCAACCCCCATTAGTTTGGATCCAACTAAGTCATACTCAGAGTAGACACATTTTACCTAATGTGATTCATTTCAATGGGTCTACGCTGGATATGACTTAGTTAGATACAACCCTTCATTCCACATCTTGTCTCTTCTTCACTGGCATCCCTGCTTTCTCCAATTCACAGGTTCCCCCTTCTGGGACTGAGCACCTCTTGGAGATCTGAAGAAGTTGTTGTTTGAATTAGTGTAATGTGTTGTATGTGGAGCTGCCCTTGAAGATGCCTCAAAAATTTCAACTAGTCCAAAATACAGTGGCCAGATTATTGACTGGAGTTACTTTTAGAATTTACATAACTCCCACTGATATAACTGGGACCCAATGGTGAAGGATGTGCCTTTTCGGTAGTGGCACCCACCCTGTGGAACACCCTCCCATCAGATGTCAATTAGATGACCTTTAGAAGGCATCTGAAGGCAGCCCAGTATAGGGAAGCCTTTTAATGTGTAATGTTTTATTATCATAGAATCATAGAATTTTAGAGTTGGAAGGGACCCCGGGGTCATCTAGTCCAACCCCTGCAATGCAGGAATCTCAGCTAAAGCACACATGACAGATGCTTTGATATATGTTGGAAGTTGCCCAGAGTGGCTGGGGCAAGCCAGTCAGATAGGTGGGTTACAAATATTTACTACTACTACAACGTATTATTATTATTACCCTCTTTCCCACCGTGCCATGGCTTGTGCTTCAAAACCTCATGAGTGGGCTAGCCCTGCTTACAATGGTTTGATATCCTGTCCCTCCCAAAAAAAACCATAAGTGGTTTGTGTTTACACTAATCCAATTTGGGTAATTCAAGACTCCTTATCAGGTTCTGCAAAAACACTGCATGTCTGCTTCCATACTTGTTGTGTGCTATTTCTAAAAGTCATGGTATCCAGTGGCATAGTCCAAAGAGAACAGGTTTTTCTATTTTAATTAATGTGGATTAGAACTAAAATGGATTTTCATGTTTTTTGAATGCATGAACATACAATGTTGGTATTGAATTGCAGTGTGGACACTTTGTCAAGAGCAACACCCTGCTAATTATTTAGTTTAGTTTTATTTGATTTTTATTAATTTGTTACATTTATATACCATATGTTCCTCCAAAGTACTCAAGGTGGGATATTTGGTTCTCCTTCTTCCCATTTCATCCTCACAACAACCCTGTGAAGTAGGCTAGGCTGAGAGACAGGGACTGGCCAGGCTTCAAACCCTGGGAATTCAAACCCTGGCCTCCAAGGTCTTCATCCAAATATGGCACCACACTAGCTCACTGATACACGGTTATATTTTGTTTTCATCTCATTTTTAGAAATTTTTGAATATGGTTATTATCTATGGATAAATAAATAAATGGTTTTGTTAACGGATTCCTGAAAATGGCTTGATAGCTAAGAGGCTGCCAGCGCAGCGTTCTGGCTAGAGTGTTTCCCTCCGCAGAATAGAGAGCTGCCTTCTCAGCAAAGGGCACATTCTAAAGACCGGACAGGCTGATCTTGTTCATGGCTGCCCCTCTGCACTCCCCTGAGCTAGACGTGCTTTTAAACGGCCACTGTCTGATGTTGCAGCCATTAGCTCTCATTACAGCATGGTGGGGATATACTAAGTCTGACCGGGCAACATCCTCTGGCCTGGAGGGTCTGGGATCTGAGAATAATGACTCCCCAGGTGTGTTGCTCAAGAGGTACTTCCTCCCTTTTTGTCATCTTCTGAGCATGAGTGGGGGCAGGCTTCACTCTTCAGGGTTTACTCACTGAGCACAGAAAGATCTGAAACAAAGAAGGCTAGGCCAGTTGTTTAGTCTAGCACAGGAGATGGAACTCTACCTGATGAGAGTTCTGATTCCTATGGAAGCCTGAGTGCATAAAGGTTTATGTGTCTAGGCTTCTCTAGCTCAAATGTCTACATTGGACACCCACCCCCATTGGGTGACCAATCTGGGTGACCAACACATGAAGCAGGCCAGATTTCCAAACACAGGCATGATAAAGACAAACTCATCAGGGAGCTGGGGTTGTCTGCAGTGCCTTGTGCACTCTAGCTGGCAAACTTGAATTTGTTGCTATATGTTATGTAAAATGGCCCACAGAGTCTAGGAAAAACAAATAGATATTTTTCTTTGACCCTATCTCATACTGAAGTGTTTGATTCAAGGTTTTCCTCTTTCTCTCACACTGCCTAGCCCTCTCTTACAAGCTAGGTCTCTCTCACTGAACCAGAAACATTTCTAGAAAATTAATGAGTAGCTGGAATGCACTAATAAATATTGCACATTGGGAGTGAAACACCATATGCAATGCAGCTTGCAATGCTAAAAGGCAAGAATAGAAAAAGGTACCTGCATTCTGTTCATTCCAGTCCTCAGGAATAGGCAGGTCTCACCTAAAGGCAGCCCTCTGGCACAGAAGCAACCTGTAAAATGATTTAATATCTTTTGAAAGAATAGTTTGATCTAATCTAACAATGTCAACTGCATGATAGACAGCAGGGAGTTAATTTGCTGCACTGATATTTCATAAATGAGCCAAAAGAGAAAGGGTTACCTGTTATTGCATTACTATTGCACCAGTAGAGAAAAATATTATTTGAATGCCACAATTTCCAGAATTTGAACCAAGGTTTAAAAGGGGGGAAATACTCAGGTTTGACATAATCCAGTATCATTCTTTGTTGTCTATACAAATACTTAATTTGCATACACCTGATGGTCTAGATAATTATCTGACTACCCTTTCCAATCTGAACATTTTCTGCCAGTGACACAAGACATTGAGACAAACTTTATATGGTCAGCACCAAGTGGATTTGTCCCCATGCTTCAAAAATGAAGGCACAAGGCAGTAAGTGGCTCAAAAGGGGTTCGGAGAGACTTTCAGGAGCCAACTGCATATCTTGGAGGGGGGGGCACACATCATAGATGCACTCAAAGCCTTCAGAATATGATTGGTTTTACAGACCCAAGTATAACTAATTGCAGAGCATATTTTAGACACTGTTTAATGTGGATAAGTTTTATTTTTCTCCTGTGCATGACATTACACTTGAGGCTCAGGTTCTTTATCAAGGGCATACAAGCTGTTTTGGGGTGGGATGGTGCCCTCCTTCCCCTCTGTGATGCTCAGAGCCTCAATAATTATTAACTGGCCCCTGATGACAGGCCAGGATGAACCTGAAAGTCATCAGGATGGCAGCTTTTTATAAACAGATGTGAAGTCTAGTATTTTTGTCAAGGAATGCAGAGATCCATATGTTCCTTTAACCACTGTGTTTTGGTCGCTATAATTTAGTCAGGAATTTGAGACTGAGAACTTTCTACGCTCAATCATTACTTGGCAATCATTTTTCCATTTTCCACTTGGCATTTGGAAAACACCACAATTTACATGTGAAGCTCCAGCTTCCTTCCCACTTCCCAGCCCAAAGCAGGCCTCACTGTATGGCTTGAATGACAACTGCTTGCACTGTCAACTTCAAGAGATAAATGGAGCTTGTTCATTTAGATTTGGCCCAGCCTCCTCTCAGCCTATCAACATATGACCAATGGGAAGTGACCCCAAGGCCAAGTCAGGAAAATATTTAAATTCATGTTTCCTTTGCAGTTCAAGCAATGGAGCACTGAAACCTGGATGTATGTTTGGTCAAACATGACAGTTCAGTAATAGGTAAACAGAACTGAAGGCTCAAGAACGAATTCAGACATAATGTAGTAAGTGGGCATGGGGTGCCACTACAAGCTCATGAAACCCTTTCCAGAAAATTTCTGTGCATGATGAGTTTTGAGTTTCAGCACATTGCCCGGCTTAACTCTGTCTGCAAGAGTGCTTCTGTACCCACGTTTAACCTTAGGCTGTTAAAATAGCAGATTGCGACTTATGGATGCATTATTATTATTATTATTATTATTACTACTACTACTACTACTATAACCAGAACCTGAAACACAGAACCTTCCAGGGCCTCTTTTCTCAAATGCTTCATGGTAGCGACTTGTAGGTTCGTTACCTTTATCTGTGTCAGTAGGCTTTGCTAACTTATAAACTAACCCTGATAATTAAATCAGAATATTGACAATGAATCAAAAAAATAGGTTATCATTATCTCCATATTATGGATGAGGCATTGAAGCTGACAGAGAATGGCTAGCCTAATTGTACAGAGGTCAAGTATAACATGAAAAATACAATAGAACGAAGACTTTGGCATTGTTTGGCATTCAGTAACCTTTTGTGCCAGCGGGCATGGATAAATAATAGGGCTATGCATGCTCCTCTCCATTCAATCTGGGGCCCAATTTGGTGATTCAGATTCAGGCCCTGGATACTAATCAATATTTGATTGTTTGTTCTTGCCACCTTTGCAAAATATTATTTCCTCTTTCAGCTTTAAGTACAAATATTCACTTTTCAGTGTCCTAGAAACCCTCATGTATAGCAACCTATTTTTGCACTTAAGTAGTTTGAGTCCTTTGTTGAGGCTTTATGGGCCAAACTGTGCTCTCTACAGGTATGTGCCCTGGGTAGGTTATGCAGACCTCCTGGGGTCTGTAGACTACCAACTGGAAACCATTGTTCTAAAGGAATGCATCTAAGTCAGTTGTGGAAGGCCTTCAGTCTAGAATTAATGAAAACTCTATTCACCAAATTCTCTGCAGTACCTTTTGCTAAGAAGGCAGAAAGGGATGGATTTCCAACTGCTCCTTGTGATGGATCTCCCATAACCACATCAACTATGAACACCTGCCTAAGTCATCTAGGGCAAGAGTTAAGTTTAAAACCAATATTTTGCTATTTATTGCTTTGACGATAACTGTGTATGTGCTAAATGATAAGTCAACCTGTGTATGGTGACCTGGGGAAATTCTATTTGGCTTTCTTCAGCCCTGTCCTGTCAGATATAAGAACATAAGCCCTGCAAGATTTGACCAGGGGCCTATCCTATTCTTTCAGTGGCCAACCAGATGCCTATGGCAAGCCCAGAAACAGGGCCTGACAGCAACAGCAATGCTTCCCTACTGGTGATTCACAGCAGCTTACATTCAGAAGTACATGGCTTACAAGCGATGGCTAGACATCCCAGGTAAAACACAGCTATCATGACTGACAAATTACAAAAACAAAGTATGATAACCTGTGTGTGTGTGTGTGTGTGTGTGTGTGTGTGTGTGATCAGACATGGAAACCTTGCAGCGTTTTAATTTAGTAACTCATGTATATTACTAAATAATTACTACTGATTAGATTAGGTACTATTAAGAGTACCCAACAGAAGGTAGCAGCTCCATTAACTTGCAGTGTCTTTTGGGATGAACCTAGTCTCCGTGGTAAAGCTGGAATAATTAGACTGCCATGAAACTGAGCTTCCCGGTGCCCCCTTGGAGCCAGGTTTAAGGAGAGTATTAGCTACTCTTCAAAAGCCCATGGGGATGCCATGGATCACTTTACAGTTAGGAGGTGGTTTGTTCCTAAGCAGGAGATAATACAATTAATTTAAATTACTCCCAGCAATGAACCCTGATGTCTGCAATGCCATACACACATACCTAGGAGTAAGCCACATTTAACTCAACAAGGATTTACATATGAGTAAAGTATAGGGTTGAATTTAGCCCAATGAACTATTTCAGCTTTGTTCTAGATGTATGTTGTACTGCAATATACTTGCTTTATCTAGATTTATGTGGATAAATGCTATCTTCCAAAGGTCAAGACAGCCAAGCAAATCTTTCATGTGCATAATGAGCAATAAAGAGTTTATTTATTTAAGAAGAGGACACCCCCCCCAAAAAAGACAATTTCACATCTATATTTATATTGTAAACCACCCTACGATCCTCAGATGAAGAACACTATAGAAACAACAACAACAAAAATAAAAATAAAAATGATGATGATGTTTGAAAGATCTAGGCAATTCTTTGCCAACATGTAATCCATAGTAGCTGTTTGTGTTTATGTGTTAGGCTCTTGACATGGCAGCGAATATTATATCCCAGTGTAATATTTGGCTTTTAACTTCAGCAGTTAGAGACCCAACCTTCTAGATCAGCAAAAGCAACATGGGTTAAGACATGAACAAGGCTTGTCCATGCCAGAAGGAATACAAGCGCCCCCTTTCACAGTCTTAATGAAATCATTAATTATGTCAGCAACTCAAGCGATAGATCTCCAAACACTTCACACGGCTCAAGCAACAGAGCAGTCCCAGAAACCCTGGAACTTCCAGAGAAGGGTTTTCTTACACGGATGTGTCCTAACCACAAATAAAAGTACAGTTCCATAGCTTTCAGATTCAACTAATTTTTGCTTTGCGCTCTCATAAAAGAAATCAACTGGTGTTTTAACCAAGAAAGTTGACTGCCTACATGCATCCTGTAATGGTGCCATGATGCAATCGAGGCGAACTTCTTGGATCTGAAAATATACCACACATCACATTAAGGCTAGTTCTTCAATAGTCTGCTTTCATTTTAGTTAACATTTACTCTGAGCTCCTTTCCAACATTTAAAGGTAATTCTTAGCACCTTCCAGCACCATTTTTCTTGACATAAACATTCACACATGTTTACCTTCTTGGAGCCTTTGCTAAAAAAAAGATGGCCCTCTCTATGTATAGGCCAGTATCTGAACTTAAGGGAGGGGAGTCGGGAATTCAAGGAAGGAACATTTCCAGCTAGTGTGGAGGAAAACTGCCAACTATATTTTTCAATTATAATTTTAAAAAAATGGAGAGAAAGCTCATTCTTGCTCATAAATTTAGCTCAGAAATATGAGTTGTGTAACTTTGAGTGTCAGGTTAATATTACCTGGTGTGCCTAACAGACTATTCTTTTTACATTGTACAAGTTGCCACCTCCCTTTTCCATATCAGTGCAAGGCACAGTCAGAGTATTTCTGGTTACACAAAAGGATAAAAATGGTGTGGCAACAGGGTGGACCAGATTTTTTTTAATTGTCATTATTATATTAAAGTATTTGGAAAACACATAAATTGCATGTTCAACATTACATTTCAGCAGCTGCAGCAGTTCTGGGTGACACAACTGCTACAGAACATCAAGCACTCAAGGACAACATCAGGCTTGTTTTATGATACATTATTTGGTTAGTAAGTCTGCACCCTGTGCTACATTGCATAGGATTACAGTGGTGTCAGAGGCCTCCAGGTCACAAGCTCTATCCTAGTCAATATAGTAAGTTCTCCATGGACTTCCAAACAAAAGCTGGGGAATAGAATCAAATGCTAATATCTGTGTACAGATGCCTTATCTGGGTTCCAGTGCTATGGATGAATAATGGAAAGTGATTATTTTCCCAAGGAAAAGCAGGAGATTAGTGTAAAAACTAAACTAATGCCACAGCCTAATTCTTGATTAAGTAATGACACAGCAGATTGGTTCATGCAAATCTGTCTTCCCCCTTTCCAACTGGGAAACTCCATTAAGATAAGGGAACCAGGCCTAGGATTAAGGAGCTAGTAAGGTGAGCCACTGATGCTCAAGATGTCAATATTTATTCTTGCCACCTCATTTTTGACCACATCCAACTTACCCAAGTTCATGGTTCTTGCATTCCAGGTTCCTATGCAATATTTTTCTTTACAGCATTGGACTTTCCTTTCGCTTCCAGGCATATCCGCAACTGACCGACCTTTCTGCTTTGGCCCAGCCACTTCATCAGCTCTGGATCTACTTGTACTTGTCCTCCACAGCATGTTGGACGCCTTCCGACTTGAGGGGCTCATCTTCCAGCGTCATAACATTTATATGCCTGTTGTCTTTGTCCATGGAATTTTCTTGGCAGGGATACTGGAGTGGCTTGCCGATTCCTGCTCCAGGTGGATCACGTTTGGTCAAAACTCTCCACTATGACCTGTCCATCTTGGGTGCCCTGCTCGGCATAGTTCATAGCTTCTCTGAGTTATTCAAGCCCCTTCGCCACGGCAAGGCAGTGATCCATGAAGGAGAGCTCAAAATATGGTTTGAAGCTCAACATCAAAAAAATGAAGATCATGGCCACTGGTCCCATCACCTCCTGGCAAATAGAAGGGGAAGAAATGGAGGCAGTGAGAGATTTTACTTTCTTGGGCTCCATGATCACTGCAGTCACGAAATTAAAAGACGCCTGCTCCTTGGGAGAAAGGCGATGGCAAACCTAGACAGCATCTTAAAAAGCAGAGACATAACCTTGCCAATAAAGGTCCGTATAGTTAAAGCTATGGTTTTCCCAGTAGTGATGTATGGAAGTGAGAGCTGGACCATAAAGAAGGCTGATCGCCGAAGAATTGATGCTTTTGAATTATGGTGCTGGAGGAGACTCTTGAGAGTCCCATGGACTACAAGAAGATCAAACCTATCCATTCTTAAGGCAATCAGTCACTTTTCTCCAGAGTTGTTAATAGAACTAGATCTCAAACACACACACACATTTTCATGCTGCCTCACTGGTACTTACAATCAATTAATTTTCAATTTGTGGGTTGGGGGTGGTGGGTACCCTTCCATGGAAGCTGCATAAAGTGAATAATTCATGTCTGAGTTTATTCTTTCATCCAGCTCCCAAGAGACCTTATATGAAGCAGCATTTGCAGTCACTAAACACTTGGGATCCATATGGGTTTAGCTCAGGCCCACACTCTTTGAGTATCACCCTTTATCTGTATTTGGTCAGTGTAATCAGCTGGGAAGGGTGCAATGATACACTGGGAGTCTCTCGGAATTGAATGTGCTATATCTCGCAAGCACTGAGCAAACCCATAGTGATATCACTGTCCACTGATCTAGGATCACCCATCTGGCTCTAATAAAATTCTGTTACCGCCCCATGACTTTCCCCATTTCACTTCCTGCTCCTACCATGGAAAATCTTGCCAATGGGAACCATAAGAAATTCTTCCTCTCTAGCCCTTCCTCCCAGTCCTAGGCTCATAGAAAGCAGTCTCCTTGGATTCTAGTTCATGCACCTATGTTGCAGACTGCGATTTTCATGATGCAAAAACATATGCACCTCTTAGGCTTAAGAAGTTGGGCATCCAACCCTTGAAGTAAATCCTGTATATCAGCTCCATCATTCCTTGGAAATATGTTTTAGATCAGAGTTGCAATCTGATCCAATCCACAGAGTGTGTGAACAATATCTATGCTTAGTAGCTTAATGACAGATTATTTTTAATGACAGATTAAGTAGCATGGTAATACTGATCCTATCATTACCTAAAGAAAGCTATCAGCATACACACCCTGTACATATACTCAGTCCCAGTGCTATTTTTTTAGAAAAAGAGCTGCTGGAGCTCACCCTTGTTATCTTAAAATGGCAATGGCACCCACTTGAAAGATGCCAGAGCTGAGCTCCAGCTGAAAAAAAGCCTTGCTCAGCCCTTCACACAATGATTAAGCCTTAACATTAAACACTGCTACTCTTCCTCCATACCTGTTTGGTCTTTTCCTTCTGAACATATAATAAATAATAATAATAATAATAATAATAATAATAATAACAACAACAATAACAATAATTTATTATTTATACCCCGCCCATCTGGCTGGGCTTCGCCAGCCACTCTGGGCGGCTTCCAAAAAAATATTAAAATACTATAATACATCAAACAATAAAAGCTTCCCTAAACAGGGCTGCCCTCAGATGTCTTCTAAAAGTCTGGTAGTTGTTGTTCTCTTTGACATCTGATGGGAGGGCGTTCCACAGGGAAGGTGCCACTACCGAGAAGGCCCTCTGCCTGGTTCCCTGTAACTTGGCTTCTCGCAGTGAGGGAACTGCCAGAAGGCGCTCGGTGCTGGACCTCAGTGTCTGGGTAGAACGATGGGGGGTGGAGACGCTCCTTCAGATATACTGGACCAAGGGCTTTAAAGGTCAACACCAACACTTTGAATTGTGCTCGGAAACGTACTGGGAGCCAATGTAGGTCTTTCAAGACCGGTGTTATGTGGTCTCTGCGGCCGCTCCCAGTCACCAGTCTAGCTGCCGCATTCTGGATTAGTTGTAGTTTCCGGGTCACCTTCAAAGGTAGCCCCACGTAGAGCGCATAGCAGTAATCCAAGCGGGAGATAACCAGAGCATGCACCACTCTGTTTTTTTAAAAAAATAATATTTATTATTTTCCCAAAAACTTAAACACTAAAAAGACAATACACTACAACACATCAAATTAACAAAACAAAACAAAAACAATAAAATAAATCAAACAATTTCATTATCCCATGTTTCATTCACTTATTTCCACGGCCTCCTCACACCTCCCTTTTTGTATTCCACTTCTATTAATTATTTCAGCAATTCCTTTCCATCTTTCTCTGTTTTCTATCCTATAGTTATCTTAACTCATTCTAACCTTGTTTCCTTTAATGCTCTGTTAACCTATCTGTACTTAATTCCTTATAACATTTCTACTAAAGCCATATAACTTCATTCCAACATTTTTCTAACATTCATTAATTTTACAGTATTTCTGTAGATAGTCTTTAAATTTTTTCCAATCTTCTTCCACCGACTCTTCTCCCTGGTCTCGGATTCTGCCGGTCATTTCCGCCAGTTCCATATAGTCCATCAACTTCATCTGCCATTCTTCCCGGGTGGGTAAATCTTGTGTCTTCCAATACTTCGTGATGAGTATTCTTGCTGCTGTTGTACATACATAAAAAATGTTCTATCCTTCTTTGGCACCGATTGGCCGACCATGCCCAGGAGAAAGGCCTCTGGTATATTTAAATACCTTTTTCATTTCATTATAAATCATCTCCCAGAATGTCTTAATCCTTGGGCATGTCCACCAAAGGTGAAAGAATGTGCCTTCAGTCTCGTTACATTTCCAACATTTATTTTCAGGCAAATGGTAAATTTCTGCAAGCTTGACTGGTGTCATGTACCACCTATAAATCATTTTCATTAAGTTTTCTCTTAGGGCATTACATGCCGTAAATTTCATACCTGTGGTCCATAACTGTTCCCAGTCAGCCATCATTATGTTATGACCAACATCTTGTGCCCATTTAATCATAGCTGATTTCACAGTTTCATCCTGAGTATTCCATTTCAACAGCAAGTTATACATTTTTGACAAATTCTTAATTTTTGTATCTAGCAATTCTGTTTCCAATTTTGATTTTTCCACCTGGAAACCAACTTTTTTGTCCAAATTGTATGCCTCCAATATTTGATAATAATGGAGCCAATCTCGCACTTTATTTTTCAATTTTTCAAAGCTCTGCAATTTTATTCTGTCTCCATCTTGATCCAGAATTTCCCAATATTTCGGCCATTTGGCCTCCATATTGAGTTTTTTCTGTGCCTTCGCTTCCATTGGTGACAACCATCTTGGGGTTTTCTTTTCTAACAAATCTTTATATCTTATCCATACATTAAACAATGCTTTTCTAACAATATGATTCTTAAACGCTTTATGTACTTTTACCTTATCGTACCACAAATATGCATGCCAACCAAATACATTATTGAAACCTTCTAGATCCAACACGTCGGTGTTTTCAAGAAGCAGCCATTCTCTCAGCCAGCAAAAAGCCGCTGATTCATAATAAAGTTTGAAGTCTGGCAGGGCAAATCCACCTCTTTCTTTAGCATCAGTTAATATCTTAAATTTTATTCGAGGCTTCTTGCCCTGCCAAACAAATCTGGAAATATCTTTCTGCCACTTCTTGAAACAATCCATCTTATTCAAAATTTGTAATGTTTGGAACAAAAACAGCATCCTTGGCAGCACATTCATTTTTATCACAGCAATTCAGCCTAATAGTGATAACTTCAAATTTGACCATATTTCTAAATCCTTTTTCACTTCAATCCAACATTTTTGATAATTATCCTTAAATAGGTTCACATTTTTAGCAGTCATGTTAACCCCTAAATATTTCACTTTCTTAACCAGTGTTAGTCCTGTCTCTTCCTGAAACTTCTCTCTCTCATTCACAGTTAAATTTTTCTCTAAGATCTTAGTTTTCGTCTTATTCAGCTTAAAACCTGCTACTTGTCCAAATTCTTGAATCAGTTCCAATACCCTTTTTGTACTGGATTCTGGCTCCTGTAAGGTCAATACTAAATCATCAGCAAATGCTTTCAGTTTATACTGTTTAGCTCCCACTTGTATAGCTTTGACCTCTTGGTCCTTTCTTATCATGTTTAACAAAACCTCAAGGACCGATATAAAGAGCAGTGGAGAGATTGGGCAACCTTGTCGTGTCCCTTTCTCAATCTTAAACTCTTCTGTCACTACATTGTTCACAATTAATTTTGCCTTTTGTTCTGAATAAATTGCACCTATACCATTTTCAAAACCTTGACCTACCCCCATCCCCTGTAGATTCTTCTTCATAAAGCTCCAGGAGATGTTGTCAAAGGCTTTCTCCGCATCCACAAATATCAAGACAGCCTTAGTATTGATATTCACTTGAAGTTTTTCTAGAATATTAATTATATTCCTCATATTGTCAGACAAATGTCTGCCCGGGAGAAAGCCCGCTTGATCTTTATGAATTTCTTCTACTAACACCTTTTTTAATCTTTTAGCCAAAATATCTGCAAAAATTTTATAATCCACATTACGCAGCGATATGGGGCGGTAGTTCTTGGGCTGTGTCTTTTCAGTCTCTGTTTTCGGTATAAGTGTAATGTAAGCTTCCTTCCACGACTCTGGTGCCTTTCTCCCTTCCAATATTTCATTGCAGACTTCCTTCAATTGTTGTATTAACCATTCTTTCAAAGATCTGTAATATCTTGAAGTCAAACCATCTGGTCCTGGAGATTTACCTAATTGTGTGTTCTGGATAGCCCCTTCCACCTCCTGAGCCGTTATTTTGTAATTCAACATTAGCTGTTTTTCCTGAGAGATTTTGTGTAGTCCATTTATTTTCAAAAATCGATCAATGTCCATTTCTTTTTGCTTCTCCTGTGTATAAAGTTGTTTAAAATACCTCTGGAAACACTTCCTGATCTCCACTGGGTTCTGTATATTTTTTCCTTCCACTTCCAAAATTCATAATAGTATTGAGTTTTTGTCTTTTTTTCATTTGCCAGGCCAACAATTTTCCACATTTACAGAGCATGCACCACTCTGGTGAGGCAGTCCGCAGGCAGATAGGGTCTCAGCCTGCATACCAGATGGAGCTGGTAAACAGCTGCCCTGGACACAGATTTGACCTGTTCCTCCATGGACACCTGTGAGTCCAAAATGATTCCCAGGCTGTGCACCTGGTCCTTCAGGGGCACAGTTACCCCATTCAGGACCAGGGAATCCTCCACACCTGCCTGCCTCCTGTCCCCCAAAAACAGTACTTCTGTCTTGTCAGGATTCAACCTCAATCTGTTAGCCGCCATCTAACCTCCAACCGCCTCCAGGCACTCACAAAAGACCTTCACTGCCTTCACTGGTTCTGATTTGAAAGAGAGGTAGAGCTGGGTATCATCCGCATACTGATGAAACCCAGCCCAAATCCCCTGATGATCTCTCCCAGCGGCTTCATGTAGATGTTGAAAAGCATGGGGGAGAGGACAGAACCCTGAGGCACCCCACAAGTGAGAGCCCAGGGGTCTGAACACCCATCCCCCACCACCACTTTCCGAACCCGGCCCGGGAGACGGGGCGGAACCACTGTATGACAGTGCCCCCAGCTCCCAGCCCCTCAAGATGGTCCAGAAGGATGTTATGGTCGATGGTATCAAACGCCGCTGAGAGATCCAGCAGAACTAGGAAACAGCTCTCACCTTTGTCCCTAGCCTGCCGGAGATCATCAACCAGTGCGACCAAGGCAGTTTCAGTCCCATGATGAGGCCTGAATCCCGACTGGAAGGGATCCAAATGGTCCGCTTCTTCCAGGCGTGCCTGGAGTTGTTCAGCAACCACTCCCTCAATCACCCTGCCCAAGAATGGAAGATTTGAGATTGGGCGATAGTTGGCCATTGTGGCCGCATCTAAAGATGGTTTTTTAAGAAGCGGTTTAATAACCGCCTCTTTCAGCGGGTCTGGGAAGGCTCCCTCACGGAGGGAAGCATTCACCACCCCACGAAGCCCATTTCCCAGTCCTTCCTGGCTAGCTTTTATGAGCCAGGATGGGCAAGGATCAAGGAGACAAGTGGTTGGTTTCACTCGTCCAAGCAGCCTGTCCACATCCTCGGGGGTAACAGATTGGAATTGATTCCACGCAACTTGACTAGACCGGACTCTAGCACTCTCCTGGCCTGGCCCTGCTCCCACGGTGGAGTCTACCTCTTCTCGAAACTGAGCAACTTTATCTGCAAAAAACTTTGCAAAATCATTGCAGGAGATCATGTGGCCCGTACTGGGCCCTGATCGAGCAGGTGGTTCTGCTAAATTGCGAACCACCTGAAAGAGTCTCCTGCTGCTGTTTTCCGCAGATGCAATAGAGGCGGTGAAGAAAGTCTTCTTCACCGTCGCTATCGCCACTTGGTAGGCTCGACATTGAGCTCTAACCCGTGTCCGGTCAGCTTCAGAATGGGTCATCCGCCACCGGCGCTCTAGCCGTCTCAACGATTGTTTCATTGCCCTCAGATCCATGGAAAACCATGGGGCTGTCTGGGCTCCATGCAATCGGAGAGGGCGCTTCGGAGCCAAACAGTCAATACCACTGATTAACTCCACATTCCAGCAAGCCACCAGGGAATGAGCTGAAAGGCCATCAACATGGGACAAAACATCCCCTACCACTCTCTGGAAACCATTTGGATCCATTAAGTGGTGGGGGCGGACCATCTGAATCGGTCCCACCTCCCTACAGAGGGGAAGGGTCGAGGAGAAGTGATCTGACCATGACACTTCTTTGGTTTCGCTTTTACTTAATGTTAGATCACCAACATCCATAGAGGTGAACACCAGGTCTAAGGCATGCCCGCGGCTATGAGTTGGGCCAGATTTATTCAGGGACAGCCCCATGGAGGCCATGCTTTCCATGAAGTCCCGAGCGGCCCCTTGTAAGTTTGTGTCGGTATGGATGTTAAAATCCCCTAGGACAACCAAACTGGGTGTCTCCAGGAGAACATCCGCCATGACCTGAAGCAGCTCGGGCAGGGAATCCTTGGTGCAGTGGGGAGGTCGGTACACCAAAAGGAATCCTGTACTGCCCCTATTGCCCAACTTCCAGAACATGCACTTAGAGAACTGGGTCTTTTCAATAGGACGCCTGGTGCAAACTAATGACTTCCTAAAAATCACTGCAACCCCCCCTCCCCACCCACAAGGCCCGGGTTGCTGTGCGTAAGAGAAACCTGGTGGACAAGCAGCGGCAAGGACAGGCCCATCTGCTTCATCCAACCAAGTCTCTGTTACACATGCCACGTCAAATCCTCCATCCACGATCAAGTCATGGATCACAATGGTTTTATGGATCATTGACCTGGCATTGCACAGCAGCAACTTCAGGTCGTGTGGGTATCCATTGCTGATTCGAGTATCCGTCCGGTCAGGACCAGACCTGGAGGCAGGGATAGTCCTCAGACAACGACTAAGCCTGCTTCCTTGGTAATGACATGGTCTGGTCTTAGCGTAACTCCTCCTCCTACCCATGATCACTAAGATCGGTTGTCCCAGTGCACACCCCCCCCCCCCCCGTGGAACCTGCCCCAGCCATTTTGTTTGCTGGGACCCTCTCCCAGGCAGCCCTGACCCCTCCCCTTAAAATCAAATTAAAACCTATACAAAAAAACAAACTAACAGAACAATAAAACTATAAAAACAAAAAACAGAAAGTTACAAACACAACATAATTAAATTAAACAAATTCCCAAAACCAACTAAACACCCACCCCACGCCACACACCCGAGGCCTCCTTGGAGCCCCATAGGCTGCGGAGGTGAGTATGGGGCCCGTCCCCAGGCCCAAGGTGGTGAATGGGCTTCAAGGGGGAACGGTCCTCCCCAAGACTCATAGGCAGAGCGGCAGCAGCAATGTCCCGGGCTTCCTTGGAGCCTTATATGCTGTGGTGGAGTATGGGGCCTGCCCCCAGGCCCAAGGTGGAAAATGGGCTTGCAGGGGGAGCGGTCCTTCCCAAGACTCACCGGCAAAGCGGCAGCAGCAACAGATTATACCTCTCAAATTCTACATTCCAGTCATGAGTCTCATCCCACCAAGTTTCAGTAATGTCTATTAGGTCATATTTGCCATCCTGTATTAAGAGCTCAAATTTGTCTTGCTCTCATACTTTGTGCATTAGTACAGAGAGCACTGGAACCATGAGACATTCCCTCCAGCTGCTTCTTTCTGCTTGTTTCCTGTCAGGAGCAGGAGTCAAGCATATGTCAGCAAATAAAACAAAGTGTCAGTGACGTTAACTCCTTATTCAAAGCAACCAAAGCAGTGCAGGTCTAGTAATCCCAGCAAGTCTTCCCAGGAGGTCTTGCCACATGAGGTAGTTTCAAGGACTGAAGGTCCCTGGCTTCCCACAGCTGCCAAAGTCCCATCTTCTGCAGGATTTCCCCCAAGCAGTCTAGACAACCAGTCTTGCTCTGCTCTTTTCATTTCTCTGTGTGTTCTAGGAGACCAGGGGGTGGGGGGGTGAGAAAGGGAGTTGGTTGCAACAGAATGAGGAGATGCCCTAGATTCTTCATCAACCTGCCTCATCACCACATCTTGGGCCCCCTCCTCTCCAGCCTCTTCTTCTCCCTCTGGTCACTCAACATGATCCCACCACCAATCCCCTGGCTCTGGGCCTTCTTCCCTTGAGGACTGCCTGCTGGGGGCTCTGCCCTGCCTCTCTCCACCTGGCTTGGGGCAGAGCCTGACAGGCTTCACAAGGACTGCGGCTGCTACCCGGCAGAGAAGGCTCCTCTTTTAAATTGTTTTTAAATTATATTTTATGTGGTGTTTTAAATGGTGGAGTTTTTTGTGCTTTTTATTTCTCTGTTGGGGGGTGGGATGGGTGTTGAGTTGGGTATTGGTTTAATTATAGTATAGTTGTAAATTGTTTTTTTTATTATTAGTTTCTATTTTTATTTTTTGGTATAGTTGGTATAGTTTTGAATAGTTTGTATAGTTCTGTTCTTAAGGAAAGAGGGTTAGGGTTGCCTGGGAGTGGGCCCCAGCCAACAGAATGACTGGGACAGGTTCCACAGGGGGGAATGCACTGGGACACCCAGTCTCAGTGATCACAGGTAGGAGGAGGAGTTACGCTAAGAGCAGACCATGTCATTACCGAGGAAGCAGGCTTAGTCGTTGTTTGAGAACTATCCCTGCCTCCGGGTCTGGTCTTGACTGGAAGGATACTGGAATCAACAAGGGAGACCCACATGACCTGAAGGTGCTGCTGTGCAATGCCAGGTCAATGATTCACAAGACCGCTGTCATCCATGACTTGACCTGGCATGTGTAACAGAGACTTGGTTGGATGAAGCAGATGGGCCTGTTCTTGCCGCTGCTTGTCCACCAGGTTTCTCTTACGCACAACAACCCAGGTCATGTGGGTGGAGAGGAGGGTTGCAGAGATTTTTAGGAAGTCCTTAGCTTGCACCAGGCGTCCTATTGGGAAGACCCAGTTTTCTGAGTGCATGTTTTGGAAGTTGGGCAATAGGGGCAGTACAGGATTCCTTTTGGTGTACCGACCTCCCCGCTGCACCAAGGACTCCCTGTCCAAGCTGCTTCAGGTCATGGCAGATGTTCTCCTGGAGACATCTAGTTTGGTTGTCCTAGGGGATTTTAACATCCATGCCGACACCACCTTACAAGGGGCCACTCGGGACTTCGTGGAAAGCATGGCCTCCATGGGGCTGTCCCTGAATAAATCTGGCCCAACACATAGTCGCAGACATGCCTTAGACCTGGTGTTCACCTCTATGGATGTGGGTGATCTGACACTAAGTAAAAGTGAAACAAAAGAAGTGCCATGGTCAGATCACTTCCTGGTGCAACTGGACTTCTCCTCGACCCTTCCCCTCTTCAGGGAGGTGGGACTAGTGATGTTAAATTCTCAAGAATAATCTTTTGGAGAATATTCTCGATTAATGAGAATATTAGATAATTTTTGTTTAAAATAGGAGAATATTCATTTTAATGCATTGGAAATGATATAATAAGGTGATGGCACCAGTAATTGTCATGTTAAGGTTTGGTATGAGGAAACTCAGTATTAAATCATATTTTATTCTTCCATTAGAACATGTACATGTTATAGGACAAGTCAAAAAATACAATTGGCATGTTAAGGTTTGATACAAGTAAATTCAATAATAGGCTAACTTGTGCTTCTAGTAACTCTAAAACTTTTGGTGACTAAAACACTGCTTGGTAAACAAAACTATATGCATACATATAAAAAGGAAGCCATTAACATTAAATATATTATCATTATATGATAATATATTTCAGTATGTCAGTCTCTGGTAAATGGCACCTTGTACTATTGAATGGCACTACAAAAACCAGTTAAAGGTAAAGGTAAAGGGACCCCTGACCATTAGGTCCAGTCATGGCCGACTCTGAGGTTGCAGCGCTCATCTCGCTTTACTGGCCTAGGGAGCCGGCGTACAGCTTCCGGGTCATGTGGACAGCATGACTAAGCCGCTTCTGGCGAACCAGAGCAGTGCACGGAAATGCCATTTACCTTCCCGCCGGAGCGGTACCTATTTATCTACTTGCACTTTGACGTGCTTTCAAACTGCTAAGTGGGCAGGAGCAGGGACTGAGCAACGGGAGCTCACCCCGTTGCAGGGATTCAAACCACCGACCTTCTGATCGGCAAGTCCTAGGCTCTGTGGTTTAACCCACAGCGCCACCCACATCCGCAAAAACCAGTTACTGGCACTAAATAAAAATTCAATTCAAAGTGTTGGTGCTGACCTTTAAAGCCCTAAACGGCCTTAACGCAGTATACCCGAGGGAGCATCTCCACCCCCCATCGTTCAACCCAGACACTGAGGTCCAGCGCCGAGGGCCTTCTGGCGGGGCAAGTTTTTAATGTTTGATGTTTTATTCTGTTCTTAATCTGTTGGGAGCCGCCCAGAGTGGTTGGAGAAACCCAGCCTGATAGGTGGGAAGGAAGGAAGGAAGGAAGGAAATAAATAAATAATATTGAGTGTTCCCCATCTGGTGCTTCCCACACTCATCCAGTTGGCATCCAGCCAGTCCATGACATTTCCTGCCATTCCACAGGTTTCAGTAGCACAACCACTCCTGTTTCCTGTGTATCAAGGGAGCTATTATTCCCAGTACCAGGTATTCCCTTATCTGCTGTAATATTGTCTGCCTCCCCTCTTAGGATTTAGTTCAAAGCTCCTTTCAGGTTTCCAAGATCTGGAGATTATTTTATTGAAGCAGAAACAGACATCCAAACAACATTTACACAGTTTACAAGAAAAGTCAGATCAGACCTTAGGTAACAGTGATTACTATTATAATCCACAATATTACGTCAACAAATAAAATATTGAGAAGATATTGAAAGACAGAAAGTAAAAACAGCAAAGCTGAATGAGAGAAAATGGAAGGAGAAAGGAGAAAAAAGGAGCCAACATTCAGTACTTCTGAAGCAGAGCCCATCAGTTACCTTGGTAAATGTTGTGTGTTCCAGAACACACTGATCTACAGTTCAGGTTGCATCTAAAGGATGCATAGGTTTTTACATAGAGCATTTTACTGAAACACACTTCATCAATTATTGCTTAACTTTGTAACTTTCTCCCTATACCAAATTTGCACTAGTCTATCATCACACTGTTTTCACTGGCTCTTTCCCAAGGTTTTAAAGGCAGGAGCAGGGGAAGGAGGAGGTGTAGGAAGGAAAAAGAGAGAGCTCATGTCTGAATTTGCCAGTATGTGACTGAATCCTGTCTGAAATTAGTGACGGTCTCGATGTGCCCTCAGGGACACATTGCAGAATACACCTGCAAAGAAAACATGCAGGAAAGACTCTTATTGAGTTGACTGGTATAGGCTGCATATGGCAACTATTGACAAGATGGAACATGTGCAGAGGAGAGAGACTAAGATGATAAAAGGGTCTGGAAACCAAGCCTCATGAGGAACGGTTGAGGAAGTTGGGTATGTTTAGCTGGGATAAGAGGAGACTGAAGAGGAGGTATGATAGCCATCTTCAAATATTTAAAGGGCTGTCACAAGGAAGATAGAAGAAGCTTGTTTCCTCCTGCTCTGGATTCAGGTTAGAAGAAAGGAGATTCTGAAGAACTTTCCGACGATAAGAACTGTTTGACAGTTGGAGGTTTTTTAACATAGGTTGGATGGTCATCTATCATGGATGATCTCGTTGAGATTCCTGCATTGCAAGGGGTTGGACTAGATAACCCACCGGGCCCCTTCCAACTCTACAATTCTGTGATTCTATGAGTCTATATTTGCAGTGGGAAATCCTTCACTCCTCAGATTCTCCAGACTGAGTCAAAAAGTTGATCTATTTTTCTCATACAATTCCTGAATGAGAAGACTGAACTACTAACTAAGAGGATCATGGGTCCTTAGAACTAGCATACACAATACAAACACAGTAACAAAAGAAACAAACAAAAACTTACAAATCTGGAAATTGGTTCCCTTAGTATAAAAGATGATTATACAATTTAACCAAATTGACCCATCTGACAATACGTTTATTGCATATTAAACTATATCTACTATATAAAATAAAATTACAATGTTCAGACTTTTCTACATAACAAGGAATTAATACATCAAAAACTGAAGACTAACAAATATTTGAGCCAAAGACAAACCTGATGTCATGAATGGAAAGTACTCATTATATCACTACCAGGGGTGCCAACCTGAATAAAATGTGTGTGGGGGGGGAGGTAAGCCCTGCCCCACATAATTGATCACATGACACAGTGCACACACAGTACTTGAATGGCAATGCCCATTCTAGGTATTGACGACATTCATTTATGTGCTCTACTAAATCTTTTCCTTTCCAAATCATTTTATTGGTTATTGGGGTAATGCAAAAAAGCAGAAAATTTATATTAAAATGTTAGGCTTGACAAAATGCCTACCTTCATAGTCTGCCAATTTACCTGTTCAAACTGCTAGCCACTGGGATGGGGAATGAATTAGCTGAACAGATTTCTCTTTTCCAGAGAAGCAATTGTCAGCCACACCACACATTTTATTTAATCTGAACCCAATAAATGTTCAGTATTTAGATGTGAGAACAAGATGTATACGCAGGAGTTTTAAAAATTGCCACATACAGTTTACAGCAATACATATGGTTTTAGCTAATCTGGATTATGGACACTCTGATACTAAATCCGTACTTGTCCAAACCTGACCTAGATGACAGAGTCCCAAGGTATTTCAGAGGTTCCTCTTGCTCCTGTTGGCTTTTTCCGAACACTGGAATGTCAAAGCGCAAGCCACTTCACTTCCCACCCAGTTAATCAGAATCTTATGCAAGCCAGTTGCAAGTGTGTTCCTTTCTGCTGGAGGTGAGGTGACAACAACAAAAGGAAGGTATTTCTGTTTTTAGTGAATCTGGATTAGGGACACCCTGATTTTAAATCTGTGCTTCTACAAACCTGGGCAGCAATGTGAGAAACCTTTATTAGGACCAACCAAAATGTCACAAAATAGTGAGCAAGCTTTTGAGTTCTCCAGAACTCTTAATCAGGCTAGATATTAAGCAAAGTGGAGCAGGGTTGAAGCTGGCTTGTTCATTGGTGTGTATTGGTCACAGATAGCATGTAGGAAGAAGTTGCAGACTTAGTTGGATTAGGCTCTTCTGGGCATTATGCAGTTTTCAAGTGACACCAAGAGATGACTGGACAAAGAAATTCTGATTCCTGCATATAAAATTCTGCCATGGACTACAACTAGAGACCAGACTGACCAATAGTGGTAAAGCTGGATGAATACAAGTGGGTGGCTATAATGGGAAGTATTAGACAAAGCAGATCACCTGCTGATCAGGAGCATACCCTGGTATTTAAAAGCGGGGGTGATCTGTGGCCTTACAAATTTTCCTGGTCTGTCTATCTATATCTATCTATCTATCTATCATCTATCTATCTATCGATATCTATCGATATCTATCTATATCTATCTATCTATCTATCTATCTATCTATCTATCATCTATCTATCATCTACCTATCTCTCTATCATCTATCTATATCTATCATCTATCTATCTATCTATCTATCTATCATCTATCTATCATCTATCATCTATCTATCTATCTACATATCAGCTATCTATTTGCTTTTCATCATAAGATCTCAGAGCCATCTAGATCTCCCACCATTAGCCATGGTTCCCACATGATCTAAAACAAGATAATATAATGCTGTAGACTTTGCATCCATTCTCCCAAATAGGTTGCTCCAGATACAGTGGTACCTTGGTTTGCAAACTCTGGTTTGCGTACATTTTGGATTACAAACACATCAAACCCGGAAGTGCGTGTCCCGGTTTGCAAACTTTTTTTGGATTACAACCTTTTCTTCTTCTTTTTTTTGGATTACAAACAAATTTTGGGGGGAGGCCCCATTGGAGAAAGCGCGCCTTGGGTTACAACCTGTTTTGGTTTACAAACGGACCTCCGGAACAGATTATGGTTGTAAACCAAGGTACCACTGTATATAACTGAGGATACCAAAGTGCCTTGGGGGTGCAGGGGATCTGTGGAACAAATGTCTACACCCCTAGCCCCAAGAGGCTTTTGTGTATAAACAGCTTTATCATTGTACCATCAGAAAAGATATCTGGAAGGAAGGAAGGAAGGAAGGAAGGAAGGAAGGGGGTTACCACTTGCTATGACCAGGAGAGAAACTTCCTGGACTGCAACCACCATGGACAGCTCACTGGATTGAACCAGCCAGTCCAAAGCATCAAGTGCCTTGGAGTCACAACCCGATTCTGTGTTTTATCCCTCTGGAGTTCTGCCACGCTCCACAGTCTACACACCCAAAGCAAATGCCAGCAGCATTCACCATGGAGCTATATATAGAAGGAACAGGCTTTATGAATTAAATAACTGAATCCTTGCCCTCCTCAACATGGAAAGTCAATCTACTATTAGACACACAGAGAGACTACTAGATTCTTAGAACCAGGCAGCAGGTTTGGCACAACACACTTCACTCTCTTTGTGTGTTTTAACCTAAATTCTTACAGGCATCCAGCCAAAAAAGTATGTTACATGAAAACTGCTGCAACAATTCATAAGTGGAAGAAGCTGCATCAAGTGAAGCTATCCAGTTCAACCCACCTGTTCATAGTTTAGTAGTATCAGGAAGTGTCTGGGCAGGGAGAAAAAGAGGGAGGTGCACTGCTCCTGATTACAGGAACACAGGAAACAAGAGGATGATCAGACAGGACACCTACGTGGGAGAATCCACTTCCTAGCAGGCTGGATGGATCATCAAGAGATTTGACAATAGGTGGGTGAGGTGAGTTACACAGTGGGGGTGGGGCAGAATTGTACAGGAAATTTGTAAGACACTTTGCCTGCTGAATAGTGCTTTGGAAGTCACTGGTGTGCAAACACCAGTTGAAATGTTACTGGCCTGGGTTCAAAGTCCAGAAAGACACCTTTCTGGAGAACCCTCATAGAGCTGTAAAGGCCACAGCTCCCAGCCCATTCATTTGGCAGTAGAAGTTCCACTGAGACTTCATATCCTGGAAGAAGAGCCGCTTGGCTATTCCGGAAGTCAAATGTCCAGCTGAAGGAGGAAGAAGAGGACAGGAGCACTGATGCGTATGCATACTAGGGTGAGGCTGGGGAGCAGGAACAGAGAAACAAAAAACACCCTAGGGGGGGAAGCGGGTGCACTTTGAATCCTTTGTCAGACTTTGCTGGGGCAAACAAAAGTAGGAGCTCTTCCAGCCCGCGGATATTAAGGGAGCCCCAGCCCACCCCCTGAGTCAGACAACAGAAGCGCTGGGCTGGTGGCTCCTCGAAATCCTTCAGGCGCTTTTCCTAGCTAGGTCTGCTGACACGCGCGCCTCCGCCACCATTCTTCATCCACTCCCTACGCGTATATAACCGTTTTACCCCAGGAAAAAAAGCTCCAGGGCTCATTTCTCACATTCTTCAGCCCAAGACGTGAGGTCGGCTCTCAAAACGCACAAACAAGGCGTTCGGAAGCGAAGGGTTTAAAAGCGCAGGAGTGCGATCAGATAAGAAGCGCCTTCTGAAGGTCTGGCCTCCTGGCGCGGCAGGCAGAGGAGCATTTCTCTCCAGGAACCCCTTCTTGCGGAAGAGACGCCGGCAGCAGGGGCCAAAAGCCGGGGCAGCGGGGCAGCAACCGCCTCAGCTCCGCTCCTCCAGGGCATTTTGGGAACAGCTGTGATGGAAGGGAAAGGAGCCAGCGGGGCAGCAGGAATTCCAGAGGGATGCAATGGCAGGAAGTTGACGGTGCGGGAAGGAGCCCGGACTGGGATGCCTCACGGCTCCGGCATGCGTGTGTAGGTGTCCCGCGGGCCAATGGCGACGAGAGGAGGCGAGCAGGAACTCCCTCTCCCCTCCATTTGCTGGAGGGCGCGATGGGGCGGTCGCCGTCCAACCAGATGGGGCTCTGGGGCCCCGTCCAGCCAGCCCTCCCGGGGCCGCGTCATGCCCAGGCCCATTCGCATCACATGCTCCCTCGAGGGCAGAAAGAAAAAAGGGGTTCTCCCATCCCCACCCCGTTTCCGTATAGCTATATATAAGGCGAATCCCTCTCTGTTCCTCCAGTGACACAAAGAGTCAGAGAAAAGGAAGCACCTGCTCCTATTATCTTATTTTAATTTTATTTGCATTCTGTTCATTTCTCCCATGCAAAATAAAAACTCCTAGGTTTGGATTACTGGAGCTGGAAGGGGAGAGAGAGATTCCCTCTCCTGTGACTGGCTTGCTTTCTAGGGTGGAAAGGAGGGGAGAGAGACAAAATAAATTCTGGAAGCGACCGCTGAGAAAACCAACTTTGTCTTGGCCAGGCTGATCTCTGAGAAGGCGAAGAGGAGAAGCGCTCAAGGAAAAGGTGAAGTAATGAATTCTGGGGGAACTTCAGTTTTCCAAGTCTTTTTACACCAACTGTTTGTTTTTCCTAAGTCTGTAATGAGTGGGTCGGCAGCCCCACAGAAGATCTCTGGTGGTTTTCAGAGAGCAGCATTTCCTGGGCAATGCAGAGAAAAGAAATCCGAGGACCGGTTGATTTGTGCATTTGCCTCTGTTTGAATTGGCTGAGCAAGAGGCAGTTTGGAGCAGGGTAGCCCTGCCGCCTCTTTCAAAATCCCAAACAAATCCTGGGCTTCACCTGATTTGTTATCTCTAGTTGGGGGAATTTGGTGTATTTCAAATATCTCATTGTTACACTGGAGGCAGGCTTGTGATGTAGTCCTAGAATCATAGAATGGTAAGATTTGGAAGGGAATCTTTGGCCCAGTGTGGGGCTCGAACCCAAGACCCTCAAGATCTACTGACTGAGCTGTCGGGAAAGAAGTTCCCAGGATTGGGTGCGTGTTGGATGGTGGGGATGAAGACTCCTACTGGGAAAATGTGCCCATTAAACTTCCCCATAAGCAGGAGGCGGGTCCATTCTTCCAAGTTCCATTGAACTAAATGGCGTGACTCCCATTCATTCCAATGGGGCTGGTGAAGGAGCAGAAGCAGCGGTACTGAAGGAAGGGGACTGGGCAGGGGAGGCCGGCCCAAGACATTTGGGCCAAAAGGGCACCAGGGAAGCTCGGCCCTGAAAGACTGGCCGCATGTCGGGATCTGCTGCCTGATAGGCCCGCTCCCCTTGCTCGGCAGGGCGCCTGGGGCGCATCCCAGGAACCAAGGCGGACAAGTTCCGCCCGGCTCTGCCCAAGGCCGCCGGGTTGGGCGCTTCCAGGCCGGGCCGGCAGGATCCGCCGGGCCTTGCTCCCGAGGAGCAACTTCACTCAGCCCTTCTTTCGGGGGGAGGTGGAGAAATGCCCTTCGGGGCTTCGCCCCAGGCGCCAGGCCCACTCCCTCGAAAGCCTCTCGTCAGCCGGCTCGCCCGCTCCGGGGTCGGACAGTCCCTGGCCTTCGCCTGATCGGAACCCGCGACCCGCAGCCTCGCTCTTCTTCTTCGCATCTCCAGCAGCTCCGCCGAGCCACGAGGGCGGGCCCGGGGTTCTCTCTCGACCGCGCCTTGGTCCCCGCCGTCGGGCCGCCGGCTCTTCTTGGGGACTCCGGCGAGCGCGAGCCCTTTCTCACGCGCGAAGGCGCTTCGCCGCTGCTGCCGCCTCCTCCTCCCGCGGGGGACACGACGCGGAGCTTGGCGGCGCCTCTGGCGGAGGAGCCCCCGCCCGGGCCGGGCGCCCTCGGCGCCAGGTCGCCCCGTCGGAACTGGGCCTCGGGGAGGTGGGGAGGAGGAAGGGCCGCGGGGCGGACGGCGCCCCCTCGGCCTCCCCTCCTCGCCCCAATCCCAGCGGCGAGGGGGGCTGCGGAAGCCGCTTCGACACCTGCGGCGGAATGAGGCCGGGAGACCTCGGAGGACAGAAGGACTCTAGGCTCGCTCTGGCTCGTGTGAAATGTTCCCCGCGCAAGTAGAGAACCCTCGCTGCGCGTAGAAATGTAGCGCCTCAGGGACCCTGATGGATTTTCTGCTTGCGGGGAGGTTAGTTTGAAATGCGATCTGCTCCTCCTCGCGACACGGAAAGGCACGCTCCATTCAGCTGCCTTCGAAGAGAAGTAGCGCCCCGTCCCTCACGGCCGATTTCGCATCCCACGAGCTCCGGGACCCAGAGGATCTTGCTGGCGGGCGGGCGGGCGGGCGCTCTTCCGCCAAGGGTGGGGCTCGCCGCCCGCCGGCAGCGCTGGGGTCTCGGCCCATGTTCCTCGGGCGCCATCTCTTTGCAAAATGCCTCCTCCTCCTCCTCCTCCTCCTCCAGCAGGTTTCCCAGAGGCGGCTGCTCTCCCCGCTGCCTCCCTCCTCCCTTTCGTCGCGCTCGGCGGGTGTGCGCGCACCAGGACTCAGGGTGCGGGTGCATGTTAGAAAGTACTGTAAGCAGAGACGACAACTTGCCGGAAGCTCCTGACCTGAACCTCGATTTCTAGGTACTTTGCCGACGGAGGATGCGTGACTTTCTCTCTCGGAGAGGAAAGGAAAGCGGCTGCAGTTCTTGAAGGACGCGACCCCCTGCCCAGTGCAGGGCTGTCCTGGGACGCAGAATCCTTGGTTCTGTTGCCCACCTAGGCACTCGGCTTGCTTTCAGCTCAGAAGATTGCTCTGGATTTTGTGTGTGTGTGGCGGGGTGGGGTAGGGACGAAGTGGGGAATCCACGCGTGGGACCTCCGTCTCCGCTTCAAAGCGCGTCTCACGCACCCACGCGCTTAGGAGCAAAAACTTATCGTGTCTTCCTTCGCAGGTTCCAAAGACTCACAGCAAAGCGACGATGTTCCCCAGGCTCTTTCACCAGTGGAGTTTCCTGGTTTTTCTATTGAGTTACTGTGTACCCTCCTCTGAGAGATCGCTGGAAGGGAATAGCCGCAGACTGTAAGTTCCAGTTTGATCTTCCTCTCCTCTATCATTACAATTGGAGTGGTTGGGGAGGGAATTTTGATACAGCAACAGCTCTGATCTCCTCTTTCTAACAGTGGCATTTCAGCTTTTCACAGGGGAAAGTGCCTGAAACGTCTTAAACCAGCTGCTTATGAAGTCATTGGTCAGGGATACAGATTTTATTCAACCTTTAAAGAATAATAGCAATAAGGACAAGTTTAATTTTAGAAAAATAACAGATAAGGAACTATCTCTTTCACTGCTTCCAGTTTTTTTAAAAGTGATGCTGGTTCTCTATATGCACAGGAAGATATTTTTCAAAGTGTGATTATGAAGACTGTTTGGGGACAGCATAATATTTGGAAGAGTTGAGAACAGTGATGGGGTTGGGGAGAATCTCACTCAGTGATTCTTGGCAATGCATAAGAGGAACAATTGCTGTCCTTAAAGGACACAGGGTGGGTGGGGAGCAGAGCCTCACTTGTGTACAATTACAAATATACACACAGACAGTATTCATATTACAGGAATGCTACAATAGCAGACACACTACAGACTTCAGATGTGGAAAATGGGGCTATAGGCATGTTGGCCTAGGTCCCAGCTACACTGTGGGAGTAGACACTTATATCACAGACATTGCCTTCGCCCACCTTGGTATCGTGACAGTTAACATTAACTTTCTGGTCCAGAGTTAAATATCTGATTTAGTGAGAGTTTTGAGATAAGAGAATCTGAGAAAGAACCCAAAACATGTATGCTCCCCCACTGCCCCCATGTCTATTAATATGAATCATATGCCTGCATATGTAAACAAAACAGAGAAACCACCCGTGTCATTAATCCCACACTGTGGTTACGAACTAATGATCAATAGATTTCTAGTTACTTAAGATCCTGATCCTGAAATCTCTTTATGCTGGTTTAATTATTCGGAAGGGGAGTGTCCAATAAGTTCAGAAGCCAAGTATAAACCAACAATTTTAGGAAACCATATATTCCATAAACTTAGAAGTAACAGTGCTGCTTATTAGCTTTACGCTGTTTTACTGCTTTTATTTCTGTTTTTAGGCTCTATTTTTATATTAGTGATTGATGTTTCTGGGGGTGGCATTTATATGTCTAAGGGACTTGCCTGATGCAGTACATTGATTGCTGGGATTACTAATAATAAATCCATTCAAATTTGGTTGGAAAATGCATGCATGAACTTTGTCCCAAAATGCAATCTTTAAACCTCCTTGAGCAATGTGGGTAGAGAACACTGTCCTGAAGATAAAGCTAAAGGACATTCTCTTCCCCTTGTTAACACTAGTCACTAGTTACGTCTTTTATTTGGAAATGCTGTGTGGTATTCAGCTAGGTTTTACTCAGATTGGGCATATTAAAATTAATGGACCCAACTTTGACATGTTCATTAATTTCAGTTGATCTGCTATGAGTAAAACTAAGTTGAACGCCACCCCATGCTTCTCACCACAGCTAATAAGAAAATCCATGTTTGGATTTGTGTTGAGCCTTTCCCTTGGAACCAGTTCTATATATCTTTCTATTAATCAGGGCTCCCTTTCTTCTGAGGCAATGCTCCCCACCACAAATCTCTGATTATTCCCTCTCCACTAAATGTTACCAAGGCAAAATTCACAGTCACACACCCCTTGGTGCTAACCCAGACTGAGTCACTGTGTGTGAAGCGATATTCCTGAACAAAGCCCACAAACAACAACAGCCTGCCATATTACAAAGAACAGCTGTTTTGAGTTGATTGGTAACTTAGTTTGGTAGGCTATATACTGAACGCAGCAAGCTGCCAAAAACAGATTTGGTCCCAAAGACCATAGCCTCTGCCTGTCCTATAGTGCTAACTCCAAGCCAACCTCCAACTGTGGAATGAAAGAGTAAATTGTGGAAGAGGGGCTTCACAGGAGTCTGTAAACATGAGAATGCCACCAAACCCACAAAGTACCTTACAGATCAGTAAACATTCTAGTGATAGAAAGTTTCTTGGCATGTATTTTCCTAAAGACTCCAGGAGGAGAAGGCAAACTGCAGTTACGAGAAGCGAGCTTTTTGGAGGCAGTGAAAGAGAAATTGGGCCAGGACGACTGTTTGAAGTTATGGTGATCAAGACATCAGGAGTGGACACTTTTCTAATGATGACTGGTTAACCATTTTTCCTTTGGGGATTAGCAGTTTAACCCAGCCAGTGTGTTTATGATGCTGAATTCATAGCAGTCAGTACTGTGTACATGAGATTGAATGATAGCTCTGTGAATGCGGCATACAATGTATACAGTAATTTGTGTGGGTACTTCTGGGCAGCGAGAAACCATAAGCTCTCAACTCTTCTCTCAAAATTGCTTACCACATGTTAGCATTGCATTAACTGCATCTGGTTTGGGGTCAGAATTCTTTCATTTAACATGGCTTGCAGGCTGGAAGGGATCTCTAGTGCGTTATCCTAATAATTTCAAAATCTTCAATCTTTCTGTTTTTAGGAACTCAACAAGTAATCTACCCCAGTGATTAGGCACACATGAAAAGTTTAATAGTTTAATCTTTTCCCAGTCCATACAGTTACATGGAATGGGAGAAATAATTACATTTCCTATAGCCTGTGTTATGGTTCTATTATTTATATTTATATTTATATTATTATTTAAATGACATCATTTACTAGGGCCTTCCCAAGATGTTCTGGTTCCTGCTGTATTGGGGTGCGTTTTTTAAAGAGTGTGGGATGACCTTTCTCCCCACCACTTTCCCTTTTTGGTCACAGATTACTACAGTCATACCTCGGGATGAATACGCTTCAGGTTAAGCATTTTCGGGTTGCACTCTACAGCGACCTGGAAGTAATGGAGCGCGTTACTTCTGGGTTTCGCCGCTCGCGCATGTGCAGACACTCAAAATGATGTCACACACATGCGCGGAAGTGGTGAAACGTGACACTTGCAGACGCGGGTTGCGTTCGCTTCAGGATGCGAACAGGGCTCCGAAATGGATCCTGTTCACATCCAGAGGTACCACTGTATTCCTCAGAAGCATTTACAGTAGCGGCCTACACATTGGTTCAACACACTGAATGGTTATTTTAAAACAATTAACTGGGTCCATGAACTATGTGAATGCACATGAATGTCAATCTAATATAAATGCACAGAGGCAAGCTGTGCATTATTATTATTTTACTTTAACGGGGGGGGGTGCATGCATGCATCTCTCACATACATCATTTAACTACCGGTAAATTACACGAGAAGGGGTGGGGGCGGAGAGATGAGAGTTGGAGAGACCAAGGTGGAGCAAGGTGAATTCTTCTCATTTATTTGGACGGGTCAGCCAGGCTTTTGGCTTCTAAATTTTTAATAAAGTACCTAATTGTTTGGATTGTTAAGAAGGGAGAAGCATCCTGAGAAATTCTGAAAGCACTGCAAGATATGTCGCTTTGGACAGACTGGCAAATATGATAAAAATAGTAGCTAAGAACTAACTGGACCTTCATAGGTCCCTTTAACACTGCAATTTTAATGGTACATGTTTTAGTGCAGTGTATCAGGCTTGAGGTACATGCCTTCTCTTCAACCCTTTTGCCTTCCCATGAATCTACATGTTTTGTTTGTTTTTAGGTTCATGAGTGTGCTTCTAATGTTAGTAGCTTGCAGTGTTTGAAGTGACCTTTAAGTGAAGGGACTTCCACACTATAACTAAGCTATTGCAGTTTATGAGCTAGAATCACATAGAGTTTTATCAGGCCTGTATAAACCATTTTAGTTAGTGTGAGAGGTGTTACACTTTGGTAACATCAACAAGGTGTCAATTAGTACAAATAACTTTCATTAAAATGCTAAAACTGACTGTATCAATGGGATCCCCAAGCACTTGGCAATGAGCACATACAAAGTCAAGTCTGATTGCCACTGAAGACACTGTTTTTCCACTGACAGTCTCATCTAGCTCTGTTGCTGCCAGGGACTTCCTAGTTTGGAGCTCAGCCTCTTAGCCACTAAGGCTACAACCACTCTAAAGATCAGGCCAGAGCAAATACCACAGGCAAGACCTTGTTATAAACCTTGACACAACTCTTTTAAATGAAGTTACTCCACACGTGCAAGTCATCAAGTGCTGAGGAATCAAGTTTTGAGAAATGAATAAATGAACATCAATCCAAGTGGCGATGGGGTGGTAATAACATTTCATGTTGGTATTTAAGACCTCTTGACCTCTGCATGTTACACAGAGAAATGCCGGTCTCTACATTCAAAATACAGTGGTACCTCGGGTTACATACACTTCAGGTTACATACCCTTCAGGTTACAGACTCCACTAACCCAGAAATATTACCTCAGGTTAAGAACTTTGCTTCAGGATGAGAACAGAAATCATGCAGCAGTGGTGCAGCGGCAGCAGGAGGCCCCATTAGCTAAAGTGGTGTTTCAGGTTAAGAACAGACCTCCAGAACAAATTAAGTTCTTGACTCGAGGTACCACTGTAGTCTCTATGGAGATCAATGCATCAGGCAGCAAGTTGATATATGGTTCTCATTGCTGCCATGTTTCTCGATAAAATACATCAACATGCCTACCTCATTAAGAAACAGAGTAGTGACATCCATTGACTTGACCAATAGGAGTCCCCTCATTTATAATATGATATAATATGTTTGTGCAATAACCATGTGAATGCCTCAGCGCATTCCACTACTAGCAGACTGGAAGGACAGCTACTTGTGGCACCTTTGGGATCTACAATCCCACTTCCCATTTTCCCCTGTGCAGTTCACAATGCATCCACCTTACCCTGAGGCAGAAACACACATTTTCCCATAGTTAATTACTTCCCAGGCAACGCTTAGATCACTTGTTGGATCACAATATGGTTTCTGTGGACCACATTTTCTTAACTCCCTTGTTATTCCAGTCTGCACTCTTGCAAAATGCCTGGTTAAACCATTGCTTAAGTAGCCCAGAATTGAGGAAGCTGAGAAAATGTGATATAGACTGCTCTTGTTGTATAAAACAGTAGTTTAGGAAAGTATTATGTACATAGAAACAAATTAAGAGTGCCTAACAGGATGGGTGCTGCTGAGGAAAAGTGGTTAATAGAGAATATAAGACTGAGGCATTGAGTAAATCTCCTGACATCTAGGCTAGCTTGGAGCATGTATGCCAAGAAACCGTATTCTACATGAGAGATGAACAGCAGACCAAATATTGCCTTCAAATCACTCATCATCCAAAGTTGTTTTATTCAGTCCCTAGTAGTGCTACTAGATTATAATCAAGAGATGGTAAGTGGTTTGCCAATGGCTTAACTTCAAAGGAAAATAAAAAGGCATTTTTTTCAAGTGGAAAGAAAGAGCTAACCCATGTGGCAACTGCCTCCAGATTTTCACATAATGCTCTGTCTATAGCTGGGTGCATGTGCACCATGCATAAAATTGTTCTTGCTGCTCCATAAATTTATTATGGGGCCTGACCAATGATGAGGTTGATTCATTTGGCAGCATACACTTTTGAGTCACAGACTACCACCTGAAGAGTAGAATGCCCCAGAGAACATATAAGTTGGTCATCCTGTTCCAGTAATTGAAAATCATAAAAACAGGTTGATACATCCTCAGCACATGGTCTCCTTTGCATCATGTTCTGGTGACACAGTTCTTCACCAAGTACTTGTTCAATCTATGTACAAAAAACATCCCCATACTTTAGACAGGGAAGGGGCTTGCACACCACAAGTCAACAAAGCATCTCCACTGAGAGAACAAATATGTCAGAGTCGAAGGCAAGGCCCTATAATTAATCTATTCATAAAAGGTGTAGAACATTAATTTCTTTTAAACTAAAGGAAGTTCCTATCTCAGAAATCCATGCATGATGCATTTGCATAAGAATTTGCATTTCTAAGGACCCATTTTGATATTACAGCAGTGGAGTTGCTGCTGCAATGTGTCTCTTCCCTGGGCTACTCTGGTGACATCAGAAGGATGAGGTCACTTGGGAAAAGGCCACGACAGAGCTTCACAACATCCCAGCATTGTTCTTCCTGAAAATTAGAATAATGCTGGTATGGAAATGAGTCATGCTAAATCTTGCCACCCCCACATGATCTCAGACTTCTCATGCTACCAGAGTGGTGCAGGAAGGAGACATTTTCCACTGGTCCATATCATAAAGTTTATGTCAGAAGACACCCTGACACAAGACTGCTTTGGGGATAATCTGTTTGGAAATATTTGCCCGTATTAAGTCAAAGAATGCAAAAGCTGAATTTTTATTCCCCTACAATACATTATGCCCATGTCTTTTGCAACTTTATGTGGTTGTCTTTGATAGCTAAGACTGCTCAATAGGTCGAGTGTAAGATAATTCGCAAATTATTTCAATTTTAGATCTTCTATTTCTGTAAGGAAAAGTGAACCAAAAGTAGCTCATAAATGCTTTAGAGGTGGAAGGTTTCACTCTACCCAGAAAGGAATAGATTTGGCTAAACTGATTTAGCAACATTTCTTTTTTTATTGAAGTGTGGATTTGCTTTTTTTCAAGCAGCAAAAGGACAGTATCAGAATACCAGCTGTTGCACGATAAAGGAAAGTCTTTGCAAGATATTCGAAGACGAAACTTCCTGCAAAATTTAATTGAAGGGGTTAACACAGCCGAGATCCGGGCTATGTCAGAGGTATCACCAAACCCTAAACCTGCCACCATCGCAAAGAATTATGCTGTCCGGTTTGGCAGTGAAGATGAAGGCAAGTGCCTGACTCAAGAGACCAACAAAGCCCAGACGTACAAAGAGCAACCTCCTAAGGCTCCAGGAAAGAAAAAGAAAGGAAAGCCCGGGAAACGTAAAGAGCAAGAGAAGAAAAAAAGGAGGATTCGTTCAGCCTGGCTCAGCTCAAGATGGTCTGGAAGTGGAATGACACAGATCCCCCTATTGGACATCTTTGGAACTACACATATCAATACAAGGTAATGCTCTTCAGCCTTAATGCAGAAGGTAAGAATTTAAATGTCCAGGGTCTACCCAAGACAATAGGATGCCTAAAGTGGAAAAGTCAAATGGTAATCAACATGGGCAGAATGCGTTGCAAAGTTCTCCTATGCAATTCCATTGATGCAAACTGGAGATGTGCAAGGGAGTCTGGTTCTTGGATTGAAGGAGAAATAAATGATGTTGAAAATGTGCTGTTTCCAGCAGTTATACCTTGCCTCATAGTATGACTGTCTCTAATCCCTATTTTGTCTACATCACTTAGAGGGTGAAAATTATTAAGCTACTTCCTCTTCTACAAGAGCAGTAGCTCCCCACTTCTTTAAGGTAATTTGGTTGTTTTAAGCTACCAAGATAAATGTCTTCCTTTTGGAGATACAGTCATACCTCTGGTTACATACTTAATTCGTTCCGGAGGTCTGTTCTTAACCTGAAACTGTTCTTAACCTGAAGCACCACTTTAGCTAATGGGGCCTCCCACTGCTGCCGTGCTGCCACTGCACGATTTCTGTTCTCATCCTGAAGTAAAGTTCTTAACCCGAGGTACCATTTCTGGGTTAGCGGAGTCTGTAACCTGAAGCGTATGTAATCCGAGGTACCATTGCAGGGAGAGGGGCAGCAAATCAGTGTTTGCCTTTGAGTCAGTTCCTCAGTAGCAAAGTTACCGTATTTTTCGCTCTATAAGACGCACCAGACCACAAGACGCACCTATTTTTTGGAGGTGGAAAACAAGGAAAAAAATATTCTTAATCTCAGAAGCCAGAACAGCAAGAGGGATCGCTGCGCAGTGAAAGCAGCAATCCCACCTGCTGTTCTGGCTTCTGGGATAGCTGCGCAGCCTGCATTCGCTCCATAAGACGCACAGACATTTCCCCTTACTTTTTAGGAGGGAAAAAGTGAGTCTTATAGAGCAAAAAATACGGTACCTGGACAAAACTCCAAGCTCTTAGATCCCTCTTTAAGGAATTAGTAACTACGTAACAACTATATTTACTAGTCCTTGGAGGCGGGCAAATTAATTTCAGAGAGATTTGTATTTGTGCTAGGGAAAATCAAGCCCTTTACAACTTCTGCACAGTTTAAAAATGCAACACGGTTTTTCTATAATGAGAGGCGTTTCAAATTTTAGGATTATGAGATGATAGTCTACCTTATATCTTTCACAGATATAAAAAGTAAGCTATGTTCCCCCCCCCTTGTCTTTAACAATTTACACCATTTTTTAAAAAAGAAAAAACCTCACTGTTTGTATCCTTAGGGGAGAACATGGAAAGTTTCTCTTAGTAATATCTGCTAACACCAGCCAGCCTTTCTGCCATAATATTTTCCCTGTCATTAGGACTTGTTAGTTCAGTTCCAATTTTGCTGCCAGCTTGTCAAACAATTACACTGCTGCTGAAAAATGTGGAGCATTGCCCCGGGGGTAGAGAAACATGTTTCTCTCATGTATGACAAGCTTCTTTAAAAAGAGTAAGTTTAAGAACTGCAACTTTACACAGATTCCATATCATCATTTTCTGAAAGAATTGTGAAAGCTCTCATTCTTTCACTCCCCTTTAACTCAAAAAAAAATATAGTGATTTTTATTTCACCCAAAGATTTCAGGATTAAGCATTGCAATATGGAAATTCTAAACATGCTTACTCTGAAATTCAAAAGAGTTCAACAGGATTTGCTCTCTAACAGGTGTGCTTTTTAGGATTGAATCTTATTTTCTTACATTTGTAACCTACCTTTCTTCCAACGGTCTCAAAACAAAGAGCATGGAGTCATCCCTTTTTAGCTAGTATATAGACTATTGACTTATTTGTAATATTAGACACTCAGTTTGCAGCAACAGGCAAATTTAACCACTATTTATATACTCCTGACACAAGCATTACTAGTCTCCTGTAAATATGTGGAAACGTAATAAACAGAGGAGGCACCAGACCACAAGATGCACCTAGTTTTTGGAGGAGGAAAACAAGAAAAAAAGTATTCTGAATCTCAGAAGCCAGAACAGCAAGAGGGATCACTGCGCAGTGAAAGCAGCAATCCCTCTTTCTGTTCTGGCTTCTGGGATAGCTGCGCAGCCTGCATTCGCTCCATAAGACGCACAGACATTTCCCCTTACTTTTTAGGAGGGAAAAAGTGAGTCTTATAGAGCAAAAAATACGGTAATATTTGGGTTCCTGTGTGGGCAACACCTACAGATACACAAGGTGTCACTTTTGTATTATTTGAACTGCAGGACTCAAATATAACTCATGGTCATCCACATGTCAAAATTGGCCTAATCTTCATGTAGACGACTTACTATTCACAATAACCCATTCCCAGAGATTTTCTAAGTTTATTCTTAGGACTTGCATTTCTACCCACATTTGTGTGTGTCTTTTTTTGTGACAGTCTTTTTATTTTATTTTTTTATTTTTTGCTGCCCATGGTAACCATTTTGTCCTAGCACCTACCGAACTTCAACCACTATGAGTACTGGCATCACATTTTTCCCCAAAAGAAAAACTGTCTGCCTGTTTCAGTGGTAAAACAGCCTTCCATTGGTGCAATGTGACTTCCCCTTCTTCTTCTCCTCTCCCCTGCAGCTCCTTTGGACTACCTTTCAGGGGATGCGAGGGATGAAGAAGAAGGGGAGGTTCTGTCACATTCAGTCCACTCATGCGATGTTGGATGTAATCCATTGTGTTATAAATATTTTGCAACATTTGAACCAACATTGCTGCGTCCAAAGGATACCCAAAACGCTCAAAGCGTTTCTAGATTGGGGCTTGTCTCAAAACATTTTTGTTTTCAATATAATAGTTTATGAGTATTATAGAGCCTGTAAGGACTTTGAACACTTGAGATATTTAAAATATATCTTTTAGAAAAGGAAGTGATTAAGCACAAGAGCAAAATCCCTTCTCTGCCAAATAGAATGTAGAATTTCAGCTTCTGAGCTTCCAAAACAGCTTTACCTGATGCAGTGCTAATAAGGTGACAAAAAATGCGTGTTCCCACAATGTTAATCAAGCGACAATCAACCTTAAAGACTGGTAGAACATTTCCAGGAAAAGTGACTTCAGTTATCTTTTCATGATACAACTCTGCTTTCCCCCTCAAATTGCAGATTTTAAAATGCTTTCAATTATTTTCCTCACACACAGTATAAGAGAAATCAAGGTGTGAACTTGTCTTAATATAGTGCAGCCAGCATTCAAAGTGGTTGTTTAATTTGATCAAGGTAGTAAAAAAACCAAAACCTGGACATGATTGTTATTTATACACTCTGAAGAAAGGCGAAAGGTCTTAAGAGGTGCACTTCAGAGTCTAATGCAAAAGGCCATGGCGCTCCAAGCTGAAATTCTCTTCATTCTCCAAAAGAATGAAAGCTTGCATCTGATAACTTGCAATCTGCTTATCACTTCCATGGATTTGTGTGTCTTATGTCAGGATCTTAGGTGAATAAAGAAAGCTGCTTGAGGGCTGATGTGTGAAAATCCTCCAGCTTGGCAGGATGACACAGAAAACCAGGCTACCGCAGCTTTGCCTAATGGTTGTTTGCTCATCTTTAATAAATGGTCACCTAGAACCCACCCCTATTCCTTCATTTGGCTGTTTTGGTTCTTTCTCCCGGTCCTTTCCCCATTTTTCAAGTTGTAAGCCAGTCACTCACCTTGGGGAACACAGCTACAGATGCTGTGCACAGATATCCCCAGAAATGGGAACAGACTTTTCTGAAATATATCTCACGAAAGAGTCAAAGGCAGACTGGAGAATTACAGGTCTGGGCAGAATAAATCTTTGCCCAATGGCCACCCTCAGCAGGAAATGTAAAATAAGTAACAAAGATGGAACAGATCTTGAACAGGATGTCATATGTAGGCTCAAACATAGGAAGCAAAGCTCAACAGGCCTGAATGGAACTTGGCTGCCTAGCCTGGATTTGGAAGGTGGATTTTTCACAATACCTAGTTTTAGATTTGTTTTAGTAGCACTATATTAAATTGTGATTAAAATGTGATGCATTGCTAATGACTGTGCATTGAGGGAGGGGGTCTCAGGAGAGACCCAGCTGCAAAGGATCAGCTACTTGGAATTGATCTCTAATACTTCACATTGCTAGTTTCATAGTACTGAAAACCATGCACAGTAGAGACTGAACAACAAAAAATCCAGAGTTGTTCATCATCTCTTCCAACAGGCACACCCTGTTGTGAGACTATAAATGTTGTGTCCAATTATTTTGTATGGGAAAATATTAATTCCCCCCATTTCTCTTCTCTTTCTTTGCAGGAGGCGTTGACATCGTCAGCTGAGATTTTTGGAAAACACACTGCAGTATTCTGTAATAGTCAACATATGGAAAGTGTTAGAAGTATTTATTATCTGTAAATATTGTAAATGTATCAGAATAAAACGTTGGCCACAGATGCTCTCCAAAACTGCACATTTGAACATTGTGAATATTGGGAGATTCTTTTTGTGCAAAGACAATTCTTGTTGTCCATTTACCATAATTTATTTTGTTGAATGATGTATTTATTTCCATGAACGTTTATCTTGGTGCTGCTGACTTTCTATAATTTTTGTAACATAATGCACTTTAGATATACATTATGTCTTTTGTTGATACGACATAAATAAATGGTTCCTTTTTTATTGGTTTTAATGAGTTGCCCAAGTACAGTTGTTTAAAAAACAAACAAATCTTCCACGCATGTATAAAAGGCGGTATTTTTACATTTATTTTTTTTAAAAAAGGCCAATAAAATATAATGTAGTTAAAATCATATCATGACTCAGAGGAAGAAGTGTGTCCTCTTAAGATCTCAAGGACAAGGAACAATCATTTCCCCCTTTGCGGCATCTGAAAATAGTCTTCAAACCTAATATGTTTATATTGGTTTTGCTTCCATTTTCATATTAGTTTTTAGTTAGAAATCACTAACGATGTATTGTGCTCCAGTATCTGGCATTAAGGCAGTGGAGAAGCTGAACTGGTGTCTAATACTTGTGGAAAAGAATTCTGCACAGGGGGATGTGCTTCAGTCTTACAGGGCTTACATGGAAACGCAAATTGATCTCCAAAAGTGTTAGTCCAGAGTTTCCCAAGGCAGAGCACCAGGGATGGAGACAGACGGAGGTCAGGTTGGAGGGTGGGGAGGAAGTTGTAGCTCCTCAGCATTCATCCAGCAACAAAAACCTGGCAGAAAAATGCAGATGAGACCAAAGGGGCTTAATGCAAGCCAGGAATCCATTGCTGCCTTGGAGCATCTGAAGTCTGAGTTTTTATAAATCTCCCATTAGAATTTCCCACCTCATTCCAAGTTTATTTCCAGATGCTGCTACTTCTATTACACAGGAATATAATAAAATACTCAATAGATTCTTCCTTCCCTACAGAGTTTATTGGAGGTACAGTTTGTTCTTCCCCAATATCTAGTATGCTGATTCTGATGCCCCTTGTCTTAGGACATAGGAGTGGCTGAATGCATGGAGAATGTGTGAAATATCCAACACAGTGGCTTGACTTTGGGTAGACCAGCAATTCCAAGCCCAGTTTGGATTCACACTCGGCAATGTCTCCTAGTTCTAAGATAAATGATTAGGCCTTGAAGACTGGTGGATACAGTCTTTGTTGCCTACTGTGGGTAAATAATCATTGAGAAACAAGCTGACAGCTCATATTTCAAGTGTCTTGACATGCAGCTCAATCCTATCTGTATTTCCCAAGAAGCAAATTCCACTGATTTCAATGAAGCCTAATCAGAAGTACACATGCATTAGATAACAGTCTTAGACTAGTTTAGGGCAGCAGGGGAGCTAACAGACACCCTGATAAACGTGCTAGTCTTTCAGATAGCATCAGTTCCTCCAAACCAGCGACCTACCCTTGCAGATAAGATATACACTAGACTGTTTCTTGCCAGCCAGCTGCACAGCTTACTGCCCAAGTAGAAACTGCCAAGCGGATTTTGCTGCTGCCATTTGCACCAGTGGAAGCATGTAGGCATCAGCTGCAAATTCCATTAGCTTAGCGTAGTCACCAGCCAAAAGTCATTAAAAGTCAGCAATAAAGCTGTATAGATGGATCCTTTTCATTTGGCACAACATGGTAATATTCCCACAATTCTTATCACACATATGCACACTTGTTTTGTATATACACATATAGTACACACATGTATTCCCATTATATTAGAAATGTGTTTTTAAAGAAACACTTTAGGACTAGTGCTGCCTCTCTGTGTGCTTATTTGAATCTTAGGCTGCATGAGGTTGCTCCCCCTCCATGCCATTTCCAGCATGGAATCCTTCAGGGAAGTCAAAAGGGGGGGAGGGGCCCAAGGTAATCAACTAGCTACATATTTAGAGGATAAAATTGTTCATTCTTGGCTCCACAGTTGCTGCATTCCTGATGCCATGGATTGTCACATATTGTGGCATCACTTTCAGTTCATGCATTACAGAATTCTTGCAGAGGGAGCCTGGTTGGGACCAGGGCATGGAGAATGCTTCAAGGTGTGAGAGCGAGGGTAGTCCCTGATGCCTTGAAAGTGGCAGTGGTGGGGCTGCTCCTAAAGAAGCCGTCCCTGTTGATTTGGACTAACCAGGATTCACAAATTATTGGGGAAAGTAGTGAGGGTTGGGGTGTTCTTGGATTGTACGGATTATCTAGACCCATTCTAATCTGTGCTAAGGGTTGGCTATGGGACCAAATCTGCCTTGGTTGCCCTGATGGATGACTTTTTACCAAGAATGGAGCAGAGGGCTGTGACCTTGCTCCAGTGTCTATCGAGGCCACTTTGCTACATTGATAATGCTTTTTGGCCCACTGGCAGTTTTACTATGGGGTGCCTACAATGCTGTTTAATACCTGACATAGTTTTAAATAAACCAAGGTTACAAAAAACAAAATAAAAAACCCAACCCTACAGCCACAGTGCCAGATCTACAATATTTGCTGTAGCGGGGCAATAGTCTGCACCACTGCCTCCCTCCCCATGACTAGGAACTCCATGCTGTAAACTTGCAACCCCAAAGTAAATAGAGGGAGGCAGCCACATGCCCTGAAAGATTCCTACAGAAATTCTTTTGCTTGCAATGCTTATTACTTGGATGCACACTAACAAGCATTAAAGTACAGATTAAGGCGGATATTCCTTTGCCCTTTTAATCAAGTTAACCAAGTCTTCATCTGATAGATGGCAGATTTCCAGCAAAGCCTAGCCCAAGCTTCCTTTGAAGAAAGGCTAGAAAAGATTTAGCAAATCAACAATTTGTCATGGAGCACATTGTCATTGAGCTCCGCATGGTCTGCACAGGCTGGAAGTTGCTCTCCAGAGATGTTGTGGATTGAGCTTGGGGCCTTGGGAGGAAATCCCACCATTTGCACCCATGAGAAATTTCCTTCTAATGTAAACCACATCTACAGATGAAATATTTTCCTCAAAATGGCAGCAGAGGACAAAAAGGGCAAGTTCTACCTTGAAGCATTTTGGGTCAGTGGTTGATCAGATAAGGAGGATGGTTTTAAAAGAAAAAGGGTATAAGGTGATGCCTGCCCAGCACTAACCCTGGTCTGAGTCAAGTCTCCTGCAAACGACATTAACTTCTTTTTTTAAAGTCATGCACCTTTTGGACTAACTTCTTAGAAATGCATCACCTAAAATCAATATACAAACAGGTTATTAAAAAATGGACTTTTTTTCTCTTCTGTTCTCTAATACACAAGGATCCTGTATGCTTCACTTAGCAACTGCTGAATTTTATTTTATTTTTTTAAAAAATATTTCCTTCTTTGTCAACCTGACATCTGAACAACACCTAGTACAGTGGTACCTCAGGTTACATACGCTTCAGGTTACATACGCTTCAGGTTACAGACTCCGCTAACCCAGCAATAGTGCTTCAGGTTGAGAACTTTGCTTCAGGATGAGAACAGAAATTGTGCTCTGGCGGGGCGGCGGCAGCAGGAGGCCCCATTAGCTAAAGTGGTACTTCAGATTAAGAACAGTTTCAGGTTAAGTACGGACCTCCGGAACGAATTAAGTACTTAACCTGAGGTACCACTGTACAGCCTAATCCAATTAAGTCTGCATGCTTCATTTATAATCCACTTTAAGACAATATCAAGTCAACACTTTCTTTCCCACTCCTCAACCTGATGAAAAGTGCTGCAAACTAAAATGTTTGCTCACTATTTTGTGACCTTTTGACTGGTCCTAATAAAGGTATTGTCTTGTTGAAATGACCCTAAGAAGCTTCCCTGGAAATAAATGACAATTTAGTATTTTATACCAAGAGATGCAACTGAAGTATTCAAAATACTAAAGGAGATGGACCACAATTTAATCTGGGGCCTCTTGGTCAAAGTCCCATTGGTCCTCTGAACATCCCCTGTGAGATGATGGAAAGTCACAGGCCACAGGAGAATGGCAGAATTCTTCGTTAACATAATTTGACAAATCATGATGTAATGCACTGTTTCCAAACCTGTGACAGGAAAGGCTTGCTTTTTTCCTAGGGGTGAACACATTTTTCTCTTGCTGTGTTTGGGCACAAGTCACTGATCTGGGCATCCCTCCTGGTTGGAAGGAAGCTAGTTCGAAGAAACATGAAAAAGGGCAACTTCCTCTAAGGGGTGGTAAATCTGCATTAGGAGTAATCTTCTCCAATGAGGCTGAGTGGGAGGGAGGCCAGAGCAGAGAGTTGTGGAGTGATGCAGTGGGCAGTTTCTCTTGAGGCCCACACCGGAGGCTTTTCATTAAATTTATAGACTGGTTTTCTGTGGTAGACTAGCCACTCTCTCACAGCACACTGATGTAATGGCTCTGAATAGACTTCAAATAGTTCATAACAATGTCCCTAAGGAATTCTTAGAAGGGAATTGCTTGCATGTAGGTAGAGAGCCATGTGAGCTTCTGCTGTATTATCACAGTGTCAAATGTTAAGGTCAAAGTTAGACCAATGCTCCACTTCTGTCTACATGGTCCATTTTGCTCATATTTTTGGACTTTTAATTCATTAGGTTTGATCACTGTCCAAACAGGATACTTGAGTCACTTGAGAGATTTGGGAAGCTTCAAACATTTCCTTTCACTTAGAATTGAGTTTTTCTTTTCAGACAAAAGGAAAGTGGCAGATGTTTAAATATGATGGGTGTTGCCTTAAAAAAACAATGGCTGAACAAGATTAAATTATTGAAAACCCACTGAGCATACTCATTGGTGTCCAAGTTTACTTCAAACATTGCTTTTCAGTGAAACTTCTTCCCATTCACACCCACCATCTGTTCACAGAGCTACAGAAATCTTGCAGAAGGGCAGATCTGAATAGTGCTCAAGAACTCCCTTGATGCTTTGATAGTCTGTGCTGCAGGAAAGGATTAAGAAGTGTGCAGAAATTCAGCACTAAAGTGAACTGAGGACAGTCATTTATGGAAGGATTAATGTTTTATGTGCAGAAGGATCATGGTCAGAATGGATTGCTAATGGCCTTGAAACAGCATAAATGGCAAGAAAAGCTCCACCTATTTTGGCACCAGTAGTGAGTTTTGAAATTTAAATAAAGCTATGATTCCCCTTTTAAAATGATCAGTTATGGTTGACCTCAATGGACTTCAGGAAAGAGAACATCCAGGAAGGTGACACAGCCACTTTGATCAGAGTCTTCAATTCAGTTCTGCAATGTCCCTTTGTTAACAAGTCACCCACAGGAAATCAACTTCCTGAGTTATTTCAGAGCCAGCTTCAAGAGACTGCAGAAGCTGCAGCAGTCAGGGCCAGGCAACCTTAATGTAAAGCAAAAGGCAATTTCAGTTTCAGACACTGACTGAAAAGAAAACAGCAAGTCTGACACTATTATAGAACTATGGCGGCCGCCATTCCTGAAGATCTATGTGCAGATCTGGCTGATGGAGAAATGACAGAAAAGTTCAAGAGGTTGGATCATCTTCTTATGAATAAAGACTAGAGCAGTCAGAGGCTTCTGTTGTTGTTTAGAAGAAAACAAAAGAGAGGACACGGTACAGGAAGGGTGGGGAACCTGTGGCCCTCCAGACTACAACTCCCATCATCCTGGACCACTGGCATCACTAGCAGGAGTTGAAGGGAGCTGGGGTCCAACAGCATATGGAAGATCACAGGTTCCCCATCCTTGGGACAGAGGTTTCAGCTTTATGACCTGGAGAATTTTATGACATGGAGAATTTTCCTCATGATTTACATAATTTATTTCCAGCGGCTTTGAGAAATGGAGGGCATTAACCTTCTAAATATTTTGTTTTTTAAAAAAACAACACATCAAAAACCAGCATGTGGAGAGAATATTTTGGTTAGTGGGGGAGCAATTATGTAAGCCTGCAGTTGGTTCAAGATTCACCATCTCAGCTGTTATTTGTGCAAATTAGACCTGATTGCCACCTGTTGGGAACAGACAATGGGGTCTTGCCCTGTTTCAGAGATTCCCGGAAGTATCTGTCTGGCTACGGTTGGCAGCCCCATATAGGGAAGCTTGTTAAGGTTTAATGTTTTACTGCGCCTTTATATATGCTAGGAGCTTCACCTCTGCACTTGATCTTCCAGTTCTGTGGTAAACTGTTTTCTCTCCCACTCCGTTTCTTGCACCATCTAACCCTTACCCTGCCTTCTTACACAATTCTCCATATCCTACATGGTGGTTCTGTGGGTCCTCCTTCCCCCTGAGGTTGCCTTGAGCCATTCTTAACCCCTCCACATTCAGTTTTTCATCTCAAGTGCAACCTAACCATTTCTTTGCTCCTCTCCCCCTGCATGTGGCTGTCTGAACAATAATGATACTTAGCACTCATATGCCTGCTTTACAGTGTTCAAAGTGCTTCTTTACAACAGGATTGCATATGAAGGACTGACGCTAACACAAAGTGGCTTGCCTGCCCGAGGCCACCTCATGCAACCAGAACCAAAGACCTCCCCACTGTCATCTATATCAGGACTGGGTAGAAAGGGAATTGGAATCTATTGACAGATCTCTGGTTGATTTGCAATAGATCTGCAAGGGTTTCTGACCCCCAGTAATTGAACAATAGTAAGTAAATTTATTTACTTTTTAAATATCTGGGAAGGCTTCACTATTCCCCACCTTTAAAACAGGAGAATTACAGTGCAATCTTGTACATGACTATTCAGAAGTAAGTCCCATTGTTTTCAACATAATTTACAGGATCACAGCCTTAATTGGTCACCCAAGCTTTGTGGTCATCTGGTGGCCAATTTTAGAGTTTTGTGTTAAAAACACTTGATCTGTAGTAACTCATGTGTAGGTATGCACTTGGTATATGCAGGTTACCCCAGCTCAGAGGGTGCAGAGGTCCACCTCCAGAGCCACTGTTTTTCACCTGTACTTGGCTAGTGTGCCATTGTATTCTAAAAAAAAAAATAACAACCCAGATCCCATAAACCTGAAGTCTGCCCAGCCCAATCCATACTCCTGTTTCCATCAGATTACTTGATGTCTCTTAGATGGATGCATAAGTTGGTTTCATGTTCAATTACAGTCATTAAGGGACAAATACCTCTATTAACTGGTGCTTTACTGACATTTCAGAAAAAAGCACCATTTCCCTTCTTAACACCGTAACACAATTGTGTTATCTAGCGACTGTAAAGGCCTTCAAGCATAGCAACTATGTATGGCAGTCTCAGTTCATGCTCTTGATCTCTTAGCCAACCACAAAGGGAGGGGGAGCTTGGCTGTGGTGCTGCAAACCAGTAAGCAGTAGGAATACTGTAGTTATGGTATTTGAAGGTTTAAAATATCTTGTTATTCAAACATAAAACATAACACTGGTGAAAGGTGCTGGAACAGTATCTCAGGATACTGTAGGCTTGTTTATACTACACCATGCTACACTGGCTCAAGCAGAGCAATCTTCCTGTACTGCCATGCCATGCCTGAGTGGCTCAAATGTAAACTTTAATAAAGAAAAATATGGACCACCTCTAAGAAAGCAGAGTACAGAAGGTGTCCTAATAAAACTGGGGACATTTTACAATCTTTAATATAGACTTGCCTAATTCTAAGTTTTCTATGCTGCAACCTTTCTGTCATAACCAAGGCATTGCACATCCATCACAATATGACAATCATAAAACCAATTAACCTACAAAGCATTAAAAAAATAAAGCAACCCAACAATAGCAGCTAAAACCTTGAAGTTTCAAGATAAGAAAGTGAAAATTTGCTTGAACAGAACTGCTTCATCTTGACACCTATGCACTGTCAAGCCTCACTTGACAGTAGAGAAGGCTCTACTCTGAACTATCATCACTTGAACATCCCAAAGGGGAGGTACCCAAAGCAAAGCTCAACTTTCTTGCTGTCCAACCCTTCAATTCTTTCCCCCACCTGGCCATTCCTTCATACAAAGCAGACAAGTTGTGTGATGATTCACTGTTGTGGTTCTGTGTTATGACTATTGTCCCATTTGATATGATATGATAGCCATGTTCAAATATATAAAAGGATGTCACATAGAGGAGGGAGAAAGGTTGTTTTCTGCTGCTCCAGAGAAGCGGACACGGAGCAATGGATCCAAACTACAAGAAAGAAGATTCCACCTAAACATTAGGAAGAACTTCCTGACAGTAAGAGCTGTTTGACAGTGGAATTTGCTGCCAAGGAGTGTGGTGGAGTCTCCTTCTTTGGAGGTCTTTAAGCAGAGGCTTGACAACCATATGTCAGGAGTGCTCTGATGGTGTTTCCTGCTTGGCAGAGGGTTGGACTCGATGGCCCTTGTGGTCTCTTCCAACTCTATGATTCTATGATTCATTTGCTGTGCCTGCTTTGGTTTTTGTAATACCCAAGGTCAAGCCTGGATGTGGGGAAAATCTACTTTGATCATCCTGATCCATGATAATCTTCCTTTGTACAGATTGCCTAGTCAATGGGCTTCTTATCAAAAATTGTCTTGAAAGCAGCCCTTCTCTCTGGCAAACCATCCTCTTTGGGTTAGATTTGTAGCAAACAACCAGGGTGGCTTAATAAGAATATCTACAAGGCACCACAGATCTTGAACCAATTACAGTGGTACCTCAGGTTACATATGCTTCAGGTTACATACGCTTCAGGTTACAGACTCTGCTAACCCTGAAATAGTGCTTCAGGTTAAGAACTTTGCTTCAGGATGAGAACAGAAATCGTGCTCCGGCGGCGTGGCAGCAGCAGGAGGCCCCATTAGCTAAAGTGGTGCTTCAGGTTAAGAACAGTTTCAGGTTAAGTACGGACCTCCAGAACAAATTAAGTACTTAACCCGAGGTACCACTGTAGTTTTCTGGCTACTAATTAGTTTCCAGGCCCAATTCAAAATTTGGGTTTTGACCTATAAAGCTTCAGGGCCTATAAAGGCTCAGGACTGCAATACTTCAAGGACCACCTCTTTCCATATGAACCTACCCAGACCCTGAGATCATCTTCGGAGGCCCTCCTTTGTGTGCCCCCTCCTTGAGGGTCCAGAGGGTGGTAACACGAGAACAGGGCCTTCTCTGCAGTGGCTCCCTGTCTGTGGAAAGCTCTCCTTAGGGAAGTTCGCCTGGCACCTTCATTATACACCTTTAGGCACCAAGCAAAAACGTTCCTTTTTAACCAGGCCTTTGGTTGACCTGATCAACATCTCATACCCTTTTAAAATGTGGCTCTTTTGGGGGGTATTATTGGGTTATTGCTTTTATTTTTCATATACTTTTTTATATATACTATACAAGTCTATTTTTCATATACTGTGATCTTTTATGTGAACTGCCCTGAGACCTCCAAGTATAGGACAGTATATAGATTCAATTAATAATAATAATAATGATGATGATGATGATGATGATAGCATTTTCTGAAATTTAGCATTGTTTGATAAAGCCCATGTGTCCTGGGTCTAATCATGTGGCAAGCCTCCCTCCAAAATTTGTATTCATTTGGCCAAAGCTTGGGACTCACTGGCCAAGAAAGGGTCTCCTTCTTTCCAAACAGACTCAGTCTCAATGCTTTCATTTCCTGGAGACAGCACCCGTGCCAAGCATGGCTAACAGGTACAAGTGTAACCAATGCTATTTTTCTAGAAAAAGAGGTGCTGGAACTCACCATGAACGCCTCCCTCTTTCTCTAAGAATGCCAATGGCACCTACATGAGAGGTGCTGGAACTCAGTTCTGGTGAGTTCCCCCTGGAAAAAAAGCTCTAAGTGTAACTATCAAGCACCTTTGCCACTGCCAAGTAAATACTTCCTGACCGACACGTAACTCACTTGAAGAGCTCCATCCTAAAATTGCTTTGAATGGGTTGCCAGGCCTCAGGACTAAGTTCTAGAATAAGCTTCTAGAATTCACATGATGAATTCTGCATATAAGTTAAATAAGCAGGGAGACAATATACAGCCTTGTCGTACTCCTTTCCCAATTTTGAACCAATCGGTTGTTCCGTATCCAGTTCTAACTGTAGCTTCTTGTCCCACATAGAGATTTCTCAGGAGACAGATGAGGTGATCAGGCAGTCCCATTTCTTTAAGAACTTGCCATAGTTTGCTGTGGTCGACACAGTCAAAGGCTTTTGCATAGTCAATTAAGCAGAATTAGATGTTTTTCTGGAACTCTCTAGCTTTCTCCATAATCCAGCGCATGTTTGCAATTTGGTCTCTGGTTCCTCTGCCCCTTCGAAATCCAGCTTGCACTTCTGGGAGTTCTCGGCCCACATACTGCTTATTTTTTTAGCTGCTCTTATTTTTATCTGTCACCTTTATATGTCACCTTTACTCTCTGTCAGGGAAAAACATGGGGTATAAATGAATTAATAAATAATATTGCTTATTTAAATTATTATTTAAATTAATAAATAATAATAATATTGCTTATTCTGGTGGACAGCAGCCCCTCAAAAGACCTTCTCAGAGGCCTTTTCCATACCAGCCACTCAAGGTCATTTAATTCCCATTATAGGGTGCCAGGCTGCTGCAATGGCTAGAGCTCAAGGCCTTCTTAGAAATTAGCCAAAGCAAGCAAACAAGTTTAGGCATTTCAGTGGATGCATACACAATTTGTTGGTTTTAGATGCCTGCCCACTACAGGGCTTGGCCAGTGCTGGGGGCTGGATGGAACAGTAGTGCTGCCCCATTCGTTTTGAGCCCTGAAGCCATTTTCCTCTGTAGGAAATCAGAGCTGTGTCTGCCACAGTGACTGTGATGTTGCCTATGAACTCACCTGCTGCTCTCAGGTGCGGCGGAGAACACTATTCCACTGGCATTGTTGAAGTAAACTTCACCAGACAGTCTGGCCAGCTTCTGGGCATTGCTTGAGGACATGCCATCTCATCCTTTTCTCAGGCAGCAAAATAACATAAATGTAGCTCTGGTTAGAACTTAGACTGTAGCTTAGAAATTAATAGAAAAGGTCATTGCCTAGTGTATCTATTTACAAAAACAACACCACATGCGGGCAAAGTAAGAGAGCATCTCAAGTTTTGGAGATTGGAGCGATGGGTTTTTTTTTTACACAAATAATCCTCTACATCTTTCTCTCTAGGCTGTACATTCAGCAGGCTATAATGTGGTGGTTTTCCATCACTGTCAGCCTGGAAAAGGTGACTGAGACAAAAGGCTGCATTTCGACACAAACTCTGGTGGAAGTTATGCAGAGAACATCCCACACAATGCTCTGGAAACTGCAGACACCCCTCAGAGTCTCTTTTGATCTATTTCCTGGACTCCTCTTTCTCACAGTTCAACTAATCTTTTCCTCTGTCATTGTTAGCTAACTTACTGTGGAAAATATTCACATACTAATGTCCTCCACGCCTTGCCCTTCCAAAAACAACAGATACCCACCCAAGATAACTGGGAACATTTTGCCATAAATGGCCAGTTTAAAGGTTGGATTCCTGTCCTCTGACAGGCAGGTGGCCCTTGAGGCAGTGGGGCTTGAAATGCCAGTAGCTATTTGCATTTAAAATTGCAGACCCAACATATGCATGTTGACGACACTGCAAAATCCACTCTGCACACCCTATGGCAACAACTCCCTCCAGTTGCTATCAATTTTTGCATAGCAGCCTATTTTATTAACATCTGCCCTTGGAAGATGCACTGTGAGTCTCACAGGGCCAATGTATTTCTAAGTCAGTGTTTTTTACTCTATGGTCCAAGCCTTCCACATTTCCAGCTGGTCCCTGAGGCCATGCTGAAAACAAAATGAAATAGTGGAGACTTTCAAGAACCTCTAAGATCTTGGATGAGCTCTCTTCCCCATGCACAAATACAGCTTTGTTTGATCTTATCCACAAAAGTTTTACTTTAATTCAGAAGCTTTTCAAACACCCTACCATGTCAAGGGAGAAAGGAAGAAAAATAAGGTGGTCCACAAAAAGCAAGCCAGACCCAGCAGTGATTCTTACTGCCAGTGACCAATGGGCAGAAAAAGGGGTAGAACACAGAAGGGGCAAAGGGCACTTCTGGTTTAGCAGTGGGCAAATGTGTGGAAACGTGACTTTCCTTCCAGCAGCCACAGGGGTCTAGCTTTGCAGGGGAGGGTGGCAAGCTGCTTGTTTGTGTTGGAGTATGTGCCCTTGACACCCTTCCCTCTGGTGCCACCTAAGCATATTTCCAACAAAACCTAAGCCGTTCCAGCAGCAAAGCTTGTGATATTCCAGATTAGCAAATTTTGTGCAAGGATTACAATGGTTAAGGAGTGTTTGGGAAATTGTAATCAGGAACTGAGAAATAGCCTGCAGGAAGTGGGTTCTTGCACAGATATTCCGGGCTATGCTACAGTTTGCCATTTTTCTTGGCACAGTCATAGCCAACAAGCTTTCTAGGCATGAATTCCTGATTTGTGTTGATGAGGAAATGAATTAAATCCATGCTAGTCTTTTTAGTGTTTGGGCCATCCAGCTACTAAAGGAAGGGTAAAGGCAGCCTCAGGAGTAAAGCAATGTATGTGAGAGTCTTACACAGGCTTCCTCAACCTCGGCCCTCCAGATGTTTTTGGCCTACAACTCCCATGATCCCTAGCTAGCAGGACCAGTGGTCAGGAATGATGGGAACTGTGGTCTCAAAACATCTGGAGGGCCGAGGTTGAGGAAGCCTGGCCTTACGGGAGGTATGCTGCTCTCAAGTAGTTTGACTAACATTGATGGGAACTCCCTATTGCCATTGTGTACTATTTATATTACAGACAGACACTGACTCATAACACAGTTTACAGAGCAGGTTGCCTATTACAAAGCAACACAACTTACATCATTGAAATCTACCAACAAATTAACAATTTGTCCCTCCCTCTAATGCTCAATTCCTATAAGTTTGACATCAGAAGATAAGAGTGTTTGTGTTTTGTTTAGTTACAGAGCTTTTTATTTTCATATGCAATGATAGGCGGGGACGTGAAAACACATCCATACAAGCTCCAACACTCTGCCACTTAACATGGTTCTTTCCAGCAATACTAGGATACCACCAGCACAAGTGGCACTCACAGATACTTTAGGTGCCTCCATTTGCTTCCAGACACATGAAGCCCTACAGCCATCTCAGCATGCTGCAAACAAAGGAACCCATTAGGATTATAAATGGAAAGAGAATGGCCGCTTACCCAGTCCGAGGTGGGCGGTGGTTGTGGCCCGTCATGTCGGGCTCCGCGACCCCCTGGCATAGTGACATTCACCTAGTGCCCATCCATTGGAAAATTCCTGGAGTAGCCATGGGGGACTTTGGGTGTTCCTGCCAAACCAGCTTTTGATTAGGAGTATAAGTTAACAGACGCAGGTGGCACTGTGGGTTAAAGCCTCAGCGCCTAGGACTTGCCGATCGAAAGGTCGGCGGTTCGAATCCCCGCGGCGGGGTGCGCTCCCGTCGCTCGGTCCCAGCGCCTGCCAACCTAGCAGTTCGAAAGCACCCCCGGGTGCAAGTAGATAAATAGGGACCGCTTAATAGCGGGAAGGTAAACGGCGTTCCGTGTGCTGCGCTGGCTCTCCAGATGCAGCTTGTCACGCTGGCCACGTGACCCGGAAGTGTCTGTGAACAGCGCTGGCTCCCGGCCTATAGGGTGAGATGAGCGCACAACCCTAGAGTCTGGCAAGACTGGCCCGTACGGGCAGGGGTACCTTTACCTTTACCTTTTATAAGTTAACAGAAAGAGAAGGGGGAATGAGAGACGTTATTTCTCTTTCTCCCTGTCCAGCATGGAAATGCTGAAGATTGCAGGTGTAGGAGCCTGATCCAGATTGGGATACTACTGTGGGGAATAGCTCCTTACCCCACACTGTGCTTTTCCAAAAATCAGCCTGGCTGAGCTTGCCAAGTGAACTGGAAAGTCCCTGAGCCTGAGGGGGATCCTATTTGATCCAAAGACTCCAGGCAGAGGCCGTTCAAATCAACCCTCCTGCTCTAGAGAGGCAATTGAGGCCCACTAGTTCACCCTTAATAGGTGGGCAAATGAACCATAAAAGGCTCCCCCTCCCAAAGACCCCCCTCTTCACGTCTCCTAATCCATTTAGCCATTGCTCATGGAAGTCTACCTGGCAAATCTCACCCATGGCAATTTCCATGATCCCATATAACAAGATGCATCACAAGGCTAGTGAACTACAGTCTAATGCCAGGGTTTATGCAGAACAAAATATAAAAAGGCAGAGAGAATATTCAGTGTAATACTCAAATCTGCTTCCCCCAGAGCAGATCCTTTTTTCTTCCAACCGTTTTAAAATATCTACCCCAAGGCAGGCAAGCAGGCTCACTACTTCTGGGCTTCTGTTGCCAAGTATGACGCAAGTGCAGCGCCCCCCCCCCCTTGCTGCCGTGCCTTGAAATGGAAAGCAGGCAAGAGACCTGCCCTCCCAGCCATCTTAAGGGCTCCTCCTGGGGAAGAGGCATTGCAGTTTTACAGACCAGGGCCACCCTACAGATTAAGTTAATTCCTTACCCCCACCCAATCTTCTGTATAACTCATTAACCATTCCCTCCCCAGAGTAATGCCCTCCCCAGCGCCAAGTAGACATATTTTCTATGGGAACCTTTTGGCAATTCTCAGAACAGTTTTACTCATTCACTTAATAGCTGCAAATAAAAGTTTCATTACCACAGTTAATAATTTCACCAGTTTAGAGATGCCTGCCTTCTCAGCACATTCACTTAGGAAGGGTTCAGCGCTGAGCCTTGGAAAGGGAGGCGGGACGCCGATTGACATCTCATTTCTTCCCTTAAGTGGGCGTTTTCCGATGGTCATGAAAGCATTTAACCTACTTATTTTATTGACTGTGTGAGAAAGTGCATGTGCTGAAGTTAAATAATGGAGAAAACACAGCAGCTGGGCATATTTATCATATGTGTGTGCATATTTTCCACCATAAACAGCACAAATAGGGGATTGCTCAGTCAACGAACAGAGTCTTCAAATGGCCCTGGTATAGACATGCACAATTTGAAAGCATCAGAAAGGTGTTTTACTGATTGTCTGCTCTTTGTATTCTCCATTCAAGACCACCCTCACATTCATCATTCAGTGTTCATATCCTATAATGCCAGCTGGAGTTTATTCATATAAATTGTACACAATTCTCTGATGATATTTTGATCATCAAAATATCTGATTAGCATGCCCAGTCCATTAGATTCATATAGATATATCTGATATGATTAATGTGAACCACTGGAGGTCACTGTGACAGTAGAATAAAAACAAAAGTTTGCAGTTAGACCTATGCAGTTCATGCCTATATGAGCAAAGAGTGGATTGCACAGCCACTCAGACGTCAGTGGAACATCAAAAGTACTGATATGCAAAATCAAGAGTTCGGTCAAGGTCCAGGCTACAATCAAAGTCTGAATTTCAAAGAGGATTCATTCAAGAGAATCTCAAATGCTTATTTGCTGTCTAATCTAATGTAAAGGCCACCAATGTCCACATGTACCAGTCCCTCCTTATAGCAGTCACAAACAGAGCCTTAGCTAGGTGATCTTGCGCCACTGGCAGAACTGTCCAGATTACGCCCCCTAGCCTCCACACACACACACCCCCATTCAATTTGGCTTCGGCTGACCCCGGAAAGTTGTGTTGTGATTGGCTAAAACGTTGTGATTCTAAGTACACAACGTGAAATAGTGTGTATTTGGAGTTTGTGAAATTTAAAGAAAAAGGAATGCGGCACAGAAAAAAAGTAGGGGGAAACAGGGCCGCCGCATATCATATAAAGACCCTCTATTAAAAACCTTTTCTTATGAGGCAATAATCGGTAGTCTTATTTATAGACTTCTTTTAGCCAATTTTGCGCCTATGCCCTGGCGGTGGCCTTCCTCACCACCCCCTAGCTACGGCCCTGGTTGTACATAGTGTAGGGAAACATTTAGCCTCTAAATTGTCTTCTTTTAAAGTAAATCTCCTGTCCTGACATTCATGCATCCACATTCCACACAGCACCTGCAATGGTAGCAGTTACACAAGCCGTGTAGAAAACCACACCTCCCTAGCAGTTACTTAGGTCAAGTATGCACAGCAGCTGTTTCCCAGAAAACAAAGGGATTTACACCCAACAGGTGAGTCTTTAATTAAAGTGTGTGGTGCAAATATATACAGTTTAAAGTAAGCCCCGTCATAGTCAATGGGGCTTACTCTCAGGTATGTGCACACAGGATCACATGGTTCAATGTTTCCTTTCCCCAAAGACCTGTACTTCTGTAATGGAGAGTACAGACTAGGAATTTCTAAAATAAATACAGTCTTACCATACTACAATCACTAGGATTGCTCAGACAATGCCATGGCTGTAAAACTGCTATAAAGCTAATATATTGATTCCATAGGTACCGGTAAGTGTAATACTATGTGGATTTACGGTACTTGGAAATAAGTCCCACTGAATTCACTAATATTTGCCGCTCCTCCCAATGAAATGTGTGTCAGATCGCAGTCCTACAACGTCTTTCAATGTTCTACTGTGAGTTGCTCTGAAAACTACAACCTGAGATTTAAATGAAATAAATTGCTGATATCATTAATGACATAGGTGTGGACATCTTATTGAGATATTTCTTAGTGTGTATAACACTATGCATGTAATATGCAGCTTTGTTTAGTAATAATTCTTGTGATAATGATAGGCGTGCCTGCAGGGTTGGAAAACCAAAAAAGGGTTATTATTTTTCCGTCATTGATCCTTTCAAACCTTAAAAAGAATTAACTTTTAAAAAATAAAATGGTAACATATATAAGGTCATGATGACAATTAATTATTTGTAAGAAAATTCACTAGCATTCACTAGCACTAGCATATTTGCAGTTTTAAAATGGGAAGTTCCTTTGTGCATCAGTGCTTTGTGGTCTGTATGTGAAAATAACTATCTTTCTGTTCCCCGTTGGTGGTGGAAAACCATCAGGACAGTAGAATCATACTGTTTGTCACTTGTCAGATGATATAATATGGGTCATTCTTACCACCACTACTTCCAACTCACTTCTTGAGCCTTTCTCTCCTACTTTCTGTTCTTGATACTTTCAATTCCTCATGGAGTTTTAGCTAAGTCACATGAGCCCTGTGCACCTGTTTTCCTATGAAATCTTGGGAAATTCTGGAGGAGGCCGGAGAACATTAGAGGGTTAGTTTAAATTATGTCTGTTATATTTGTTTTGCAAGATAGAGCTGGGAAATGTAGCTTAGTTTTTTTTGCTCATACCTTTCAGTTTCACAGCATTTTCAAAGTTCCGAAGCTGCACATAGTCAAAATACAGCAATAATCAATAAAGCACAATCTGTGTCCTAAACCATTTAGATATTTAAAGGCCAAAGCTAGCACTTTCAAATAAATCTGGAAACAAGTTGGGGAGCCAACGAACTTGACACAATTCAGATGTAACATGAAGATAAAAAATGTGGTCTTGTCAGCATTCTACCTGCTGCATTCTTGCGCCAACAGAGGCTTTGGACCATTTTTCAGCAGGGAAGTATTGAACCCATGTGTTATTGTGGCAAGATATGCCTTCACCAGAAAATTATACTTTAGTTTTATTACACATAGCTGGTGTACCCTTTTCTGGTTTAGATCAAGCCTGAGGCCGGGCAAAGCTTAGTTTTAGTTTTGTTTGTAATATTTATGTATCATTTCACAACAGTCAAAAGGCTTCCTAAATCAACTTACGGTAGAATAAAAATATAAACATAATTATAAAACAAGAAATACAATAAAAAAGAACAGAAATACTAAAAGTGTCCATCCAAAGATAAAGAAAACTTCCTTTTCACACAGTCCCATTCTGCACTGGTTACTTATTGGGGCAAGAGGGAATTAGCAAGCAAGGGCTAGATGTGAATAACATAATACAGTGGTACGTCGGGTTAAGTACTTAATTCGTTCCGGAGGTCCGTACTAAACCTGAAACTGTTCTTAACCTGAAGCACCACTTTAGCTAATGGGGCCTCCCGCTGCCGCCGCGCCGCCAGAGCACAATTTCTGTTCTCACCCTGAAGCAAAGTTCTTAACCTGAAGCACTATTTCAGGGTTAGCAGAGTCTGTAACCTGAAGCGTATGTAACCTGAAGCGTATGTAACCCGAGGTACCACTGTATCTAATTTCACTCTTGGGTCTGCCATTTAGCTCCTTCACTTGTCTTCTGTGTCATACAACACTCCTTTGCGTGGCAAGTTCCCGCCTCCCACCAGTAGGAATAAAGACACATGACACCATTATTTAGGTTAATGGGCAAAAATTGGCCACAACTTTATTGGTTACAGGTAAAGAGTGGTATTGGCTTAGGCATTGGTCCTATCCAACTACTTGGCTTCAGCCTGTTTGCATGAAGACCGAGAAGGGTTAACACCAGCAGGGGGAGCCCTGCTGATGCACATCAACTAGGGACTCCCCCGGGGTCACTGCTCGGGGGGGCGCTTTAGACCCTGACCTCCATAGGCTTCAGACGAGGTCACGCCCCCTGGAATCCTTTACCTGACTACCCTTCAATATTTGGGGGAGGTGATGGCACTCCCCCCCCAACACATCTACATAACAATACCCCTACCAATGCCTAACCGCCAAAACCAAAGCCTCTTAACAGCGACCAACCGAGGTCCATAGCAAGGTCAAGAGGGGAACCTTAAAGGGTTTAATGGACTTCAATGTCTGTACACTAATGCGCAAAGCATGGGAAATAAACAAGATGAGCTTGAGCTCTTGGTACAGCAAACTAAATATGACATAATAGGCATCACTGAAACCTGGTGGGATAAGTCCCACGATTGGAATGTAATAATGGGGGGATACAATCTATTTCAGAGAAACAGACCAGACAAGAAAGGAGGAGGAGTGGCGTTATATGTCAGGGATGTGTATACCTGTGAAGAGATCCAAGATTTAGAACCTCAAAGCCAAAGTGAGAGCATTTGGGTCAAAATTAAGGGAGAGAAGAATAACAGTGACCTCATTGTGGGAGTTTACTATAGATCCCCAAGCCAAACGGAGGACATAGATGATGCCTTCCTGGAACAGATGGCCAAGCATGCAAAAGGAAGGGAGATAGTAGTAATGGGGGACTTCAATTACCTGGATATTTGTTGGACGTCAAACTCAGCCAAGAGCATAAGGTCAAACAGATTCCTCACTGGCCTTGCAGACAACTTCATTGTCCAGAAAGTGGGAGAAGCAACAAGAGGAACAGCCATTTTAGATCTGGTACTAACCAATGTTGATGACCTGGTTAGTGGGGTAGAAGTGGAAGGATCATTAGGCGCGAATGATCATGCTCTTCTGAAGTTTACTATACAGCGGAAAGGAGCAGCCAAGCATACTAGGACTCAATTTCTTGACTTTAAGAAAGCTGACTTCATAAAACTTAGGGAAGTGCTGGGTGAGATCCCATGGACAGTAATACTAAAAGGAAAGGGAGTTCATGATGGCTGGGAGTTTGTTAAGAGGGAGATACTAAAAGCACAACGTCAGGCAATACCAATGAGACAGAAACATGGAAGGTGCCTAAAGAAGCCAGGGTGGCTATCTAAAGAACTTTTAACTGAGTTAAGATTAAAAAAGGATGTGTACAAAAAATGGAAAAGGGGGGAAACCACCAAAGAGGAATTCAAACAAATAGCCAGCACGTGTAGACACAAAGTCAGAAAAGCTAAAGCACAGAATGAACTCAGGCTTGCTAGAGAGGTTAAAAGCAACAAAAAAGGCTTTTATGGGTATGTCTGTAGCAAAAGGAAGAACAAAGAAACAGTGGGGTCACTCAGAGGAGAAGATGGTGAAATGCAAACAGGGGACACAGAAAGAGCTGAACTCCTCAATGCCTTCTTTGCCTCAGTCTTCTCCGATAAAGAAAACAATGCCCGACCTGAAGAATTTGGAGCAAATGATTCAGCAAAGGAAACACAGCCCAGAATAACTAAGGAGATAGTACAAGAATACTTGGCTAGTTTAGATGTATTCAAGTCTCCAGGGCCAGATGATCTGCATCCAAGAGTATTAAAAGAACTGGCAGATGTGATCTCAGAACCACTGGCAGTCATCTTTGAGAATTCCTGGAGAACAGGCGAAGTCCCGGCAGACTGGAGGAGGGCAAATGTTGTCCCTATTTTCAAAAAGGGGAAAAGAGAGGACCCAAATAATTACCGCCCAGTCAGTCTGACATCAATACCAGGGAAGATTCTGGAGCAGATCATTAAGCAAACAGTCTGTGAGCACCTAGAAAGGAATGCTGTGATCACCAATAGTCAGCATGGATTTCTGAAAAATAAGTCATGTCAGACTAACCTGATCTTGTTTTTTGACAGAATTACAAGCCTGGTAGATGAAGGGAACGCAGTGGATGTAGCCTACCTTGATTTCAGCAAGGCATTTGACAAGGTGCCTCATGATATTCTTGTAAAGAAGCTGGTAAAATGTGGTCTTGACTATGCTACCACTCAGTGGATTTGTAACTGGCTGACTGACCGAACCCAAAGGGTGCTCATCAATGGTTCCTCTTCATCCTGGAGAAGAGTGACTAGTGGGGTGCCACAGGGTTCTGTCTTGGGCCCGGTCTTATTCAACATCTTTATCAACGACTTGGATGATGGACTCAAGGGCATCCTGATCAAATTTGCAGATGACACCAAACTGGGAGGGGTGGCTAACACCCCAGAGGACAGGATCACACTTCAAAACGACCTTGACAGATTAGAGAACTGGGCCAAAACAAACAAGATGAATTTTAACAGGGAGAAATGTAAAGTATTGCACTTGGGCAAAAAAAATGAGAGGCACAAATACAAGATGGGGGACACCTGGCTTGAGAGCAGTACATGTGAAAAGGATCTAGGAGTCTTGGTTGACCACAAACTTGACATGAGCCAACAGTGTGACGCGGCAGCTAAAAAAGCCAATGCAATTCTGGGCTGCATCAATAGGAGTATAGCATCTAGATCAAGGGAAGTAATAGTGCCACTGTATTCTGCTCTGGTCAGACCTCACCTGGAGTACTGTGTCCATTTCTGGGCACCACAGTTCAAGAAGGACATTGACAAACTGGAACGTGTCCAGAGGAGGGCAACCAAAATGGTCAAAGGCCTGGAAATGATGCCTTATGAGGAACGGCTAAGGGAGCTGGGCATGTTTAGCCTGGAGAAGAGGGGGTTAAGGGGTGATATGATAGCCATGTTCAAATATATAAAAGGATGTCACATAGAGGAGGGAGAAAGGTTGTTTTCTGCTGCTCCAGAGAAGCGGACACGGAGCAATGGATCCAAACTGCAAGAAAGAAGATTCCACCTAAACATTAGGAAGAACTTCCTGACAGTAAGAGCTGTTTGACAGTGGAATTTGCTGCCAAGGAGTGTGGTGGAGTCTCCTTCTTTGGAGGTCTTTAAGCAGAGGCTTGACAACCATATGTCAGGAGTGCTCTGATGGTGTTTCCTGCTTGGCAGGGGGTTGGACTCGATGGCCCTTATGGTCTCTTCCAACTCTATGATTCTATGATTCTATGATTCTAGGGTGGGCGGGTGGGAAACCTTAGCAGCTGAGCGGTCCGAAGAGGGAGATCCTGGGGCCGCGCTTGCCTTAAATGAGGCAAGCCACACCCCCTGAGCCAGCCGATGCCCTGATCGCACGGGCGCTGGAAGCCAGCCCCTGCGTGCGTGTTGGGGGCGTGAAGCCTGCAACACCACCTCTGCCTGAGGTCGGAAGTGGCTTTCATACCTTTGAGGGAATGAGAACGTTCTGCTGGGCTTTTTGTTTAAATTTATGGCTCTTATTGATGTAGGTGGTGGTGGGGAGATTGCTAAAACTGAAAGTGTGCCATTTTTGGCGGGGGGAGAGAAGCCACTTTGTATGCAAACTTAGACTTTGCATTTGGCCATCTTCTACTCCTCTGTGGGAGCCAATGCAGAGCACTGAATATGGATCAGGGTACAAGTTCCTTTTCCACCATGAACATTGACCTTTGGCAAGTGTCACACCTCTCAACCTCAGTTCCTTTCTTTGTAACATAGAAATAACAAGAGACCTGCCTTCCGGGGCTGCAGTGACAGCAAAGACAGTAAGTAACCTGGGCCCCATCAGCACTATGCATTTATGGCAGTAAAGCACCACTTTAATGACTCACCACCATAGCTGTCAACTTTTCCCTTTTCTTGTGAGGAATCCTATTCGGAATAAGGGAATTTCCCTTAAAAAGGGGGAAACGTTGACAGCTATGGTCACTGCTTCCCTCAAAAACTCCTGGGAACTGTAGTTTGTTAAGGGTACTGAGATTTGTTAGGAGACCCCCATGCCCCACATAGAACTACGGTTTCCAGAGTTCCCTGGGAAGAGGCATTGATTGTTAAACCAAATAATAATAGTAATAATAGTAATAATAATAATAATAATAATAATAATAATAATAATAAATAATTTATACCCCACCCATCTGGCTGGGTTTCCCCAGCCACTCTGGGCGGCTTCCAACAAAACACTAAAATACAATAACCTATTAAACATTAAAAGCTTCCCTAAACAGAGCTGTCTTCAGATGTCTTCTAAAAGTTTGGTAGTTATTTTTCTCCTCGACATCTGGTGGGAGGGCATTCCACTGGGCTGATACCACTGCCAAGAAGACCCTCTGCCTGGTTCCCTGTAACTTGGCTTCTCGCAGTGAGGGAACTGCCAGAAGGCCCTCGATGCTGGACCTCAGTGTCCGGGTAGAACGATGGGGGGTGGAGAGGCTCCTTTAAGTATACTGGACCGAGGCCGTTTAGGGCTTTAAAGGTCAGCACCAACACTTTGAATTGTGCACGGAAACATACTGGGAGCCAGTGTAGGTCTTTCAAGACCGGTGTAATATGGTCTCGGCGGCCGCTCCCAGTCACCAGTCTAGCTGCCGCATTCTGGATTAGTTGTAGTTTCCGGGTCACCTTCAAAGGTAGCCCCACATAGAGTGCATTGCAGTAGTCCAAGCGAGAGATAATTAGAGCATGCACCACTCTGGCGAGACAGTCTGCGGGCAGGTAGGGTCTCAGCCTGTGTACCAAACGGAGCTGATAAACAGCTGCCCTGGACACAGAATTGACCTGCGCCTCCATGGACAGCTGTAAGTCCAGAATGCCTCCCAGGCTGCGCACCTGGTCCTTCAGGGGCACAGTTACCCCATTCAGGACCAAGGAGTCTTCCACACCCGCCCGTCTCCTGTCCCCACAAAACAGTACTTCTGTCTTGTCAGGATTCAACCTCAATCTGTTAGCTGCCGTCCATCCTCCAACCCCTTCCAGGCACTCACACAGGACCTTCACCGCCTTCACTGGTTCTAATTTGAAAGAGAGGTAGAGCTGGGTATCATCCGCATACTGATGAACACCCAGCCCAAACCCCTGATGATCTCTCCCAGTGGCTGCATGTAGATGTTGAAAAGCATGGGGAAGAGGACAGAACCTTGAGTCACCCCACAAGTGAGAGCCCAGGGGTCTGAACACTCATCCCCCACCACCACTTTCTGGACATGGCCCAGGAGGAAGGAGTGGAACCACTGTATAACAGTGTCCCCAGCTCCCAGCCCCTCTAGACGGTCCAGAAGGATGTTATGGTCAAAGGTGTCAAAAGCCACTGAGAGATCCAGTAGAACTAGGAAACTGCTCTCACCTTTGTCCCTAGCCCGCCGGAGATCATCGACCTGTGTGACCAAGGCAGATTCAGTCCCATGATGAGGCCTGAATCCCGACTGGAAGGGATCCAAATGGTCTGCTTCTTCCAGGCGTGCCTGGAGTTGTTCAGCAACCACTCGCTCAATCACCTTGCCCAAGAATGGAAGATTTGAGACTGGGCGATAGTTTGCCATATTGGCAGCATCTAAAGATGGTTTTTAAAGAAGTGGTTTGATAACCGCCTCTTTCAGCAGGTGTGGGAAGGCTCCCTCACAGAGAGAAGCATTCACCACCCCGCGAATCCCATCGCCCAGCCCTTCCCAGCTAGCTTTTATAAGCCAGGATGGGCAAGGATCAAGGAGACAGGTGGTTGGTTTCACTCATCCAAGCAGCCTGTCCACATCCTCGGGGGTAACAGATTGGAACTGATCCCACGCAACTTGACTAGACAGGACTCTAGCACTCTTCCGCCCCAGCCCTGCTCCCATGGTGGAGTCTACCTCTTCCCGAATCTGAGTGATGTTATCTGCAAAAAACTTTGCAAAATCATTTTAGGAGATCATGTGGCCCATACTGGGCCCTGATGTAGCAGGTGGTTCCACTAAATAGCGAACTACCTGAAAAAGTCTCCTGCTGCTGTTTTCTGCAGATGCAATAGAGGCAGTGAAGAAAGTCTTCTTCGCCGTCGCTACCGCCACTTGGTAGGCTCGACATTGAGCTCTAACCTGTGTCCGGTCAGATTCAGAATGATTTATCCACCACCGACGCTCTAGCCGTCTCAGCGATTGTTTTATTGCCCTCAGATCCGTGGAAAACCATGGGGCTGTCTGGGCTCCATGCAATCGGAGAGGGCGCTTCGGAGCCAGACAGTCAATTGTTGTTGTTGTTTAGTCGTTTAGTCGTGACCGACCAGAGCACGCCAGGCATTTCTGTCTTCCACTGCCTCCCGCAGTTTGGTCAGACTCATGTTTGTGGCTTCGAGAACACAGTCGAGACAGTCAATAGCCCTGGTTAACTCCACATTCCAGCGGGCCACCAGGGAATCAGCTGAAAGGCCATCAACATCCCCTACCACTCTCAGGAAACCATCTGGATCCATTAAGTGGCGGGGGCGGACCATCGGAATCGGTCCCACCTCCCTGCAGAGGGGAAGGGTTGCAGAGAAGTCCAGTTGCACCAGGAAGTGATCTGACCATGGCACTTCTTGCGTTTCGCTTTTACTTAATGTCAGATCACCAACATCCATAGAGGTGAACACCAAGGCATGTCCAAGGCATGGGTTGGGCTAGACTTATTCAGGGACAGCCCCATGGAGGCCATGCTTTCCACGAAGTCCTGAGCAGCCCCTTGTAAGGTCGTGTCGGCATGGATGTTAAAATCCCCTAGGACAACCAAACTGGGTGTCTCCAGGAGAACATCCACTACGACCTGAAGCAGCTCGAGCAGGGAATCCTTGGCGCAGCTGGGAGGTCGGTACACCAAAAGGAATCCTGTACTGCCCCTATTGCCCAACTTCCAGAGAACTGGGTCTTCCCAATAGGACGCCTGGTGCAAACTAATGACTTCTTAAAAATCACTGCAACCCCCCTCCCCACCCACAAGGCCTGGGTTGCTGTGCATAAGAGAAACCTGGTGGACAAGCAGCGGCAAGGACAGGCCCATCTGCTTCATCCAACCAAGTCTCTGTTACACATGCCAAGTCAAGTCATGATCAAGTCATGGATGGCAGTGGTCTTATGAATCATTGACCTGGCATTGCACAGCAGAACCTTCAGGTCATGTGGGTATCCTTTGCTGATATCCACCCGGTCAGGACCAGACCCAGAGGCAGGGATAGTCCTCAAACAATGACTAAACCTGCCTCCTCTGTAATGACATGGTCTGGTCTTAGCGTAACTCCTCCTCCTACCCATGATTGGTTGTCCCAGTGCATCCCCTCCTGTGTAACCTGCCCCAGCCATTTTGTTCACTGGGACCCACTCCCCGGCAGCTCTGACCCCTTCCCTTCAGAACAAAATAAAACCTTAAAAAACACACACAATAAAACAATACAAACAAAAAACTTTAAAAATTACAAACACATCAAAATCAAACAAATTCCTAAACCCAACCAAACATCCATCCCCCCACCCCACCCCCTACAAAAAAAATTCAAAAGGGAAAAAAGAAAATTTCACAACATTTTTAAAAGAACACTGCACCACCCTGAGTCCTCCTGGCCAGAAACAGCAGCAGCAGCAACAGTCCTTATGAAGCCTGTCAGGCCCCGCCCTGGGCCAGGCGGTGAGTGGCAGGAACTGAGAACCGTAGCTCTCTGAGGGGAATAGGGGTCTCCTAATAGCTCTCAGCGGGATGCGGGTGGCACTGTGGGTTAAACCACAGAGTCTGGGACTTGTCGATCAGAATGTCGGCGGTTCAAATCCCTGCAATGGGGTGAGCTCCCATCGCTTAGTCCCTGCTGCTGCCAACCTAGCAGTTCGAAAGCATGTCAACGTGCAGGTAGATAAATAGGTACCGCTCTGGCAGGAAGGTAAACGGCGTTTCCGTGCGCTGCTCTGGTTCACCAGAAGCGGCTTGGTCATGCTGGCCACATGACCCGGAGGCTGTACACCGGCTCCCTCGGCCAGTAAAGCGAGAGGAGCGCCGCAACCCCAGAGTCGGCCACGACTGGACCTAATGGTCAGGGGTCCCTTTACCTTTTTAAATAGCTCTCAGCACCCTTGACAAACTAGAACCTCCAGAATTATTGGGTGGTGGTGGGGAAGCCATGACTGTTTAAAGTGGTATAATACTGCTTTAAATGTTTAGTGCGGGCAAGTCCATAGTAAGCATATTTAAAGTGCTAGGTAAAAGAGCAAGATGGCAGCTGATTTTGGACTTCACAGAGGACAGGCAGTGGAATTTTCTGCTTCAGGTGTTAGGATATTTCCGTTCCACCTTAAAAGGGAGCAGACTTTGTGAGTAACAGAGTCTGCGCATGTCCTGTTCACAGGATGTTTATGCTTGCTGTTTCCTTTCGATTTCAGTCAGGCAGAGACGCTGACTAAGAACGGTCATGTTTTTCTTTGTTCTGTTCAACGCTAAATAAAGTCTGTAAATATGCTCTTCTGCTCTTCTGCGGTGCAAGCTTTCTGGCTGTGTTTCTGCTGATAAAGGATGTGCACGAGCCTGGAATGTGGCAGTCTATTTCCAAGGCTTCGTGTCGCTAATTGCTGGATCTGCGTGGCTACAGAGATCGATGGACGTCCGGCAGCCGGCTTGGGGCTCAGATGGACGCTATCTCCCTGGCAGTATCCCAACAACAAGGTTTCGGGCCCAGATTCACAGCACCTACAGGAGAGTAAAGCTGCAACAGACTGGGTATGAGAGGTATGTCAAAAGCGGAAGAGAGGTTTTTCTCTGTTTACCTCGGAAGGAGCTTTTGGAACTCCGGCAAATTAATGGCTCTGGGAGCCAAGCCAGAGAGTTTGTGATTAATAAGCTGCCAAGATAAGAAGTCTTTGAAGGCATAAAGAGACTCCTGGCTCAAAGGAAAAGCTGAAATGGAGTTTTTCCAAGCTTCAGAGGCCATTCACTGCCCTAAGTTACATGGGCAAAATTATGAAACCTGGGCAAAATGGTGTGAATCTTTGCTGCGTCAGTTTGGGGTGTGGCATACCGTTTCTGAGCCCCCCCCCCCGGTTCCTCTGACAGAGAAATGGAAAGGCCAGAAATCGAAGGCGATTGACGTAATCGTCTTGTCCGTCTCTCTGGAGGAAATAAAGACGCTAGCTGGCAATCTGACTGCACGTGGCATGTGGAATGCTTTGATGAAAGCTCACAAGCCAGTCATCCCAGCCCAGAATTTGACTGCATCGGAGGTCCTAGCTGTTTCCCAGAATGCGAGTGAATGCAGGGATGCTGAGGGCACCGGTTGCAGGCTGCAGGGGGAGCTGACCGTCACGTCATCCCAGGCAGCATTCCAGCCTCCAGGGGGAGCCAAGGAGTCGGCAGCTGAGAGCTCTGTTTCTCGTGGGAACCAAGGTCATCGTCTTTGCAGAGGCCGGAAGGCCAGAGGTAAACAAAGACAGATGCCTGCAGATGGCCAGAAGCAGAGGGAGGGTGAAGAGCCCGCGCCAGGGAAAAACAAAGCATTGTTTGCTGGCACTGCTTCACCAAAGGCTAAAGGCACGTCTGCTGACCAGAAGCAGGGGGGCAAGCTGCAAAAGCCCACGCCAGTGGAAAACAAGGCTATGTTTGCTGGCACTGCTTCACCAAAGGCTAAAGGCACGTCTGGTGGCCAGGAGCAGCAGGGGGGCAAGCTGAAAAGGCCCACGCCGGTGAAAAACAAGGGTTTGCTTGCTGAAAAGACTGCTCCAACAGCCAAAGGCAGATTTATTGTCGATTCAGGTGCGAACCGCCACGTTTCGAAGGACCGCCATCTCTTTATTTCCTTCAAGCCTCAGGAAGGTGAGATCCACCTGGCTGACGGAAGGACGTTGCAAATCGCAGGAGAAGGGACTGTGAAACTTGCAAGTCTGCACACTACCATCAGTAATGTACTTTATGTTCCAGGCGCTGCTAGCAATTTGCTAAGTGTCCCACAGCTTACTGGGCGTGGTTTTCAGATTTCCTTCAAGAGGAGCGTCTGTGTCATCAGTAAAGGCAAAGAGGACTATTTGCATGCAAAGTTTATGGATGGTTTGTTCCATATAACTTATGATGACACTGCTGTTGTATCTAATGCTGATTCTTGTTGTGTTGCACAAACTAACAAAGTTCTTCATGCAGGTTGCATTCACGATGCGCATCGAAAGTTTGGTCATCTCTCTTGGAAGGCACTGGCCAAGATGCCAGAGGTGGTTGAGGGTTTGAACATCAAACCCTGTAAATTTCACATGAAATGTGTATCTTGTGCAGAGAACAAGGTGAAGGTTGCTCCAAAAGGCAAGGAGTCTAGCAGGCAGGCTTCCAAGCCCTACCAGCTAGTGCATGCGGACCTGGTTGGTCCACTTACGCCCTCTTTAGGAGGAGCAAGGTACTTCATGGTTCTAATTGATTCTTTTTCCAGGTACATTCATGTGTTTTTGCTCGAACAGAAATCGCAAGCGTTTCCGAAGTTTAAGGCATTCTGTGCTTGGTTGGAGAATGCCCACGGCAAACGTATCGGTTGTTTGTTTACCGATCGAGGCGGGGAGTTCACTTCTCAGCAGTTTGAAGCTTTCCTGACTGAGAAGGGAATCCAGCATGACATGTCAACGCCCAGATCGCCATGGATGAATGGGCTTGCGGAGCGAGCAAATCAGACATTGCTGCAAGGAATGAAAACCTTGTTGCATGATGCCAATCTCCCTGATAAGTTTTGGGGGGAAGCTTTGGGGAATTTGGTTTATTCCTTTAATCGCAGATTGTCATCACCCATTGGCTGTACCCCCTATGAGAAGATGTTTGGCAAGAAGCCCAACATCAAACACATGAAAATCTTCGGATCTGACATGTGGGTACACACCCCACAAACCAACAAGCTTGGGAAGCGTGGGGCACATGGTTTGTTCATGGGGTACGAAAAAGGTGCATACAGGGTATGGATGACTAACTCTAAGTCCATTAAGTTCACAAGGAGTGTTGAGTACAATCCTAAGTGGGGGGAAAATGTGGGAATTTTCCAGAGTTACCCAGAGGAGGATGAAGGTGATGTCAAGCAAGCAGCTAAAGCTGAGGAAGCTGCTGAGGATGAGGATGAGGATGGTGATGATGAGGATGATGATGATGATCAGAGTTCGGATTCCAGTTCAGTGGGCGGTGCTGCTGCTGGTGTCAGTGACAGTGATGACACAGCAGACTACCAGAGCGCAAAGGCCTCAGTCAGACCATCTGATGCGTCTGACAATGAACTGGAAGAACCACTGTTCACCATTGGTCAATTTTCTCCTAAGAAGGAGGAGATGAGTCCAGAAGACTTGCGTCTAGTACGCAGATCTGAGAGAGCCACGAAGGGCAGACCTCCAAAGAGGTATGCTGATGAGTTTGCTAAGACAGCAACTGCTGTTCTTAGTAGCTCAGAGAAGGTGTGGGAACCTTCAAGCTTCAAAGAGGTTCAGGAGTTAACCTCTAAAGATGCTGAGCCTTGGCTTAATGCCATGAAGGCTGAAGTTGATTCCTTGAACAGGAACCAAACTTGGGAACTGGTACCGGTAGTCCCAGGAATGAGACTGGTTGGCAACAAATGGGTCTTCAAGGCCAAGACAGACCAGAATGGCAAGGTTGTCAGACACAAAGCCAGATTGGTTGCCAGAGGTTTTTCACAGGTACCAGGACAGGATTACCACGAGACCTACTCACCCACCGTCAAATATGAGAGCATTCGGCTGATGCTCAAGGTCGCTGCGGAGGAGAAACTGCATGTTTCCCACCATGACATTAATACAGCTTTTTTGTACGGGATTTTGGGGGAGGAGCTGTTCATGCTTCCACCTGATGGGATGGAGATACAGAAGGGAATGGTCTGTAAACTGCGGAAATCCTTATATGGTCTCAAGCAGAGTGCCAGGTGTTGGAACACAAAACTCACTGAGACGTTGCTTTCTCTAGGTTTTCACCAGGGCAAAGCTGATCCATGTGTGTTTGTCAAGGAGGAGGGGCAAAACAAACTGTATTGTTTATGTTTTGTTGATGATCTTCTGATGTTTTGGAAGAATCAGGCTTTTTACCAAAGCACCCTAGCTCAGCTGAAGGAGCACTTTGACATGAAGGATCTTGGTGAGGTATCCAACTATCTTTCTCTGCAGGTGGAGAAGGACCAAACAGGTAATTTTCTGGTACACCAAACACAGAAAATTGCTGATGTATTAACCAGGTTGAATTTGGTTGATGCAAACCCAGCAGACACATCGATGGTGACAGGTTACCAGGTAGACAGTACTGCTGAAGCGTTTTCTGACACAACGCTGTACAGATGCATTCTAGGCAAGTTGAATTTCATTGCCAGATGTTCAAGACCTGACATAGCTGTAAGCTGTAATCTGCTTAGCAGACATGCCAACAATCCTACAGTTCAGGATTGGAAAGCTCTGAAGCGCATAGCCCGCTATTTGAAAGGGACTATGCACTACAGGCTGAGGTTCACCAGTCAAAAGACTGGGGGTCTTGAAATCTTTGCAGATGCAAGTTTTGGAAGTGACACCACAGATGGTACAAGCACTTCTGGAGTATGCTACATGTACAACCACTGCCTGTTTGACTGGCTGTGCAAAAAGCAGACAACAGTGAGCCTAAGTTCCTGTGAAGCAGAACTCAATGCCCTGTCATTTTCACTCATGGATTGTGAATGGTTGATGCAACTGTTTAAGGACATCGGGGTTTCTGTGAAATGTCCTGTACAAGTGTATCAAGACAATAGATCTTGTTTGGCTTTGCTGAACTCCGAGAGTTGCAAGCAAAGAACCAAGTACTTGCAGATTAAGCTACATCGTGCAAGGGAGTGTATTCAGAAAGGACTGATTCAGGTGTCCTACATGCCAGGAAATGAAATTCCTGCTGATCTGTTGTCTAAAGTTGTTAACAAAGAACAACTTAAGGTTTATGTACAAAGGTTGCAATTGGGTTGAACCACAGGTACTACAGGTTACACGGAAAGGGGGAGGATGTTAGGATATTTCCGTTCCACCTTAAAAGGGAGCAGACTTTGTGAGTAACAGAGTCTGCGCATGTCCTGTTCACAGGATGTTTATGCTTGCTGTTTCCTTTCGATTTCAGTCAGGCAGAGACGCTGACTAAGAACGGTCATGTTTTTCTTTGTTCTGTTCAACGCTAAATAAAGTCTGTAAATATGCTCTTCTGCTCTTCTGCGGTGCAAGCTTTCTGGCTGTGTTTCTGCTGATAAAGGATGTGCACGAGCCTGGAATGTGGCAGTCTATTTCCAAGGCTTCGTGTCGCTAATTGCTGGATCTGCGTGGCTACAGAGATCGATGGACGTCCGGCAGCCGGCTTGGGGCTCAGATGGACGCTATCTCCCTGGCAGTATCCCAACAAATAACTTGGTGAGTCTTGGTACTATGCAGGGCTTTTTTTCAGCTGGAGCTCATCAGAGCTCAGCTCTGGCACCTCTCCAGTGGGTTCTAAGAGAACAAGGAAGAAGTTCATGGTAAACTCTGGCACCTCTTTTTCTAGAAAAATAGCACTGGTACTATGTAGCTTTACTAAGAAGAGGGGCAGGGGCAGACTTTGGTAATCTTTCATAATATGTGTGTGTGTGAGGACTGACCCATCTCTCTCTCTCTCTCTCTCTCTCTCTCTCCCCCTTCATTATGCTTTATTATACTTACTTACAACTGTACAACATAAACTTGAGTTCATTGAACTGATACATTTGAGAACAAAAAAGGAAAGAAAAAACAAACATTTTAACAATGAATTTTTTCCAAAGCGTCAGACTTCCCATCTTTTACATATTTTGTTCTATAGAAACCTATCGCTTAAATTTGTCCATTTGTTTAATAATTTTTTTTAAATATAATTTTTATTAACAGACCAATCAAATCACCTTAATTCCAAATCACATTAATTCCAAATTACACAGCCAGATTTTTAAAATTTTGTTGGGGGTACCCATACTTCAAGCTCCGAAAGGGATCCAAACTTCATACTTGCTGCTACTGCTTTAATTAAACAGTTCTATCCAGTTCTTGGGCTCTGTCAGGGAACTGACATCGGAGCTAGAGGCGGAGGGGAGGCTCTCAAATGATGCTGGAGAAGGGCCCAGCAGGGAGAGAGGCAGCTCCGCAGATGGGGAAGCAAATCAGCGCTACACCAGGGATAAGGAGGGGCTGATGGGGGAATCGGTGAGAGGGCTCCAGGACTCTTCACCGGACACCAGCGGGGAGAGCACTGGTCCCCCGCTACCCACGCCCACCCTGCGCAGAAGACTTCCGCGCAGAGAGAGTAGGAGGAGACTGGGTGTCAAACAACTTTTATGTTGGAAAAGATTTAAGAAACGCCCACTGACGGATTCTGCTAGCGACTGAGGCAGCCACGAAGTGAAGGGCTGCCCAGACTGAAAGGTTTAGCAAGGCAACAAAGCCTGGAGAGGTGGCAACTTACGCACGGGCAACCCATACTCATTACAGCAATCCGTCAGTCCCTGACGTCGCTCGTGCACAGCGACTGGCAGGCAGCATCATGAGCAAAACCGGAGAAGCTGGCGCCACAGAGGGAGCAGCTGGAGGGCAAAATCTGGTGGAGAGGAACCAAGATTTGGAACAGCATGTGGCTCTGCTGACGGCGCGGCTGGACGAAAGGCGGCCTCAGGATGCTCAGGTCAGACCCACCCCCGTAGCAAGGAAGGTACCGGGACTGGTACACAAGTTTGGAGGGAAACCCCAGGACTACAGTGCGTTCCGAACGGAAATAGAGTACGCTTTGGAACTGCAACAGAATGATTTTGCAGACGATGGGGAAAGGGTTGCCTATATTGTCGGACATCTGCAGGATGGGGCCAGAGATTCGATCAGGCCCCTAATGGCAACGCAGAATGCCGCCTTGAAAGACCTGAGGAAATTCTTCCAGGCGATGGATGTGATGTATTCCAGTGATGTACAGCAAAGTGTGACTCGGCGGGAACTGATGGGTTGCAAACAGGGGAACCAGTCAGTTAGAGACTACTGGTCACGCTTTGCCATGTTAGTCCACCGGCTCGGGTGGGATTTGGACTCTGAACCTATTCAAATGCTGTTCGAGGAGGGGTTGTCCCCAACGGTGAAGGACGAGCTTTCCCGCGCACCCCGCCCGCAGTCGATGGATCAGCTGACCAAGGCTGTGCTTGCGATTGGTGTAAGGCAGGAAGCGCGGGCCCAGGAGAAGCGGGAAGGGAGAGAGCAACGTTACCATGACTACCGCATTCCTGAAATACCAAGGCACCCTTCCCCGCCGGCGGAGACCATGGAAATAGATGTAGCGCGCGCGGGGGAGATTTCAAACTCCAGTGAAGGTCGCAAGAGAGAGGGAAAGGATGGGAAAACCACCAAGAAGTGTTTTCTCTGCCAGCGGCCAGGACATTTTGCCAGGGTCTGCCCGCAAAGAAAGGCCTGGCAAGGGATGGTGGGAGCTGCAGGGGGTGAGGAGGAGATGGTATAGGAGCAGCGAAACGCCAAAGCTTGGCTGCCACTCAGCGGGCACAGCAGCCAGGCCAGCAACCAATAGAAGTGCCCAAACCAGACCCCCCCAGGGCAGCTATAGCCATAGAAGTGGTCTAGAACTCCCAAATGGGCACCCAGTCAAGGTGAAAGGGCTGTTGGATTCAGGGAGTTCCTGCAATTTCTTCAGCAAGGACTTTGCACTAGAGCACCAGCTCCACCTGCTGCCCCTGGATTTCCCCTTGCAAGTAACCACCATTGATGGCAGGGAGCTTCTGGGAGGGGAAGCGACGCACCAGACCCCACCAATGAGAATGAGGGTTTCCAGGCACACGGAGACTATCGCCTTTCACGTAGCCTCACTGGCAGGGCCCCCAATAATATTAGGAATGAGCTGGCTAGCACAACATGATCCAGTGGTGGCATGGCATCAGAGAACGGTCACCTTTGGGTCCGCTTACTGCTTGGAACACTGTCTAGGGGGAGAAACCCCAAGGATGACCGTGGCCAGGGTGGCTGGGATAGCTGTGGAGTCGAAAGGGGAGGTGCCACCACAATATGTTGACCTGCAGGAGGTCTTCAGCGAGAAGGAGGCAGATAGACTACCCCCACATAGGCCCTTTGACTGCCAAATCAACTTGATCCCTGGGGCGCAGCTACCGGTGGGTAAACTGTATGCCATGTCGGACAGGGAGATGAAGGAGTTGCGGGAGTTTATTGACAAGAACCTGAAGGGAATCAAAGGCGGTGGGGGGCAGTCCGGTGTTCTTTGTGGACAAAAAAGGGACTAACCAGCCCAGATTGGTTGTAGATTTCAGGGCGTTAAATTTGGTATCAGAACCCGTGACCTTCCCAATGCCCAGGATTGACGACATTTTAACACGGGTGAGGCAGGGAAAGATTTTTACCAAGCTGGACCTCAGGGGAGCCTACAATTTGATTAGGATGAGGGAAGGGGACGAATGGAAGACCACAATGTTCACCTCCTTGGGGGCCTTTGAGTACTTAGTTATGCCCTTTGGATTACAGTCAGGCTCCGCCTGTTTTCAAGCTTTCATGCACCACGTGTTGGGGTCCCTGCTATACAAGAACTGCATAGCCTTCTTGGACGATGTCTTAACCTATTCGGACAACGAGGAGCAACATGTCAGAGACGTCAGGGAAGTGCTGAAGAGACTGCAGAAGCACCAGTTGTGGGTCAAGCTGGAGAAATGTCAGTTTCACACCAGAGAAGTCGAGTTTTTGGGGTACAAGCTGTCAGACAAAGGCTTAGAGATGGACCCAAGCAAGGTGCAGGTAGTGCTGGAGTGGAAGACTCCCAAAACCCGGAAGGACGTGCAGAGGTTCCTAGGGTTCAGCAACTTCTACAGGAAGTTCATCAAGAACTTCGCCCACTTGACAGCACCCATCACAGACTGTCTCAGTAGCAAAAGGAAGTTCGCCTGGACAGAGGAGGCCCAACAATCCTTTGAAAAACTGAAGAAAGTGTTCGCATCGGAAGAGCAGCTCCTGCACGTGGATCTGGAGAAACCCATGAGGCTAGAGACCGACGCGTCCGACAGAGCCATTGGGGCGGTTCTTTTGCAGCCAGGGAGGAGCAAGCAGGAATGGAGACCGTGTGCCTTCTTCTCAAGAAAGCTGAACAAGTTGGAGCAAAACTATACAGTGTATGACCGCGAACTGCTTGCGATCTATGCGGCGTTTCATCGATGGCGACATCTACTAATAGGGGCGCAGCACAAGATCCAGGTTTGTACAGATCACAAGAACTTGGAATACTGGAGAACCGCACGAGTGCTCAACCAGAGACAGATTCGATGGGCACAGGAGTTCTCCAAGTTTTTCTTCGAAATCCGATACGTGCCAGGAGAGGAAAACGTGAGAGCAGATGCTCTCTCCCGGAAACCGGAGAACTTGGAAGGAGAGGGGCCACCGGAGATACGACACGTGATCCCCGAGGACTGATGGGTGTGTGGGGGAACCTTGGTGGGGCAACGAGAACTGGCTGGACTTACTAGAAACAACGTGTTCGCACAAACTAAAATCCGGGAACTCCGAGATGGAAGAGAAACCCAAGGAGGGTTTGAGGAGAAGGAAGGGGTGCTGTACTATAAGGGGGCGCTGTATGTACCGGGGGAGACCCTACGGGGAAAGGTACTCAAACAACTCCACGACAACCCCACAGCGGGGCACTTTGGACAGCACAAAACCATGATGCTCGTCACCAGGTAGTTCTGGTGGCCCAGGGTGAGGGAGGATGTACGGGAATATGTACGGGGTTGCGACCGCTGCCAAAGGGCAAAGGGGGAGCGGGCTGCCCCCGCAGGATTACTGGAACCCTTACCCAAGCCAGGGAAACCTTGGGAGGTGGTATCCATTGATTTTATGACCGATTTGCCCAAGTCCCAGGGGAAGACAGCGGTCATGGTAGTGGTCGATCTACTAACAAAAATGTGTCATTTTATAGCTTGCTCACATGCGGTCACGGCAGAGGAAACAGCTAGGTTGTTCGTAGATCACATCTTCCGGTTGCATGGGGATCCTTCGAGGGTCATCTCCGACCGCGGGAAACAATTTACTTCCTGTTTCTGGAGGAAGCTCATGAGCTTGCTGCAGGTCGAAGTGGGCTTCTCAACGGCGAGACACCCGGAAACCAAAGGGCAAGCAGAAAGAGCGAACAGTATTCTCCAGCAATACCTACGCTGCTACGTCAGCGAGAGGCAGAACGATTGGGTAGAAAAACTAGCGCTGGCTGAATTTGCGTACAATAACGCTGAACATGTGTCAACGGGAATGAGCCCGTTCATGGCCAATTATGGGTGTCACCCCAGGGCCTTCCCGGGGAGTGGGGAGGAAGGTTGGAGTGTACCGGCAGCAGAGCAGTTTGTGAAAGAAATGGAAGCCCTGCACCAGCAACTCAAGATGAACTTGGAGCGGGCCAAGGAAATTTACAAGAGGCAGGCAGACAAGCGCCGTAGGGAAGGGGAGACCATACGGCTGGGAGATCGGGTGTGGTTGTCAACCCAAGGGTTACCTTTTAAGGGGGGGGTGCAAGAAGTTGCAACGCAGGCGGTTGGGACCGTTTGAGGTAACACAGCAGGTGAACCCCGTGGCATTCAAGCTCAAATTGCCAGACAGCACGAAGATACACCCGGTGTTCCATAGGTCCCTACTCTCACTGTACAGGGAAGGACGGGGATTCCCGGGGCGAGAGGGAGAAGTCACCACACACCCGCAGGTAGAAGAGAGGGAGCACCACAACTTGGCCACGGAAATACTTGATTCAAGGTGGCGAGGGCGCCAGGTGGAGTACTTGGTGGCTTGGGAGGGAGAACCCGGGTCGGAAAATACGTGGGTTCCCGCGGAGGCAATCACTGACAGGTATCTGGTGGAGGAATTCCACCGCCTGTTCCCGGACAAACCCAAACCACTAGCGAGATTCTGGGAGGAGCAATTTGGAACCACAGACGATGAAGAGGATTTTGTGGGTTTTTCTGTCTCCGAAGGGGAGGGAGAAGAGGCTTCGGAGGACGAAGAATCAGACTGGGAGGCCCACCCCGCGGGAAGGGATCAGAGCGGATGGGAAGCGGGTTTTGAATCCTCAGAGGATGGCGACAGCTCCTTCCGGGGGTTCCCCGCATCGTCGGCCGAAGAAAGGGACGAAGTTGGGTCAACAGGTCGGGCCGGGGGTGGAGGGGGTCCTGGGGGGGAGGTGGATGTCAGGGAACTGACATCGGAGCTAGAGGCGGAGGGAAGGCTCTCAAATGATGCTGGAGAAGGGCCCAGCAGGGAGAGAGGCAGCTCCGCAGATGGGGAAGCAAATCAGCGCTACACCAGGGATAAGGAGGGGCTGATGGGGGAATCGGCGAGAGGGCTCCAGGACTCTTCACCGGACACCAGCGGGGAGAGCACTGGTCCCCCACTACCCGCGCCCACCCTGCGCAGAAGACTTCCGCGCAGAGAGAGTGGGAGGAGACTGGGTGTCAAACAACTTTTATGTTGGAAAAGATTTAAGTAACGCCCACTGACGGATTCTGCTAGCGACTGAGGCAGCCACGAAGTGAAGGGCTGCCCAGACTGAAAGGTTTAGCAAGGCAACAAAGCCTGGAGAGGCGGCAACTTACGCACGAGCAACCCATACTCATTACAGGCTCCATGAACACTCTTTGTTATTTTCCTCATCTTCTTGTTGTTATCATATATTCCTTTCTTTGTGATCTCTGATAATCTTCACAAGCGGGTTGAAACCAAACATATCCTGTGTGGGTTTTGCACTCTCCATGAGTCATATCACATAAAGGACAGACGCCATTTCCACACCTCCGTAAAGAACATTCCCACAGTCTGTCTGTTCATTTCCACAGGCTTGCCAATCTATATCTCAGGGGGTCCTGCCAGGTCAAGATCACATTCCAATGACCCTGGTTCTCCTCCCCCTCGTCCTCCTATGGGCAAGCCTGTCTTAACGAGACTCCATTTATAACTGCGTCATAAAACTTTCTTTCCATTCCCCGATGTTTCCACCAGTCCTCTCTTTGATCAATAATTCATTTCCACACAGTTCTTAACTCCTGCTTGTGATTAGTAACCTGCAACGATTCTTCTCTCTGGAGGGGAGGGTTATTGGTACTCACATAAGACAAAAAAAGAAAAGTTTTTTCCTCCCCTCCCTTTCCGTTTCACTCCAACATACCAATCTTTTAATGATGATTCTTCACTTGATTTATTTGTCCAGCCCGTCGCTCTGCTCGCAGAGATCCCATTAAACAGCAGTCTTTACTCCCGATCTTCACTTGATGTATGTGCAATAGCTTCTTTCCAATTATATATTTCCAATTATATATTTTGAGCTAATGCGAACCAGTGTGCGATTAGAGACAGCATCAGGGAGAGCCGACCTCACCCGAGGGCTTTGTGCCAAGTGTCCTCACCTCCTTCTTTCAAATCCGGGGGTGAATTATGGACACAGCTGGCAAGGCAGTCCCCCCCATTCCCTTGGGGGGGGAAGGGAGGCTGCATACTCCCAAATCAGCCTCTTAATTACCTCGTGTGGGTCGGAGAGATGTTATTGTCGGCCATCTTCCAATGCGCCCCCTGGTGGCCCCCCTGTTTAATAATAAATTACCAGTAATTATATCATTCTCTTTTTATACAATTTTTTAACAGAGGTTTTTGTTGTTTAGTCGTTTAGTCATGTCCGACTCTTCGTGACCCCATGGACCAGAGCACGCCAGGCACTTCTGTCTTCCACTGCCTCCCGCAGTTTGGTCAGATTCATGTTTGTAGCTTTGAGAACACTGTCCAACCATCTCGTCCTCTGTCGTCCCCTTCTCCTTGTGCCCTCAATCTTTCCCAACATCAGGGTCTTTTCCAGGGAGTCTTCTCTTCTCATGAGGTGGCCAAAGTATTGGAGTCTCAGCTTCACGATCTGTCCTTCCAGTGAGCACTCAGGGCTAATTTCCTTAAGAATGGATGCGTTTGATCTTCTTGCAGTCCATGAGACTCCCAAGAGTCTCCTCCAGCACCATAATTCAAAAGCATCAATTCTTCGGCGATCAGCCTTCTTCATGGTCCTGCTCTCACTTCCATACATCACTACTGGGAAAACCATGGCTTTAACTATACGGACCTTTGTTGGCAAGGTGATGTCTCTGCTTTTTAAGATGCTGTCTACGTTTGCCATCGCCCTTCTCCCAAGGAGCAGGCGTCTTTTAATTTTGTGACTGCTGTCACCATCTGCAGTGTTCATGGAGCCCAAGAAAGTAAAATCTCTCACTGCCTCCATTTCTCCCCCTTCTATTTGCTGGGAGGTGATGGGACCAGTGGCCATGATCTTGGTTTTTTTGATGTTGAGCTTCAGACCATATCTTGCTCTCTCCTCTTTCACCCTCATTAAAAGGTTCTTTAATTCCTCCTCACTTTCTGCCATCAAGCTTGTGTCATCTGCATATCTGAGGTTGTTGATATTTCTTCCGGCAATCTTAATTCCGGCTTGGGATTCATCCATCCCAGCCTTTCGCATGATGAATTCTGCATATAAGTTAAATAAGCAGGGAGACAATATACAGCCTTGTTGTACTCCTTTCCCAATTTTGAACCAATCAGTTGTTCCATATCCAGTTCTAACTGTAGCTTCTTGTCCCACATAGAGATTTCTCAGGAGACAGATGAGGTGATCAGGCACTCCCATTTCTTTAAGAACTTTGCTGTGGTCGACACAGTCAAAGGCTTTTGCATGGTCAATGAAGCAGAAGCAGATGTTTTTCTGGAACTCTCTAGCTTTCTCCATAATCCAGCACATGTTTGCAATTTGGTCTCTGGTTCCTCTGCCCCTTCAAAATCCATCTTGCACTTCTGGGAGTTTTCGATCCACATGCTGCTTAAGCCTGCCTTGTAGAATTTTAAGCATAACCTTGCTAGGGTGTGAAATGAGTGCAATTGTGCGGTAGTTGGAGCATTCTTTGGCACTGCCCTTCTTTGGCATTGGGATGTAGACTGATCTTCTCCAATCCTCTGGCCACTGCTGAGTTTTCCAAACTTGCTGGCATATTGACAGCATCATCTTTTAAAATTTTAAATAGTTCAGCTGGAATACCATCACTTCCACTGGCCTTGTTATTAGCAGTGCTTTCTAAGGCCCATTTGACTTCACTCTCCAGGATGTCTGGCTCAAGGTCAGCAACCACACTACCTGGGGTGTATGAGGCATCCCTATCTTTCTGGTATAATTCCTCTGTGTATTCTTGCCACCTCTTCTTGATGTCTTCTGCTTCTGTTAGGTCCTTTCCACTTTTGTCTTTTATTATGGAAATCTTTGTACGAAATGTTCCTTTCATATCTCCAATTTTCTTGAACAGAACTCTGGTTTTTCCCATTCTATTGTTTTCCTCTATTTCTTTGCATTGCTTGTTTAAGAAGGCCTTCTTGTCTCTCCTTGCTATTTTTTGGAAATCTGCATTCAATTTCCTGTATCTTGCCCACAGTAGTAGATATGATGGTCATCCGCGCTGAATTCACCCATTCCCGTCCATTTTAGTTCACTGATGCCCAGGATGTCAATATTTATTCTTGCCATCTCATTTTTGACCACATCCAGCTTACCCAGGTTCATGGTTCTTACATTCCAGGTTCCTATGCAATATTTTTCTTTACAGAATTGGACTTTCCTTTCGCTTCCAGGCACATCCGCAACTGAGCATCCTTTCGGCTTTGGCCCAGCCGCTTCATCAGCTCTGAATCTACTTGTACTTGTCCTCCGCTCTTCCTCAGTAGCATGTTGGATGCCTTCCGAGCTGAGGGGCTCATCTTCCAGCGTCATAACTTTTATATGCCTGTTGCCTTTGTCCATGGAGTTTTCTTGGCAGGGATATTGGAGTGGCTTGCGGGTTCCTGCTCCAGGTGGATCACGTTTGGTCAAAACTCTCCACTATGACCTGTCCATCTTGAGTGGCCCTGCATGGCATAGCTCATAGCTTCTCTGAGTTATTCAAAACCCTTTGCCATGGCAAGGCAGTGATCCATGAAGGGGTTACAGAGGTTATTCAAAGGCTATTACAGAATTTTAGTCACAGCAGCTGTTCTCAAGATATCTCTTGAGAACTTCCCAGTTTGAGACACTTTTGTACATTTTTTATAATTTCCAAGGCATCAAATACCATTGGTATAACAATTTTTGGAAATTTTCTCTTAGGGTATAGCACGCCGTGAATCTCCAATTGACTTTCCATAAGTTTTCCCATTGGCTCATCTCTATGTTGTGGCCAAAATCTTGGGCCCATTTAATCATAGCTGATTTTACATCTCCTCCTTAACTTCCCAGTCAAAGGAGGAGCAGGTATGTCTTAGAGAGGGTTTTGATTTTAGAATTTACTAAATCCAATTCAAATCTGTAAGTTTCTGTTGCAAATCCTCTCTTTTTTTGTCCTTTTTAAATGTTTCAAGTACAGTGGTACCTCTAGTTATGAACTGATATGACCAGTCATAGGGCTTAATTGATAGACATTTCCAGATAATGAGCACTCACCCCTCCCATCATGGTTTTTTGATCACCTGACTCTCATTAGTCTTAGCCTTGAAGGCCTAATAAGGGACACCTGGTGTGATGGCCTGGGATTCGGACTCGGAGGCTGAACCTGAGGCTGCACAGGAGTCCCCGCCTCCAGAACCAGCTGAGCCGGGGCTGGGACTTGCGCCTGAAGGGTCCTCAGCTGTGCTGGATCCTCAGGTGCAGGCACCAGCTGAATCTGCTCTGGCTCCTGAGGTGATGGAGGACCCATTGCCTGCAGGTGCTCCACTCCCAGCCCCATCAGGGGAAGCTGAGGTTGCTTCTGGGTCTGGTAACCCTCCAGCCTCTCCTGAGCTGCAGAGGCTCAGGGCAGAGAGGCGGAGGGAACTATGTTCCCGCAGGAGGAGTGCTCACCTCCAGGCCAGGAGAGGCGAGTCACTTGTGGACCGGGGCCACCCTGTGCCTCGAGGCAGATAAAAGCCAGCCAGCCCCAGTCCCAGGGTGCAGGAGCAACATTGTTGGTAGCCTGTTCCTGCCTGCACCCTGTCCTGCTCATCCGCCAGAGTTCCTGACCTCACCCGACTTCCTGCCTTGGACCCAGCTTCAGCTTTGATGGACAGCCTCCATACTGCACCCTCGATCTCGGACTGGACTCGGACCTCGCCGCACGGTTAACCCTTGGGACCAGCACACCTATGCTCAGCTTCAGTATTCAGGAATCCCAGCAGTTTCTGACACAGACTAACAAATCAGGCCCCAAAGGTCTATTTCCCCACACTGTGCAAGGCCAAACTTTGGTTTCCCCAAATGGATCTTCTCAACTACGCATCTTCTCAATTTTGCACCCCCTCGGCTTGGCACACCACCCTAAATCCAGTGCTGAGAAGGGGTGCACTTTGCTGTTTCCCCCACCAGACAGCCAAACATCTTAGGTCAAAGTGTTTAGTATGCCAATGCGTTTCATTGGTTAGCAGGGCAAGGAACAGAAAGGGGAGCGAGCATGTTTTGGCTGTTCCCAAAGTGAGGGAATACCATTGCCCAGGGCCAGATTTAGATGAAGAGAGGCCCACGGCTACTCCACTTGTGAGTCCCCTCCCAATCCCTCACCCTCACGACTAGAAGAAAATGGAAGTGTTATAAACAAAATTGAGTGAAGCCAAGATGATGATGGGTATTTAAAATTCTGCAATTCACAATTTCTCCTCTAAAGGACATAATATGTTATTGTCAAATACCATGGTGATTTTAAAAAATGCATAAATGTTAAAATTAACACTGAAAAACTTAATAACTGAACTTTGTAAAACCTTTTGTGGAAAAAGTATTAATTTTAGGAAAATGAAGTTGTAATGTTATTCTTAAAAAAAACAACCCTAGAGTTTACAAATTATATTGCCTTGGAAGTGTAAATAATATGATCATGAGTACCTGACAGTGTGGCACTTTTAGAATCTAAAAGTTATCATTAAACAGTGAGTTTTAAAGTCCATATTAAGAAGTAAACTACAACCATCAAACACAGTAAGACTAAAAATGTTTCCCCCCCTAGCCTTCCTCATAGCAAAATCACCCAAAACTTCATCAAAATTTGTTTGTTTAAGTTTGTCACCTCCAATGTACAAAATTCTCAGTGCGGACAACCTCTCTTGAGATATTGTGGCCCTTCATTCATTTTAAATTCTTTTGAGTCTTGAAAAACTCCTCTCTCCTGAGCAGTTAGTGACCAGATTGCTTCCACATTAGGAAAGGCAATCTGAATTTTTCTCTTGTATATAATTTGATAAAGGTTATCAAATATGTCAGATATGTCAGGAGTGCTCTGATGGTGTTTCCTGCTTGGCAGGGGGTTGGACTCGATGGCCCTTGTGGTCTCTTCCAACTCTATGATTCTATGATTCTAGGTCTGTATGAGACAGAGAGTGCTCTGCTGTAAGCCTATGACTTTGTCTCACATATAGTTGAGTGCAAAAGTTCATCAATAAATTTCAGGTCAATATCTTATGGGAATGCTTCCATCAACAGTTCAACACCTTACTGAATTTCTTGCTTAGATGCTGTCAGATTAGGAAGAATGGAAAACAATTGTGCAACATCACTGTACACAGTACTTCTTCTTTTTAAATTGGCTTCAAGTGCATCTAATATACCCTAATGACTCGGCAGGAAGAATTGATGCCATCTAGCTAACAAAAGATTTGACAGTCAAAATATGTAAATCTGAAATACAACCAAAGACAATAGTTGACCATAATGCAGTACAAGTAACGCTGACTTGGGGAAAGAGGAAATCTATAAAATGGAGATTAAATGAGACTTTATTGAGAGATGAAACAATAATAGAAAAAGCAAAAAAGACCTTAAAGGAATTTTTTGAATTGAATTTAAATAAGGGCACTGATTTAATAGTCTGGGATGCTAGTAAAGCTGTCTTAAGAGGTTTCTTTACGTAATTCAAAGAAAAGAAAAGGAGAAAACAACAACAAGAAATCTTAGAGGAGATTAGAAAAAGCGAGTTGGAATTATACAAAAAACCAAATAGTGTAGAATTAAAAAGAAATATTAAGATCCTACAATATCAATATTTAATGCTAATAAACGCAGAAATGGAATGGAAATTAAGATTATTGAAACAAAAAACCTTTGAACATGCTAATAAACCAGGAAGGGTATTAGCATGGCAATTAAAGAAGAGAGAGGCAGAAAGGCTTATAAATAGAGTTAAGTGCGAAGGCAAAATAATAAACAGCCCTAAAGAAATAGAGAAACGATTTGTTGAATTCTTTAGAGATTCCTTCCTCTATAAGGAAGGAAATGAAACAACAGAATAAGTTAAAGAATATTTAGAACACAACTGTCTTCTGAAACCTACTAAAGAACAAAAAGAACTGTTGAATGCCCCATAACATCGTACGAAATTCAAAGAGCAATTAAGGAAGCAAAGATAGGAAAGTCACCAGGGCCAGACGGCCTACTGGCAATATATTATAAAAAATTTGAGGACATACTGTCTGACCCATTAAGAAGTATCATGAACAGCATCTTAAAAGACGGAACCATGCCGGACTCTTGGAAAGACAGCCTTATTGCATTAATTCCAAAACAGGGAACTGACAATCTACTTATTAACAACTATAGGCCTATCGCACTTCTAATTAACGATTATAAATTATATGCAAATTTTTTAGCTGAAAGATTATACGCAATGACTAAGCTGGCTTTTTGCCCGGGAGGCACGTTTATAGCAACACTAGAAACATTATAAAGTTATTAGAGTATTTAGACTTAAGAATAGAAAAGAAGGCAGTCTTAATGGCTATAGATGCTGAAAAAGCTTTCGACAGGGTCTCCTGGAAATTTATGAAAGGTCTATTACACCATATGGATTTTGGTATACAGTATATAAAAGGGATTGAAGCAATATATTCAAAACAAAAAGCTAAAATCATAATAAATGGAAATTTATCACAGGAGTGTGAAATCAGTAAAGGGGTCAGACAAGGTTGCCCACTATCTCCCTTAATTTTCATATTAACATTGGAAGTTTTATGTAAATGAATTAGGGATGAAAAAGAAATAAAAGGGATTATGCTGGGAAATAGAAGTTACAAAATGAGGGCATTTGCTGGCGATTTAATTATAAATACTGAGCAACCAAAATAGAGTTTAACAAAGGCGTTGGAAATAATATATGGCTATGGTAAAGTTGCGGGGTTCAAACTGAATTTAAACAAGATAAAACTATTAGTTAAAAATTTGTCGCCAGATGAAAAAGCAGAATTAGAAAAAATAATACAAATTAAAATCTACCCCAAAATCAAGTTTTTAGGATTATGGATAACACCAAAGAATATTAACCTATATGAAAATAATTATATCAGTTGTTGGAAAGATATCAAAAGACAGTTGGAGACATGGACAAGGTTAAATTTATCATTCTTGGGCTGTATTTCGGTAATTAAAATGATAGTTTTACCGAAGCTACTCTTTCTATTCCAAATGATTCCAATTATAGGAAAGACCAGCAGTATCGACAAGTGGCAAAAAGAAATTTCTAAATTTTTGTGGAAGGGTAAAAGACCAAGAGTAAAGCATAATATATTAATAGATACTGTACAAAGAGACTGTATAGACTTCTTTTAGATTACGGAGTAATGGATGAGGAGGTTAAGGCTTCAATGATAAAGTGGGCCCAAGATGTGGGCCGTCCAGTTATGCTAAAAGATGGGGAAAACTGATGGAATGTAAATTTGAAATTTACAGCCAGCTATAATATAAGAGAGAACATGATGAAAATGGCTCATAGGTGGTACCTCACTCCTTCCAGATTATCAAGAATGTATCAAAATTTGGCGAATACTTGTTGGAGATGTGGAGGAAATAATGGTGACATGATCCACAAGTGGTGGACATGTGAAAAGATTAAGATGGGGGGGGGGGAATATACGATTAATTTAAAAAGATGATGATTTTTACTAAAAAACTGGAGGCATTTCTATTAAGTATTTTACATAAAGAGATCCCAAAAAATTTAAGAGAGGTATTCTTGTATGCAACTTGTGGCCAAGGGATGGAAAGATCACGGGGCTCCAAAAATAACAGATTGGCAAATCAAATTACAGGAATTGGTGGAGACAGCTCAATTGACTAGTAAACTTAGAGGAAACTCAAAGCAAAAATTTGCAGAAAAATGGGATGGTTATAGAAGATATGTTCAAAAATACAATAATAGTTTTGACTCCGTGCTAGCATTTGAGTGATAAAGGAACTAAAAGGAGGTGGACAGCAATTAAGGATTTATTATGTTTTCAGAATGTATTGGAAAATTTATATAAAAAGGTTTATTGTTTTGTGTACATTCGATTGTAAGATAAAATATATGCAAAGGGACTTGACAGGAAGTCAAAGTTGAAGAAAAGATTTTGTAAGATAAAAGGGGGGAAATATTTACTTTCATTATTATCATTTTGTGTGGGGGTGTGGGGGTGTGGGTGTCTGCACATATGTGTGTTTTTGTATGGAATGTTTGGGAGGAAATAAGACGGTAAATAACAAATAACACACTAAATATTGATGTATGTAATTTTTATTTCTTAATTATATTTAGTGGTAGTATGGTTGTATTGTTTTTTGTAACATAAAACCATTCAATAAAAATTATTTTTTTAAAAAAAGAACTATAGGAATAAAGCATTTTATCCTAAACCTATCTCTTGAAGAAAGTGTATCTAAGGCACCAGGTGCACTTCTGTCATTCTTTGCTATTCCCTCACTCTTTGTCTCCTTGTTTTGTAGTTAACATTTGGCAAGGTGGGACTTCCAGGGTCAGCGCCATCGGCAATGGCGGAATTCCTCTGACTAGGAGGAATTTGCTCTGTGGGAACCGGGTCTGGCCGTCACGGCGAAGGCGGAGACCCTTCAAAAATCACAGGCGGGTGAAGCCTGTGAACGTGGGATTCGGCGGGCACCTTTTGCGCCCCCCCTACTCGTGGGGAACCCCGATTTTGGGGCTCCGGAGCGAAGTGGGGTGAGTGGCGCGGTGCTGTGAATCGACTGCTTTTTCCACGGAGCGAAGCTGCACAGCCGTTGCCGGAGAGCGCTGACGTTTTCCTGTGGACAATTGGATTTTAAAAGCAACTACCCGTGAGTAGGATAAATTGGAAGATTTTAAAGGGAAAAAAAGATTTAATTTGGCACTGAAGCGGGGAGGCTCAAACAGGAAGTCCGCCTTCCGGTTTTGTAAATAGATCAAAGCAAAGAGACTGCAAGCTAAAGTCTCGGAAAATCGATTGGAAAAGACTAATTTCTCAACATTAAAAAGAAAGTGAATCCCCCCCCCCCCCTTTGGAAGCAGGAGAAGAGGGGGGAAGTTTGACTAAATAAACCTGCAAGAGAGAGAGGGAAGGAAGCTAAAATTCCACCTGGGAACGGGCTGCCGATAGGACAATAAGACTGCTGTATTTTGAAATGCATCTTGACTGTGAGTAGACCATCCGCTGACAGTTAGCTGAGTAAGAGAGATACATTGTTTCTAGCTGCCCACTTCTGATCTTAAAAAGGAGAAAAGTAACTGAAAATGGAAACTAACTTTCTCGTTTGAGTTGTGCTTTAAAAGGTGTTATTTTGGATTAATGCAAGAACAGATATTAACTGTTTCCCCCTAGAGGAAGTTTTTGAAACTGTTACAAGAGTTGGTTCAGGGGAATTTTCCACTGTTAAGATAAAGCTGTGTGACTGTGGGACTGACCTTGGGTTTATTCTTTTTGCCTTTAAAAAAAAAAGTGTTATGGCAGATGGGAAAGAAAAAGTAGATCCATCATTCCCAGACAAAACAACAAGGTCTGGGAAGCCTTGGCAATGAAGAGCTTCAACATCCGGCCCCTCTGCCTCATCTGCCTCATCTGTGGCTGTACCAACACAACCTAAATCAAATCATAGAATCATAGAGTTGGAAGAGACCACAAGGGCCATCGAGTCCAACCCCCTGCCAAGCAGGAAACACCATCAGAGCACTCCTGACATATGGTTGTCAAGCCTCTGCTTAAAGACCTCCAAAGAAGGAGACTCCACCACAAGGAATGTCAAATCAAAAGGAATGTCAACAGAAGAAGCCCTAGCGCTTGCATTAAGTAAGATAAATGAATCATTGGAACAACTTAACAAGAAAGTAGATACTACAAATGCAAAAGTGGGTGCTACAAATGCAAAAGTGGATGCCACAAATGCAAAAGTGGATGCTGCAGTTACTAAAATTGATGCAAATACAGAAAGCATAAATAGTCTGGGACAAAAGGTGAATGCTAACACAGAAACTATTGAGAAACTGATACAGGAATCTAACTCGACACGACAGACTGCAGAGGAAGTTAAGGAAAAAGTCACTTCGGTGGAATTTAAGGTGACACAGTTAGAAACAGAGAGAGTTCCAGATCTGCAGAGGCAACTTCATGACCATAAGCTGAAGCTTTCTATGATTGAGCTGAAGGAGAAACAGACAAATTTGAGGATCAGAGCTGTACCTGAACTGGAAAAGGACAGTTTGATAGACTTTCTCACGCAGGAACTTGCAGAATTTTGGGAGCTGGATTTGGAACAAGAGGAATTTAAAATTGTGAGGGCCTTTAGATTGGGAAGAGGGGGGAAGAAAGAGAAGAACAGAATAAGAGACTGTTTGATTACCCTCAGATCCAAAGAAGAGAGAGATAGAATTCTGGGTTGGCATTACCAGAAGACATTGGTAATACAACAGTCAAGAGTGGAAATATTTAAAGATATCCCGAAACATCTTTTGGACCTTAGGTCCAATTATGGAGATTTGGCTGCCCTGCTGAGAAGGAATCAAATCATCTTTAGGTGGGAATTTCCCCAAGGCCTATCCTTCAGCTTTAAAGGAAGGAAAATAAAAATAAGATCAGTAGAAGGTAAAGCAAAGTTTTTGAATAATTACGAGGAAGATCTGCAGAAGAAACTTGGAAAAGAGTCAAGAGCATCGGACAGAAGATCACCAGACAGAGGACTAGAGCAAAGAGCATTGGACAGAAGACCACCAAAAAAAGGAATAGTGGACATTGCAACACTACCTTTTGGACTGGATCGTCTAGCGGCACCGACACCACCAACAGAAGAAGAGCAGGCATTGGGTGCAGTTGGAGGAAAATCAGAGTAATTACATCATGGCACTGCAAGTATTTAGCTGGAATGTAAATGGACTGAACTCCCTGGGGAAAAGGCGGAGAGTCTTTCATTTATTGAAAAAAGAACAATTGGACTTGATTTGTTTGCAAGAAACGCATGTGACAAGGCTACACAGGAAGATATTGAGTAACAAAAGATTGGGCCAAGAATTTATTTCATCAGACAAAGTCAAAAAAAGAGTAGTCCTTTATGCAAAGGAGAGCCTATCACCGAAATTTATATTTAAAGATGACCAAGGAAGATTTGTTGCAATTGAAATTCAATCACAAGGAGAGAAATTTTTGATAGTAGGCATTTACGCACCAAATGAGGGAAAATCGGAATTCTATAAGAAGTTACATGAGACTCTGATGGACTATATGGATTACAATATGATTTTGATGGGGGACATGAATGGAGTGGTGTCTACAAATATAAATAAGGCATTGAGACAGGTAGTTACCAAGGATGGTAGACTACCAAAAACTTTTTTTGATATGACTGACAATATGGATTTAGTTGATATTTGGAGACTGAAGAACCCTTTGGGAAGAGAGGGAACTTTCTTCTCTGAGGCCAAAATGACATGGACAAGAATTGACCAAATTTGGGTAACTAGAGGGTTGGCTCCGAAGATTAGAAAAGTGGAAATTTGTCCTAAAACTTACTCCGATCATAATGCTGTGAAGATGGAAATGAAACTAACACCAACTGGTTCCTTTAGATGGAGGATGAATGACACTTTGTTTAGGAATGAAGAAGTGACTAAGAAGGCCCAAAAAACCTTGAGAGATTATTTTGAGATTAATATGAATACCACTACCGAAAAAAGAGTAATCTGGGATGCAAGTAAAGCGGTTATGAGAGGATTTTTGATACAACAGAATGCAATTAAGAAGAGAGTTCAAAATGAGAAAAAAGACAAGATTTTGGAGAAAATAAAGGAGAGAAAAAATTGAGAGTGAAACCAAAGTCGCAGGAGATCTTGAAAGAGATAAAGTTATATCAAGTACAATATATGAAAATGATGAACCAGGAAATAGAATGGAAAATTAAACAGATGAGACAAAAGACATTTGAATCGGCAAACAAATGTGGGAAACTGCTGGCTTGGCAAATGAAAAAAAGACAAAAACTTAATACCATTACAAATTTGGAAGTGGAAGGGGAAAATATACAGAACCCAGTGGAGATCAGAAAGTGTTTTCAGAGGTACTTTAAACCATTATATACACAGGATACGCAGAAAGAAATGGACATTGACCGATTTTTGAAAACAAAGGGACTACAAAAAATCTCTCAAGAAAACAAACTAATGTTGAACAACAAAATAACGGAGATGGTAGAAGGGGCCATCCAGAATATGCAATTGGGCAAATCTCCAGGACCGGACGGTTTGACTTCAAGATATTATAGATCTCTGAAAGAATGGTTAGTACAGCCATTAAAAGAAGTTTGTAATGAAATATTGGAAGGGAAAAGGGCACCAGAGTCATGGAAGGAAGTATACATCACACTTATACTGAAAACAGAGTCTGAGAGAGGACACAGCTTAAGAATTACCGCCCCATATCTTTGCTTAATGTGGATTACAAAATTTTTGCAGACATTTTGGCTAAAAGATTAAAAAAGGTACTAGTAGAAGAAATTCATAAAGATCAAGCGGGCTTTCTCCCGGGCAGACACTTGTCTGACAATACGAGGAATATAATTAATATTTTAGAAAAATTACAAGTGAATATTAACACTAAAGCAGTTTTGATATTTGTGGACGCGGAGAAAGCCTTTGACAATATTTCCTGGAGTTTTATGAAGAAGAATTTACAGGTGATGGGGGTTGGCCAAGGTTTTGGAAATGGTATAGGTGCAATTTACTCAGAACAAAAGGCTAAATTAATTGTAAATAATGTAGTGACGGAAGAATTTAAGATAGAGAAAGGAACACGACAAGGTTGCCCAATCTCCCCATTGCTTTTTATATCCGTCTTGGAGGTTCTCTTAAACATGATTAGAAGGGACCAAATGGTTAAAGGTATACAAGTCGGAGCTAAACAGTACAAATTGAAAGCATTTGCCGATGATTTGGTACTGACATTACAGGAGCCAGAATCTAGTACCAAAAGAGTACTGGAATTGATTCAAGAATTTGGTCAGGTAGCGGGTTTTAAGCTAAATAAGATGAAAACTAAGGTTTTAGAGAAAAATTTAACAGGGATTGAAAGAGAGAGGTTTCAGGAGACAGGATTAACATTGGTTAAGAAAGTGAAATACCTAGGGGTTAATGTGACTGCCAAAAATGTGAATTTATTTAAGGATAACTATGAAAAATGTTGGTTGGAAGTAAAAATGGATTTAGAAATATGGTCAAACTTGAAGTTATCACTGCTAGGCCGAACTGCTGCGATAAAAATGAATGTATTGCCAAGGATGCTGTTTCTGTTCCAAACATTGCAAATTTTGGATAAAATGGATTGTTTCAAGAAGTGGCAGAGAGATATTTCTAGATTTGTCTGGCAGGGCAAGAAGCCTCGAATAAAATTTAAGATATTAACCAATGCTAAAGAAAGAGGTGGATTTGCCCTGCCAGACTTTAAACTTTATTATGAATCGGCCGCATTTTGCTGGCTGAGAGAATGGCTGCTTCTTGAAAATACTGACGTACTGGACCAAGAAGGTTTTAACAACGTATTTGGGTGGCATGCATATTTGTGGTATGATAAGGTTAAAGCACATAAAGCGTTTAAAAACCATATTGTCAGAAAAGCACTGTTTAATGTCTGGATGAGATATAAGGACTTGCTTGAAAATAAAACCCCAAGGTGGCTGTCACCAATGGAAGCGAAGGCTCAGAAAAAGCTCAATATGGAGGCCAATTGGCTGAAATATTGGGAAATTTTGGATCAAGAGGGAGACAGATTAAAATTGCAGAGTTTTGAAAAACTAAAAAATAGAGTGCGAGATTGGCTCCATTATTACCAAATAATGGAGGCATACAATTTGGATAAAAAAATTGGTTTCCAGGTGGAAAAATCAAAATTGGAAACAGAACTGTTAGATCCCAAAACTAAGAATTTGTCAAGAATGTATAACTTGCTGTTGAAATGGAATACTCAGGATGAAACGGTGAAATCAACTATGATTAAATGGGCACAAGATGTAGGACAGAGTATTATGATGGCTGACTGGGAACAGTTATGGACCACAGGTATGAAGTTTACAGCATGTAATGCCCTAAGAGAGAATATAATGAAAATGATCTACAGGTGGTACATGACACCAGTCAAGCTTGCAAAAATATACCACTTGCCCGATAATAAATGTTGGAAATGTAAAGAGACTGAAGGCACATTTTTTCACCTTTGGTGGACGTGCCCAAGGATTAAGACATTCTGGGAGATGATTTATAATGAAATGAAAAAGGTATTTAAATATTCCTTTCTGAAGAAACCAGAGGCCTTTCTCCTGGGCATGGTCGGCCAATTGGTGCTAAAAAAGGATAGAACTTTTTTTATGTATGCCACAACAGCAGCAAGAATACTCATCACAAAGTATTGGAAGACACAAGATCTACCCACCCGGGAAGAATGGCAGATGAAGGTGATGGACTACATGGAACTGGCGGAAATGGCTGGCAGAATCCGAGACCAGGGAGAAGAGTTGGTGGAAGAAGATTGGAAGAAATTTAAAGTTTATTTACAGAAACATTGTAAAATTAAGGAATGTTAGAAGGATGTTGGAATGAAATAATGTGGTTTTAGCAGAAATGCTATAAAGGATTAAGAAAAAATAGATTGCTAAATGGTGAAGGAGGGAAAGTAAATTTACATTATATTAAGATAAAATAGAGGACAAAAATTGGAAAAGATGGAAAGGACTTGCTGAAATAGCTAATTGAACTAGAATACAAAAAAGGGAGGTGTGAGGAGGTCAAGGAAATAAGCAAATGAAAGATAAGTTATGGGAAGATTCTTTGTATTTTTTTCTTTTTTTCTTTTTTCTTTTTTTTCTTTTTTTATTATTGCGATGTGATGTTTTGTATCTTTTTAATATGCTGTTTTTTAATTTTTTCTTTTTGTAACCCTTTAAAATTAATAAATATTATTTATTAAAAAAAAAAAACATTTGGCAAGGTGGCTTTTGCTTGCTTCTCAAGCTCATCAAAATCTTCTCTAATTTTCCTTAAAAAATCCAGAAGTGAACTGTACAAACTTGCAATAACAGGTCTGATTTTTGAAGGGCTTTGCTGACCTTGTGAAAATGACCTAGCACACGGGTCCAAAAATGCAGCATAAACACAAATTCCAGTTCTTCCATCTTCTGCAAAAGATTGTTAGCTTGAGGCCTGGTCTCCCCCTTCCCATGAACATCATGAGTACAAACGACTGAGGGCATCGGTGATAGCGCTGTAACTTTCCAAAACAGCTTTTGTGTGTGCATTCTACCTAGTGTCTGACAAATATTTAGGCACTTTAGACTGAAGTAGCAAAAATGATTTTAGAACTGCCCATCTCTTTGTGGAGAATGAAAAGAAGGTATAAATTTCATTGATAATGCCAAAACAGCATCAAGGCAGCAATTCACAGCTGAACAGCCCACCAGATTTAAAGAGTGACCTGCGCATGGAATAAATCTTGCAAATTGTTTTTTTCCAATGATTTTGTGCTGCATACCATTGTACTTACCAGCCATGTTGGCAGCGTTGTCATAAGACTGCCCATGGCATTTTCTAAAGTCAATTTCAAGCTCAGTAGTGAAATAGTTGAACACTAAATCATCCATGCTTTCTCCTGAGTGGTCTTTTAGCTCAAAGAAAGTTAAAAATCTCTCAGTTGGCAAACCATCTTCAGGTGATACAGATCTGATAATTAAAAGCAACTGATCAGTATGTGAATTGTCAGGAGTAGAATCTACCGAAAAGCTGAACTCTCCAGCCTTTCTCACATCAACCAGAATTGCATCCTTAACTCTTTTTTTGCCATGAGTTGAATAATATCCTCACGTAGAGTTTTTGACAAATAAGAGGGAATGCCTGATCCAGAATGTCCATACCGGTTGATATGAGCAAGTAAAAATGGATCAAATTTTGCCACTAGTTCTAAAAGACCAAGATAATTGCCATTATTTGGAGATCCAAAGTGTTCATCATTTCCCCTGAATGGTAAGCCTCGATCTACAAGAGTGCATATTGCAGCAATAATTCTCTCCATGCCAGTACTGCTGTTCTGCTTTTATTTGTTCCTCTAGCTTGCTCCCTTTTTAGGTAGGCCAACATGGCATTCCTATGCTTCTCTGAGTTTTCATAATATTGGATAAGATGGGGGTTGTGCCAGTCATCAAACCCTTCGGTAGCTAAAGCTGTGAATGAAGATGCAAGGTCTGGAAACAGTTTACAAACAAAACAATAAATCCGGCCTTTTGAGGGAGATATGCAAGCCACTCTTGGCTATATGTTTCCCCGTTTCCTTTTGTTGAATAAAAAAGAGCTTTTGTGGAAAACCTGGACTGCTTTTTGTACACTCGTTTGGAATTTGAGAATGGTCTACAATGATGCCCCTCTCTACTCAGTAGGATACCTCCTCATGTGATAATTCTGACCACAAACCAACATCTGTTACAGTGGATCTATGTTTGGCATCATCTTTATCTGCATCCAGAACACCTTGCAGTGTGAACTGCAAAATCTGACTTCACATTATTTTCTTGTGGCTCTTTAGCCTCTCCCTGCCCAGTAAGTGAATCTTGAATTAGTTCTATATTTTCAGTTTGAGCTAGCATCATGGCTGCTTCCTCATAATCAGCTTGCTGTTTCACATCCTGCTTCGCTTTTTCTCTTTCAGGGAGTTTTTTGTCTGGTTGCATACTAGTAGTTTGCTCAGGCTGGATAGCTTCACTGCTGGCTCTTGTTGCTGCAATGAGTGGTTGATGCACGAAAGCAGTGGCGCCAGGGACCTAGAAGGAGCAGGGCTTGTCAGTCCAACCCTTGCACAGTCTCATCAGCGCTGGCCTTAAGGGAATTGGAGCAATTTAGCCAAATTGGGCCCTGCGGGCCACTCCTAAAGGGCCCCTCACACCAGGGCAATATAGATGGATTATATTTATATCTCTAAGATTCTGCTGACTTTGGCTGTGAACTGGGGTCCCACAAAAAAAATCAAGTTGGGCCCCAGAGTTTCAAATTGGGCCCCACAAGCTGGCCCTGAGTCTCATAGTTGCTGGGCCCAAGTTGCCCTGCCCTCACATGAAGTCTTGGGTTTGCAATTTTGGGAGAGGGGAGACTGCCCGCCGTGGGGCGGGTGGGCTGGGGAGGCCCCCTAGGTTTAGAAGCCCTAGGCTTCTTCTTATACATATATCCGGCACTGCCACTGGCTTTCTGTGGTGTGTAGCCAGAGTAGCTGACCTAACACATTCAGATGGCCATTTCCCAACATGGGAAAGCCTGTGAGGAGTTCCCTCCGCTGTTGTAAGGAGGCACTTCTGCCCTGAGGGAGAATTCCCATCATTTGAGAAACTTATAAGACGGAGAGGCAGGGGCGTGCGCATTGAGGTGGGCTGGGCAGTGTCAGGGGCCGAGGCTGGTGGACTGAAATATACTCAGAGTCGAGAGTGGATTTCATGCTCTTTATTCAGCTCATAGTGGTGAGGAGGGAATGGAAGTCCCCTCAAAGTATCTGCTTTATATACATTATTTACACAATGGGCTGCCCGTGATTGGCTAATTCCGGAATTCTCCTGTAGGCCAATCAGGTTGTGGATTCACTTCTATCTGGAGCTGGATTGGATGGCTCCTGCCAACCAATCATACTGCTGTATTGTTCTAGGACCAATCAGACTGCTGCATTCTGAATCCTATTGTTCTAGGACCAGTCAGACTGCTGCAGTTTGGATAACTCAGTACATAACATGGACCTTCCAGGCCCCAGGCCCCAGGCCCCAGCCCCAAGCGAGGTCTGGGAGAGGCAGAGCCGGCTCCTTGTGGCCAAACGGGTTGGGGCACTGGGGCACGCACAGGTTCCCCCGCCAGGCTGCCCAGCCAGCCCAGCCGTGACGCCCGGCTGCGAGGAGGGCCAAGGGGCAGGGGTGCAGCCGGGAACAGCTGCCACCCAGCACACCCTCTTCCCTGCCCTGCCTGGGCTACGGGCAGGGTGCACGGGCTGGACAGGGCGCCCAGCTGAGGGTCTCAACAGCTGATTTTGTGCCCCCTTGCCTGTTCTCAATGCACGCAATTTCACTTACACATGTGGTACCTGGGAATGTAAGCCCCAAGTAAGTGGGGAGTTGCCTGTAGATTCAATTATCAGCATGGGGCACTAAATTCATTCTCTCTTAGGGATGTGACAATACTTAGAAATTAGAGTAGACAGCTGCTGATTTTCAAGAATTGTGTTATATATTTTACATGCAAGTGGAAAGCAAGAAGCTTTTTTCCCCTTAAGAAAAGAAATTTACAGTTGTAAAGACTTGCTTCTGTATCACATACTACTCTCTTAGAAACTGATTATGGAGACTATTCTGCAAATCCGGCCTTGCAGTATCAATGACATGCCCCTTCCAGCAAGGTCAGCTAAGTTCAGTACTCCTGAGCTGCAAGACTGTCTCTAAACATTTCCATCTCTTTCCTCCACTACACGCATACAGCCTTCACCTTCACCAAATAGTTCTTGCAACTATGATGATGTTTGAAAGTCTGGCAAGCATTATGAAGACAGTCCCTCACCCCACCCAGTTGTTCTGTGTATAGACAGTTGCTTAGGAGGAAACCATTTTGGCAACTAGCAGTATTGAGTGAATGTCCTGAGTTTTATACACACACACACTGTGTGTGTGTGTGTGTGTGTGTGTGTGTGTATACATGGACACCAAGAAGTGCTGGCTTCTGTGCAAATGAGTGTCAGTGTGTTGTAGTCTCAACAAAGATAGGCGAGGAGCTTAGAAACCACACTTCAAACTCCAAGCAAGCTTTGCAGTCTAACCAAAATGCAATGCTAAGCACAATTCCTAGTAAGTAGGTTCCATTGAACCTGGTAAGATTTACTTCTGGGTAAACATGTTAACAACCACAGTGTTAGGCTGCTTGCTGAAGATCCAGTGTGGGAGAGGGAGCACAGTGTTTGACAGGGCAAGGGACAACTGGACTCAAACCATTGCTCAGCCATGAAGCTTAGCAGATCGTCTTCACTATCTTTCAAGTCTAACCAACCTCTTGTGAGTATAAAAGGGGGAGACTCCACAATGCTACTTTAGATTCTTCTTGGACATGCATGCCCAGTGTAAGTGCATCCCTCGCCCCTTCTTTGAACAACAGATGCCAGAGTATTTTTAAAACTATTTTGGAATGTTCCCTCGGGTTCAAAATGTGGATGTCATATGACATGGTGGGTGGGATGTTCAAGAAAAACCAGAAAAAAAACCGAAAACATTTTTTTTAATGTGGAATGAAAAGAGTTAATGTTTCAGCAACAAACAACAACATTGCTTGAAACACACTTAAGGCCAAGGAATCCTAACAAACACAAATGCTTCCCAAACAGTCAGAAGATCAACAGACTGCCTGGACTCTATAGCAAACCTGATGCGTGGTCTCTTTCTGCATGGGGGGTCTCACCAGGAGGACCCTTTCTAGGCATTAGTGTTATATGTATCAGTGCAGCTGGAGCTTTTATTTCTCTTTTAAATTTCTCCAGCTTGTTGTAAATGTTTAAAGTGGGACCCATGGAGGGGATGGGGGGAAGTCCTGAGATTCGGATGAATCTCTTTATATGGATATATTTTCCAATTCTTTGTTTATAACTTTGTATTTGTAAAACCAATAAAAATGATTTTAAAAAATTTAAATGCCTAGCTTGTTTACTGCATGTCTCACTCCAATGCCAGCTACATTAATTTGTTTTTCCAGTGGCAGCAATGATCTGTGTGGAAAACAGATAGGAAAAAGAGAAGATACTTGAGAGTCTATTAATGCTCCAACAGCAGCACACCACAACTCGTGAAAGTGATTTAATTCCACCCATCCAAAAAAGAAAAGAAAGTGAAGGAAAAAGGAGAAAAAACTGGAAAAGATGGAGACGAAGGAAGAGGTGGAACAGTGGAAGAAACACGACAGGGGAAAATATTAAAAGTCAAATCTGATGCAAAACGTAACAGATCTGCCGGATCAGGCTGAACTCCCATCTAGTCCAGCATCCTCTTACCGCAGTAGCCAACCAGCTGCCAAGGGGAAGCCTGGAAGAAGGCCTGTCTTAACACAAAAGAACACCAGCAATTCATTTAAAGTGTTGATAGCAGCCAGATGAGGGGAAATTGGGGGCACAGCACTTTACTCCACATCATATTCTTGATTAAAATCCATCTCCTTCCAGCTCCCTGCTGCTATTTGCCCCACAGGGCACAAAAACAGATATTGTATTGGTACCTGTTCTCAGAATTCCTGTGTCACATCTGACCTGGGTCCAAAGCTATCATCCAGTTGTTAATGATCCAGTAAGCCCTTATAAGAAAAAACTACAAGTATGTAACTGGTGGGCTCAAAAAAGGAGCTATATTGGCGAGAACAATGATAAAGCCCACCTACAACCAATTGCATAGCAGGAAGAGAATTCAACAGGGAGCCTTTACTGCTTTCAGAATGACAGCAAATTCTCATTTTATATATATTCACACACAATATGGACTAAATGAGACAAGACATGAGGAAAAAGACCTTTTTGTTCACATTCTGCCCCACTCAAATTTTTAGCAGTGGTTGAGGATCAGCTTTAGGTTAGAAGAGGTGTGTCATATAAAAGGACAGGTGTTCAGAGTTATGCATTTGTGCCAAGGTAAATATCCAAGTTCAGATGAAGTTTTAGGTAGAAGTGTATCTGATTAGGCTTAGACCTCTGTGAAGGATGCCATGTATGGAGGATGGCCCACTAACAGAAGGCTTGGTTGCAGCTGCCAAGGAAGAAAACAGCTTGGGCAGTAAGTACTGCAAGTGTCAGAGAAGTTTCCTTGCTCCCCATCAGTCAACTAGCTTGCAGCTGTGGCCTGGTGTGGCCATTAGCAATGATCAGCTAAGTCCTATACTTTACAAATGAAGACTTGTTTCCAAATCATATTCAGAGGATTGTGAATTAGGATAGTTCACTCCCACCTTGTTCATCTCTGTGTCTTGTTGAACACCTTCCCACTGTTTGCTGTGACGTCTGAATTATAAACTCAAAATTCGCATCAAGCTGATTCTGTGGCAGAGGTCAAGAGAAAACCATTGTATATTGATTCAGGTGTCATGACAAACTGTGTTGTACCTATGAGGATGAGGGTGTATGGGAGTCCATGACTTAGTCACAATCTTCTGAACATTTTGAGGTATCCTCTGATTTGAGTCACAGGAAAAACAGGTTTTCTACCTCTAGTTACCCACAGGGCCTGTTCTTTCCATTAACACAACCACATGAAAACTGAAAGATTTCCATGTTCAGTACAGACATGGGCGTAGCCAAGGGGGTGTTTTGCAAATGCAAATCTGAGGTTCTGCCCCCCTAATAAAAGCCTGCCCCCAAGAAAAATCCTGGCTACAACCATGAGTACAGACTAACAGTGATAAGTGACTACCACTTTCTTCCTAAAGCGATCCCATCTACAAAGGGATACAGCTGTCCTGCAGGGGGTGCATTAAGATGGCACATGGTCATTACAGCTCTAGTTACGGTCACAATGAATCGACACCAAAAATGATCTCAATGGTGATGTCAAAGACATTTTTTAAGTAAATAAATAAATTCCAGGTGTTCTGTTATATGCAAATATTTGTGGAATATTACCCTATATTTGATAGCTAAATTTGACTGCCTAGTGGTATATTTTATGTTAGACTGTATTGTTTTAATGTGTAGGTTCAATGTAGACCAGTGTTTCCAAACCTTTTCCCAACTGTGGCCCCCTTCTGAGGTTCTGCCCCCTAACAAAATCTCTGGCTATGCCCATGCCTCCCCACCCTACCAGTAGAAAGGGAGCTATTTAAATGTTTTGTTTGTAAATAGAACATATTATGTTTATAATTTATACAAAATTCCATTACTTAAAATGATAGGAACATAATGAAATATTGTCGAAGCAGAAAAACATAGAATCATGGAGCTGGAAGGGACTTCAAGGTCATCTTTCTAGTGCAACCTCCTCCAATGTAGGAAACTCGGCTAAAGCATCCATGACAGATGGCCATCTATTCAATGAGCTTATGAAGTTGTTGTGTAAGTTCAATTCCGCCCACTTTGAAGACTTCGGCAGGTATCCCATTAGGTCTTCTGGCTTTGTAGTTTTTCATTTGGTACACAGCTCTCCCAGATTTGGAGACACTGCAAGCTCATCTCTAATTTGTTTTTGCAGAATTTATGAGAGGACCTCAGCAGCTACAGGGGAGTTGGGGTTTGGGAGATGCTGGTACTGTTCTTTCCAGCGCAGTGCAATCGCTTCTTTATCTTTTAGAAGTGTGGTACCATCTGTTGAGTGTAGGGAGCATATGCCATGATTTATTGGCCCGTAGATGGTCTTTGTGGCTTTTAAGAAACTCTGTGCATCATGAATGTTGACTAAGTTCTGGATCTCTTCAGCTTTTTTTCTCTGGTTCTTCGTTGAACCTCAGCCATAGCGTTGGCATAGGGTTTTTTTCTTAGAGCCGTAGTTTCTATCTCTTTGCCAGATCTAAAAGACCTTCCTTTTCTTGTCAATAATGCGTTCAATCTCACTGTCATTCTCATCAAGCCAAACCTGGTGTTTCTTGGTTTGGTATCCAATAGTTTGTTCACAGGCTTCAGTAATGGATGTTTTTAAGCTTGGTCCAGTGTTCCTCGATGTTATCAGGGAATTCCGAAAGTAGATGGTCCTTAAGAGTGATAGTACTTTGCTTTTGTCTCTTTTTTAATTGCCAGGCTAGATGTTTCCCACATTTATTTGCAGATTCAAAGTTCCTTTGTCTCATCCTCTTTAACTTCCATTCTATTTCTTGATTTATAATCTGTAAATATTGAATCTGAAGGGCTTTAATTTCCTTTTGTATCTGCAAATTCTTTGGATTTCCTCTAAGCTTCTTCTCTTTATCTTTTAATTGCTCCATAATTTTATCTTTTTTCTCATTCTGCGTCTTTTTCCTAATTGAGTTTTGTTGAATGAGAAATCCTCTTATTACTGCTTTGCTGACATCCAAAATAACCCTTGTTTCCATTCCCTGATTCATGTTGAGTTCAAAATAATCCTTTAGGGCTTTGGGGGTTTTATTTACAATTGGAGTACTTCTCAGCAAATCATCATTCATTCTCCATCTGAAGGAACCCTGTACGAACATTTTCAGATCCATAAAAACTGCATTATGATCGGAGCAAGTTTTAGGGCAAATTTTTGTTTTTAATACTTTAGGAACCAAGTCTCTGGATATCCATAAGTAGTCAATTCTTGAAAATGATTGGTTTGCATCTAAGAAAAAAGTGAAGTCTTTTTCAGTTGGATTTCTGACTCTCCATATGTCTGACAAATCAAATTTGTCAGTTATATATAAAAAAAATCTTAGGCAATCTGCCAGTATTCAAATTCTTTTGTCTCTGAGTCCTATCCATCAAGGTAGATGCAACTCCATTCAAGTCTCCCATTAAAATTAATTTGTTATCCAAGTATTCCAAAAGACTTGTTTCCAAGTTCTTAAAGAATTCCCCTTTACCATCATTAGGTGCGTAGATTCCTAGTAACAAATATTTTTCGCCTTGTGCTGTAATTTCCACTGCTATGTGTCGTCCCTCTTCATCTTTAAAAATCAATTTTGGATTCCATTTTTCCTTTTCCTAAAAGATATAAAAAAACCACTCCTCTTTTTTTCACTTTGTCCGAGATGAATTCTTGTCCAAGTCTTTTATTTATTAAAAATTTTCTATGTAATCTCGTGATATGGGTTTCCTGTAAACAAATTACATCCAAATTCTGTTTTTCCAATACATGATAAACCTGTCTCCTTTTTTAAGGTGAATTTAAACCGTTAACGTTCCAAGAATAAATTCTCAAAGCCATGATGTCGAATTAAGGGGTTGCCGCTTCTGCCTCCGGCAGCTGTGGGTTTTGCAGTCCCAATTAGCGTACTTTTGCAGAAATCTGTCCTTCTCTCCCACAGTCTTGATCCTTTGCTTTCTTCCTTCAAATCTAAAAGATAGACCCTCTGGGAATTCCCACCTAAAAAAGATGTTTTTGCTCCTCAAGATGTTTGTCAATTCTGTATCATTTGATCTCAAACTCAGGAATTGCCGAGGAACCTCTTTAAAGAGCACAATAGATTTGTCCTGTATTTTTAGGCCTTTTTTGTAATGGTGTCCCAAAATAATGTCTCTTTGTTCCTTAGTCTTAAAGACCACTATACAGTCATAAATTATTTTTGTATCCTTTTTAGGCCCAAATCTATAAGCTATCTCTATCCACGACTCAACTTCCTCCTTTTTCAAGTCCCAGCATTCCACAAAATAATCCGTCAAAGACTCCCTGCGTTTCTCCTCATCAAGTTGAGGGACCCCCCCCCCTCAATCTCAAGCGGGATTACTTTTCCTTCATTTGAAGAAAAGCAATTGAACTGGCATTTTCATATTGTAATCTTTCCAAGTCTGACACTCTAACTGTCTCAGGCTGTGCCAACCTTGTATCATGTGTAGTGATCTCAGTTTTAACTTCTTTCAATTCAAACCTTTTGTCCAACTTTTCTATGCTTGCTGTATTACAATTTAAACCATCTCTAATATCATTCAGTATTGTCATTACTGATTCCTCAAAGGGTTGATTTTTAGAGCCACGTCTTGTTTTGTCTGCACACATAATGGTTTAGGAATTTCAAGGTCGGTCCCACAGCTTGGTGTAGTGAGAAATAAGAAGAAGAAGAGTTTGGATTTGATATCCCGCCTTTCACTCCCTTTGAGGAGTCTCAAAGCGGCTAACATTCTCCTTTCCCTTCCTCCCCCACAACAAACACTCTGTGAGGTGAGTGGGGCTGAGAGACTTCAAAGAAGTGTGACTGGCCCAAGGTCACCCAGCAGCTGCATGTGGAGGAGCGGAGACTCAAACCCGGTTCCCCAGATTACGAGACTACCGCTCTTAACCACTACACCACACTGGCTCTCAAAGAAAAGCAGATTCCCTCCACCAGTCCCACAGGTGCCAGCCCAGACAGCACAACCCCCCCCCCCCGTTCTTTAAAAATGGCCTGAGAAGAAGAAGAAAATTCCAAGTCCCCCCCCTTTTAAAAAATATTGGTAGTCAATCCTAAAGGGAGAAGACACTTTTAGCCACTTTAAAGTATAACCAGACAGCCACAGGATACAACGTAGCAAAGTCAGTGGGAACATAGATTAAATGTTTCCTCTTCCATTGTGACGTCACAATGGAGACTAGCCTTCCCTCCCGGGAGGTCCGCTACGGAATGAAGAAGCCTCTTTACTCAGTACCGCAGTCACCCAGAGTTTATATTCTTTAAAACAATTTCCCCCTCTTCCCTCTGGAGAAGGTGGGCAGAAGTTTTGCCTGCAAAGTTTCAAAGGTCTTTTTTCCTTTAAGGCTTCGGTCTTTGCACACCGATTCTAAGTTCCTCCAACAAAAGGGACCAACCTCCATTTTTAAATCCCTTTTTGTCCGCTGATCTTTTTCGAATTAGTACTTTGTTTTTACTTACAGTTCCAAATTTTAAGTCTTTTTTCAAGAAGGAATTGGCCGCTCACGATCGCCAGTCTTGGAGCTTCACGCTGGGGCTCTTTCAGCTGAAAGAGTTCCTGATGGCCGTTACTGGGCGACCAACCGGAAGTCTTCGTTCTGGTTGCTGTTGCCAATTCCTTCTTTCCCAATAGTCCCAGACTACAGATCAAAATCTCGCCCAACTCTTGCATTAAAATCACCCAGGAAGATAATTTTATCTTCCTTAGGCTTATCTGATAGGATGGTATCCAGCTGAGAGTAAAAAAATTCTTTAATGTCTTCATCGGCATCCACTGTTGGTGCGTAAGCCCTTAGAATAGTAGCCTGTTGGTTTTTGGTGAGTTTTACTCAAAGGGTTGAAAGTCGCTCATTAATGGCGGTAGGGACTTCTGACAAATGCTTCACAGTAGCAAAGCCTACTCCGTGTATTCAACGTTCTTGTTCAGGTAGACCTTTCCAGAAGAATTTGTAGCCTCCTTTTTCTTCCTTCAGTTGTCCCTTGCCTGCTCTTCGAGTTTCTTGAAGTGCTGCAATAACAATGTTAAAATGTCACAGCTCTCTTGCAATGATGGCAGTTCTGCGTTCGGGGTGCTCATTATCGGTGTTGTCCAACAAAGTCTGTAAATCATACCTCGTTTTGCAGCCAGGTCTCCAGAACGGAGGGCAGTTAGCGCTTCTGCGCATGTGCAAGCAGCAAACCCGGAAGTAACCCGATCCACTACTTCCAGGTTTGCTGCGGACGTTCGCCGGAATGGACACTAGACAAGGCGGACGTTCACGGAGGTATTACTATATATTCCATGTTCCAAAGTTCAGTTGTCTTTTACAACCACTGGGTGGTGACCCCACTGGGTGCGGTTTATAAGAGTGCTTTATAAGGCTTTAAAATGCATTATAAAAGTGGGGATTCCTTTGAAGGCTCCACAGAAACTACCATTTGATTCAGAATATTGATGTAAGGCTGATGACTAGAATGAAACACCTTTTGACAGTTTTCAAATAAATGTAAGTGGTTGCTGGTCTATTTCTGAATTATTCAAGGTGCTGATACTCTCCTAAGGCCTACACTGTTTAGTGCTTGAAGAATCACCTTCCCTCCAAATACACCTGCCCATTCATTATCAGAGGTCCTTTTTAACTGGAAAATCCTTGGAAGCCAAGATCCAAGTTTGGGGCAAGGATTCTTTGGTGAGAGAACCCCAGCAGAGATTTAGCATGGCAAAACATGCAGCAAATTGGAAGTGTGGAAATATAAGCTGTAAAGGTGCCTTTTCCAGCGAATTCCAAAGCATCCCGCTTTCAAATCTCCATCCGCGGATTCCAATTCTGTATTTGTGGCTTGTGTAGCAACTGCTATTCCCTTAAAGGGCCTTAGTTCTCGAGCTGGTTGATCTGGGGGCTCCCGGTGTGCAGCGTTGCTGCAGCCCGGAAAAAACCTCTGCTCAGTGGTACCTCTTATTGTTTTCAGAGGAGATTTCGCCCACAGGGTTTTGGCCTTTAGCATAGAATCATAGAATCATAGAGTTGGAAGAGACCACAAGGGCCATCGAGTCCAACCCCCTGCCAAGCAGGAAACACCATCAGAGCACTCCTTACATATGGTTGTCAAGCCTCTGCTTAAAGACCTCCAAAGAAGGAGACTCCACCACACTCCTTGGCAGCAAATTCCACTGTCAAACAGCTCTTACTGTCAGGAAGTTCATCCTAATGTTTAGGTGGAATCTTCTTGTAGTTTGGATCCATTGCTCCGTGTCCGCTTCTCTGGAGCAGCAGAAAACAACATTTCTCCCTCCTCTATGTGACATCCTTTTATATATTTGAACATGGTTATCATATCACCCCTTAACCTCCTCTTCTCCAGGCTAAACATGCCCAGCTCCCTTAGCCGTTCCTCATAAGGCATCGTTTCCAGGCCTTTGACCATTTTGGTTGCCCTCCTCTGGACACGTTCCAGTTTGTCAGTGTCCTTCTTGAACTGTGGTGCCCAGAACTGGACACAGTAATTCTGGCTGCAGAGTTTCCTTCATTTCCCTGGTCTGGGAGCAGCAATTTTGAGCAGTTACAGCCATGTCTTTATTTTAATGAGCCTTGAATTGAGTTTTAGTGGGGAGAAAGAATTTGAGTTATAGTTGTTGTTTTGTTTGCTGTTTCAGCTTTTGAGAGTTCCCTCTCTGTAAGCTTGGTGAATTCTATACCCCGCTCCAAATTGGCTTAAGGCTGGTTGGGGAAATTCCTGGGGCTGGCAGCCATTTCGCCCAGCTTATTTTGACGGGAGCGCCATCTTGTGCTGCCATCTTGTTTTGGCGGGAGCACCATTTTAATGGCTTAAGAGTTTATTTATATATTTTCTATTTTGGGAGAGCTTATTGAGTTGACTGTTAAAAGGAAACCTAGTCCTGCCCTCCCTTCAAAAAGGGTAATTAACTGAACCGCTAACCTGTTTAAAGATTTATATATATGATCTATTACCCTGAATGATTAAGTGAACGCAAGGATTGCAATCATTTATTATATTTATTTGATCTGATGAATTTGTGATATTGCTGTATTGATGCTTGGCTGTAACTAATTAGATAATTGTTCATAATCAATTTAAAATATATTTAGTGAAACTGGGAATATAAAAAATTAGTGGATACATAGGCCGGAGATTACTATCAGACTGGTAAAATTGTCGTGATTGTATTAAGAAAGATTGAACTTAATTGACATTCATTAATTATCACATTGGAATATTGACACAATTGTATTAAGAAAGATTGAACTTAATTGATATCCAATCTGTAAGACAGAAGGAAAGAGAACAAATTACCTAGTGAGCTAACTGAATTTCTTAGTGATGTATGGTAAAAAAACAACTGTGTCAGGTTCTGCGGCAGTTTCAGCCTCACAAACTTCTGTAATTGACATGGATCAACCACTAGATATGAGAGAATTAATTTTAAGTTTGAAGAAAGATATCCAAGATTTAAAAAATAATGTAAATGAAAAGGCAAAAGCAATAGAAGAAACCTTATTTCAATGGCAGTTAAAATAGATGAAAATGTGAAAATAGCAGCTGAGTTATCAACTCAGGTCAACAATTTAGTACAAAAAAATTCAGAACTGATGAAAATAGTGCTAGACCTTAAAGGTAAAACACAGAACCTAGAGGAAGCTCAGAAAAAAATGCAAAATGAAAATAGAAAGTTGAAAAGGGAAGAGTCTGGTACATATTTAGCCCAGTTAAACGATTGAAAATCAGACTGATAATAGGAGGAGGGGAGACGCGGAAAGGCAGTATTCTTCCGGCGAGGTTTTGGAGAAAAAGTGAATGGCTTGGAGAAAGTAAACTAAAGTAAAGTAAAAACTTACTGGGTCTTTGCACCACCATTTTCCTCCCAGTCTCCACCCGTTTTAAAGAGACATACTCCAATATTTAAGTAGGAGAAGGCTGGACTATTAATGCAGCGGAAAATGATTGAGAACTCTTTGGCAAGAAAAGAAATTCAATAAGACAATTTGCCAGGACCCTCTGCCATTTACGGAATCCTTTTCATCGCGGAGTGTCTCTCCATTCGGTCCCGCCTTGCTCTCCTGGGTCCGCTCCCGGATCGAGACTCACCTCACAATTCTTCCAGAGTTCCAGAGAGCCACTACGCGATTACATGACTTCACCTACCCGCCCATGTATCTTTGGCGGTTACTTCTTCCTCACCTCCCCACCCACCCTTTATTTCCCTTTGGCCCTTCCTTTGGCCCTCTCTATTGTACGTCCCTGGGGTATCTTTTGAGACGCTGGTTTTCCCTATTTGTAACTGCTTTGTTCTCTTTTTTTTGTTCTTCTTTTTTGTTCTTTTCTCTTTGGTTCTCCTTTTTATTGGTTTTCCTTCTTCGGTTCTTTTAGCTGCTTTCTTTTTATTCCTCTTTGTTGTTTTTGCTTCGGTTGGTATTCAGCGTATCTTTGTATATTTGGTTCCCCCTAATTGTGTGATTGCTAATATTGCACAAGATTAGCTGCTTGGCCTTGTGCAGAAGGAGACATTCGGTTGATGAACTCTACTGAAGAGAAGAGAACTAAGACTTGGAAGGTCAACAAGGCGCCATCGTGTGGGATCAAAGGAAACTGCATTGGAAGAAATTAATGAGAGGAACAGGCCAGCAGCTCTCTTCAGTGTCTTACGGGGGGGGGGAGTCTTTAATAATTAGTTAACTTAAGTTGACATACAAAATGAAAAAGGCGGTGGGAACGCCAGCAGAAAGGAGGCCATCTAGACAAGAAGATGGGAAGGAGGGAAAAGAGATCAAGGACTACGATAGTTTGATGGCTGAAATAAGGAAAGAATTTAAACATAATGAGCAATATATAGAGAAAAAGCTATTGGAAGTGCAGGATACATTAGATAAGAGATTAGAGGGGGTGGTGGGAGAACTGACAGGAAAAGTCAAAGACCTATCGGTAAGAGCCAAAGTACTTGAGGATTCTATGAAAAGGGTGCAAAAGGATACAAAAGATAGTAAGAAGGATTTGGACAGAATTAAAATAGAAGTTAAGGAGACAGGTAAGGTACAGGAAGAATTGCTGGACAGTATGGCTATGACTCAGATGAGACAGAACCAACTAAATTTAAAATTTAGAGGGATCCCAGAGGACCCAAACGAGAATATAAGATCTAAAATGGTGAAAGAGTTGGCAATTTGGTTAGATAGGAAGGAGGAAGAGATAAGCTTCTCCCTAGCAAATATATTTCGGATAAAAACAAAATCGGCTAAAGCTAGGGGGAAAAAATTGCCAGGAGATGTAATAGCCATGTTTAACTCGTTGGATATGAGGAACGAAGTATTGAAACAGAATTATAGTAAAAGGTTATATATTGAAGGAAACCCAATTATTGTATTTAAAGAGATCCCTTCGAGATTTCTTCGAAGGAGGGATGTGTATAAAAAATTAACTAACCAACTGAAGAAAAATGGGATCCTATATAGATGGGAGTTTCCGGAAGGAATTTCATTTTACTTTAAGGATAAAAGATTCAAACTGTCCAGCCCTTCAGAACTTGAAAAATTTGCAAGAAGATACGAGAAGGAACTTGGAAGGGTTGCGGGGTGGGGGGAGGGAGGGGAGCGGCCGGGGGAGGGGGGCGGGGGCGGGGGGAGTGAAGAGGAAGAGAGAGAGATAAACTTAACAGAAGCGAGGGAAGAGGAAGAGAAAGAAGACAAAGAACAGCAGCTTTAAGCCAGATTTGATAATTTACTAATTGTACATAATAGATGGCTTTAAAAATACTGTCTTGGAACGTGAACGGACTTAACAATAAAAATAAAAGGAACCAGATTACACATATTTTATTAAAAAAGAACCTTGACATAATCTGTCTACAAGAGACTCATGTAATAAGAAAACATAAGAGAATTCTGAATAATAAGAAACTAGGGTTGGATTTTGTGGCATCGGACAAGGTTAAGAAAAGAGGTGTGGTACTATATATAAAGGAAAAATTCGACCCAAAAATACTGTATAAAGACGAGCAAGGGAGAATGATAGTAGTACAGATTGTATTCCAAGGAATAAAAATAATTGTCGCCGGAATATACGCACCTAACGATAAAAAATCGGCTTTCTTCTTAGAATTAGGTAATAAGTTATTAGAATGGATCGATCAAAAAATGATATTGATGGGCGATTTTAACGGAGTGGTGTCACCAAATTTGGATAGGTCAACAAAAAAGCAAGAGACAAAGGAAGGCAAGCTACCTCGAACGTTTTTTGATTTGGTTGATAATATGGGACTAATTGACGCCTGGAGATTTAAAAACCCCACTATAAAACAATATACCTTTTTCTCAAACCCAAATCAGAGTTGGGGGAGAATAGATAATATTTGGATCTCGAAGGAGCTGACACAGAACTTAGCTAAATCTGAAATACTCCCACAAACTATATCTGACCATAATCCGGTATTTATGGAGATAAAGGGTAAAGATACTAGAGTATTTAGATGGAGAATGAATGAAGGTATATTTAATAATCAAAAGATAGTAAGGGAGGCGAAAGAAACAATCGAAGAATACTTCAAGTGGAACTTACACAAAGAAACAGCTATAGAAACGGTCTGGGATGCAGGAAAAGCCGTTATGAGGGGCTTCCTAATTCAGAAAAACAGCCATTTAAGAAAAGAAAAAGAGAAAAAAAGAGAAGAGATTCTAACATAGCTTATGGAGAATGAAAGACAACTAGCTACTAAACCAGGTGACGAGACAATAAAGCAAAATTTAAAAATATTACAAGCCCAATTTTCTATGATAGTTAACCAGGAAATTGAGTGGAAAATTAAAATGATGAAACAAAAGAACTTTGAATCAGCTAATAAAATAGGAAAATTCTTGGCGTGGCAAATAAGAGAAAGGAAAAAACAAAATACGATCTGCAAGATAAGGGACGGAGAAAGGATAGTGGAAGAGCCAAAAGAAATAAAAAGGATATTTCAGACGTATTATAAGGAATTGTATAAAAGAGGAAAGGAAATAGATTATGAAATAGACCGATACCTGGAAGATCACCATTTACAACAGATTGCCATAGAAGAGAAAGAGTTATTAGACCAGAGGATTACAGAAGATGAGATAAGGAAGGCAATAAAAAAGATGAAAATTGGGAAAGCGCCGGGGCCGGATGGCCTACCAGCCAAGTACTATAAAACATTAAGTGAGCAATTATGCCCAATTCTATGTGAAGTGATGAATAATATTTTAAAAGAGGGAAGGATTCCGAATACCTGGAAGGAAGCATATATTACTTTAATACCTAAAAAAGATGTGGATGCCTTAGAGGTGAAGAACTATAGGCCGATTTCGTTATTAAATAACGATTATAAACTGTTTGCGGATATAATGGCAGAAAGACTAAAAAGGGTATTAAAAAATAGAATTCATAAAGATCAAACGGGCTTCCTACCAGGAAGACAACTAAAGGATAACGTAAGAAATTTGATAGATATTATTGAATACCTGGAAACTAGAATAGATAAACAGGCGGCCTTGATATTTATCGATGCGGAGAAGGCATTCGATAATGTCTCTTGGCGCTTTCTGATGGAAAATTTGAAAAGGATGGGGATGGGAGAAAGATTCAGAAAAGGTATAGAGGCTATCTATCATGAGCAAAAGGCAAAACTTATAATAAATAATACTACATCAGAATTTTTTGATATTTCTAAAGGGACGAGGCAAGGCTGCCCTCTGTCCCCCCTATTATTTATCTTAGTATTGGAAGTACTTACTAAGAGGCTGAGGGATACAGCAGAGGTTAAAGGAGTCAGGGTAGGAACTAAGGAACACAAAATTAAAGCTTTTGCGGATGACATTGCTCTAACATTAGAAGATCCAAAGCACAGTGTAAAAGAAGCCCTACAAAAAATTGAAGAGTTTGGTGCTGTGGCAGGCTTTAAGGTCAATAAGAATAAGACTAAAATACTGACTAAAAATGTATCTAAAGAAGATATAGTAGACCTAGAACAAAAAACCGGAATTATGACGGCAAAGAAGGTGAAGTACCTTGGAGTCTGGATTACGGCTAAGAACATCAATCTATATAAGGATAACTATGAGGTCACCTGGAAGAACATTAAGAAAGACTTAGAAATCTGGGAGAGAATGAGATTATCTTTTTTGGGGAGGAAAGCGGTTATTAAAATGAACGTTTTGCCTAGAATGTTATTTTTATTTCAAACCATCCCGGTACTTAAAGGTTTAAAGCAATGTAAAGAATGGCAAAGAGCCTTGGCGAGATACATCTGGCAGGGAAAAAGACCGCGAATAAAAATGAAAATACTGGTAGATAAAAAAGAAAGAGGGGGTTTCTCCCTTCCGGACTTATGTTTATACTATGAGGCGGCGTGTTTATCGTGGTTGAAATACTGGATAACGCTAGAAAACAGAGACATCTTGGATCTTGAAGGCTTCGATAACAGGTACGGGTGGCACTCGTACCTGTGGTATGAAAAGGTGAAAGTACATAGAGGCTTTTTAAACCATATTTTTAGAGGGCCAATATTCCAAGTATGGGAAAGAAATAAAAACCTATTGGAAAGGAAGACACCCTGGTGGATCTCACCAACAGAGGTGTTAACGGTCAAAAAAGTTAATATGGAAGGGAAGAATCCTACCTATGAAGAACTGACTAGGAAAACGGATCAAGGTATAAAACTTAGACCCTATGAAGAGATTAAAAACTCATTTACTGGGTGGTTGCAATACCACCAGGTAAATGACCTGTTAAAAGAAGATAAAAAGAAAATAGGATTCGAAGATAAAAAATCCAAATTCAATGTGGAAGTTGTTGAAGGAAAGAACAAAATACTGTCTAGAATATACGATATTTTATTGGAGTGGTATACAAAAGACGAGGAGGTGAAGGAGGTTATGACTAAGTGGGCAATAGACATCGGCTATAACATCGATTTTGAGAGATGGCTAGAATTATGGAATACTAACATGAAGTTCACGGCATGTATGGCATTAAGGGAAAATATGTGGAAAATGATATTTAGGTGGTACCTCACACCAGTGAAACTGGCTAAGATCTATAGGTTAAAGAACAAAAGATGTTGGAAATGTGGAGAAGTAGATGGTGACTTCTACCATATGTGGTGGTTATGCAGCAAAGTGAAAGGCTTTTGGGAATCGATTTATAACGAGCTTAAAAAAAATTTTAAATACACGTTTCCCAAAAAACCCGAAGCCTTTCTGCTAGGAATGACAGGTAAAGAAATCAAAAAAGAAGATAAGGTACTATTTTTATATGCCACAACAGCCGCAAGAATCATGTTAGCACAAAATTGGAAAACGGACGCCATACCTAATATAAGTGATTGGCAGATTAAATTAACAAATTATGCCGAGCTCGCTAGAATAACAGGAAGAATAAGAGATCAAGATGAACAGAAATTTCATGATAATTGGATTAAATATTGGATATATATTGGGACTAAACTTTAAACGACACTGGCGGGATTGGAATAACTCTAACAGTAAAAGGTTATTATGTAAAAGAGATAAAATACGTGAATATAAAGTCTATTTGATACTTACCAAAGGAGTGGAAGGAAGTTCAAGGCTTGGCAGAGCCTAAAATAAATGTATTTATGATTTATGGAATGAATATATTATGTGTAATTTAAGTATTGGACTTTGTATAAGTTTATATGTATATATGTATAATACCAATAAAAATTTATCAGTAAAAAAAAAAAAAAAAGTTGAAAAGGGAATGCGATAAGATAAGGAAAGAAACAGCAGATCTGAAAGCACAGCAGGATTCAACTTTGGACTCTATTGCGATGTTGCAAATGCAGAGAAGGGAGAATACCCTAAGATTCAGAGGACTAACAGAGGATGCAGAGGAAATAATTGAGAAAAAAATCTCAAAAGAGCTAGCAGCTTGGTTAGACCTAGAAGAAGCAGAAGTAGCACAAAAAATAGAAAAAGCATTCAGAGTCAAATCTAATGTAGCAAAAGCAAACAACTGGCCAGCTGATTGTTTAGTCTCTTTTAATTCTATGGATTTCAGAAATAGAATTTTACAAGCTAGTAACAAGAAGAAATTTCAATCGGAAAGAAATGACATTATCGTCCACAAGATTATTCCAAATCGGTTGATAAAAAAGAGAGAAGCTTATAGACCTCTGGCCGAGGCACTAAAGGCAAAGGCAGTGGACTATAGGTGGGAGTACCCAGAAGGCATCTCTTTTTTCTTTAAAGGGAAACGTAGAAAGTGCTTGTCGGCATTAGATGCAGACAAGTTCTGGAGAAAGTACCGGAAAGACCTCGGAGGAAAAAGGCCATTGTTGGGAGAATCTGAGGAAATTGAACAAACAGTTGAGAGTTAGGAGACAGATCTAAGAAGGAAATTTATTAAATGTATACTGAGACCTTGAATGTGTAATTTTTTAAAATTTTTTTAACCCGTTGATGTATTATAAGAAATAAAGTATGGATTATAAATTTATTACTTGGAACGTAAATGGTTTAAATGAAAAATCAAAAAGGAACAAGGTGGAACATATTCTGGTTAAGCAAAAATATGATCTAATCTGTCTGCAAGAAACTCATGTAGCGGAAAAACATAAAAGAGTATTAATAAATAAGAGATTGGGGCTTGAGTTTATTGCATCAAGTAAAGAAAAAAAGAGAGGGGTGGTAATCTATGTAAAACCTCAGCTGGAGCCAAAACTGCTTTACAATGATGAAAAAGGTCGAATAGTGATTATAGAGGTTAAGATCAATAATGAAAAAGTGATAGTTATTGGAATTTATGCACCAAATGAAAGAAAATCCGAATTCTATCAATTCCTGGAAGAAAAAGTCATAGAATATTTAGGGGGGGGGGAATTATATTATTAGGAGATTTTAATGGAGTAGTCAATCCAAACATGGACAGAACAATAAAGAAGAAAGAAAAGAGGCAGAACAAACTCCCAACTACATTTTTCCAATTAATAGAACTCCTGAATTTGTTCGACGCTTGGAGGTTTAAGAATCCAACAGAGAAAGAATTTACACATTACTCAGAGCCACATAAATCAGCGGGACAAATCGACGCGATCTGGACAACAAAGGATTTATTAAATAATATTACAAAAGCAGAAATCCATCCAAGGACAATTTCTGATCACAGCGCGGTCTGGGTTAACTTTAAAGGAAAAGAAGAAAAGGTTAAAAGGTGGCAACTTAATGAGAGTATGCTAAACGATGAAAAAATTTGTACAGAAGGCCAAGCAAATCTTAGAAGAATATTTTAAGTTTAATTTAAATCAAGGAGTAGATCTAGAGACGGTTTGGGACGTGGTTAAAGCCGTCATAAGAGGCTTCTTTATACAACAAAACGCATTCCAAAGGAAAATAAAGGAGAAGAAGAAAATGGAGATCTGGGAGGAAATTAGAAAAAAGGAAAGGATCCTTTTCCAAAAACCAGATGATGAACTAATTAAGCAAAGTATAAAAATTTTACAGACGCAATTCTCCATGATAATAAATGAAGAGATAGAATGGAAGATAAAATGGTTGAGACATAGAAATTTTGAGTTTGCAAATAAACCTGGCAAACTTCTGGCCCGGCAATTAAAGAAGAAAAAGGAAAATAGAATTATCAATAAAATTAAAATTGAAGACAAATGGATTCAAGAACCAAAGGAAATTAGTAAAAACTTTGCTAGTTTTTTTGGAAAACTATATAAAGAAGGTCCAGAGACTCTAGAAAAAATAATTGATTATTTGGGCAAAAATAAACTACCAATAATACCTAAGGAAAAAACTGAAATCTTGAACTCACCAATAACAGCTATGGAGGTGCAACAAGCTATACAGAGATCAAAATTAGGAAAGACACCGGGCCCAGATGGTCTTCCAGCTAATTACTATAAAAAGTTAGAACAAGCATTATTTCTTCCCATGAAAGACCTAATGAATAATATTCTGGCAAATGGAAAGCTTCCGAAAACCTGGAAGGACAGCTTTATTACTCTTATCCATAAACACGGAACAGATGCCTCAAACATGGCCAATTACAGGCCCATTGCACTGCTAAATAACGATTACAAGATATTCGCAGACATTCTTGCAAATAGATTAAAAATGGTGCTGAAAGAGATAATTCATAAAGATCAAACCGGATTTCTTCCCGGACGATTTATGCAATCCAATATTAGATGTGTGGTTAATGTATTAGAATATTTGGATATTAAAATTGATAAACCAGCAGCTATTTTGTTGGTAGACGCTGAAAAAGCTTTTGATAACGTGTCCTGGAAGTTTATGAAAAAAATAATGGAAGAAATCGGACTGGGAGAAAATATTTGTAAAGGAATAAATGCCATCTATTCGGAACAATATGCAAAATTGATCATCAAAGGAAGAATTACTGAGGAGTGCAAAATAAACAAGGGAACCAGACAGGGCTGCCCACTGTCTCCACTGATATTTATCTTGGTGATGGAAGTCTTGAACAATCAGATAAGAAGGGATCAGCTTGTTAAAGGCATCACTCTGGGAAACAAAACATATAAAATTAAAGCTTTCGCGGACGATCTACTTGTTATGACTGAAAACCCTAAAGAAAGTCTGAAAAGAGTGCTGGAATTGATTAAAGAATTTGGAGAAGTAGCAGGCTTTAAGCTGAATATAACAAAAACAAAAATGCTTGTTAAAAATGTAACCACAGAAGAAAAGGACGACTTAGAAAAAATATTGGGCCTGAAAATCTCTTCAAAAGCGAAATACTTGGGTATTTGGATCACCCCCAAGAACATAAACTTATATCAGGATAATTACACCAAAACTTTGTTAGAGATTAGAAAAAACTTGGTAACCTGGAGTAAACTAAAATTAACATTTCTGGGTAGGATTTCCATTATAAAGATGAATGTGCTTCCAAAATTAATCTTTTTATTTCAAATGATTCCGATACTGGGTGAAGCAGGTTGTCTCAAGATATGGCAAAGAGAAATTTCCAAATTCCTGTGGGAAGGGAAGAAACCTAGGATTAAACACCTGATCTTAATAGACATAAAAGAGAGAGGAGGCTTTTCCCTATCCGACCTAAAACTTTACTACGAGGCAGCCTGTTTCACCTGGCTAAAAGATTGGTGCACGTCGCAGGATCCGGACCTCCTGGACCTGGAAGGTTTTGACAACCATTGGGGATGGCACGCCTACCTAATATATGGAAAAGCGAAAATTCATAAAAAATTTACCAGCCATATAATAAGAAAGTCACTCTTTGCTGTATGGGAAAAATATAAAGACCTGATGGAGCCTAAAGTCCCATGGTGGACTTCTCCAGTAGAAGCCATAGTAGTAAAACGGAAAAATACTCAGGAAAGCTGGCCAACATATAAAATACTTCTAAAAAATGAAGATAACCAAATAAAATTTTAAAAAATTGAGGAAATAAGAGAACACATTTCAGACTGGTTCCAATACCATCAGTTATTTGAAAAATTTAAATCTGAAAAACAAAAGGGGTTCTCAGTAGAAATTTCCCGATTCGAATCTGATCTTGTAAATTCTAAAAGAAAAACTCTTTCCAAAACTTACCGACTCCTCCTTGACTGGACAGTCAAGGAGGAGGAGGTAACAGTGGCAATGGTGAGGTGGTCCCAGGATTTTGGCCATTCAATAACCATGGCCCAATGGGAAAATTTATGGAAGATCAATTGGAAATTCACAAACTGTTACACGATTAGAGAGAACTTTCAAAAAATGCAACATCGATGGTATCTAACACCATGGAAACTTTCAAAAATGTATAAAAATGTGTCAAGCAATTGTTGGAGATGCGGAGACTCAGGAACATTCTACCATATGTGGTGGATATGTAGGAAAATACAGGTATTCTGGGAGAGTATACATGCAGAACTGCAAAAAATGCTAAAGATCTCTTTCAATAAAAAACCAGAGGCCTACCTCCTGGGAATAACAGATTTGGATATTCCACAAAAGAGGAAGGGTATCTTTTTATATGCGACGGCGGCAGCAAGAGTTTTGATCGCAGCAAAATGGAAGAGTAATGAAATCCCCTCTATACAAGATTGGATCCAAAAGCTGACAGAATATGCCGAATTAGATGGTTTATCGGAAAAAATAAAGAATAAATCAAAACAGGAATTTTTTCTAAATGGGAGGTTTTCAAAGAATATCTGAAAAATAAATATAGTAGTTTAAATTCAGTTGCAGCATTCGAGGAACTTCAGTGATAGTTGCTAGGTAGATAGAAGAAATTAGATTTATTGAGAATAAGTTTAATTATGAAAAAAATGTGTATTGGCAATAAGTAATATGAATTTGAAATATGGAATAGACGGGAAGTTGGGTCTTTAGTGTTAAGACCAATAGATGTTTTATTGTTTGCCAAGAAAATTATGTGTCTATGGTTATTTTTGTAATTTGTGTGTAATTTGGTATTTGTGTTTTTTTGTGTGTGTTTTTTTCTTGTTGTATAAATAAATATTTTTAAAAAACCAAAAAAACCAAAAAGGGTAATTAGAGGCCCGTCTCCGTCACTGCATTCAGTGCAAGCCCTAGCAAACGCTGGATCGTATGGGTGCTATTGTGACCAATATTGGCCCAGACCCTGTGGCCTTGACAAGGTTTAATTCGGAGCTTGAGTCATTGGCTCAGCAGTTTGGGAGGCAGCCTGATCCTCAGCCTGGCCCCTCCTCTTCTTCTACTATTTATGAGGCTCGTGGTCCTTTTGATGCATGTGAAGGGAGCGAGGCTGTTGATTCCTCTGGGGTTTTGTTTTCCCAACTGCATTTTTCCAGGATTCCAGTCCCAGCTAGCCCTAGGGGTTGTCCTAGGAGTATGGGTGCCACAGTGCAGCAGGGCTTTCGGTCTGGACTGCCACGCTCGCAGTTGGCAGAGTTCAGGGCTTCCAGCAGCACAGGGAGAGGAACTTCTTCTCAGCCAAGCACCTCATATGTTTTTAGTTCTGTTCAGGTGCAGCTGGTTCATTCGAGGAAGGCACTCAGCATCCACTCTTCCGAGGAGATCTTCTGGTGTCCAGGGTGCCTTCATCCAGTGGCAAGTGGCAGAAGAGTGGTTGCTCCAAGCGCAGGGCCAAGAGGCGCAGAGATGGCGATACCTCCTCTTCTACGGGTACCTCTTCTGAGACATCTGACGATGAGTCAGATGTGGTCCTAGGTCTTTATTGGGGCCATGGCGAAGGGGCTTCGGGCCTTCCCAGGTGGGTGGCAGCGTAGAGCCAATTCACACGGGGCTAGGGATGGCCTTCCCCTCGATGTGTAGATGGCAAACCGGTTAAGGACGTTAAAGTGTCAACCAATGCGGTCAGGGATATTATTCCCAGTGCACACTTGCCATCTAGGATCCGGAATAGGATTCTCAATGGCCGGTATGTAGACATTTTCATAATTCCTTCCTCCTGAGGAATGTCCAGATAAGGATAAGCAGGTGGCAGGGCTCCCTTAAGGTTGAGAGGTCTTTTGAAAAATGGCTCAATGCCTTTCAGGTATTCGCTGGGGTTATTTCTGCAGCGTATCCCAAAAGAAGTCTGCACGATTTACCAATTGTTGGTGCGTAAAGCTTTTGCATTGGCTGGTCAGGCGGCAGCCATAAGCTACAACGAGAGTTTCAGGTGTCGTGCCACGAGGATCCCTTCTACTCGATGGGATCGAAAAGACCTAGATGTGTGGACTACTTATGTCTCTCCGAATTTTGAGAGCAAGTCCACTGGGCAATTGAAATCCAAGCAAGAGATTAAGAAGCCAGGAAGGAGCCTTATTTGTAGGGGAATATCATAAAGGGTCCTGCCAGCATCAAGGTTGCAGGTTTTCCCACATTTGTGATAAATGTTTTGGGAGCCATTCTGCTGCTTCCTGTGCAGTCAAGCGGCCCTTTCGTGGGGCAAGGAGAGGTTCTCAGCAGGATCAGAAAGGATCCTCTCCTTCAGCAGCCCGCGATGTTAAGTGAGGTCTTATTGACCCTGGCACATACTCCCATTAAGTTGCCCACCTTATTGGCATGGCTGCGCAGGTACCCTGATACAGCTGCTGCTTTCTATTTGTGGCTTGGATTTTCTCAAGGCTTTCATATCCCAGTGGTGTTCCTGCCTAGGGCTACCAAAGTTGAAAATCAAAAATCTGTCACAGAGTTGCCTGATGTCGCTAGGAGAAAAATCAGGAAAGAATTGGCTTTGGGTAGGATGGCTGGCCCATTTGCGTGCCCTCCCTACCCAGATTTGCACCTTTCTCCTTGGCGTGGTGCCTAAAAAGGCCCCAGATGAATTTCGCTTAATTCACAACTTATCTTACCCGCTGGGTTCATCAGTAAATGATGCTATCCCTCCTGAGTTGTGTTCTGTTAAGTATGCCACCTTTGACCAAGCGTTCAAATTGATCAGGAGTTTCAGGAAGGGTGCACTTTTGGCAAAGTGCGATGTAGAAGCTGCCTTCCGTTTACTTCCTGTTCATCCACATGACTTTAAGTTGTTGGGGTTCCAGTTGGATGGAGGTCATTATGTGGATAAGGCTATGCCTATGGGCTGCTCTATATCCTGCACAGTTTTTGAGGCCTTCAGTACATTTTTGGACTGGGCTTTGCGTACCATGACTGGTTTTATGGGCGTGACCCGTTACCTCGATGATTTTTTATTAAGTTCCGCAGCCAATTCGGAGGAATGCCTGCTGCTTTTGCAGGCTTTTAATGACCTAGCTCAGGAGTTAGGGGTTCCCTTAGCGGCTGATAAAACTGAAGGCCCAGTCTCAAGGTTGTCTTACCTCGGGGATTCAGTTGGATATGGTGGCATTAACTTCCGCTCTGCCTGAAGTAAAGTTGATGGCTTTGCATGACATCCTTATGGAATTCTTGCCAAGGGAGAAAGTTACCTTGAGGCAGATTCAGTTCCTGTTGGCCCATTTGAATTTCGCGTGCAGGGTGGTGGAGCCTGGTCACCCCTTTTGTGCACGATTAGCAATACTGTCAGCTGGCCTGCGCTCACCCCATCTCCGGGTCTGGTTGCCCAGTGAAGTCACGGCAGACCTGCAGATGTGGCTTGAATTCCTTAGGGAGTTCAGTGGTGTATACTTGTGGCAGGATACCTTGAATCTGCAATTTGAATTCCAAGTCCATTCGGACGCTGCTGATTCCTTTGGCTTGGTGCTCTATTTCTATGGCCATTGGTACACTTAGAGGTGGCCTGAGTAATGGCAGGGTACAGCCATTACCCTTGATTTAACCTTTCTTGAGTTTTTTCCCATCATAATGGCAGTGCACATCTGGACCATGCAGTTTAAGGACTGGCGGGTCTGTTTCTGGTCCGATAACCAGGCCGTGGTGAGCATTTTGGCAAAGTAGTCATCCTGCTCCAGCAGAGTCTCTGCCCTGTTACACATGTTTGTGCTGCTGTGCCTCAAGTTTAATATTGGGGTTTGTTTGGTTTTTTGCCTGTTTTATTCCTGGCTCTAATAATGATATCCCATTTTCAGATGGAGCACTTCAGATCCCTGGCTTTGGAGGCCCAGCAGCTTCTGGAATATTTCCCGGATCACCTTTGGAACCTTGGCAACAGATTGTCCTTCAGGGAGTAGTGGCTTCTGTTTCTCCTTCCACTTTGAGGTCTTATAAAAAGGCCCGGATGGACTTTTTAGCTTTCAGAGCACAGCTCACGACCAGCCTAAGAACAGAGTCACCATCCACACATCAGGTGTTGCAGTATTCAGCATTTTATGGGTAGTGCTGTGAAATCCATCCGAATTCAGTCTTCGGCCATTTCCATTTTCTCTAAGTCCCTTTATTCTAAAGACCCTTGTGCAAAATTTGTAGTTCGCAAGGCTCTCGAAGGCTGGGCCAGGCTACAGCCACCGAAGTTGCCAGGTAGGAGGTCACATTTGACATATTGTGCGCTATGCGCAGCACCCTGAGATCAATTTGTTGGTCCAGTTTTGAGGCGAGACTCTTTACGGCAGCATTTTCAATTGCCTTTTTCGGTGCACTGTGTGTGGGTGAAGTAGTGGTGGAGTCAGTGCAGGGAAGGACTCCCAGGGGATTGCTTTTGAAGGATGTTCAGCTGTCCAATGCCGAGTTGGTCCTAACCATTCGCAATTCCAAAACGGACCAGGTGGGCAGAGGCGCCTTGATGCGGCTGTCTGCCACTGGTGAGCCTGGCCCTTGTCCAGTTAAGGATGCCAAGAAATATCTGTCCCTTCACCTGCCTGGGGATGGTCCCTTCCTGGATCACGAGGATGGGTCCCTGTTAAGGAGGCATCAATTTGCTGCAGTAATGCGCAAGGCATTGGCAGCGTGCGGCCTGTCGGCCAGCAAGTTTGCACCTCATTCCTTTCGTACTGGGGGCAGCTACCACCGCTGCTCACTGGGGCCTTTCCATTGACAGGATTAAGAATCTGGGCCACTGGAGATCCGGAGCATACCAAGGTTATTTCGGAAGCAGCGTTGAGGTGCAGTTGCTAATGTTGTTTTGTTTATTCCTAAGTCCACCTACCCTGCACGTCTGGATAGTTGGGCACAGCATTGTCCACTGGGCCAGCAGGAGGGCGGCAGAGTCTGGATTTGGACGCAGGCTCGGGCTCCCCGACCACATGTGTGTATCCTGGATATCCAGACGAGGAATGCGTTGGGAGGATCTTCTCCCAACGGTGCAGGCAAAGGTGTCTGCAGAAAGCACACCTGCGGTGACGGTGGTGCAGCAGGGCAAGAATGATTTGCTGGAAGCTCCCAGCTTGAGCCTACGGACCCGCATGCAGGAGGACTTGGAAGAGTTGAAGGCAGCTCTTCCTGGACTCAAGATATTTTGGTTGCAGCTCTTGCAGTGACATGCGTGGCATGGAAGCAGATGCCCAGTTGCCTCAGAGAGGGCCAGGAGGTGCATCCAGAGTGCAGTGGCCAAGAAGGTTCTGGCCTTGGGCGATCCGTCACCCGGGTATTACCTTCCATGATGTGTCCCTTTACAGGTTTGATGGCGTTCATCTGTCTGTGATTGGGAATGATTTGTGGCTGACCGCCATGTCAGTGGGGTTAAGGGATTGGTTACAGGTGTGATTGGTTGGCGGCGAGCGCGGGAGCTCGTGTGGCGGATAGGCTCTGGTTCAGGTGATAGGGATGGGAGAACGCTCTTGCCATCCCTATGTGAAGGGTATTCCGTTAAAGGAATCCAGGGACTCAATGGTTTCATCAACCCCTGAGAGGGGCTTGTGCCCATGCCTGAGTCTAGGGGGAAATTTGGGTGGCGGAGATAGCCTGTTCCCGGCTTTCCGCTTATCCAGGTGTTCACCCTTGGCTGACCTATGTTGGAACCCTGGGCCAGCGCTACCTGCATGGCAGGGAGCTAGTCGAACCAGAGCCTATTCAACCATTCACTTTCTGTAATCAATAAAGTTGCGGCCTAAATTCTGCCAAAAACAAACCAAAAATTTGAGTCAAGTGTGAATTTATTTAGGGGGGATCTGAACACACAATGATTGCCTGAGTCGTACCAACAGTCGTACCAACTTTGTCTTGTTTGCAGATATGATTTGTGTTAAAGTCATGCCTGCAGATGGAAAAAATTCCTCTGCAGACTAGCAAAGAATCCAAACTGTTCCTCTAATGGACAGGGATAATTATAATTATAATCATAATTTTAGAACAGTTTTTAAATGCATGGTTTTGAAGCGGCTAAATATCACTAATCTATTGGGAGTGCACTGTAAGATCCTTTTGTGTTTGGTTGTGGTATGTGTAGCGCGAATGTGGTCCCTGTTTCATTACAATCTTTGTGGCCTTTCGATGCCTGGCTCAAAGCTCTGACTTGTTCACAAGCTACTGTCCACCCAGCTTTTGTGAGAAAATAAAATTAAAGGTTTACTTCCTACCTAGTTTTACTTTCCACAGTTGGGAAAGTGAGGTTTCACAAAGGTTCTCTTCCTGCAGGCATTGTGGCTGGGGTTATAAATTATTCTCCACCTGCAATTACCTGTTAATTTAAAAAGGAAAGAGAGGGCCCAAGTGACCCTAACTGCAGCAGCAGCTGAGAGAATGTCATGTTCAGTTTCCACACATGAGCCACAGTGTCTCCAGCGTCTGGGAAAGGCCCAATATGCTTTACAGAATGTGCATTTTCCATGCTGTGGTGAATTTGGAACCTCTACACAGCTAAGACAGAATAAATTTTAGCTCAGTACAAACCTCTTGATCATTCCCTCCTTCAGATGGGGGAAAAGAGCACTGAGAATGTGGAAAGTGTAGAGCACATCATAAATCCAGGGACACAGGAACTCAGAAAGCTGCATAAGGCACATACGGTCTGCTATAAAGGAAGCACTGTGCTTTAATATTATTTTCTGTTTAAAATCTACATGTGTGGTTTGGGACAAAGGCCTTTTGGTGTGGGAATCAGAAGGTTCAGTGTTGTTTTTTCTAGCTTCTCATCAAATAGGTTTTTCTCTGTAGAGACAGCAAAGGGAAGTGCCAGGGGCTTCTAATGTAAGTGGACACAGACATAGGGCTCATCCACACTGCCACTTGTACCATGCCTAGAAAACTCATGTCCCACTTGTCCTTTGATTTGTATAGGCATAGGTCCAGGCGGGTTTGCCTTTGCACCACTACTTTCCCCTGGAAAAAAACACTATTTAGCACTAAATCAGAGCAAACAATCTGGAGAAAAGCCAATCGGCCTCTGATTCAGCAGTAAACAGCAGGTTTTCCTGGGAGAAAGTGGTGGGACAAAAGGAAGTGTGGAACCCTGTGCATGGTCTACTCTGAAGCAAGTCCTACTGAGTCCAATGGGACTTACTCCCAGGTAAGTGTGCACCATAAAGAGCAATTACAGTATGCTGGAACTGGAGATATGCTGTCACTATGACTGTGGAACGGTCAACATATCCAATACCTACCAGATTTAAATTTGTATTATGAAGTGAGTATCTGTTGTGGTGATAAACCACAAGAGTAAAGTTTTGATAGACAATTTTAGTCCAGGCGCTCTTGTGACAATCTTGCAGCACTAGGGATATTAGACTGGGGGGGGGGGTGGATTTGAGTTTGGGCAAAGCCAATAGTTAAGTGTCCTACTCCAGATCCATGATTCTACAGAGGGAAGATTAGCCTCTAGGAGCAATGGTGCATTTGGGGCACAGGGTGGTACAGAGAAAATTTGCCTTAAGAACTTTGATTGGACAGCTTCCGTAGATCCAAGGTGAGTGCCTGTCCAAATCTGAGCCCCATATAATAACTGTGCTAGGGGTTTAGCTTGGAACACTTCCAGGACTGATGGTATATGTTTACCACCATTTGTATGGAAAAAGCATATCAGAATTTTGGTGCTTTGGGACGCTTTTTCCATACCGGCGTGTAGCTATCTTTAAATAAATTTATATTTTTTGATGTTTACCAGACTCCTAGATATTTAACTTTTTTAACCACCTCAATAACTGTTTTTTGTTGCAATTCATCTTTTAAATGTTGGTCCATATTTTTAACAAGCAGATTCATTTTCTTTTTGTTTAATTTAAATCCTAATACCTGTCCAGATTGTTCAATTCTTTCCAGTGCTTCTAGTGCACTGGTTAATCATTCCAATACTGTTATAACTAAATTATCCACAAAGGCTTTTAATTTATATTCTTTTCGACCGACATTAATTCCTTTAATCTTGTCAGGTTTTTTCATATTTCTTAGCAAGACTTCCAGGACTGTTATAAACAATAATGGTGATAATGGGCATCCTTGTCTGGTGCCCTTAGTAATTTCAAAATTATCAGTTAGCACATTATTTACAATCAGTTTAACTTTTTGATCTGCTCTGATCCCTTTTATAAAGAACTGTCCCATTTCCATTAATTCCAAAAAAATTATCATAAACTCCCAAGAAATATTATCAAAGGCCTTCTCAGCATCTATAAATATTAGCGCTGCTTGCTTATTATTCCTGCTTGTCAGATATTTTATTATATCCGTCTTTTGTCTATACTTGAGGAGTTCAGCTTATCCCAGAGTCTTACTTGCGAAATTGAGTCAAATGCTGCTTTCAAATCAATGAAAGCTGCGTAAATCACACCACTTGGTTTCTTAGCATACTTGTCTATGAGATGCGCTAGAACAAAGCAATCATCTAGGGTGGATCTGCCTTGCCTAAATCCTGCTTGCTCTTCAGCGAAAATAGCCTTGTCGTCTATCCAGTCAGCTAGTTTGTTATAGAGGTGCTTTGCATATAGTTTACTAGAAGAAGAAGAAGAGTTTGGATTTGATATCCTGCTTTATCACTACCCGAAGGAGTCTCAAAGTGGCCAACATTCTCCTTTCCCTTCCTCCCCCACAACAAACACGCTGTGAGGTGAGTGGGGCTGAGAGACTTCAGAGAAGTGTGACGAGCCCAAGGTCACCCAGCAGCTGCATGTGGAGGAGTGGAAACAAGAACCCGGTTCACCAGATTATGAGTCTACCGCTCTTAACCACTACACCACACTGGGTCCTAGTTATAGGTAACAAATTGATTGGTCTGTAGCTAGCCGGATTACCCTTAATGGCTTCGTGCTGGTTTACCTGATATCCAAATACCTCACACCTGTTTCAGAAGCTGTTATTGGAATGGTGTGAAGGGGGTTACACCACCTGCAAGGTAAGAGAGGATAATAGACAAGGGTTGTACTGTTGCTGCCAGGCACTCAGTCTTCAGCTGGCTCAGAAGTGGATCTTCCCACATCCTTCAGGCACTTATTGCTGAAGCGCAATAAATCAAGACAATAAAGCAAAACACAAACCCCTGAGAGTCCTTAAAAAGTTCTTCCCCAATAGGTTTCCCCTGCAGACCACAATAAGCTGCTGTCTTGAAGGACCCATAATTTTATCCTGCAGGCCTACCCCTCTTGCAAAAGAAGGAATTCTGTTGTTCTATCCTTCAAGCTATGCCTTACTATAGAATACTGAACTACAGTGCTTGCCTAAATCACACCACCAATGCCCTTAATAAGGACACCTCCCACAGTGGGAATGGACTTTCTGCAGCCAAAACCAAATGAAGTGTAACGTGAAGTGGGTGACAGTTGAGCCCAGATATCTTTAACTCTTCCATTATGCTTTATAACCCCTCAAAGTTTTATATTATATGCAGAATGTTTAAAATGTTTGTAAGCCTTTTACTGATTTCCCCCTGCCACAGTTGACAGGGTCAGAAGTCTGCCCAATCCCCAGACCAGACATATCAGTTGGGAAAATGTGTTACTCTGACTAGAATTCAGAGATGTGTTTAAATTGTTTATTAAATACTACAGAGTGAGTCTTTTAACTGTTCCACGGGGCCTCTTTTAAAAGACTCACCCTGTATAATTTACTGGTGGTAGCCCAAAAGAGAAAACCTTAACAGTGCCCAAACAGGTCACTGCATATATGCATTATAATAATAACCTTTGGACATGGCTTCACTAACATCCACTCACTACTGATAGACAAGGAGGATAGATATTTTTTATTACCAATCATTGTCCCTTTAATAAAAAACATAAATGTTGAATCCATACGACTTTATTCAAAAGGTATTGTGTAAATTCAATAAATTTGCCAATATTAGAAGCCATGCTAGGGGGCAACTTCAACCTTAATGTACAAGGAGTCTCTCTAAAAGACTTGAGCAAGGGTGCCACTTGAAGGAACTTTTTTAAAGATAAAGACAAAAGAGGACAAAGATAACCTCTTCCAAAAATGGGACTTATATGATATATGGAGTGAAGAAAATTGAAAAGATTTCAGTTTTACATTTCATTCAACCCAACTTGTCTCCCAGTAGGGAGTCTCCTAATCGGGACTGGGAGACAAGTTGGGTTGAATGAAATGTACATTAGACTTTTTACTGCTCACATCAGTTTATTTCCTACCAGGCAGTGAACATTGGTAACATTGATCATGCTCCAGTAGAAGTGACCATACAACTGAGCAATGAAATCCAAACCTTGCCATCATGGCCATTTAACCCTGTTTATTGACCAACTACCTAGAGAAAGGATAGTAGAAACCCTACAATTCTATTTTCTCTGTGGGATTAACCTACTTCATGATATCATGGAGTCTCCTTTCCACAGCTTTCTTTCAATCGGCTTTTAAAAAGTGGGTGATGGGTGAACCTCTCTATTTCCGCTTTCTCTCAATTTCTAAGTTTTCCAGTATTAAGTTCCGTTCAGATCAGTTTGCATTAAAAATTAAAAAGCTGTAATGAAAATCCACCTGCATTTTGGAGCAAATTTATATTAACACACAAACTTTTGTACGCAATTTTGCCTGATATACAATTTTTGCAGAGCAGTTTTCCTTGATATGATTCATTTTTGTATGTGATTTTCATTAATATTTTCATTTTCATGCACACTTAAGTATATGCATTCCTGTACACATTATTTTGGCTTGAATCATAGAATTGTAGAGTTGAAAGGGGCCCCAGGGGTCATCCAGCTCAACCCCCTGCAATGCAAGAATCTCAGCTAAACCATCCTTGACAGATGGCCATCCAACCTCTGCTTATAAACCTCCAAGGAAGGAGAGTCCGCAACCTCCCAAGGGAGACCGTTCCACCTGTTGAACAACTCTTACTGTCATAAAGTTCTTCCTGATGTTTAGTCAGAATCACCATTTGAAGCCATTAGTTCAACTCGTACCCTCCTGAGCAGGAGAAAACAAACTTTTAGAATTGTGTCACAAAATTTAGTAATGGTAAAGGGACCCCTGACCATAAGATCCACTCGTGACCGACTCTGGGGTTGCGGCGCTCATCTCGCTTTATTGGCTGAGGGAGCCGGTGTTTGTCCACAGATAGATTCCGGGTCATGTGGCCAGAATGACTAAGCTGCTTCTGGCGAACCAGAGCAGCGCACGGAAACGCCGTTTACCTTCCCGCCGGAGCGGTACCTATTCATCTATTTGCACTTTGAAGAGCTTTCGAACTGCTAGGTTGGCAGGAGCAGGGACTGAGCAACGGGAGCTCACTCCGTCGTGGGGATTCAAACCACCGACTTTCTGATCAGCAAGTCCTAGGCGCTGTGGTTTAACCCACAGCGCCACCCGCGTCCCGTCACAAAATTTGGGGAAGCACAAATTTCAAAGGATGGCTATGTGCTGGTTCATGTGATGTTTCAGAAAGTGCAGGTCACCTTTAAATGTAAACTGAACTGGATTTGTCCCCAGTCCCTGGTGAGAAACAATTTATCTGATTAAATTTGCAATATGCTTTAAGCAGGGAAAGGTGGACTCTCTTGAAGTATAAATAGTGAAAATCAGAATTAGATTTAGAGGCAAGCCGATGTTTCATTTGATGGCTGTGGGATGAGGAGACAAGTTCCACAATGGAAAAAACCTGCACTAACTCCTCTTTACACCCAAAGACAACTCTAAGGAGTTGCCTAGAAGCAACATGCAAGCAGCCAGGACACAGAATGCTTCCAGGTTGTCCCCAGTTAAAACTAACTATTCTGGACATCTTTGCACAATTAACTTGAATGTCTGAAGAGAGCTTTATTATTAAGTCCTGAGACAATTTTTAAGTGCATTCAATTAGCCACTACAGTGTTTATTACTGTTAATAATAACAGTAATACATGCACATAAGTGGGAATAATGATAATAAATAATAATAATAATAATAATAATTTATTTATACCCTGCCCATCTGGCTGGGTTTCTCCAGCCACTCTGGGCGGTTTCCAACAGAAATACAATAGTCTATTAAACATTAAAAGCTTCCCTAAACAGGGCTGCATTCAGGTGTCTTCTAAAAGTCTGGTAGTTGTTTTTCTCTTTGACATCTGGTGGGAAGGCGTTCCACAGGGTGGGTGCCACTACCGAGAAGCCCCTCTGCCCGATTCCCTGTAACTTGGCGAGGGAACCACCAGAAGGCCCTCGGCGCTGCACCTCAGTGTCCGGGCAGAACGATGGAGGTGGAGACGCTCCTTTAGGTATACTGGACTGGACCCAGAGTTGTTCAGCAACCACTCGCTCAATCACCTTGCCCAAGAATGGAAGATTTGAAACTGGGCGATAGTTGGCCACATTGGCAGCATCTAAAGTTGGTTTTTTAAGAAGTGGTTTGATAACCGCCTTCTTCAGCGGGTCTGGGAAGGCTCCCTTACAGAGAAAAGCATTCACCACCCCGCGAGGCCCATCGCCCAGCCCTTCCCAGCTAGCTTTTATAAGCCAGGATGGGCAAGGATCAAGGAGACAGGTTGTTTTCACTCATCTAAGCAGCCTATCCACATCCTCAGAGGTAACAGATTGGAATTGATCCCACGCAACTTGACTAGACAGGACTCTAGCACTCTCCCGCCCCAGCCCTGCTCCCACGGTGGAGTCTACCTCTTCCCAAATATGAGCGACTTTATCTGCAAAAAACTTTGCAAAATCATTGCAGATCATGTGGCCCATAATGGGCCCCGATGTAGCAGGTGGTTCTGCTAATTTCGAACCACCTGAAAGAGTCTCCTGTTGCTGTTTTCTGCAAATGCAATAGAAGCGGTGAAGAAAGTATTCTTCACCGTCACTACCACCACTTGGTAGGCTCGACATTGAGCTCTAACCTGTGTCCGGTCAGATTCAGAATAAGTTATCTGCCACCGGCGCTCTAGCCATCTCAGCAATTGTTTCATTGCCCTCAGATCCATGGAAAACCACAGGGCTGTCCAGGCTCCATGCAATCGGAGAGGACGCTTTGGAGCCAGACAGTCAATAGCCCTGGTTAACTCTGTATTCCAATGGGTCACCAGGGAATCAGCTGAAAGGCAAACAACATGGGATAAAGCATCCCCTACCACTCTCTGGAAACCATTTGGATCCATTAAGTGGAGGGGGCGGACCATCTGAATCGGTCCCACCTCCCTGCAGAGGGGAAGGGTCACGGAGAAGTCCAGTTGCACCAGGAAGTGATCTGACCATGGCACTTCTTTTGCTTTGCTTTTACTTAGTGTCAGGTCACTAAGTTTTCAGACTGCAGGGAGTTTCTCAATATGTTCAACTCAACATACTTAAAAACTCTCTTTAGACCACTATACTAATATCAGCTGGTGCACTGGTAGGGTTTTATATGTCTGGGAATTCCCAAACATTTCCTCTTTTGGGGGTCTCACATGCCCATCCAGGGGGAATTTTACATTTTAAAGCAAATGTCCTGGATTTTGGGTTGGTTTTTTTTGTTTTTTTTTAATGTACATGGGCAGCTCTGGTTCAGGCTCTGGTGTGGGTGACCTGGGGTTTGGTGGCAGTGGAGGGGCTATTGGGTGATTGCCCTAAACAACTTTTTGTGTCCAGATTTTTACCTCTTGAAATATGACAACCCTTTGCATTGGGGATGTTGGGGCTAGAGTTTGAACATGTGAAGAGTAAAACACAGCAGGAACGCACTTGCAAACCAATACCAAAACATGTCTAAACATTGGAAAACTTTAGCCATGAAAATAGCATAAATAAAAATGAAAGGGAGGTAAGACCAGGAGAACGGGGTAACATCCATCAGCCCCCATCTGCAGGTCATCTCCTCCTCCATCCAGAGCAAAAACCAAACTGAGTGTGTGCTCCGCCCCATGGGAGTAGCAGGGGGAGCAGCTGCCTCCCCATCAAATAAAACAATAGAAATACTTAACTGACCAATCATGTTGGTTCTGCCCCCCCCAACAAAAGTCCTGCCCTCCCCCCAAAAAAATCCTGGTTACTCCCATGCTCTACCCTATGTGTCAGACCAATGACAACTTGAGACAGTCCCAGGGTCATCGTGGGGGCCATCATGGCCCAGGCTGGAACACTAGAGGCAGCCCCAGCATGGATATAGAAACCACCCAGAAGGATTGTTCTGGCTTCCTCCACCACCACACCCAAGACCACCTCTGCTATCCTGGTCAGAAAAGCCACAGGGCAGCGCAGTGGACAGGACACTATCAGCAGCCCTAGTTTACTTTCTCCTTCTCCTGACACCAAATGCCAACCCTCACAGACAGATGGATTTCCTTCTAATGAAGATGGAAGTTCTATGGACCACAGCAACTCCCCACCCCCATCATAACCCTGCAGCCTGTGCTGATGCTTCACTGTGCATCCAGGTGGGTACAGTCGGGTTAGAAAACTCCTCCCAGGTCTTGGTAATACATGCCAGATCCACAGCCTCCAGCATTATAAGATCATGGATGATTGTGATCTTCTTGCTAAACAAGATGTGGAATGTTGAATGTTACTCTCAGATTTAAGAACAAAAAGTTTGACTAGCAACTTCAGAGCAGAGGGATTTTTAATAAGGGAGCAGATTGTACCTAAGCAATTTTAGGCATAAAGTTTTGGATTGCAAAACATTTGTTAGAGTATCCTGAACTGAATTAATTTTGTTATGGATGCATTTTGCAATTGATGCTGCATTATAATATGGCTTTTGACAGCTCATAATATGATCACTGATAATATGAGACAATACAATCACTTTCTGTGATATCAACACAGCTCTGCAGTCCTCCTGCCATAAAACGTAACAGAATGAATCCTAAGAAATCCTAGTTCTTTTTAGATGACATAAAACCAAGTGAAAAACAAATATATGGTCCTGTGGCTTTGAGAAGTTGGAAGCTCACTGAGCTCATAAAAATGCAGTCTAACCTTAATTCCAATTCAAGACAAGAATGGGTTGTGGGGGAAGGGTAACGAGGAACAAGCATTCTGACAGCATGAACCAAATATTTATGGAAATAATTCTGATGGACTTCAGCAATTGCAGATTTTATACCAATACTATTAGCAGTAATTCCTGAAGAACCAATTTCTGCTAGCTAGGCATACCAGTTTCAGCAAACGTTTTTTAAACCCAGCAAATGCAAATTAATCTTTGCAAGAGTGAACATACAAAAATACCAGACGCTGCCTAAAAGTTTTTTTAACAAAAGGTCCATCTTGTGGGCAGGCTTAAATAGACACTTTGGTGCCAAAGCATGTCAGTCAAATTATTATTGGCTCTAGATGTATCTCACACAAGCTGTTAAATTTTTTACCTGCAGCAGAGTGGCATTTGAAAAAGGTGCAAAATTCTTTTCTGACTTTGACTCCTTTTTTGGTGTGTTTTCAAAGAAAGTACCTCCAATCTCATCCTCAAAACTAAGCCCACACTCCTCAGTGAGAAGAGCCAAGCCCCAGGGCCCAGAGGAAAGAGGGTTCCAAAAAAATAGAAACTGATCTACCAGAGAGCCAGAGTTAAAAGCAATTCAAGTGACTCCCAGCAGAATATTTTAAAATCCAAAGAAAATAAAAATGCAACAACACATTCCAGTATCTATCCATGAGTTTATGCTGGTCTTTCCCTCTGCACACAAAAGGCAGTTCATGGGGCACACACACTATACTCAGCTGTTCAATACACACTGCAAGCTTAGAGCCACAATTACTTAGTCAGGGATCCCAATAATTAGCGTGGAGTTAAGCATAATGTGACAATCCATTTAACTAGCAATTTAGAAAGATGAAAGGGCAGGGCAACTGAACACCAGTCTATCACAATGTTCATAGTTAACTGAAACTACTTGATAAATAAAATAAACCAATATGTACTGTGATCTGCAGGCAGTACAAAAACCACTCAGAGAATAAAGTGCTCTTCAGATATTTTAAAGGCCAGCTGTGAGGAGCAATGATGAATACCTAAAGGGGGTCATGTGTACATGGGTCCACACTCAGAGACCTGCCAATCCTACTTGATTACCTAATCAATGAGTTGTATCAAACAGAGCAAGCCAACCCTACGAGATTCTAGGTACATTCACTAACAAAATGCCCTTTGTATGAACTCCATGCTAAAAAAGTAATTAATTAAACTGCACTCAGACAAATTAAATGAGACAGCAGTAGCAGAAGGAGGGGTTTGGACACTGGGAGACATTTTGGGACGAGTCGAGCCCAAACAAAAGGCACAGGCTCAACTAGAACCAGGATTAGAGCAAACTGCAGAAAAGTTTTTTGAATGGGGGGGCATTGACAAAGGCTGGGGAGGGTCTAGTTCAGAACAAATCTCCCACCAGGATGAAGATGGAAGGCAAAAAAAAAGTAGGCATGTTTCAGTGAGGGGTAGAACCAGGCATTGAGAGTACAGGGGCATAGAATAGCAGTTCAGAGAGGCTAGCACCAGAGGCTAAACTGCAAGTGCAAAGAACATTTGGAGAGAGACACTGTATCTAAATGTATACCTGCTCATGCTAGGAGACTCTGATCCACAACAAGCTCAATGGATGGTCTTAGAGGGCAACAGAGATATAGTGGGCATAATCAAACCCTCGTGGAATTGAAAGAACCAGTGGGACACGGTTATCTCTGGATACAAACTCTGTAACAAGAAGAAAGACATACTGCACGTGATGATGTTACTTACAGAAGTAAGTGCCCTGCTCAAATCACAACATCAAGTGCACTTACTTGTAAGTAGGGGAGTGATCTTTATTAAAAGCAGACTAGCAATACAAACTCTGTAGTCATATACAGTCTGCGGGTGATTGATGAGTGTGAGACCAGGAGCAAGGCCGAGTCTCATAAGTTGAACATGGGTAACAAGACTGTTCACGAGTAGCAAAATTGTTCCAACAAGTTTGCAGACCCACCTATCAAGCTTTTGAAGTCACGGTTTCCCAAACTTGTGTCTCCAGCTGTTTTTGGACTACAACTCCAATCAGAACAGAATATAGTCTATGCACTCTAAAAAACAAAGGAATAGCAACAAAGCCTGGTTCAGGGTCACTACCAAGGTTCAGTGGTCCTGATCAGTAACAAAGGTTTCAAGACTGCATGGGAGTGGTGAAGTTCTTTTATTAAGTTTCCCTGCCTACCTATCAAGCTTTTAAGCAGAGGCAGAAAATGCCCAGCTACTCACAATAATCCTTGTTCCTGTGGGAATAATGTCTTGAAGATGGGCTCTGCCTAGGGAGAGGAGACTCCTCTATTCTCTTGATGTGCACCTCTCTCTGGGAGACCTTGTCAGACTTGTCTCCTCCACAGGTAAGAGGAAGGTGGCCTCTGGGACTCCTGCCTTATCTGAAGATCCATCTGGAAGCAAAGAGGTGAAGGGGTGTTGAAAGGCCTCTACTCCATTGTCTCATCCCCCCCCAAGTCCTCTTCCTTAAGTACTTCCTGTTCCTGGTCTGAATCAGAGTACTCAGAAGTGATTGTGCCACAACAATATATCACAGAAACATAAAAACAAAAATACGAAACACAAATTGTGGAGGTAGAGCCCAGCCAGTTTGGCTAAGGTAAAGGGTAAAGGGCCCCCTGACCATTAGGTCCAGTCGTGAGTGACTCTGGGGTTATGGCGCTCATCTCGTTTTATTGGCCGAGGGAGCCGGCATACAGCATGACTAAGCCGCTTCTGGTGAACCAGAGCAGTGCACAGAAACGCCATTTACCTTGCCGCCAGAGCGGTACCTATTTATCTACTTGCACTTTGAAGAGCTTTCGAACTGCTAGGTTGGCAGAGCAGGGACCGAGCAATGGGAGCTCACCCCGTCGGGGGGATTCGAACCGCCGACCTTCTGATTGACAAGTCCTAGGCTCTGTGGTTTAACCCACAGTGCCACACAAATTGTGGAGGTAGAGCCCAGCCGGTTTGGCTAGTTGCTACCAATAAGTCTCTTTTAGAGCCATGCAGGTTGGTGGTCATTGTTGTCTCCTGTAGCAGCAAAGGCTATACAGTGGTACCTTGGGTTACAAACACTTTGGGTTACACAGCCCAGAATAACTAAGGAGATAGTACAAGAATACTTGGCTAGTTTAGATGTATTCAAGTCTCCAGGGCCAGATGAACTGCATCCAAGAGTATTAAAAGAACTGGCAGATGTGATCTCAGAACCACTGGCAGTCATCTTTGAGAATTCCTGGAGAACAGGCGAAGTCCCGGCAGACTGGAGGAGGGCAAATGTTGTCCCTATTTTCAAAAAGGGGGAAAGAGAGGACCCAAATAATTACCGCCCAGTCAGTCTGACATCAATACCAGGGAAGATTCTGGAGCAGATCATTAAGCAAACAGTCTGTGAGCACCTAGAAAGGAATGCTGTGATCACCAATAGTCAGCCTGGATTTCTGAAAAATAAGTCATGTCAGACTAACCTGATCTCGTTTTTTGACAGAATTACAAGCCTGGTAGATGAAGGGAACGCAGTGGATGTAGCCTACCTTGATTTCAGCAAGGCATTTGACAAGGTGCCCCATGATATTCTTGTAAAGAAGCTGGTAAAATGCGGTCTTGACTATGCTACCACTCAGTGGATTTGTAACTGGCTGACTGACCGAACCCAAAGGGTGCTCATCAATGGTTCCTCTTCATCCTGGAGAAGAGTGACTAGTGGGGTGCCACAGGGTTCTGTCTTGGGCCCGGTCTTATTCAACATCTTTATCAACGACTTGGATGATGGACTCAAGGGCATCCTGATCAAATTTGCAGATGACACCAAACTGGGAGGGGTGGCTAACACCCCAGAGGACAGGATCACACTTCAAAACGACCTTGACAGATTAGAGAACTGGGCCAAAACAAACAAGATGAATTTTAACAGGGAGAAATGTAAAGTATTGCACTTGGGCAAAAAAAAATGAGAAGCACAAATACAAGATGGGTGACACCTGGCTTGAGAGCAGTACATGTGAAAAGGATCTAGGAGTCTTGGTTGACCACAAACTTGACATGAGTCAACAGTGTGACGCGGCAGCTAAAAAAGCCAATGCAATTCTGGGCTGCATCAATAGGAGTATAGCATCTAGATCAAGGGAAGTAATAGTGCCACTGTATTCTGCTCTGGTCAGACCTCACCTGGAGTACTGTGTCCAGTTCTGGGCACCACAGTTCAAGAAGGACACTGACAAACTGGAACATGTCCAGAGGAGGGCAACCAAAATGGTCAAAGGCCTGGAAACGATGCCTTATGAGGAACGGCTAAGGGAGCTGGGCATGTTTAGCCTGGAGAAGAGGAGGTTAAGGGGTGATATGATAGCCATGTTCAAATATATAAAAGGATGTCACATAGAGGAGGGAGAAAGGTTGTTTTCTGCTGCTCCAGAGAAGCGGACACGGAGCAATGGATCCAAACTACAAGAAAGAAGATTCCACCTAAACATTAGGAAGAACTTCCTGACAGTAAGAGCTGTTTGACAGTGGAATTTGCTGCCAAGGAGTGTGGTGGAGTCTCCTTCTTTGGAGGTCTTTAAGCAGAGGCTTGACAACCATATGTCAGGAGTGCTCTGATGGTGTTTCCTGCTTGGCAGGGGGTTGGACTCGATGGCCCTTGTGGTCTCTTCCAACTCTATGATTCTATGATTCTATGATTCTACAGACTCCGCTAACCCGGAAGTAGTAGTACCTCGAGTTAAGAACTTTACCTCAGGGTGAGAACAGAAATCGCGCACCAACAGCCTGGCGGCAGCGGAAGACCCCATTAGCTGAAGTGGTACCTCAAGTTAAGAATGGACCTCCAGAACAAATTAAGTTCGTAACCAGAGTGTCAGCTCAGTGCCTTTTGTGCCTCCGCTGAGAAAGCTGGGATGCAGGGAGATAAGATTAGGCTGGAATGTGAAGTGGGAGAGGAGCAGCCGAGCTAAGTAGGAGCCTGATCTCAAAGAACAGGAAGGGGAGAATCCGAGGGGGAACACACAGACGTAAATTTGAGCTCAGACTCAGACAGCAACACCAGAAATAGCCTGCCCAAAGACACGTGGGCTCGAGAGAATACGTGAGAGGCGGGAAAGAGAAAGAAAGAGAAAGTGGGGTTTTCGTTGCTGGGGAGGGAAGAGGCGGAGCTCAGACTCAGCAACAGCAAACTTGGGAGAAGATGCCGAGGACTGAGCTCCAGGGGCGTAGGAAAGGGGGGGCGGGTCTCCCCAGGTGCCATCATGGAGGGGGGTGACAAATTATCAAGGAACAATTACTGCCCTGCTAGGGTGGTTCATAAAAAACTTTTTTTAAAAAAAATTAAGGTCTTATCTTACTACACTAGGGATTATATAGCTACATATGAAATTTCATGCATATCAGTTAATATCTTGACCCTCCTCCACAAAAATAGCTGTTTACTTAGCTGTTTTCCTATGTTGTGAAGGCTGAAATTTCAACAAAGCATGTGCCTTTGCTAGACTCTTTTCAGGCACCTGCTAAAAGCATTCTTCTTTAGGCAAGCATACCTAGATGCTTAGGAAGTTGAAGTAATCTTAATCTTAATATTTTAGCTTTTGTATGTTTTAAAGTAGGATTATTAATTTTTCTTGATTTTACTGCTGTGGTGTTTTTTTGTTTTTTGTTTTGGTAAACCACTTTGCAGGGTTTTTTAAAATAAATTTTATTAAATAAATAAACAATAAATATAAATAAAATAACACAAGCCAAAACACAATCCATCCTGTAGATTTAAGTATCGGTCCATAGTCACCTAGTTGTTATCAGAGGCTCAGAATCCACATTCCTTTGTAAGAAAATATGAAATAACATAAAACCATTTTTGCAGGCAAAAAAAAAAAATCAATGTCGGGGATGGGGTGACAAATTTTCTGCACTGGGTACCACCTGACCTTCCTACGCCTCTGCTGAACTCCGCAGTGATTTGCGTGTTTAAGCAATAAATCTGAGATAATTACTGCCGGAGCTGCCTCGCTTCTGTAGGAAAAACCTAAGCCATTACACAGAGGTACCACTGTAGTCTAACTAGGAGCTGCATGAAGAAATACCTGCTTTTGTCTGCCCTGTATCTTCCAACATTTGGTTTATTGCCTGTCCTTAAGTTCTAGTGCTATGAAAGAGGGAGAAAAACTTTTCTCCACCCACTCAATCCACCCAATAATTTTATACACTTCTAGACTAACCTCTCTATTGTTCAGAGAGAACAGTGGACAAGCCCTACTTCTTGTTATGGTTGAAGATGGTTCCAGGTCCTTATCTCTTTTGCCCAGTTCTAGGCACAGGCTAACGAACGATGCCAGCTGGCAAGCAGCTCCCCTAAAGTGCCTACCTACTGCCAAAATGCAGCTGTGCTTCAGCCACACTTCTGCACCATGCTTCCTGCCTCATCTATCAGGAGCCAAGTGCTATGTGCTTTACACCAAGGAGACTGACGGCTCCTCTCTGCCAAAGGAACAAAGCCAGTAGCCAGCTGGGGCCAAGACGGGGGAGTGAACCTGGCCCAGGACCTCTGGAAAGTTGCTTTTAACAAGGGATCCAACCAATTTCCCACTGCCATATAATCTTTCATCACTCAGTTCCACACCATCTCCCACACACTGATTCTGCTGGTGTCTGAATAGCCCATCCAAACGGAGATTTGAGGGGTGGCTCTAATGCTGTTCATTGATGTTGCACCCGTTTGTTGGGGGGGGGGGGGGACAGGACAGAACAATAGGCTATGCTATCCAAGTGACAGAGACTTGCCCCAAGTATGTGACAGTGAGATGTACATGCACAGCATTCATATGTGATTTGAGTCACAAAGAAGGAAAACTACATTTGTTTTTACCCATAATATGCTCCTTAATTTATGGAAGTAGTTTATGGAATTCACTGTCATAAGATACTTTCCCAGGATTGAGTCTGAATGATGTTGCTTGTTTAGCAACCCAAACAAACACTGTGTGGCAATGGTATCATTAACAGACCTAGCTAGCTTTCATTTAAATCTAAGAACTTTGATCAGTGCCAGTTGGCTCAGTTTGAAAGCACTGGTTTAAAAAGCATTTGACGCATTCTAAAAAAATAAATCCTGAGTGTGTTTGTGTGTCCCCCACCCCCAGTTTTCCCATTTGTCCTGTTAAAAAACAGGGAGAAATCCCCAGAAAAACACATTTCTTCTATTTATTCCAAGCCATTTCATCTAATCCCATGGAAATTAGTAGGCATACTTCCAAATAAATATGGTAAAGATCTCACTGGAAGTTTTAAGTGGTCAGGTTTGGAATATGTGGAAAAGATGTTTCATTTATATTTTGTTAAATTAATAATTCAATTATTTTATTATTAATTAAAACTGACAGCACACTAAATTTACTCTTAAAAGTAAGGTGGCAGTGGTGTTGTGTGTGTGTGTAAGAGTTTTAATTTAACTTAAGTGTTTGGGTGTTTCATAAAATAAAAAGTTCAGATGCTGTTATGTGAACAACGTTTAACAGAGTTTTTCTATTGTGGAGATTATTTTGATTCTGTGGATCTTATTGTTTTAGGCTTAGGCATTTTTGATGGAAAGGCAGGATTTCAAATGCCTTTGTTTTGCCTATTTTGAGTTTGACATTCATTCTTGTATCAACATGAACCATGAATCATCTCTCTCATCAATAAGACATTATTTTAAATTTCTGGCTTTGAATCCTAGAGGTTCTTTTTTTTACCTCCACTTGTTCTTTGTTGTTTGCTTTCTTTCTTTCTAGCAATCACTTTGTAGGGTTTCTTTTTTTAGAAAAAACCATACTGAGTGTCAGGATCTCAGGGAGGGCTGGTTAAAGCCTTTCCTCTCCAGCTGCAGTCTCCATGAAATCTGCCACCCCACCCAGCCACCCACTGACAATTAGGGAGGAAACCCCCATTTTCACCAATGGAAGCCTTTTTCCTCATGCCCATTACTGCAAGGAGTGGATTTCACAACGATTCTGATCAGTGAAGGGAAGGCTTAAACCCCCCCCCCCCCCCGCCACCAAATGGAAGCCTTGCCTTTATATCATCTGCAATTAAAGTTGCATATAAAGGAAGAGTGTTTGCTATTTGCCAAAGGCAATCTTACTCTCAGTTGACATTGCGAGGGAGTAACGTTTGGATAAAAGCAATGGACTCTCCTGTAGATTTAATCCTAACTATTTACTCTGCTGCAGAGTCATTTACATTAGTGAAAATGATTCCACAGGAAAGCAGCCCACATTCTTCCATCTTGGCTCTAGGACAAATGGAGATTGCCTTAACTGCACCAAGGAAAGTTGCCACTCCTTCCTTGCCACATTCCTCTCTTATTATGTGAAGCTAAGTGAAATGAACTCAGAGTCAAGTAGTACTGTATTTTTCACTCCATAAGGTGCACCTGACCATAAGGTGCACCTAGTTTTTAGAGGAGGAAACAAGAAAAAAAATATTCTGAATCAAATGTTGTAGGATAGGAGTTTTAAGTGGGGAGGGAAGGAAAAACACTGAAGGGACAAGGAGCACGCGTGGGGCGTGTGGAGAAGGAGGTGGCTAATGATGCAGGAGAGGGGTTTAAGGGAAGGGAGGAAAGGAAGGCAGAAGCTCTCTCCTCCCCCCCCCAAGCTAGCCTCCCCCTCTCTCCCCCACCTGCATGTTTTCCGGCTGCCTGCGCGTCCCTGGCATGCTTCCCTAGACACAGCAGCAGCAGCAGCAGCAGCACAGAGAGGAGGCGGCGGCGGCAGCTGCCAGTTGCGCTCCTAGCTGCCGGAAACTGAGCCGTGTGGGCTGGAGCCTGTGCGCAGTGTGGCTAGGAAGGAATTAGCAGGAAGGACACAATCCTTTCCCCTCTGCTTGCCGCGAGGGCAGGGGATTTCCCTGCTCTTTGTTGCATTTGTCTGCCACCAATCTCCTTGCTTAGCGTGTCTGCTTGCTGCGAGGTGACGGTGCCGCGGCCGGCGCTGAGCAATGGAAGGGGAAAGGATCGTGTCCACCTGCTAATTCCTTCCTAGCCGCGTCACCTCGCAGCAAGCAGACACGCTGAGCAAGGGGAATGGGCCTTCGCTGGCCCATTCCGAGCAAACACAACAACCGAAAATACAAGAGGGTGGGCAGTAAGACCCTGAGGCAGAGGGCAGGAAAGGAATTCACTGCAGCTGTGCGCTCCCTGCCAGAAAGGGACAAGAGCAAAAGGCGGGGAGCAGCGGCTGACTTTAACCGCCCAGTTAAAACCGTATGTGGTGGGGAGCACAAAACAAAGTAGGAGTCGCAATTGAATCCTTAGGAAGGCGCTACAATAATTAGGCAAGGGGAACAGGGCTGATGAACAGATGGTAGCCTTGGGATGCTGTACAGCGATCGAGAGGCGCCACACACAAGGACACTCAAACGCCCCCTTTAACCACACACTCTCCCGTGCAGCAACACGACTCACACGCCTCCACAGACACACCAAAATATGCCCGATACAGGAACCCCAACAGCCTCCTCTCTGCAGCCTTCCCTCCTCATGACGCACGATCCGATTTTCGCCTCTGCACTCGGGCAATTTGGCTTCAGGGACCACACATTCACTCCATAAGACGCACAGACATTTCCCCTTACTTTTTAGGAGGAAAAAAAAGGTGTCTTGTGCAGCAAAAAATGCGGCAATTTTATGCTCTTTATTTCAGCTCATAGGAACAGTGATTGAATTTTCCCCCAAACCACATTATGTACACAATGAGTACTGCGTGACTGGTTGATTATGTGCTGGGCTAGAAGAAATGCGGCAAGGCGGTACTCCCAGTCCCCTTGCGAAGGCTAATCAGTTGTTGCATCCTAGTATCCTACCTGCCTATTGTTCTAGGTTCCAGGCTTAGTACATAACACCCCTCACCTCTAATTCATAGCCATCAAGGTATGCCAGTTGCCTACATATGCATTGTGGTCTGGGGTGTCCCTCGGTAGGGGTTCCTGGTTCCGGCTCTTGTTCCGGGGCTGCCGGCTGTGATGGGGCCATTGGCTTGGGCGCCGTTGGTCTGCTCGGATGTGGCTTTGGTTCCTTTGGCCGCTCGGCCTCGGGGGTCACCGCTGGGCTTACTGGTTCTGCCTCCCTTGCCCGTTCCTCCTGTTTTATGGGCCTCACCTCCCAGCAGTCCCCTTGGGATTCCTCTGTCCAGCTCTCCTCCTAGTTTCCCCCCAGAATCATCACGATAGTTGATCGCAGTGGCGGCACCAGCATTGCCCCCCCTCTGTTAATACGTCGTAAGGCATGGGACATGTCGCCCTGGTGACCCATGCAGGCCCGAAGTTCTTTGTGTACACTGGGTCTGGGGCCCAGAAGGCCCGGGGGTCCTTGCTCCCCCTTCACTGCCTCATCCTGAGCTCTGTTGGGGTGAAGGCGGTCCAGTCTTGTTGTGGGGCACTGACCCATGAGTAGTTCCTCTGGGCTCTGGCTGGTCGTCATGCTGGGGGTGCTGTGCTGGGCTAGAAGAAATGCAGCGAGGCGGTACTCCCAGTCCCCTTGCGTCATGTAGCAGAGGGTGTCCTTGGTGGTCCGCACCATGCACTCTGCCTGGCCGTTGGTGGCAGGGTGGAACGGTGCTTATCGTGCGTGACGGATGCCGCTTTGCACTGTGAAAGTCTGGAACTCCTCTGACATGAATGCTGTTCTGTTGTCCGAGATGAGGGTGTCAGGGAGCCTGTGGGTCGCAAACAGGCTCCATAATACTTGGATGGCTGCAACCATAGAAGTGGACAGTAACCAGGGTGACCTCCAGCCATTTGGTGTATAAGTCCACCACTATGAAGAAGGTTCTTCCCTAGAAGGGGCCCGCGAAGTCCACATGCAGGCAGGACCATGGTGCTCAGGCGGACTACCAGGGTTGGACGGGGGCCCTCAGGGGATCCGGGCGGGACTCCTGGCAGGTCTGGCAGTATTTAACCCAGGCCTCAATCTCCCCATCGATCCCTGGGCACCACACACAACTCCTTGCAAGGGCCTTCATTCTCACTACCCTGGGGTATGTCTCGTGTAGGGCTGTGAGGACCTTTTGGCGGAGGGGCTGGGGAATGACCACCCTGCTTCCCCTTGTGGGCTGAAAGCTCGTGTTTGCTGGTCGTGTAGCCCGCAAATTCCAGCCAGGGGTTGCTGTTGGGCCATCCCCGCCACACCCAGTCCAGGACCCAATGACCTTATCCTTTGTGGAGTGGTGTGCTACTTCTGGTGCCTGAATGGGTTGGTCGGGAAGCTGTTCCAGGCTCATGGCCTCTTGTGCAGGCACTGGGTCAGGGCTGGTCTCTGGTAGTGGCAGCTTGCTGAGGGTGTCCGCATGGCCCATCGTCCTCCCGGATCGGTGGTCCAGTGTATACTGGTGTCCTGTGAGGAAAATCGACCACCTGAGGGTGCAGGATGACAGTACTTGAGGGGTCTGCTTACCCGGGGGCGAACAGGTCCATCCTTACAATAAATCGTGGAATTTCTTGACTCCCTTCACAATTGCCAGGCCCTTTTTGTCTATTTGTGTCATGGTCCGGTTTACGAGCAGTCGAAGTCCCAGCTGAGGACGTTGGGACTGGGGGCAAGAAGGTGGGGTGGAGTCCGGAAACCAAGGGTCCCAGAGGCAGGAAACCAGGGGTCAAGGAGCCAAGGGTCTGAGGATCAGGAAGCCAGGTGCTGTGAGTTACCAATCGGCCTCACCTGTGCGGCCACGCCTTGCCTCTTCAGAACAAACTTAGGAAAGCCCCAGTCCTGTAAAGCCCTACCAGTCACAGGGCCTGGCTCCTGCACGCACTCCTGACAATTTGCGGGTAGTTCCTCTTGGTTGTGGAGAGGGTCTGGGAAAAGTATGCTACTAGCACCTCTCTCCTATCTGGGAGTTGGTGCCCCAGGACAGCGCCAACACAGTAGGGCGAGGCATCACATGCCAGCACCAGCAGCAGCCTCTCGTCAAAGTGTGCCAGGACTGAGTTTGAGACGAGCAAGTCTTTGACTGCTTGGAACGCTGCCTCCTGGCACTGCCCCCACACTCATGGGGCCCACTTGTCTAACAGTCTGTGTAGGGGCTCTGCAGCGGCCTTATGAGGTAAGAAGGCATGGTAAAAGTTCAATAGTCCCAAGAAGGCCTGGAGTTCAGCCTTACCCTTATGTGCCAGGGTGTCGCAAATAGCCTGCACTTTGTCCCCAGCTGGGTGGACCGCATCTGCATCCACCGTAAATCCCAGAAACTCCACCTGTTGCACTCCTAGCAGACACTTTCCCCACTTTAGCTTGAGGCCGTCCATCTGGAAACAGGGCAGGACAGTGCAGAGTTGATCCCCAAACTCCCCTGGCATAGCCCTGGCGATCAACACATCATCGAAGAAGGGGGTGACACCAGGAATTCCTTTGAGGAGAGAGTCCATTAGATCTTGGAATATCTTGGAGCATATGGGAGAAAAGATTATATTACTAGGGGATCAGAATGGAGTGGTAGCCCCAGATCTGGATAGAACTAAAAAAAACCCAAAAAGAAAACAAATGAAATTACCAAAAACCTTCTTTCAGTTAACAGAAATGTTGAATATAGATGATGCTTGGAGAACTCAAAATCCATTTAAGAAAGAATTCACATACTTTTCATATCCCAATAACACAACCGGAAGAATAGCCACAATTTGGGTATCAAAAGATTTAATCCCAAAAATATTTAAGACTGAAATCCAACCTAAAACATTATCGGATCATAATGCAGTATTTGTCTGGCTGAAGGGGGAAAAGAGTATTTAGATGGAGGTTAAATGAGAGGCTATTAAAAGATGAAAAAATATTAGACAAAGCCAAAAAGACTTTAAAAGAATTTTTCGATTTCAATTTAAATAAGGTGATTGACTTAAAGATCGTTTGGGATGCCAGCAAACCTGTCCTTAGAGGATTTTTTATACAGCAAAACTCAATTCAAAGAAAACAGAAAGAAAAGAAGAAGCAAGAAGTGGTAGAAGAGATCAGGAAAAATGAAATAGAATTATATAAAAGACCAGATAATGGGGAAATAAAGAGAAATACTACAGTCACAATATTCTATGATAATAAATGAAGAAATGGCATGGAAATTAAGATTAATGAAAGAGAGAAATTTTGAGTTTGCTAACAAGCCAGGCAAATTACTGGCTTGGCAGCTAAAGAAAAAAGAATGTGATGAAAGGATAATTAATAAAATCAAAATTGGGGACAAAATAATAAGTAACCCTAAGGAAATTGAAAAAAGATTTGCGGAATTTTATAAAGAACTCTATAAAGAAGGAAGAGAAACAACAGAAGAGGTAAAAGAATATCTAGACCAAAACAACTTATCGAAATTAACTAATGAACAAAGAGAAGTCCTGAACTCGCCCATTACAGCATTTGAAATCCAAAGGGCCATTAAGGAATCTAAGTCTGGAAAGACACCAGGACCGGATGGCCTCCCAGCCATTTATTATAAAAAATTAGAGGATGTTCTCTCTGAACCTCTCAAAAATATTATGAATAACATTCTGAAAGAGGGCGAGATGCCTGAGTCATAAGTTTTATTACACTAATTCCGAAACAGGGAACAGATCAGCAAGCAATAACTAACTTTAGACCCATGTTGCTCCTGAATAATGAGTATAAATTATACGCATATATTTTAGCTGAAAAAACAAAAAGAATCCTCCAAAAGATTATCCATAGTGATCAAGCAGGCTTTCTCCCCAGTAGACAGATCCAGAGTAATAAAAAGAAATATTAAAAATCTGCTGGAATACCTGGATTTAAGAATAGATAAGCCAGCCATTTTAATGGCAGTGGACGCGGAGAAAGCCTTTGACAGTGTATCCTGGAAGTTTATGAAGGGTATTGTCAGCTAGCCAGCTGCACGCATTGCTGCACTTAGCAGAGAAAACACTCCCGGCAGCCAGCCATAAATTCCTTTCTTTATTTCCTTTTGACAAGATTACATGCAGAATAAACAAAGCGATCCGTCTCTCATGACGCGTTGCTCTGACTAGTTTCTCTTTTCCCTCTCCCTCGAGACCAACACAACCAACGGCTCAGCCCCTTCCATTTTTCCCTGTGACGTGGATCCCCCTCTCTCTGAAGCACCCCTTCCTCCCCAGACTCACTATCCTCTTCTCTGTCTTCTGAGGAGGACTCAGTACTGAGCAGTGGAGATCGTTCCCTGTATCCTCTAATTCTTTCCTCCCTCGCTGCCTGCAGTTCCCTGACAGGTATGTTGCAATAGATGGAATTTGGAGATCAATATTGTAAAGGTATTCAAGCCTTTACAAACAAAAAGATATACCAAACAAAAAGATAAAATTATAAGAAATGTGAATATAACTCAGGAATGTGAAATTAACAAGGGGACCAGACAGTGCTGTCCGCTCTCTCCGTTAATATTTATCTTAACAATGGAAATTCTAAATAAACAAATCAGAGAGGAAAAAATATTAAAGTGATAAAGCTGGGGAGTAGTTATAAAGTGAGGGCGTTTGTGGACGATCTTATTATAACAACTGAGGATTTAGTAAGAGAGTCTTACTAAAGTGCTGGAAATCATTCAGGAATATGGAAAGGTTTCTGGATTTAAATTGAATATTAATAAAACCAAATTATTAGCAAAAAATCTATCACCAATAGAAAAAGAGGAAATTGAGAAATTAACAGAATTAAAAATATATTCAAAAACCAAATATTTGGGAATTTGGCTGACATCTAAAAATATTAATCTTTATGAAGAGAATTATGTTAAGTGCTGGGCAGGAATTAAAAGAGATATGGAGAGGTGGAGTAAGTTAAAAATATCATTTTGGGGCCTTATATTGGCAGTTAAAATAAACATTTTGCCAAAGATGCTTTTCTTGTTTCAGACTATTCCGGTTATTGGGAAAACAGGTTGCATCGACTGCTGGCAGAAAGAAATATCTAAATTCATATCGTCAGGGAGAAGACCAAGAATAAAACATAAGGTCTTAATAGATACTAATGAAAAGGGAGGCTTTGGCCTCCCTGATTTAAAATTAAACTATGAGGCTGCCTGCTTTTCATGGATGAGGGACTGGCTCCTTCTTAGTAATACAGATGTACTAGATATAGAAGGGCATGACATCTGGTACGGGTGGCTTGCGTACTTAAATTATGATAAGTATAGAGTACATAAGAGCTTTACAAACCACATAGTAAGAAATGCCCTGTTTAGAGTTTGGGAAAAATATAGAAGACTCTTAGAACCAAAGACCCCAAGTTGGATTTTGCCAGTTGAAGCAAACACGGTTGTCAGGGGTTCAGGGACAGAGGCACAGGGTAGGCAGGAGATGGAGAGCGATGGGGATGAATCCCAGGACAGCGAGGAAGAGGATGACAATGACTCTAGAGATTCCATGAGTCTTTCCAGCGAATCAGAGGATTCCCAGAAGGGGGCGCCGGTGGTCAAGGCCAGGGGAGCCCCAGGGGGGACTTGTCAGGAGCAGGGGGCCAGCGGGGGATCCCAAAGTGGCAGCTGGGCGTCAGGACCAGCCTCCCCGCCAGAGTGCAGCGAAGGGGGTGGAGGTTCCAGTGTATCAGGGGAGGCGGCTCCGGCAGTAGAGAAAGGAGGGAGGTCGGAGCAAGCCACCCTACCGGAAGGGGAGGGGAGTAGTGAAGGGAGTAGCGTAGCTGTCAAAAGGAAAGTTAGAGGTTGGGGGCGCGCGCCAAGTTCAAATGTAGAGGCGCGCGGAAGTACAGGGAGCCCGGAGGAGGGGCCAGGTCCCAAAGCCCGCAGGAGGGGGCAAGAGCAGTCTGATTCCGCGTCGGAGGAATCCAGGAGGGGCGAAACCCCAGCGGGCAGAAAGACCCTGCGGAAAAGGAAAGAGAGAAAGAGGTGGAGCAGCGCAAGCCTCTTAAACTGGTGCAGGGCAGGGACAGATTCAGAAGGGACTTCAGCGGTCTAAGCCTAGCAGACGTAGGGCTGCGCGCCTCGGATCTGAAGCAAACAATGAACTGCAATAAACACGTTTGTATATAAGAAAAGAAAGGCGTTGGTCTTTTGTGAGCTGAGACTTGAGGCAGCCCTGACAGTAAGCCCCTTCTCAAAAAAAAAAAAACTGCAAAAAATTTTTTTTGCAAAGCTCACGAAGTTTGGCAGACATGACTACTGAGGAGCAGATAACGACCCTGCAAAACGCAGTCGCTGAACTCTCCGTTGCAGTACAGGTCTCTCAGAAGACAGTTGCCGAAGCAGAAGCGTGATGCCAGGATCTGCAAGCCAGGTGGGATCAGGCGTGCAAACAGGGGTTCCCGGGGTCCAGATCAGAGGGAATCGCTCTCGGAAGGAGGGGGGGCAATTTAGTAGCCCACTTCGATGGGAACCTGAAGCATTATCCCAATTTCAGAGCAGACGTCCTATACGCGCTGCATTTGCTTCGAAAAGACTTCAAAGATGAGGAGGAGAAAGTAGGCTTTATTGTGTCCCATTTGCATGGGGAAGCTAGAACCTGGTTACGCAATTTGTGGCGCGAAGATGGTCTTGCCCGCAGGGACTCTGACGAATTTATCAAAGCCATGGACGCTTGCTTCCAATCTACCGTTGACGTTGATGTGGCGCGCCAGGAGATGCATGGATTGCGGCAGGGCAAGGCTACAGTGCGTCAGTACCATTCTCGCTTTTTTGCATTGCTGAATGTGCTGGGCTGGGAAAAGGACTCCCTGGCAGTGAGAGACTTGTTCTGGGAGGGGCTTCATGGCTCAGTAAAAGATGAGCTGGCTAGGGGAGACAGACCTCAAACCCTAGCAGACGTCGTCCAGAGGGCACTCACGATAGGGGTGCGCCACGAAGAACGCCCTTGGCACAGTGAGGAGGGGCGTCACGTCCGCCCACCAGCTAGAGCGCCTCCTTTTCTTCTTCCCAGGGACCTGGGACGTACAAATCCCTCGCCTATGCTGAAGGGAGGGGAGGAGCCAATGGAGCTGGGTCGTGCAAAGGCTCAGTCAGCTGCCGGAGCCTCAGCGTCCGGAGCAGTCAAGGCGAAGCCTCCTAGAGGGACCAGGAAGTGTTACATCTGTGACAGTCCACAACACATGGCTAAAGAGTGTCCCCAGAGGCTCCAGAAGCACACTGCAGCCTTAGCAACAGTAACAGGGGAAGAGTTCCAAGGAGAACAGTTTCAGGGAAACGAGAATGCCTGGTTGGAAGCAGAGATGCTGGGGCTCCACCAGGCAAGTCAGTGAAGCAGTCCCCAGCGCTTTTGCAGCCTACAGACCCCTTACCACCCAAGCCAGTGGTGCAGCTCACTGCTACTCTCCAGCTACCTAATGGACTCACCCTGGAAGTCCCCATTACGATTGACTCAGGGAGCAACGCAGACTTCGTGGGGATGCAGTTCATCAAGCAGCATCGCATAGCGCTACTACCAGCCACGCTGCCTCTGAACGTCGTCACGGTAGATGGCAGAAAGTTGCTGGGTGGGCAAGTGGTACAACAGACGCCACCCATGCTGCTGAAAATTGGGAATCATCGCGAGGTCATCAGTTTCAATGTCACCCAACTGTCAGACACGCCTATAGTGTTAGGCATGAGTTGGCTGGATAGACACAGCCCATCATTAGCGTGGTACCAGCGGCAGCTCACCTTTGGTTCGTCCTACTGCGCACAACATTGCATCCAGACAGGCCAGGAGGAGGAGGGCCAGGAGGAAGGGCAGCAGTTGCATCTAGGCATGGTGCAGGCAGTGCCCCACAAGTACAAGGGGTTTTTGGAGGTCTTCTGTGAAAAGGAAGCTGACCAATTACCACCCCACCGGCCCTACGACTGTGCAATTGACCTCTTACCAGGGGCGACGCTGCCGACTGCGAAGCTGTATTCCATGTCTGAAGATGAAATGCAGGAACTCCGGGAGTTCATAGATCACAATTTGAAGCGGGGATTCATCCGAGAATCTAAGGCCGTGGGGGGCAGTCCTGTGTTTTTCGTGAAGAAGGAGGACACACCCCAAAAAAGGCTCATTGTGGACTATAGGGCCATCAACTCGATGACAAAGCCCAAGGCCTTCCCCATGCCCAAGATTGACGACCTGCTCGCGACGGTGAGGAAGGGGAGGATCTTCACCAAGTTGGATCTACGCGGAGCATACAATCTAATACGCATGAGGGAAGGTGACGAGTGGAAGACGGCCATGTTCACGCCGCTGGGCACCTATGAATACAGAGTTATGCCGTTTGGTCTCCAAAATGGCTCCCACTGTTTCCAAGCATTCATGCACCACGTGCTAGCAGGACTCCTCTACAAGAAGTGCGTATGCTTCCTCGACGACATTCTGATCTTCTCAGAATCGCAGGAGACTCACGAGAGAGACGTAAAGGAGGTCCTGCAGAGGCTACGGGAGCACAGGCTCTACGCCAAACTGGAGAAGTGCCAGTTCGACGTGACGGAGGTGGATTTCCTGGGCTACCGGCTGTCCGACAAGGGACTAGCCATGGACAGCGCCAAAGTCCGCGCGGTGTTGGACTGGAATAGTCCGCGCAATCGGAAGGAGGTCCAGAGGTTCGTCGGTTTCGCCAACTTTTACCGCAAGTTCATCAGGGGTTTCGCGAAAGAGACGGCAGCTATCACGGACACCCTCAGTTCCAAGAAGAAAAAGTTCACCTGGACGGACCAGGCGGAGCAGTCCTTCAGGAGACTTAAGAGTCTCTTCGCGTCCGAAGACCAGCTGCTACACGTGAATCCCGGCAGGCCCATGCGGGTTGAGACTGACGCATCTGACAGAGCAGTGGGGGCCGTCCTCTTGCAGGAAGATCCGCAAGGGAACTGGAGGCCCTGCGCTTTCTATTCCCGGAAGCTCAGCAAGTCGGAACAGAACTACACCATCTGGGACAGGGAGTTGTTGGCCATCCACGCGGCTTTCAAGGCGTGGCGGCACTTCCTTATCGGAGCCAAGCACACCGTGCAGGTCCGCACGGACCACAAGAACCTAGAGTACTGGCGCACGGCGAAGCTCCAGAGCCAGAGGCACATGAGATGGGCGGAATTCTTTGCGGATTTCGATTTCCGGATAGAGTATATCCCGGGAGACAACAACGTCATAGCGGATGCGCTCTCCAGGAAACCGCAGTATCTCGAGGAAGCGGCACCAGTGGCAGCCAGGCACATTTTCGCACCGCAAGCTTGGGCGTGCGCTTCCGCCGCCGTGGACCTGGACGCGGTACGACGCGCGCTACAGACGGATCCTTTCGCACAATCCAAGATGGAGGAGGTGCGAAGAGGGACAGCAAAGGACGGCGAATTCCAGATACGCGACGGTCTGCTGACCCGCAAAGGTGCTCTCTACGTGCCCAGAGACGATCTCCGCGCGAAGGTTTTACAGCAGTTACACGACGCACCCAGCGCGGGTCACTTCGGCAAAGAAAAGACGGCGGACTTAGTAGCCAGAGACTTTTGGTGGCCCCAGATGCGGGGAGAGGTCGTGGATTACGTCGCCAGGTGTGACATTTGTCAGAGGTCCAAGCCAGTGCACAAGAAGCCAGCGGGATTGCTGGAACCACTGGAGACGCCACTACAGCCGTGGGAACGGGTGGCGCTGGACTTTGTTACTGATCTGCCCAGTTCGCGGGGCAAGACGGCGGTGCTTGTGGTTGTAGACCTGTTCACCAAGATGGCGCACTTCATTCCTTGCGCGAAGGTGGCAACAGCGGAACAGACCGCCAAGCTGTTCATAGACCACGTGTTCCGGGTGCACGGCTTACCGCGGTCCATCCTGTCCGACCGGGGTCGCCAATTCATTTCCAGTTTCTGGCAGAAGCTCCTGGGCATCCTGAATGTCAAGATCAACTTAGCGTCGGCGAGACACCCGCAAACCAACGGCCAAGCGGAGAGGGTCAACGCCATCATGCAGCAGTACCTGCGATGTTACGCCAATCAAAAGCCTGCAACTTGGGTGGACTACTTGCCGATGGCCGAGTTTGCCTACAACAACACGAAGCACGCATCAACGGGGGTGTCACCGTTCTTCGCCAACAATGGGCGACATCCCAGAACCTTCCCGGCATTGGAGACAACGACGCAGGGGGAGTCGCAGGGAGCTGAGCATTTAGCAGCAGAATTGCAGGAGGTCCACGAGGAGCTACGACGGCACTTGGAACTAGCTAAACACGCCTACAAAGTGCAGGCAGACAGGCACAGGAGGGCAGGAGAGGACATCCAGGTGGGGGACTGGGTATGGTTAGCAGCCCAGGCGGTGCCGGCCAAGTCGTTAGCTAAGAAGAAGCTAGGACACAAACAGTTAGGGCCATACCAAGTTGAGGGCAGGATCAATCCCGTAGCTTTTCGGTTGACCCTCCCAGAAGGTTCCCGAATGCACCCGGTCTTTCATAGGTCGGTGCTTACACCCTACAAGGCCCCACACAGATTTCAGGAGCCAGGGACGGCACCAGACCCACGTAGAGAGTCACCGGGGGGGGGAGTCACCGAGGACCCCGACACTCAACGAGGTCACGGAAATTCTGGACTCGAGATGGGGGGAGGAGGGAGTGGAATACCTCCTCGCCAGGGAAGGTACCCCGGCCAGCGCCAACAGTTGGGTGCCAGATTATGCTCTGGAGGAACCTCTTCTTAAAGACGAGTTCCATGCACTCTTCCCACACAGGCCCATGCCAGAGGAGTATTTTGACGACTGGCTTTTTACGCCCACACTTTCAGGCAGCACCTTCCGGGGGTTCTCCTCCGCAGAGGAGACCACGCCAGAATCGAGCCCTCCAAGGGGATCGTGCTCGGGGGTGGACACGGACCGCTCTTATTGGTGGGACGATCAACCAGAAGTGGGGTGGCGAAGGGGGCCTTGGCAAGCAGCATCGCCTGAAGTAACAGGGGGAGGGAAGGGTTTGGATGTGTTGGGGGAGGACCCCGGTTTCGAGCACGCATACACTGAACTGGAAGCAGAGGAGATCGACGTCGATGAACTGTATCCAGCGTCTACCCCCGCTACAATGGAGCTCCCGGAACCTGCGCCCGAGCAGCGGGAGGGGGGAAGGGGGGGCTTCGAGGGGGGGATGGATGTCAGGGGTTCAGGGACAGAGGCACAGGGTAGGCAGGAGATGGAGAGCGATGGGGATGAATCCCAGGACAGCGAGGAAGAGGATGACAATGACTCTAGAGATTCCATGAGTCTTTCCAGCGAATCAGAGGATTCCCAGAAGGGGGCGCCGGTGGTCAAGGCCAGGGGAGCCCCAGGGGGGACTTGTCAGGAGCAGGGGGCCAGCGGGGGATCCCAAAGTGGCAGCTGGGCGTCAGGACCAGCCTCCCCGCCAGAGTGCAGCGAAGGGGGTGGAGGTTCCAGTGTATCAGGGGAGGCGGCTCCGGCAGTAGAGAAAGGAGGGAGGTCGGAGCAAGCCACCCTCCCGGAAGGGGAGGGGAGTAGTGAAGGGAGTAGCGTAGCTGTCAAAAGGAAAGTTAGAGGTTGGGGGCGCGCGCCAAGTTCAAATGTAGAGGCGCGCGGAAGTACAGGGAGCCCGGAGGAGGGGCCAGGTCCCAAAGCCCGCAGGAGGGGGCAAGAGCAGTCTGATTCCGCGTCGGAGGAATCCAGGAGGGGCGAAACCCCAGCGGGCAGAAAGACCCTGCGGAAAAGGAAAGAGAGAAAGAGGTGGAGCAGCGCAAGCCTCTTAAACTGGTGCAGGGCAGGGACAGATTCAGAAGGGACTTCAGCGGTCTAAGCCTAGCAGACGTAGGGCTGCGCGCCTCGGATCTGAAGCAAACAATGAACTGCAATAAACACTTTTGTATATAAGAAAAGAAAGGCGTTGGTCTTTTGTGAGCTGAGACTTGAGGCAGCCCTGACAACGGTAAAAAAGAAGATCACGAAAGGAGAATGGATAACATATAATGCTTTAGTGTTAGAAAAGAATGGCCAAATTAAATTTAGAAAATATGAGGAGATAAAAGACCAGCTTTCTGGTTGGTTGGAATACCACCAAATATACAAAATATTTAAACAAGATAAAAAGATTGGATTTGATAATCAGCCCTCTAAACTCGAAACAGAATTAATAAATAATAAAATCTGGGTAATTTTGAGAATATATCTACTCCTCCTGGAATGGGTAGTTAAGGAGGAGGAGGTTAAGGCAACAATGATTAGATGGGCACAGGACTGTGGACGTCCAATAATGATGGCCGAATGGGAAGAGCTTTGGAGAATAAATATGAAATTTACGGCGTGTTATAACATCAAAGAAAATATGTTAAAGATGCAGCACAGATGGTATCTCACCCCCTCAAGACTATCGAAGATGTATAAAAACTTAGCAAATACTTGCTGGAGGTGTGGTGGGAGTAATGGCGACATGTATCATATGTGGTGGACATGTAGGAAGATCAAAGTGTTCTGGGGTTTAATTTATGAGGAGTTGAAAAAAATGTTTGGAATAACTTTTTTAAAAAGACCAGAGGCATTTCTGTTAAGCATTGTTGGCAGGGACATCCCGAAGGCCTTTAGGAAGGTATTCTTATATGCAACGGCCACAGCTCGGACTTTGGTGGCAAAGGGGTGGAAGGAACAAGAAGCCCCGACAATAACGGACTGGCAGTACAAGCTACAAAAATTTGCTGAAATGGCGCAGTTAACAAATACCCTGAGAGGCAATTCAAAACAAAAAAATTATGGAAAAGAGGGATAGATATAAAACATATGTTCAAAAATACAGTAAAGGTTCGCTATCTATGCTAGCATTTGATTGACGTTGGAGTTGAGAAATAAGACTAAGAGCACATATTGATATAGGAATGTATTAGATAATATGTAAAGAAATATACAATGGTAAGAGTACATTCATTTGTGGGAAAGGCGTATACAGCGGGAAAGACAGGAAGTCTAGTGTGTTGGTGTGTATATGATTGGGGGGGGTTGTTTTTTCTCTTTGTTCTTTCTTTTTGTTGTTGTTTCATTTTCTTTCTAAGTATATGAAGTTCGTGTAGTTTTTGTGTACATGTTGGAAATTATATTGTAGTGGGTCCTGTAATGTGATATGACAACGTTTGCCGATGTAATGTGGGAGTGTTGACAAATAAATAAAATGCAAATAAAAATAAAAATAAAAATCTTGGAATATGCCTGGCACCACGCTGACGCCGAATTCCAGCCGCTTGACCTGGAATGTGCCCCTGTGCATTACAATTGTCTGTGCCTCAGCGGTGGCCTCATCAACCAGCAACTGCTGGTAGGCCTGGGCCAAGTCTAGCTGGCCAAAAATCTTAGACCCTGCCAGGGTGGTGAGGACATGGCTGACCACTGGCACTGGGTATGCATGGACCATAAGGGCCTTGTTTATGGTATATTTGTAGTCTGCGCAGATGCACACCGAGCCGTTGGGCCAGTACAATTCCTCATCTATGTGGGGTTTCAGGGTGAATGGGACCCGGAGGGCCTTGAGCCTGATGGGTCATACCGCAGGGTCTAGCTGTAGGCTGACGGGGGGCAATATATTGTCCCAACGCCCCATTGAAAACCTCCAGAAAATCTTTACATATGGCGTCCACGTGGGAGCTGGTGCGGTTCACCCCGGTGATGGCTAGCCCCAGTGGCCTGAACCACGCCAATCCCAGTAAGCAGACGATCAAGTCTAAATGCCACTTCCGCCCTCTATATTGTACATTGAAGGTTCCCATCCCCATCATGGGGACCTTGCATTTCTGGAAGTCCTGGAGAGTGAATGGGGCCAGCCTGAGCTTGGGGCTGCCACTTGGGCACAACTTTCTTAATCTCCGTGCTGAGATTATGGACGGAGTTGAGCCCGTGTTGAGCTCCATGCGGCACGGGGCCCCCTCTATCTGTACCTCAATGTGAATTTTTTTCGCATTGGAATGGGGCAACTGAGCATCCGTGATTTCTGTTGAGTTGCCTTGGTGTGTGGGGCCGTGAGGCCTTGGACTTGGCCATCTGCTGCAGGGCGGTGGGTGGGCCAGGCACTGCCCACCCAGGCGATTTGTCCTGTTTTTCTGCATTGAGAAAAGAGAGACAGTGTGGAGTAGTGGTTACGAGCGGTAGTCTCGTAATCTGGGGGAAAGGGTTCGCGTCTCCGCTCCTCCACATGCAGCTGCTGGGTGACCTTGGGCCAGTCACTCTTCTCTGAAGTCTCTCAGCCTCACTCACCTCACAGTGTTTGTTGTGGGGGAGGAAGGGAAAGGAGAATGTGAGCCGCTTTGAGACTCCTGAAGGGGAGTGAAAGGCGGGATATCAAATCCAAACTCTTCTTATTATTATTGTCGGCACTCTGCCCTGTGGAACCAGCAAGTCCTCCACTCATAGCTCTCCCCACAGCTTGTGCAGTTCCCCTCTTCTGGCTGAGGCAGTTGTGGTGTGCGTGTTGCTTGTGTGCATTGCTGCACTCAGTACATGTCCTCCCTGTCTGATTTGGAGTCGTCTGTGAGGTCCTTGTGTGGACCTTCGGACTGGGCAACGGGCTTGGCTGGAAACCTTGCGCAGACGTCTCGGTGTCTTTGGTTGCCAGGACCTTCTCCAAAGCAAACTGGAACGTTAGGTCCTTCTTGGCATAGAGGCGTTGTTGCAGCTTCTCGTCCCTCAGGCCACCGATGAGGCGGTCACAGAGCATGTTCTCCAGCTCTGTGAAGTTGCAGAGCTGGGCAGCCTGGCAGAGAGTGGTCACATACGTTATGGTTTCTTTGGTGGCCTGCTGCTTTGCGTAGAAGGCATTGCGGCAAGCTACCACCGAGGGCCGTGGCAAGAAGTGTCCTTTCAGCTGTTCCTGCAGCTGTCCCCTACAGGGAACAGTAGCAATATTTTGGGGTGCGAGGAGATCCCAGGCCACAGAAATCCAGCCCAAAGCCCAAGGAACCAGCAGCGTCCGAATGGACTTGGAAATCGAATTGCAGATTCAAGGTATCCTGCCACAAGGATACACCACTGAACTCCCTAAGGAATTCAAGCCACATCTGCAGGTCTGCCGTGACTTCACTGGGCAACCAGACCCGGAGATGGGGTGAGCGCAGGCCAGCTGACAGTATTGCTAATCGTGCACAAAAGGGGTGACCAGGCGCCACCACCCTGCACGCGAAATTCAAATGGGCCAACAGGAACTGAATCTGCCTCAAGGTAACTTTCTCCCTTGGCAAGAATTCCATAAGGATGTCATGCAAAGCCATCAACTTTACTTCAGGCAGAGCGGAAGTTAATGCCACCATATCCAACTGAATCCCCGAGGTAAGACAACCTTGAGACTGGGCCTTCAGTTTTATCAGCCGCTAAGGGAACCCCTAACTCCTGAGCTAGGTCATTAAAAGCCTGCAAAAGCAGCAGGCATTCCTCCGAATTGGCTGCGGAACTTAATAAAAAATCATCGAGGTAACGGGTCACGCCCATAAAACCAGTCATGGTACGCAAAGCCCAGTCCAAAAATGTACTGAAGGCCTCAAAAACTGTGCAGGATATAGAGCAGCCCATAGGCATAGCATTATCCACATAATGACCTCCATCCAACTGGAACCCCAACAACTTAAAGTCATGTGGATGAACAGGAAGTAAACGGAAGGCAGCTTCTACATCGCACTTTGCCAAAAGTGCACCCTTCCTGAAACTCCTGATCAATTTGAACGCTTGGTCAAAGGTGGCATACTTAACAGAACACAACTCAGGAGGGATAGCATCATTTACTGATGAACCCAGCGGGTAAGATAAGTTGTGAATTAAGCGAAATTCATCTGGGGCCTTTTTAGGCACCACGCCAAGGAGAAAGGTGCAAATCTGGGTAGGGAGGGCACGCAAATGGGCCAGCCATCCTACCCAAAGCCAATTCTTTCCTGATTTTTCTCCTAGCGACATCAGGCAACTCTGTGACAGATTTTTGATTTTCAACTTTGGTAGCCCTAGGCAGGAACACCACTGGGATATGAAAGCCTTGAGAAAATCCAAGCCACAAATAGAAAGCAGCAGCTGTATCAGGGTACCTGCGCAGCCATGCCAATAAGGTGGGCAACTTAATGGGAGTATGTGCCAGGGTCAATAAGACCTCACTTAACATCGCGGGCTGCTGAAGGAGAGGATCCTTTCTGATCCTGCTGAGAACCTCTCCTTGCCCCACGAAAGGGCCGCTTGACTGCACAGGAAGCAGCAGAATGGCTCCCAAAACATTTATCACAAATGTGGGAAAACCTGCAACCTTGATGCTGGCAGGACCCTTTATGATATTCCCCTACAAATAAGGCTCCTTCCTGGCTTCTTAATCTCTTGCTTGGATTTCAATTGCCCAGTGGACTTGCTCTCAAAATTCGGAGAGACATAAGTAGTCCACACATCTAGGTCTTTTCGATCCCATCGAGTAGAAGGGATCCTCGTGGCATGACACCTGAAACTCTCGTTGTAGCTTATGGCTGCCGCCTGACCAGCCAATGCAAAAGCTTTACGCACCAACAATTGGTAAATCGTGCAGACTTCTTTTGGGATACACTGCAGAAATAACCCCAGCGAATACCTGAAAGGCATTGAGCCATTTTTTTCAAAAGACCTCTCAACCTTAAGGGAGCCCTGCCACCTGCTTATCCTTATCTGGACATTCCTCAGGAGGAAGGAATTATGAAAATGTCTACATACCGGCCATTGAGAATCCTATTCCGGATCCTAGATGGCAAGTGTGCACCGGGAATAATATCCCTGACCGCATTGGTTGACACTTTAACGTCCTTAACCAGTTTGTGAGGTGCTTGGCTAAGAAGTTCCTCTCCCAAAAAACTGCACTTCTTAAAGCCCTGAATTCCCAGAACCCGGGGGTGCTGACTGCGAACGTGGCAGTCCAGACCAAGAGGCCTGCTGCACCATGGCCCATACTCCTAGGACGACCCCTAGGGCTACCTGGGAAGATGGTGGGCGGGTCTCAGTGCAAATATAGCACAGGCGCAATAGCTGAAGCAATTCTGATATAATGGACAACCCACACACAGTACTCCAGGTGAGGTCTGACCAGAGCAGAATACAGTGGCACTATTACTTCCCTTGATCTAGATGCTATACTCCTATTGATGAAGAAGAAGAAGAAGAGTTTGGATTTGATATCCCGCCTTTCACTCCCTTTAAGGAGTCTCAAAGCGGCTAACATTCTCCTTTCCCTTCCTCCCCCACAACAAACACTCTGTGAGGTGAGTGGGGCTAAAAGACTTCAAGGAAGTATGACTGGCCCAAGGTCACCCAGCAGCTGCATGTGGAAGAGCGGAGACGCGAACCCAGTTCCCGAGATTACAAGGCTACCGCTCTTAACCACTACACCACACTGGCTCTCTAGTATGAGTAGTATATAAACATACACTGTAAGGAGGAATGTGTAGAGGAGGGGTACATTTCTTTCGGGATGTTACCACATTATTTCTGTATTTTTGAAGCATGTCCAAATTTATTCTCTTTTACATTTCCGATCAGAGTTCCCTGAACAGGACTATTCGAGGCAATAACAAGTCAGAGGCTGCAATGTGAAAAAAGGTTGTTATAGCCAGGAATCAACAATTACAGTAATCCTATAGGAATTAATTCTTAGATTGCTTTCTTTAAGCTTTCTGAAGGGCTGAAAAGGGGAAATGACAGGTAATCACCCTTCCCCACTAAGGATGCCTGTGTGTGCAGAGAGGTGGCGATGTTAGGCAGAGACTGGCGGAGACACAGAGGACTGACTTGGGTTGGGTCACTAGCTGCCTCCCTGAAGAACTGATGGGAGAACAGTGGACTTTGGCTTCCTGCTGCAATCTATGGGCCACCTATACTCAAGCTTTATATTTGTAAATAAACGCAGCTATTAGAAAAATACCAATAAGCCTCTAGTAACGTCCTTCCAAAGCAAACTGAAACATTGCACCCCCAGAACTTCTCGGAGTTCTGGTTACTCAGAGAAATGGGGTGAGCATTACAAGTCTATTCTGTGTGACTTCCATGAAGCCTGGTATCATGGACCAGCTGGACACAGAGGAATGGTGGGAGGCACCAGCTGGGGAACCTCCAAGGGAAGAAGGCTCAGAGTCAGGGGATTGCTGGTGGGATGACGATGAATGGTCAGGGAAGACTAGGGAGCAGCCTGGGAAGAGGAGGTCTTGGAAGCTGGAGGGGTAACAGGGTTTAGTGAGCAGGAAAAGGCTGGAGCAGAGAGCAGTCCAGACTCAGAGGCAGGAGAGGAGGGGGGCCAAGAGGCAGAGATCCGGCATCATTGTCACCCTTTTCAGCAACAACTCAATTTCCATACCCAAAGGCACCAACTTTTTAATTTTATTTTCAGAGGCACCAACTTGAGCCCCAGACTGTGTGTGCCCAGTGGTGTGTGTGTGCGTCATGAGGTCATGTTGCACTATCCCATATGTGTGAGTGCTGCTCGGCCTCCACCTGCTGCCGCTGCTCTCTGGCGCCACTGCAGCAACTGGGCCAGGGCCTCTGCCTCCACCGCGAGGCCCCAACAGAGGCCCTGCAGCAGAGGTGGAGGTCCCGGCCCAGCCACTGCCATGGGGCCAGATAGCCAGCGGAGATAAGGCAGTGGGAGGCAGCGGCAGCAGGCAGAGACTGAGCAGTGCGCAAGCACATGATGTGACAGCCAGGTACCCACAGTAGAAATTTTGTGGGTGCCTAGGCCCCTAGGGCCTCCCAGAGATGGTCCCTGTGTCCCTACCTCCAATTATAATCCTTAAGATTGCTTGTTACTTGGCTGCTAGGCAGACATTCCTTTCTTTTGGGATATTACGCTTTATCTGCATGGTTTAAATAAATACTCTGTGCTTTAGGAACACTTAGCACTAAGTATATAAATTGCTCTGAGGTTTACCCATTTGGAACTAGAAAGAAGCTAATTCATAATTCAGACATCAACTTAGCTGCACTCTACAAACCTATAGCGGCCCATGAGACGCCCACTAATCCCAGTAGCTGTAACCTAAACTCAGGGTGGTTTCTAGATTTACTATATAAACATACATTGTAAGGAGGAATGTGCCTGGCTGGTCTAGTCAGTCTATCATTTTCAGAAATGATTTTTGGAAGATGCTCCATAGAGAGCACTCTAAAATCTAAGGGCTTTGTTTAACACATATGCTTAATCAAGTGTTCAGCATGTTTGGAAAGCAGTGAGTGTGTTTTCTAAACATTTGCAGGTTCCACTGCTTGTTGCATGGCTATTTTCTGCCAGCATTTGGTAAGATAGTCATCTGTATTGCCCAGCCAAATAATTAGAAGTGTCCGAACCCACTTACTCATGAGATAAAAAGAAAAAGAAATAGGGATGGGATAATAAAATAATAGAATAATAGAGTTGGAAGGGACCAATCATTTGCCTAATGTGGAGCTCGAACCCACAATCCTGAGATTAACTTGTCCTTCCCACTTAGCAGGGCAGTAAGGTCAAATGGTTACATGCACAACCGTGAGGTGAAGTGAGGCAGCTGCTTCAGGGTGGCAGGCTCCAGCAAGCACACAGAGGAGGAGCTGCAGGTCTGCCTGCAGAGTGGGTGGGCATGCAGTGGTAGGTGCTCAGCAGAGGAGGGGGTCGGGGTGACAATTTCTGTTTTGCCTCTAGTGGCAAAATGTCCAGGGCTGACCCTGTGCACTCTCATCGTGCTGTGGAGAAGCCACTTCCTTATAATGACATCTCACACCATTGCTCTGTGGTTTCTTTGGTGGTTTATTATTAATTAATTAAAGGTCTTACCCACCCTTTAAACGAGGTCCAGGGTGTCTACTTGGGTGGGGCCAAGCATATGAATCCAATCTACCCAGTTAGCAGTGTCCTTCTGAGTGGAGTTTCTGTTGGTTGGCCAGGGACCACAACATCAGCCCAGCTCACATCGCATTGCTGCTTAATTCACATAAACACTGCCACTGCTACTGCTTGAGATAACATCGCATTTGCCACATAGCTGGGTAAGTGTTCAAAGGAATCCTAAATTATCATTTGACACGTGGTTGTCTCTCTTCTCCAGGCTTTTTTCTTTTTTGAATGAGCATGCACAAAATTCTCCCTGTATTCAAAAGCTAAGTTCATATACAAGCCAAATTTAATAAATCTTAGCAAACTAGAAACAAACAAACTGAAACCTTTGAAGTGTTTTTAACTAGAAAGGTGACTGTAATAACATAAAGGTCTGTCTTCTTGATCAGATGCCAGCTCCACTGATGCTTTTTGGGTATCAGTCAGCACCTTGTGGACTGGAATTTGTGGTGGGAATCTTTCTTAATGCCTTAATGTCACAAGCTATCTGGTTAGCTTCTCTCCTCCCTGCGTAGTGCCTGGCTTCACAGCAAAAGGAGCACTAGAAATAGCATCCTGACGGGATGTTCGGTTCAAAACCCACAAGAATGTGTGCTCTCTCTCTCTCTCTCCCCCCCCCCCCCCGCCTTCCATGGTATAGCTTGGCATTATACATGCAACTGGTGTCATCTGGAAAATTACAGTATTGGAACTAATATCCTGCCCACTACTTTTTGGTTTTTTAAAGTGATTTAGAGCTCCTAAAAATAAACAGGATGCCACAAGACATTTATATATGCCAGGGAAACCCCTCATGCACTCTGGCTGCAGACAAAGCAATGCTAGAGATCAGTTTTAAGTTGATTTTAGAGGAGGGCAACCTCTCAAAATGAAGGAAGCCATAGAAATGAAGGAAAGGAGAAGACAGGGATTTTCTCTATTGATCTTCTGGAGGATCATGTTGGTCGTGCCAACAATTCTTTTGAAGAACACCAATAGGATTCATCAATGGCACGCTGTTATTCTCCCCATCCTTCATTTTGTTCTTTTTGAGGCTGTTTGCACTTCATGCCCTACGTGCCTTTGAATTTGTTCTTGAGAACTGTACCATTGTAGACTCTTGAAGTAGGAGTGGCTGCAACAAAATGTTGCAGTGTGGCACACTCTGGCTTAGGTTCCAGCCAGCCGGCCAGGCTGTCTTCCAGGATAAATTTGTCCCATCCCCCCCACCCCATTTTCCACCCCCCACTCCTTCTAACATTTGGTAATCCACTTTTAGCTACACCCATTGAAAACTCTCTGTACTTATTTTTGCCTCAAATAAGGGACACAGAACATGTTACTTTATGAGCAGGTGCCAAGTTCTTGGGAAATAGGTCATTTCAGGGACACCTTTTGTAAGTTGGATGTGTGTTTGGGGAGCAGAGGGGGGCATCCAATGATATTTTTAACCAGTGCTTTTTTCCTTTAAAAATGTTTAGGGGTACTCTCATTTTGGCTGCTGCCTCTCCCCCTCCCCCTTCTTCCCCCCAACCCCCGGACGAGGGGCTTGAGGCAGCAGTGACGGCGCTGAGAGGATGTGAAGCCCGATGGTGACGGTGGGCTCAGCTTGAGCGAGGAGGGGCAAGAACCAGAGGTGTAGCAAGCCCAGGTGGTACCCAGTGCGGACATTTTTTGGCCACCACCCCCTCCACATTGACAGCTCGGGGTAGGCTTGGGAGTCGAAGGCGGGTGCCAAATGTCACCCCCTCAGTGATGACACCTGGGGTGGTCCACCCCACCTCCTACGCCTCTGGGCCGCCGCCCCCACGACTACCAAGTACCCCGAACTGTTGGGGGAAGGGGGGAGCTATGCCGCTTTGCAGGGGCGCTGGCAAAGCTGCGCAGCTTGTCCTCTCAGAAGCCACGGCTCCCATCCATCCCCCTCCCTCCCTGGCTAGCTGTAAAGCGCCAAAATGGGAGCCGCTTACAGCGTGCCGGAGAGGGAGGGAGGCTGGTAGGGGGCCCCCCTGCTTGCCATAAGCGGCTCCTGCTGGCGGCAGAGGGATCCCACCGCCATCCGTATGACGCTCCAGCGGCACCGGTGGCAAACCGCTATGTACAGCACATGCGCTGTATGTAGCAGTTTACCACAGGCGCCGCTCAAACGCCGTACGGACAGTGGCGGGATCCTCTGCTCACGGCTGCAGCCGCAAATGGAGGATCCTCCACATGCGGCTGTGGTGGCGCGATGGCTGCTTGCGCTGCTGCGCCAGGGTGGCAGGGCAAGCACCCTGTGGGCTGCCTTCTTGTCACCCCCCTCAGACATGGAACCCGGGGCACACCACCCCCTGCCCCCACCTTGTGATGCCACTGGCAAGAACTCGCTGACTGGCTCCAGCCCAGCAGGAGGAGGAGGAGCAGCACCGTCGCCTCCCCTGCAGCCACCCCAGACTCCCCTCCCTGGGCACTGGCAGGAGAATGACGGAGCTCCAGTCTGAGCTGCTACTGCGGAGATGGCAGGCAATCGGTCAGGGCAACACAAAATGTTTAGGGGTACATTTACCCCTGGGTCCCCCCAGAAAAAAGCACTGTTTTTAACTCTTTGGAGCCAGACTGTATGCAGTATGTTCTGGTGTTATCCAAGGTGTTCTGGAGGCATGGCTCCTCCGTTGGGTGTTTGGAGATGTGATGGACTTTCTTGCTTCAGCCAGGCTATCTCTCCCTCACTTTTGGTGGCCCATAATTCACCTCTGATCTGCTTCCCTGCCTCTAGGCTTTCTGCTGTTTCATCCTTGCCCATCAGTATGGGGCTCATCTACATTTTACTATCTTCCTCCTCCCCCAATTTGACTATGTCTCCCTTCCGTAATGAAAGGAATTTTCCTAGAGGAGTGAGTGGATAAAATCCTGTGATCTGGAAGCTTCGAGCTAAATTTCTAATCCTTGTTGAGCCAAATTTCTTTGCCATCTGTTTGATTGCCAGGGTGGCGTGGTTCAGCTGTTGTGGTATGCTTTGGAAAGAGTTTCTGCCTGCCCTCTTTCATTGCCTACAGGACAATTAACAGCCTCCTTTTCATTCCCTTTAATGAAAATATTTTGGGGAAAAGAATGGGCAAGTTGTTTAATGTACAGGCCCAGTCACACTTTGCATTGATCAGGACTGGGAAAGAGGCTTTGGTGGGATGATAAGAGGCAAATAGGAACATGGGGAAGGTTGCTAATTTCAAACTGACATCAGGCTCTTAAGGTCTCATCTGTCTTGGGATGGCCACAAACATCTTTTTGAAGAAGAGTGTTATTTTTCTTTCTTTGCAGATCTCCTGCTGAATTTCATCCAGGCATGGTAGGACTGAAGTCTGGGCATGTGTCTTCTTGTAGTAAGGCCAGAACAAGTTAAAAAGCTATGGGTAAGATAGGTTTGTCAGTGAGCAATTTGACAGTGTCTCCCCAGACTTGTCTTTTGTGACAAAAGCTTAGACGAGATCTGGGGCAGGGGGGTCCACTTGGCAACAGCCTACCCCATGTACTCAGCACTTAGGGGGCAACTCTCACAAGATGTGTGGAGCTGTGAGGAGGCAGAAGATGCTTCATGGCTCTGAGCCAGGCTGGGGTCACTCAGTGTGGGTATAACAAGGCTGGTGAAAGTGTTGCCATTCCATAAGGATTAAGCTGCTGCTCCTGAGCTTGGTGATACATGACTAGCCTGCTGTAGATTGTTAGGTTAGTTAAGAAAGTTGCTGCAACCTCTTTTTATTTATCATCAGTGTGCCAACGGTCTTGCACTATATTTCTGCAAAGCAGGTTACCTTAAGTTTTGTTGTTGTATTCCTTATTTTTAAACATTTTAGTAAATACTTTTTTGTAATAATAGCAATAGTTTGAGAACCTGGACTTGTCTGGAACCTTCAGTATGTAGACAGAAAGTCAAAAGTAGAATGGAGCTCCCTTCCCTTCCCTGCTCTCACCCATGACATCAAGGTCAGAAAGGGTCTCAAGGGATTTGGAAAGGTTCTCGTAAACACTGTATGTTTAAATTATGATTAAGTCATGTTTACCAGTTAATTGTGCAGTAAATAAAACTGCGGCTTTCACCTTCCAGTCATACCATGGCAAAGTGTTAATTAGGATTTAGAAGCTGGCAGGAGGCCAGCGCTTAGGCTGCATGGGAGGTTGAGAGGTGCAGCTTGGTTATCAGTTATGTTGACATGTGCTGAGCGTTGTGGTTAGACAGCATACCCCAAACTCCTAGGTCTAGTATTCCCTGTTATGAAAGGCCTGCTGTTTAAAATTCTTGGCTCGCCATCAAACTCAGAGTTAGAAGATCAAGAGCAATTTTTTTCTCTTTCCATCAGATTTTATGAGATCTTATCCACACTGGGAGGGCATGGAGAGAGAGAGAGAGAGAGAGCGCAACATCACTCACTATTTCACTACGAAACACACAGACATGAAAGTGCAGGATTGCAGTCTTCCACTTGTGCTCAAATCTTGTTTTTAGGAGAGTATAACTGGAGACGAAAGGTAAGAAGGATTCCTAAAGGCTCCAAAATGTAATAATTCAAAACACCTTTTTATTATTGTGTTTTTGAGCCTTTAAGAATCCTTCATATGGTTAGTCTAACTCATTTGAAGGGGCAAGAAATCAACATTTTCAGTTTTTCACATGACGCTAAAAAAAGCAAAATGCTAATCACAACTAAAACACACTTGTATACAAAGAGCAGCCTAAAGATTAAATAAGTAAAGTGAAATGCTGATGTGTGGAAAAATAAATTTTATAATGCTGTACAATGAAGATGTCATTCAAGTATTGTTTCTGTTTAACTTAAGGTAGCAGTTAAACTTGAAGTTAAGGAGACTCAGCCCAATTTAATCTGCATACTAATTAAATGAAGATTACAAATTGGAGAATTGAGTTATCAATTGTGCATAGTTGCTAATCTGTCATAAGCAAGGTAGGTGATGTCTCAGGAAAAGTCTTACAATTCTTATTTCTGTAGTTGATTAATGGAACTTGGTGAATGCTGCAAGTACTGCACATGCTTATAGTGCGAAATATGGGTTTGAGGCTTCACCAGTTTTATCTCTTTCTTGTAATTTTAGTTTTAAAAAGATGAGATTCCTCTTCAGGAATAGTGCCCTGAAATTCGGTTTCATACTTAGTCAAACCATGTATCTAACCTAAAAATTATTTTGTACTTCTCAAGTTGAATGCTGTTTCTAAGATAGTTAGAGCACTAGACATGCACAGGATTTCAGTAGCCCAGAAAGGAAATGATAATTAATAGGCACGGCTGTGAACGTCGTTTTGGAACATAATCCGTTCCAGAAGACTGTTCGACTTCCAAAACATTCGAAAACTGAGGAACAATGGGCAGTTGGCAAAACCCATTGAGAAAAAAGAAAAACACGCAGTGGAAGCCGTTCAACTTCCAAGGTGTGTTCAAAAATGGAAGCAATTACGTTTTACGTTTTTGGCGTTTGGCTTCCAAAATGTTTGGCTTCCGAGACGCTCAAAAACTGAGGTTCCACTGTATTTAATAAAAATAACAAATGTCTTAGATGTGGACAATAAATACTTATGAACAGAAAGTGAAGGTTTTTGGTATCCTTTATCAGCTAGATCAGTGGAACAAGTGATTAGCATACAGTGGTATCTCGGGTTAAGTACTTAATTCGTTCCTGAGGTCCGTACTTAACCTGAAACTGTTCTTAACCTGAAGCACCACTTTAGCTAATGGGGCCTCCTGCTGCTGCCGCACCGCCGAAGCCCGATTTCTGTTCTCATTCTGAAGCAAAGTTCTTAACCTGAAGCACTATTTCTGGGTTAGCAGAGTCTGTAACCTGAAGCGTCTGTAACCTGAAGCGTATGTAACCCGAGGTACCACTATAATTAATGGGCCATCACAGATCTAGTACTACAGACAGAACTTCCACCTTATGACCAGCAAACATGTAAGACAGAACAGAAGAGCGCCCTTTTAGCCATGCCCCCTGCATGCCCACCAGGCCCACTCCCCTTGCTGGCTTTGCGTTCAGTATCCCATGCCTAGAGGCTCCTCCATGCCAGTAGGAATTCTGGCTAGTCAGGATTCCTGCCTGCATGGAGAAGCCCTTGTGCCCTTGTCGTTTTGGACATGTAGAACAAGGTTGGAAGAGACCTTTGTTTGATTTGAATTTTTAAGTGGACTGAACTCATTTGCACCTCTTGGACTCAAATGTTGATTGGAATGTAATTATTCTTCTATTTTGCATTTCTCCAGGTTTTGCAGCACAGTTCCAATCTCCAAAAGATAGCGACATTTTAAAATGCAGTTCATTTGTAATGTGTGCATTATTAATTAATTAAATTCCTATACCAACCTTCATTGGAGGATCACAGGGCAGTTTACAATACAAAAACACAAAAATACACAATATAGTAACAAACCGCCCCCCCCCCAGTTTAAAAGGACATAGATTGTTAAGTTAGCCAAAGGCCTTGGAGAAGAGGAATATTTTCACCTGAAGATATGCAACAAAGGCACCAGGCAAACCTCTCTGGGGAGAGCCTTCCACAAGTGGGGACCCATTGCAGAAAAGGCCCATTCTCATGTGGATGCCCTCTGGACCTCTTGTGGAGAGGGCACACAATGAAGGGCCTCAAAGGATGATCTCAGGGTCCAGGTAGGTTCATATGGGGAGAGGCAGTCCTTGACGTATTGTGGATCTCAGAGCCATAGCTAGGTGATCTTGCATCCCTGGCAGAACTGTCAGATTACACCCCCTAGCCACAAACAAATTAGCTTTTCTTTCCACCTCTCCTCCACACACACACCCTGTACCCATTCAATTCCTCACACACTTCACCTTGTAATTAATTATTTTTTGTAATGAATTCTGATTGAATTCCCCAAGATGGGGAAGGTTGACCTAGTTGATATAGGCATCTCCACTTATGCGCAGGTTATGTTCCGGGTCCCTGCCTGCATGTGAAATTGCATAAAGTGGGGAGCACCCCACTTTAATAGGGAGAAAGGCATGGGAGCCAACTTCTTGGGGCCAGGGTTCCTTCACCCCCCCAAAAAAATGTTTGAGGAAGTCCCCCCTCCCCCCAGTTAATGGGCATTGCCATTCAAATAGTGTGTGCGCGCTCCATCTTGTGGTTGATTATACAGGGCAGTGCTTACCTGCTTTTATTCAAGTTGGCACCCATGAGGGAGGGTGTGCAAAAGGAGAGAGAGAGAGAGAAGTGACTCTGGAGTAGGCAGGGTTTTAAGTTGGTGAGTCTCCGCCACGCCTGGAGAGGCAGGGGCGCAGGCAGTGAGGTGGGCCAGGCAGTGTCAGGAGCCGAGGCTGGTGGACCTCCCAGCCCCGAGGCCCTGAGCAAGGTCTGGGAGAGGGCAACTGGGATGGGGTGCTGGGGCACGCACAGGATCCTCCGCCAGACTGCCCAGCCAGCCCAGCTGCCAGGAGGGCCAAGGGGCGAGGGGGGCAGCCGAGAGCAGGAGCCACCCAGCACACCCTCTTCCCCGCCCTGCCTGGGCTGCGGGCAGGGAGCACTGGCTGGACAGAGCGCCTGGCAGAGTGTAGCTGATTTTATGCCCCCCCTCGTTTGCACCCCTGCTGGGGGCCCACCTCTCCACCCCCTAGCTATGGCCCTGGTGGATCTAAGCCATTTATCACTTTATAGAATAAAGCCAACACTTTGAATTGGGCCCAGAAACTGACTGGCAGCCAGTGCAGTCGGCCCAGGATTGACACATGCTCAAATTGTCCTGCCCTAAGTGGCCACTTACAATGAGATAAAATATGTATCTAAATGCATACTTGGTGTTAAAATACCATATAAGTACATATTTAAATGTACATTTGAATTGAATTTTTTGCACAGTTTTTTAAAAAATCACAGGTTAATATGGACATGGGACAAAATGGGCTTGTCAAATCTGTGTCAATTTCACAAGCTTATTTATATGTCCATCCCTAGGATAGGACCTTTTCATATGTTGCTGGATGTGTCAGTGTTGGGGGACCAAAGTGAACAAAGACATGATATTAGTTTATTTAGTTTTACGGCCATTGGCCCATATCGAAAACAATACATCAGAATTTATCCATAAACAATACAATTTAAACAGTTCCAAGTTAAAACACCCTTATAAAAACCAATTTTACTTAGTTAAGTAAACACTATACACAATAAGCTCCCTCTATGTAAACCGCAATTCCGATCCATCAGATTTTGGGGGGTATACGTCTTAGTTCTGGCACTTATTGATGGTTCTTAAGTTTAGCTAAGCTGTCAGAAACATACAGTGATCCATTTCTCTTCTTTTGAAATAAAACATTAATCAGGTATCTAGCGATTGCAAGGGATCTACTTGTATCTTCATCGTTTAATAAGTATATTATTTGGGCTTCCTGAGGACTGTCAGCGATTCTCGATAAGTATGGGGCCAGTAACTTGGACCGTGAAGCCGAATGTAATGGACAACAGAAGATTATATGATATAACAATTCTATAGATCCGCTTTTACAGTCACAGAGGAGTGAGATCTGTCCGTTGGAGAGTCTGTTACTCAACACGTTTGATGGGAAAGCATTGAATCTAGCCATTGTAAAGGCATACCTGTGCGTCACCACGGATAAGGTAGTTAAGTAAGATGGAAGTTTCGTTGGTGGTGTTAAGCCAAGGTTTGTCGGCGAACAGGTGCCACCACCTGTCGCAATATTAAATTGTAAATCCATCTCCTCTAATTTGTGAATTATAATTCTTTTGGCCGAAGTTAAATCCAATTTTAATAGTTCAGATGGAGATAGTCCTAGGGACACAAGTTTCCCATGTATTATTTTTGCCCAGGGGCTAGGGAAGTCATCTCTCCAGAGGCATTGTATCAAGTGGAGATTTGGAAGTTTATGCCATAAAGCCAACCAGTAACAGAGGATGCATTTCCATAATGTGGTTTCTAGAGATGTAACATTTAGTTCCAGTCGTATAGCAGTATTGCTTACACACCTGGGTAATTTTAACAACCTTCTTAAAAGCTGGTTTTGGATTACCTCCAAATGGGTTAGATTAGCAAAAGACCCCCATAATGGGACTGCATATGCTATTGTTGCAATCACCTTTGCCTTGAAAACTTTTAACACTGATGGAATATGGAAAGCCCCATCTGAGAAGAAAAAACGCAATAGCGCATAGGAAAGGGCTTTAGCTCTGTTTAATACATATGCAACATGGACCTTCCAGCCCATGTTGTGTTGGAGAAAGACTCCCAAGTACTGAAATTTAAAGACTTGGTCAATAGCTTTTCCGTCTATTCTCCAATTATAGGTTTTTCGACTCTTGGTGAAAATTAGGACTTTGGACTTAACATGGTTAATTGTAAGAAAATTTGATTTGCAGTAAACATCGAAAATTTTTAATGCCCTCCTAAGGCCGACTCTTGAAAAGGATAGGATCACTGCGTCATCTGCGTAGAGTAGAAGGGGGCAACGATATTGGGCAAGACGGGGGGCGTGGATCGTTTCTTGAGCCTCTATCAGAGGCGCCCTCATATCACTTATAAATAGATTAAAAAGGGTCGGAGCAAGGATACATCCTTGGCGAACACCTCTATTGATAGCTACTGAGTTTGAGAGGTCGCCTGCCGGAGTGATTCTCACCCTAGCGGCCGATCCGTCATGCAATTTAGTTATTAGCCACAAAAGTCTTTTGTCTATTCCCCATCGGGCTAATTTTCCCCAAAGCAATCCTCTGGGGATGCTGTCAAAAGCGGCCTTTAAATCAATAAAGGCCGCACAAAGTTGGCCTCTATTTGGGGAGGAGTATTTCCGGGCAAGGTGGTATAAAACTAAGACCTGATCAACCGCTGACTGATTCGGTCTAAAACCAGCCTGTTCAGGCCCAATCAGGTTGTTCTCTTCGGCCCATTTAGTAAGCTTAGTTAACAAGAACCATGCATATATTTTCCCAATTAATGACAATAAACTGATATTCCTGTAATTTCCCGGGTCATCTGTCGAGCCTTTTTTATGAATTGGAACAATAATCGCATCCTTCCAAATCCTTGGTACCTTCCCACTGTTGTTTACGGCATCAAAGGTAGCGGCCAAGATTTTCGCCCACCAGTCAGCATGAAGTTTTATAGCTTCTGCCGGGACTAGATCAGGACCGGGGGCTTTTCCGATTTTAAGATTAGAAATAAGTCCGTGGATTTCTTCCGGGTCAGTGGGTGGCCAAAGAGGGAGCTGCTCATAGATTCCATCGATTGTATTAATATTAAGGTCTGGTAAGGCAAAATAATTCCTTAGAAAGGATTCCCAAATTGGGGCAGGAATAACTGTTAAGGGGTATCTTTTAGATTTTCTGTTAACCAACAGCCAGAATTTTCGGGAATTACAGGTACTTGAGGCAGCTATAAGTGCTTGCCAGCGGTTCAATTGCCATTCCTGTTTGGCCTTTTTCTGCACATATTTGTAAGCTGATTTTGCCTGATAGTACTCCTTGGGAAGCGTAATCGCCCCTGAGGATTTGTAATCATTATAAATAGCACAAAGATGTTGTTTGGCTTGTTTGCAATTACGGTTAAACCACGGTGCACCTGTCTTGGGGTGGGCCCAATTTGCCTGGTGGGTTGGGACAGAAAAAAAATGACGTGAGGTCATTCAACAGATTGGCAAATAGATTCATAGTTTGATCGTGATCATATGAAGTTATGCCAAGGGCTGAATAGGTTTGTATGATCTCCTGCTGAAAAAATTCAGAATATTTTTGAGCCTGCGTTACAGACCACTTTATACCCTTCACTCGTAATGCCGTATTAATACCCTCTACCGGGTTTTCTGCATTAGTATCTAATTGAGTTAGATGACCGTGCTCGTCCCCGTGCCAGTCTAGGTCAAACGTAGCAGCAAGTGGAAGGTGATCACTATAGTGAATATTGCCAATCTTAAAAGAGAGAGCTTTCGAAATCAGGTCACTCGAGGCTAAAAGGTAATCTAGTACACTGTTTGATTTTATGCCTAGGTGGGTATACTCCCCCGGTATATCAGGAGGGCAGCAGCCATTCAGGGGTTCTAAGTTTAAGCGAATAGCCATCTGGTAAAGAAGTACTCCAGCCTCGTTTACTTTAGAGTCTTTTGAGGCTCTCCCTAAGGCATGTCTCAAATCATAATTGTCAAGGCATGGAGCAGTCCACCATTTAGCTTTAGTTAATTCAGCCCAATTTGCTGCTATACGTGCGTTGAAGTCACCACCAATTAAGAATTGGCTATTGGCATATTTGACTCGGCATGATACTAAATGATCTTCTAATATTTCCCATCTATCATGCAGTTCAAGGGACGAACCCCCTGGCGGGAGGTAGACATTAGAGATTAGCAGTGATACTTTTCCCCCCGACATCAACCCAGATAAAGCATAAGGGGGAGCAGTCAAAACTAGTGAAAGTTTGAAATGCAGCTTCAGTGAGATACCAATTACTAGACCACCTTTTGGCCGTCCTCCTTTCTGGGAGGGATAAGCTGGAAGGGATAATAGATCGAATCCGTTTATGACAATTTCACCCTCCTCCCAAGTTTCTTGCAATAGAATGATATGAAACGAGTTGATATACGACTGGAATTCTGGGTCACATTTTTTCCTACGCCAGCCAGCTATGTTCCAACAGAGGATCGATATTGGTGGTTTTCTAGATTGTCCGGCTAACCGTCATTTAAATTCTTGTGGGGGGCTCTTATGCGACCAGGACGCTCCCTTAAAGAAGTCCGTTATTTTCCTTTGCTGAAAGTTGTCGTCCTGGTGTGGTGAGTCTTTTGCTCTGGTGCACACCGGTTGTGGGGAGTCTTTTGCTCTAATGTGAGCCGGTTGTGGCGCGATCGACTCACAAGGGCCAGAATTTTGGGGGGGCAGAAGAGAGTTAGCATCCTGGTGGGTAGGGATAATATTTGGCGTTTTTAGCTGTCGGGCCCAACTAGGCTCTGAAGAGGCTCCTGCCAAGTCCGCTGGAGCCGTCCTCTTTGGGGGTCTAACCGATACACTTGTGATCCTTTGATTTATATGTCCTGCTGGGTCTTCAGTCCACTCTGTGGTGACTCTCGACACTGTAGTGTCTTCCTCACGTAATTGTTGGATTTTTGGTGGACAAGAGTGCGCTGGAGAAGCCTGACTTGGAGTGGCCACTGCCGTCTCAGGTCGTGGATGGTCTTCGATGTATGTTGATTCCAAGTCCGGCATGGAAGAATGAAGGGACAACGATTTATCCAGGGGGGTGTTATCCTGAGTTCCATTCTTTGATCGGTTAATCACGGAGGGAACAGATAAGTCTATTAGAAGCAGGGATGAGTTACCAACGTGAAGGGGAGGAGAAGAGTCTGCCTCCAACAGTGAGACCTTCCCATCCAATGCAGAAGGCACCTTATATGCTGGATATTGGGGAATTGCTGTTTCCACCTCCATGGGGCATGGCACCGCTAAATTAGAGTGGGTATTATTCGTAGAAACTCCATTGCAGGCAATACTTAGGAGCTGAAGTTTAAGTAAGTCTAGCCTATTTATAATTTCTTGTTGTTCCATCGCTGGTAACTCTCCAAAGGAGGCGATAAGCTCTCTTTCCTCCTGGGGTGTCAGAGAGTTACTGGCACAATCGTAGTGTTTAGTTGTAGGAGTGGAGGCATTTTGGGACTGTACAGCTCAGCCCTCTTTTGTGGTTCAGGATGGGAGGGTTGTACCGTCTCCTTGATTAATCCCTCCGATAGGAGGGGTCTAATTATGGAATCCATGAAGACTCTCGTTGGAAAAATGCCAAGACTATTCAAAAACACTTTTTGCTTGATAATAAGAGAGGGGATTTTTGCAGAGTGGAAAGCCAGCATCATTCTCTGATATCTGTTCTGTTGGATTAAGGGAAGCACAGCACAAAGATCTATTTGTGATGTCTCAAGTTTTAGAAGCCATCTGAGGTGCTCTTTAGTCCCATGTAACGTTGCCCACCTTGGGTCCCTTTCCCGGGAGGTTAGGGAAATCTTCCTTGGATGTAGAGTCAGGGATTGGCGATTCAGTGAGGGGTTGAGATTATATTTGCAGTTCTTCATACGATCAGTGTTTGGTGGCGCTTTCTGCCGGCACAATGGAACATCTACTGCCCCATCTTGGGCTGTCTGTACCGGCTGGTCATCCAGTTTTTGCTGAAGGTTATGCAGCTGAGAGGATAGGCCATCAATTCTCTTAAATATACAGTTTAGAGTTCTAATTATTAGATGGAGTTGCTCACAACCTGTGCAGTCCGCAGATTCGACTGCCAACACCTCCTTCGGATAGGGACCATCCCCATTTGTGTTACCATTGGCTTTTCCAATTTGTAGCGTCTCAGGGGCCTCATCTTTTGAAGTTGTTTCAAGGGCCGTTAGAGGATCGAAACGATTTTGAATTGCTATTGAGTAGATACATTCCTCGGGGCCTCTCCCACCTTTAGGTAAACCCTTCCTTGATTGCTTAGGCCTCGGAGAGGATAATGCCTCGTCAGGGTCTCTTGGGCGTTTTCCATGGCCCATAAATCAATTTTGTAGGGGAACCGTCGTGAGCACTGTGCTGGGTAGCTCCTTAAATCCTTTAGTCTTCCTCACAGGAATACTACCACTTCCAGGAGAGTGGTGCCGTAAAATTACTCACAGTAAGGCAGCCAGTTCAGCCTCTTCCTTCCCCTCTTCCTTGTTCCTAAGATTTTTGAAACAGCCCGGTTCCAGCAGTCGGGCAAACTTCACTTCGCAATATGCAGTAAGCTAAAAGCTAAAAGAAGATAGCTGGTTGACAGGGCAGAGGATTTATGCCCAGGAAAACTTTTCACTTATCTCTCCCAGTTAGGGAGGCGGCGGTAGCCGTGGCGGCGAGTCCGGGGGGGTCAGAACAACCCAGATAAAACAAAATAACACAAGTGGAGCGATATTAAAAGACAGCCAGCACAGCCAGCAGATCATTAAAACTCTCGGATAAAAACAAAAGAGGATAAAACCGCTTAAAACCACGTAAAACTTTGATGAGGGTAAACGAAATTACTTGGTAACTACCTTCGTCGCCATGTTGGAAACTCCTCCCCAAAGACATGATAATATCATAGAATTGTAGAGTTGGAAGTGACCCCACGGGTGACCAATCCCCTACAGTGCAGAATCACTGCTAAGGAATCCCTGAAAGATGGCCCTCCAACCTCTGTTTGGAAAGCTCCACTTTGACATTGTCAGCCAATAAACAGATTTTCATACTTTGCCTATAACCTGGGCATGAAGTAGCTGCTGGTCATAAGCAGAAGATGATAACACAGATAGCATAGAAAAGTAGAAGTGGATCTTTTTTGCTAGGAATAATGGGGACAGAAGTCCTGAAAAAGCTGATTAATTTATTTATGTCCATGACAACAGCAGCTAGAACTTTATATGCACAGGAGTGGAAAGAAGGATTACCAGCGAAGGAGGAATGGCTTATGGACTAGGCTGAAATGGCAAAATTAACTGTCAAACTAAGAGGACATAATGATGAAGTGTTTAAGGAGGAATTGAGACCATTGGTGGATTATATATAAAAGTATCACCCATACATAATTCAATCATTTATTTATTGCCATCCACCCACAAATAGATTCCAGTACATAAAAATACAAAAACATACATACTACTTGGACATTGGATAAAACTAAGCTTGTTTCAGACCTTTAACTAATACAAAGTGCTCTCTGATCCTGATTGCCTCAGAAAGAAACTTGGCAACTACCAAAGATACGCTGGGAAGAGATGAGGACAGCCCAATTGAGGAAGCTTTTTGGGTGTTGCGCTTGGACCAGCAACTAACAACTCATCCTGAGCTAGATGTTGGAGTAGTCCTGTGTCCAGTTTGAAAACATTGACCTTAAGCCACTATTTTAAGGCTGCCCTCCAGACCCAGGTCAGTAGAGGGCATTCCCCAGTTTCCAAGAAAATGACTGAGTTAGGCACATATCTGAGGGTCTGGAGGAGAGCCCTCAAGAATTTAGCCTGGAGATTATCCAATTCAGTTGTTAATCCTCCACTCCAGATATTAGAGGCATTGAGCATTGAATACTTTGATGGCAGGTGGAATATATTGGCCTCCTTTAGTAAAGAAGTAGCACAGAGTGGCCGATTGACTAACTTGTGCTTTCTGGAGGGCAGCAGATCTATGGGTGGTCCATGTCATTGTGTGATGGAATGTCCGTCCCAGGTATGGGAAGCTTCTCATCTGATCCAGGGTGTGCCCATCTGGTGAGGGAATAGCAATGGGAAATATCACACATAAATGTAGTTGTGGGCAGAATTTTAAATATAAACAGCGGATTACTGATGATAGCCAAATTTAGATAAATGAATATCAGGAAATGAGTGGCAGTAAAGTCAAGGAAAAAATTATGTTGAACATTTTGTTTATAGATGATGATAAATGTTTTGGAATATATATGAGAGAAAAGTAGAAGTGGATCTACACCTATTATTTTTAAAACTCTCTAGAAATTATATTTTTCCTTATTTCCATAAAACATAACAAAAACAGAAACATTTTTTTCATCAGAAAAAGATGTTAAAATTTTAAACAAAGCAAATTACACTATTTCATGAACATACTCCCTTGTAAGCTGGAACTCTAGTCCAATACATCTCAAAAGGTTTCCATTTATCCCAGAGTGTGGATTGTCTGTTTTCTCTTGAAACTAAAGTAATTTACAATACGGATAAAACCAGTCATTAATTTTGCCAGACAAGTCCTCACATAGTCACATTAGACCTCAAACTGCTGAATGAATGCCCCTCTTGATACAGCCCGAAGTTCTTCTAACTTGGCTTGGGGGAGGAGGAGTTCTAAAATCTCAAGCGCATGTAGCATTATAACATGAATTTTCAGTCATTTTTTAATGGGTCTCCAGGACCTTTCTTTGAAGTGATGACTCACAAAGATGATTTTGTTGAGCCAACTGCACCATAAAAATATTAAGTGTGGTTTTGAGCAGTAAACGGTTTTATTATCCTGCTCACTTCCTGTCATGAAGCATTGCATTAAATTGTACTTTTTAAAGGATTAATGACCCATTTGCTGTGCTCCATGCAGTATTAGCTGTTATAAGAATGGCTGAAAGACCAGGTTATCAACACCAACGTTAATAAGGATATGTATATATACAAGCTCAAGCTATTCTACCCAAACTTTAAATCCTATTGCATTTGTATCCATTATTTTCCTCAGATTTGACTAATGACTTCCAAGTGATATTTTGAGCAGCAGTGCCACAGGGGTATCGCCGCAGGTGACAGAGGGAACCATATCTGCATCCCTATCTCCTCCCAATGAGAATAATTCCTTACGTTTTCAAAGAAGCATACATTAGGCAAAATTGCATACAGGAAATAAAATGGCTTTGTGGCTTGAAGTGCCAGTGTGCAATAGTACATAACAGAAAACAGGTCAATTTGAAACAAGGCAAAGCAAAAGCTACCAAGACTGACTTTGCCTAGACTATAAGCCAGATATTTCATAGATCTGTGTATGGACCAAGATATTGCTTTGGCACTGCATTGGACCAAGGCAAGACATCGGATGCCTCAAAAGGGTGGGAACCTTCACAGATGGGACCCCCAAGTGGTTTCTGTCCGAAAGCAGCAGTACCTCTTGACATGCAGTGTAAGTTAATAACGCAGAGTCTTCTTCAGTAAAAGAATAAAGGCTTTACTGAGTTAAAATAAACTTGTTTGCAAATAACAGCAGAGTGAACAGAAGATTAAAGTAGCTTCAGAGCTTACACAGAGTTACTGAGTCACACAGACTCTCCATTGAGCACAGACTTCACAGAGCACAGGCTACACACACACACACACACACAGAGAGAGAGAGAGAGAGAGAGAGAGAGAGACAGACAGACAGACAGACAGACAGACAGACAGAGAGTATGCCTGCAAGCAGATACAATGCTTATACAGAGGATGAGTCATCCTCAAGATGAGGCACAGTGATTCAGCATGCTAAATGATTCTGCAGCTTTTCAGCATTTCACAACATTTCTAGACTGCTTTATTGTTGTACTGCTTCTGCTCTCAAATACCTTTGTCACATGACACCTCTCACCCACCCATAGGTAAAAAAGCTGCCCAAGGGTGTGGGTGGGAAGGGCAGTGAATGTTGTTGCTGTGGCAGCGGCAGTCAAAGAAAAAAGGTGGAGCCACAATGGAGGATAGAGTTTGTGGGTGGGGGGTGGGAGCCCATCCACGGCTCCCATGCCAAGGGCCCCCTGAATTTTGCTGTTGTCCCTGATTCCTAGAAAACATCATTTTATGGTTAAAAAATAGCAGTAGTTCTGGCTTGCACTCCCTGCAAGAGTCCTGACTAATCCAAGCAACACACGTGGCTGGGAGGCAGAAAGATGGAGGTCAAGGTGGGAGATGTAGCCAAAATTGAGAAAGAAGTCTTGCTCCTGCAGGCATCTGCAGGTGTTGGAGCAACTGTGGAAAATATAGGCTCTGTTAGTATAGGGCTGGGAATAAGTGGCATTTGATGATAAAAAAGGCAGAGGGATTAAGCTATTTTTAGAATATACAATACAATTTCCCTGCCAGAGTGACAGAGTAGTTGCAGAGGGTCTCTTGCTCATCCAGAGCATGTTCCTTGGGATATAACTTCATCTACATTGGAAAAAATGCTGATGCGTTCCCCAGGAAATGTAAATTCCATTACTGGAGGGAGGTGCTTCCTGGCAGTTGCCTCCATTACTTTGTTGTTGTTGTTTAGTCATTTAGTCGTGTCCGACTCTTCGTGACCCCATGGACCAGAGCACGCCAGGCACTCCTGTCTTCCACTGCCTCCCGCAGTTTGGTCAGACTCATGTCTGTAGCTTCGAGAACACTGTTCAACCATCTCGTCCTCTGTCGTCCCCTTCTTCTTGTGCCCTCAATCTTTCCCAACATCAGGGTCTTTTCCAGGGAGTCTTCTCTTCTCACGAGGTGGCCAAAGTCTTGGAGCCTCATCTTCACGATGTGTCCTTCCAGTGAGCAGTCAGGGCTGATTTCCTTCAGAATGGATACGTTTGATCTTCTTGCAGTCCATGGGACTCTCAAGAGTCTCCTCCAGCACCATAATTCAAAAGCATCAATTCTTCGGCGATCAGCCTTCTTTACGGTCCAGCTCTCACTTCCATACATCACTACTGGGAAAACCATGGCTTTAACTATACGGACCTTTGTTGGCAAGGTGATGTCTCTGCTTTTTAAGACGCTGTCTAGGTTTGCCATCGCCTTTCTCCCAAGGAGCAGGGGTCTTTTAATTTCGTGACTGCTGTCACCATCTGCAGTGATCATGGAGCCCAAGAAAGTAAAATCTCTCCCTGCCTCCATTTCTTCCCCTTCTATTTGCCAGGAGGTGATGGGCCCAGTGGCCATGATCTTCATTTTCTTGAGGTTGAGCTTCAGACCATATTTTGCGCTCTCCTCTTTCACCCTCATTAAATGCTAAATAGGGTCTCTACTTGTATTACACATAGCAGAGGTTCTGGGGATCAGCTAGGTGTGCACTTACATGATTTATTATGCACATTGGTTATGACAGGTAAGTTCTCCTGCATAACAGATATCATGGGGAATCACTGAGGCCCAGCTTGAGCCCCTCTCTCTTGGGGGAATACTTAGCTTGAATTATTGCAGCTTCCTCTTATTCTTTGCAATGGTGCTGTGTTCATTGATTAGAGCAAAGCCAAAACAAACACGTAGGACTAACTATTTCAGTGGGTTTACTCTGAATAGAACTTAGCTGGATAAAACCAGTGGCACAGCGTGGGAGAGGCCACAGAGGCAATTGCCCTGGGCACAAAACTGATAGGGGTGCAAATTTTCAACACCCGGTGCTGTCTCAATACAGTTGTGCACTTCTGTAGCTTGGCTCCCCTGAAAATGGCTTCTCCATACAAACCGGGAAGTGACCTCTCCAGAAAATGGAAGGACTCTTCTTTTCATATCTCTGCAGCTTTGATCTACTGGGTGACATGGATGCTGTTAGGTAGTTGAATGTGCATGCATACTCTGTCTATTTCCCTTCAACCACCCACATTGCCCCAGGCACTGGCAACCCATTGTATGCCACTGCTTCAGGCTGCAATTTGAACCTCATTATGCCAGGTAGGCAGAGCAGAGGCATCTCTCCTTGGCCTGCATTCTCGGCAGAGGCCAACCTGGCCAACCTCTAGGTACACCCTGCTCCTAGGTACTGACTCCCATCCTGTCAGTCACTATCTACACCAAGGGTCAGCAACCTTTTTCAGCCATGGGCTGGTCCACCGTCCCTCAGACCATGTGGTGGGCCGGACTATATTTATTGGGGGGGGGGGGGAATGAACGAATTCCTATGCTCCACAAATAACCCAGAAATGCATTTAAGGTTACCAGATAAATAAATAAAGAAATACACATTCGGGACGTTGATGCTGCAGAGATGGCGGTGGCAGAAGGGCGGCCACCACCATGACCTCAACCACCACGTTTCCCCTACCTCTGAGGCTCCTATCTCTTTTCTCCATGAGCCTGGGCATTTGGGAAGGGAGGCTTCCTGTTGCCTAACTGAGAGATCCCTGTCCCCTCCTGCTTGCACGCAAGCTCTGATAGGCAGCGTGAAGCCTCCTTTCCTTTCACAGCTGAGAGATCCCCGCCCCACTCCTGCTTGCACGCAAGGAGGAGTTGGGAGGCTGCTCCGATAGGCAGCATGAAGCCTTCTTTCACAGCTTAGTTGCTGGGGTCAGGGAAGGTGGAGGCAGCCCGGAAGCTGCATCTTGGAGCCCCTGCACCACCATCATATGGGGACTTCCGAGCAGCTCCTGAAGCCAGCCAGAGCCAACTGCTCGGGGCTGCTGTAACTGCCAATTCTGCGTTTCCTAGGGACATTAGATGACATCCAGGGACATTCTGGGGATGGAATTTGTCCAGGGACTTATTCGCAAATCCTGGGACTGTCCCCGGGAAACGGGGGCATCTCGTAACCCTATTTTAAATAAAAGGACACATTTTACTCATGTAAAAACATGCTGATTCCCTGACTGACCACGGGCCGGATTTAGAGGGTGATTGGGCCAGATCCGGCCCCCGGGCCTTAGGTTGCCTACCCCTGATCTGCACAGTGGCACTTGTGGCCAGTGCTATTTTTCTAGAAAAAGAGGTGCCAGAACTCACCATGAATGTCTCCCTTATTCTCTTATAATGGCCATTATAAGAGCTGAGAGATGCTGGAACTGAGTTCTGGTGAGTTCTGGCTGAAAAAAGCCCTGCTTGTGGCACTCTGCCAGCACAGACCTCCTACTTCTGCCTGCCCAGTGTGTGGGTGAGAGGAAGGTCTGCTGGAGGGATCCCTGCTGGATCAAGCCCAATGGACAGGCTGGAAAAGAGGTCTAAGAGGGCTGAACTGGCCCAGAATCCACTGGATCTTCTACTGCTCTCACAGTTGCTACCGGCTGACATGGGTTTCCAATGGAGCCAGCATGGTGTAGTGGTTAAGATTGGTGGACTTGTAATCTGGGGAACCAGGTTCGCGTCTCCGCTCCTCCACATGCAGCTGCTGGGTGAGCTTGGGCTTCTCTGAAGTCTCTCAGCCCCACTCACCTCACCGAGTGTTTGTTGTGGGGGAGGAAGGGAAAGGAGATTGTTAGTCGCTTTGAGACTCCTTAAGGGGAGTGAAAGGCGGGATATCAAGTCCAAACAACAACTCCTCCTCCTCCTCTTCTTCTTCTTCAATGTGTACTGCCACCATATATTTTTTAAAGCGAATTGTTGTGTATTGAGTCAAAGGATTTTATATCTGTATTATTATTGTCTGTATTTGCATTAGGGTAAAGTAACTGCCTTTTGGTTCCAGAGGGTACAGCTACTATTGGTTCATTTAAGCTGCTGTATTTGGATCCTCTGTCTTATTGGTTCCCTCCAAAAGGCAGGACTGTGATTGCCTGATATTGTTCCCTCCAAAATGTATCCTTTCTTGCTAGTTCCCTGTCCCTATAAATGTAGCTTTCCTCTCCCCAGTCTGCAGTCTTGTGCTTTAATAAAGAAGTGTTACTAGAGAACTGTCTCCAGCATGTTATATCAGGAGAGCTGAAATCACAAACCCCACGTCACAACAACTGGCGACGAAGGTGGGATCCGGAATGCTGAGGAGCGGTTAAACGCAGCCCTGCCTCAGAGTCCGGATTGCAGCTAAGAACAAGACTCACTGGCCAGCTGAGAAGACGACCCTGCCACAGGACAATGGAGAGTCCAAGGGTATTGGAGCCCTTCCAGCCATCAGAGCCCGACACGTGGGAAGACTACGTCGAACGCTTCGAGTTCTTCGCAGAGGCTCAAGGGATCACCGATGCCAGCAAAAGAAGGACCACATTCCTGAGCTACTGTGGGCCTGAGACCTTCAAGCTGGCCAAGGCATTGCTTGCTCCAGCAAAGCTAAGTGAGACATCTCTCAAAGATATTCTTGCCTGCCTAACAAGCCACTTGGCGCCTACTGAGACCAAGATAGCTCGGCGGATGGAGTTTCACAAGAGGCAGCAGCATGCTGGGGAGTCTGTATCTGCATTTCTGGCTGAACTGCGGAAGCTCGCTCAGCACTGCGACTTCCAAAATCTGGAAGAGACTCTCCTGGATCGGTTTATCGGTGGTCTGAGCAGCAAGAAGGCCAGAAGACGCATCGTGGCTAAAGAAGAGGTTACCCTTGCTTCAGCCTTGAAGGAGGCCACCGCCACGGAGAATTATGAAAGAGAGGAGCTTGATGCCAGTCGCAAGGCCCCTAAGCCACAGATAGAAGTTGCGCATGCCATGGACGAGCTAGAGGCTACTCCGAGCCAGAGCCCAGTCCGTGGGGTCGAGTCAGTGAGTCAGGCCTGCACAGTGCACAAAGATCACCGAGGCAGGTGCCCAGGTTGTGGCGGAAACCATGAGCGGAAGAGTTGTCGTTTCCGGGATGCTATGTGCCGGACGTGCGGGAAGACAGGTCACATCGCCAGGGTCTGTAGATCAGCGGCGTTGGGAGCAACAGGAGCACCTAGACCGGAGCATCGCAGACCGCCCGCAGCAACCCATTTTCTAAAGGACTGCCACTACGTTACGGAGATCAACGGGAGGGTCGTGCAGTTCCCAGCACAAGGCAAGGCACACGTCAAGGTGAAGATTGAGGGTCAGCAGTGCGACATGGAGGTGGACTCCGGATCTGGATTCACTATCGTGTCGGACCAGACCGCGAGGACATTCTTCCCCAGGGGTAAGTTGCCCCCTCTGGAACCCTTCCCGGCAACCTTGCAGTCATACTCAGCGGGCCGCATCCATGTTATGGGAATGTGTGCCGTGAGAGTACAGTTCCGGGACAAACAGGCTGTACTCAAACTGGTGATTGCGAAGGGCAGTCGCCCCAGTCTCCTGGGCACTGACTGGTTCCCCGCCCTAGGACTGAGTATATCAGGGCTTAATTCAATCCAAACCTGCCCTGAGATGAGCGAGGCATTATGCAAAGAATTTGCTGGTCTCTTTAATGGAAAACTGGGTTGTTATAAAGGGCCCCCAGTTGACTTCGAGTTGGACCCTGGGGTGGCCCCAATCCGACTCAAACCAAGGCGAGTGCCATTTGCACTGCAACCCAAGATCGAAGCAGAGCTGGAGAAATTGGTCAAGCAGGGAGTTCTCTCACCCGTGGACTCTGCTAAGTGGGAGACTCCAATCGTCACGCCCCTTAAAGCAAATGGGGAAGTCAGGATCTGTGCAGATTACAAATGTACTATCAATAAGGCACTCAGGGGAAACTCATACCCCATTCCAGTCGTATCACATCTGTTGGCTAAACTGGCTGGGGGCAAGGTGTTCGCCAAAATTGACCTGGCACAAGCTTACCAACAACTGCCAGTAACCCCACAATCAGCGGAAGCACAGACTATTGTCACACATAAAGGGGCGTTCAGAGTTAACAGATTACAATTTGGAGTTTGTGTGGCCCCAGGGATTTTTCAAGGGCTCATGGAACACCTGTTAAGAGGTCTGCCGGGGGTCTTGCTATTTTTTGATGACGTTTTGATTGCTGGAAAAGACCCACAGGAACTGGTTGCGCGTGTTCGTGCAGTGTTGCTCAAGTTCAAGGAGGTGGGGTTGCAACTGAAAAAGGAAAAATGCAGTTTTGGGGTGCCAACTGTGGATTTCTTGGGGTTTAAAATTGATGCATCAGGCATCCACCCCACAGATGCTAAGATTAAGGCCATCATCGAGGCGCCCCGACCACAGAACAAGACGGAGTTGCAGTCATTCCTGGGACTTATTAACTTTTATCATTCGTTCTTACCCCAGAAAGCTTCGGTAGCTGAACCATTACATAGACTGTTGCAGAAAAAGAATGTGTGGCGATGGGGGCAGGGGCAGCAGAAGGCTTTTGACTCCTTGCGAGGAATGCTGAGTAGCAGGAGTGTCCTTGCTCATTATGACGAGTCGAAGCCTCTGGTCCTGGCATGTGATGCCTCTCAATACGGCCTGGGGGCGGTGCTAAGTCATAGGGAACCGGATGGGTCGGAAAAGCCCATCTCTTTCTATTCCCGTACGTTGTCGCCCACGGAGCGCAACTATGCTCAAATTGACAAAGAGGTGCTTGCAATTGTGGCAGGAATCAAAAAGTTCCATGATTATGTGTACGGTCACCATTTCTACATTGAAACGGACCACAAGCCACTGTTAGGGTTGTTCAACCCGAACAAACAAACGCCACAAATTCTCTCCCCCAGAATGTTACGTTGGTCTATATTCCTGAACGGGTTCCAGTACACCTTGACCCATGTGCCGGGGAAACGGTTGTGCCACGCGGATGCGCTGAGTCGATTGCCCCTTCCTGGAGGGAGCACTGAGGATCCTGCTCCAGCGGAGCACATAATGATGCTGGAAACACTTCCGGGGGCTCCTGTAACGGCTACTGATATAGCTGAGAAAACGAGGAAAGATGCTGTTCTCTCCCGTGTGCTCACTTGGGTGGGGAGGGGGTGGCCAGGTGGTCCGCATGAAGACAAATTCAGGCCTTATGCGACTAGGCAGCACGAGTTGTCCATGCATAAGGGTTGTCTCCTGCGGGGAGATAGGGTGATCATCCCAGCACCACTGAGAAACAGGGTTCTTGAGACGCTTCACATGGGACACCCGGGAATGGTCAGGATGAAGTCGCTAGCCCGATGTTATGTGTGGTGGCCTGGAATGGACCAGAACATAGAACAATGGGTACGAACATGCAAGGCATGCCAAGAGGTGCGGCCAGAAGTGGCCAGAGCACCAGTCCACTGGTGGGAGCAGTCCAGATCTCCCTGGAGCCGGCTGCACTTAGATTTTGCTGGGCCATTCCAAGGAAAGGTCTTTTTGGTTATCGTTGATGCATATTCCAAATGGTTAGAAGTGGCGATGGTCCCTAGCATGGCATCAGCTGCCGTCATCAAGGTGTTGAGGCAGCTGTTTGCAACCCACGGGTTACCTGAGACCATTGTATCAGATAATGGGGCAGCTTTTGTATCCCAAGAATTCAGGGCATTCTTGGCTGATAACTTCATAAGAGGGGTCACATCCGCGCCCTTTCACCCATCCTCCAATGGGCAGGCTGAGCGCATGGTAAGAACAGCCAAAGAATCCATTGCGCAATTAATGGAGGGTAACTGGTCAGCTCGCATCGCGCGAATGTTATTTTTGCAGCATGCGACGCCGTGTACCGCAACGGGCAAGTCGCCAGCTGAGCTGCTCTTGGGTAGGAGACTGGTAACGGTGCTGGATTATGTCCACCCGGATAAAATGCCAAACCATAATTCAAGAGCAACCCCCCAGGCTGAGACTGACACAACAAGGTATCTCGCCCCTGAAGATCTGGTCTGGGTGAGGAACTATTCACGAGGTTCGCGGTGGGTGGCTGGTGTGGTCACCCGGGCTAGTGGACCTGTGTCCTATTATGTGACCTTGGAAAATGGGCAAGTGTGGAAGAGACATATAGATCAGCTGAGGCGCCGGGCGCTCAGCAGGGAGGAGCCAGATAATTCATCCCTGGCTAACGACGCAGAGCTGCAAGACCAGAGTGAAAATGGCACAGAGGTGCAATCACCAGGGGCTTTAACAAATGAACCAGGGTCTGCTAGTCCTCACGATGACGAGGTACAGATAGGGGACCCTGAGATGTCGGGAACTCCATCTGTTCCTGACGAAACCCCTAGAGCAGCCCCTCTACCACAGGTAACACCCAATTCAGAACCTGCAACACCTGTTGTCAGGAGATCAAGTAGAAGTTGTAGGCCCCCACAGTACCTGAGAGATTACGTCTGCTGTGCTCACTAGGGGGGAAGGGGTGTTGTGTATTGAGTCAAAGGATTTTATATCTGTATTATTATTGTCTGTATTTGCATTAGGGTAAAGTAACTGCCTTTTGGTTCCAGAGGGTACAGCTACTATTGGTTCATTTAAGCTGCTGTATTTGGATCCTCTGTCTTATTGGTTCCCTCCAAAAGGCAGGACTGTGATTGCCTGATATTGTTCCCTCCAAAATGTATCCTTTCTTGCTAGTTCCCTGTCCCTATAAATGTAGCTTTCCTCTCCCCAGTCTGCAGTCTTGTGCTTTAATAAAGAAGTGTTACTAGAGAACTGTCTCCAGCATGTTATATCAGGAGAGCTGAAATCACAAACCCCACGTCACAACACGAATAATGGTCAATGTTATCTGTTGGAAATTTTCCAATTCTTACCTCACCTTAATCTTACATATAATGCTGCTGCAGTTCTCAGTGTTCCCCTTCAAAGCCCTCTTAAGCCTGAACTGTCCCAGTCCACCAGTCTTAAAGATTAAGGAGTGCACTTTCCTCCTCTGATGAGAATCCTTCTAAAATATCTGCTTTACAGCACCCACTTCCTGCAACCTGCTTGCTTCTTGGTAAAACCGGGAGGTTTTATTTTAACTATGCTGCAGGTCTGGTGGAAAGACTTCATACTTTAGCCAAAATGATGACCACCAATGCTTAATAAATGACTTTAAACTTCTTTTATAGCCAGGTTTGGCCACCATTTGCAGAAACCTTTGGTCAGAATCAAATTTTAAAAATTTAATTATAGACGCCAGTGGGAAAACATAGAAAGCCAGACTAAAACTTTCACCATTTATTAAATAAATGTAACCACAGGTCCTCCTGTTGCATACTTTCCTAGTCAGGGAGACAAACTCCAACCAGGAATAAACCTAGAAATGTGGGGTGAGTGACATCACTGCCTCAAAAAGCCAAGAGAATCATATTGAAGGCAGAAAATTTTCAATGCCAGAGATTTGGTGTATTAATTAGCATTTTAAAAAAAGTCACCTCAATGCTGTGCAGCAAGCGCAACGCGGTGCATATTTGTTGTTTGCTTTTTAATAGGTTTGGCCTGTGAGAACAAACATGCAGATACTTAGCTGTCATTTTTGAAGTGTTAAAAAATATTTTATAGTTGTAAAGGCTTGCAGTTAGTTACAGTATAGTAAATAGATGTTGGTGTTTTTGGAAGACTACAGATGGCTTCCACTTGAGGCTTTAAACATTTTCCACTCCTATTTAAATATTTATTATACCATATTCCCATATTCAAGCTATACATGATAGTTTGGCAGCTATAGTTTGGCAGAAGTGGGCAGCTACATCCCCAAGGCTAAACGTTATTGCTAATATGGAACAATACTAGCTTCAGGCTTGGGAGCAGGTGGGACTTAAGAGGAGCAGAACCACCACTTCATCCTGCAATTCACACTGCCCTGGCAGAAGGTGGGGCTGGTTTTCTTCTTAGATCCAGATCAGGCCCCTCTTTGTTTGCAGATCCTTGGCTAATCCCGTCCTCATTCCACTCCACTTGGGAACCTTCCCCAGGCTGCCCTCAGAGGGAATGCCACCAGCAGGTGCCTGCCTAGAGTGTGTGCTCCCCTTGAAGAGAAAATATGTTGCATTCTAAAGTACAACCCTCTGCAATGCACATGAGTTCCATGTGAGATGTCCCAGGTGGTTCTCCAGCATCAAATCACCGTGTCAAGGGCTCAAGGGCAAAAGAAGTGCAAGAAGAGTCTGCTGGAAGAGGTAAGTGGCCCATCTAATCCAACATCCTGTTCTCACAGTGACCAACCAGAAGCCTGGCTCTGAGAGGAACAGCACTCTCCTTGATCATTTCGGTTGCCTTTTTCTGATCCTTTTCCACCTCCACAACCATTTTTTTTAGGTGAGGCAGCCAGAACCAAACGCAGTTCTCCAGCCTTAGATTTATGAAACAGCATTATGCTAGTTTGAAAACCACTGTTCTAGAAGATTGCTGTGAGGGGAGTTATTCCTTATCAAGGCTTTCCTGCCTCTGTTTGTGCAGTCAATAGTCTCACCCTACAGCCAATAAAGCCCAGTGGTGACACCACAGTGTCCTAAATACACTTTCCAGGAAATGACTGTTTTTAAAAAGCTATTATGGCCTGTTAGTTGAGCAAAGCATCCATGCATGATGCTCGGTATCGAATACATGTATCATTCTTACACTAGAGATCACTTTTTAGCTAGAAACCAGACTTTGCCCATTTCTTTATTTGTTCAGGCATTAATTTTCTGAGTGAAAGGCAAAAGAACTGAATTCTGTTTACTCAGAGCTGAGTCCTGATGGGGAGAAACTGAGTTCCTGCAATTTTGTATTGCTAATTTATGTTTATTTAGGCACTGACATTTTTATTATAGCGATGTACAGAACTTGTGGAAACATAGAAAAGGTGGAAGCAAGCAAGAGTCTTTAAGGAATATGTTTTCTTGTCTTTAATTTTCTGGGAGAGAATCTAGCATTTAAATCTTGTTTCCTCAAAGAAAATTTACAAACTGACATGGAAAATGTATATCAACTATGTTGTAATATTTTCCTGTGTCTTTGGACTTATCTTAGTTGCTGGATTTGGTGCAAATATTTTGGCTCTCATTATCTCCATAAAATACAGTTCCCTGAAGAAAAATCAGCTGGATGTTCTTCTCCTGAGCATGCTTATCGCAGACTTACTTACACTTCTCCTGATGCCCTTTGTGTTGGCTTCAGTCCTCTACTACACATGGCTTTGGGGAGATGCATTTTGCAGGTTTTTCCAGTTCTGTTCAGCTTTCTCCTTGGCTGCTAGCATCTATTCCCTCTGTGCTGTCTCCATTGCTAGAGCAAGAATCATCTTGAGACCTTACAGAACTCCAAAGACCACAACAATGATCTTCATTCTCGTCTCGGTTTGGGTCCTGAGCTTTGTTGTCAGTTTGCCACTAAGGATCCACGCTACAATGGAAACAAGACTTTCTACAAATATATCCTTCTGCGTACCTACCATATACCAGCAGCAGTACCAAGTGGTCCTTAGCCAGTTCATCCTATATTATCTCATCCCAGTCTTGGTGATTGTGTCCAACTATGTCCGACTTATCATTTTCCTTTATAAAAGTCCTATGATGTCTGTGGTGAGTTCTAGAAACACACGGAAAGCCTCTGTAATGATTTTTCTTGCCACTGCAACCTTCTCAGTCTGCTGGCTTCCTGTATATATTTTAGAATTATGCATCTATTTAAGGATCTATCATCATAGCTATATCTGGGACTCTTTATATTTTGTATGTAATATCCTTCAGTATCTTCAACCATGTGTTAATCCTGTCCTGTATGTGTTGTTATCCAAGCGATACAGAAAACAAAAGACAAAAATGTTATGTTGCCAAAAAAACAGAGTGCACCCACAGATCCACAGTATAACTGAATGCAAAGACTGACTATATGCTGAGTAAAACTGGTATAGGATTTCAGCTAAAGAAAAATTTGAAGGGGTTTGAAAAGCTCTAATAAGGTGACACATCAGCAGAATTTAAAGCAAAATTTTAACAAATTCAGTAGGATGGAATTGGATACTGACATCTTGAACACTGACGTGCTCAATAAGTGTTCCCTATTTGCCATTAATTAGTGAATATTAGCTTGATTTAATAAGGATAGCATGTAGAAAAAACTAAGAATAATTGTCAAAGGTAGACAATTGCAGAATGTGGATGGGCATGTACGTTCAAATGCACATCCAATTGAAAATAATGTACTCCAGACAGGGATGCACATTTGGATATACCCAATAAGATGCATGAAGAAGCTTCTTTCCATGAATAGATCTGCTTATTTGACTCAGAGCAATAGTCTGTTTTCATGTCAGTATATGCCATTTGAGTTGTATTTAAACACAAAAATTTGATTAGAGAATCAACTTTTTCTTCTAGTTTTTTTCAAACGTCTTTGTTAAGGTGTTCTTGTATGCAATAATGTCAGATCACTGACAAGAATATAAAACTTTAAAATAAAAGCCAGCAAAGGGGAGAAAAGGCTATTTAATATCCTGATACTTCCCCTCTGTATGACATTTAATTTGTATACATACATTTCTAATTACAGTTGCTAATTTATCTTCCAGTACAAATATTTTGCTTTACAAAAAGAATTCAATGAGAATTGTACTGTAAATAGTTCACAATGATTCATGTATGCAAGCCTTAAAATAGCCTTTATAAGATGGGACTCTTTATATTTTGTATGTAATATCCTTCAGTATCTTCAACCATGTGTTAATCCTGTCCTGTATGTGTCCAAGCGATACAGAAAACAAAAGACAAAAATGCTATGTTGCCAAAAAAAGAGTGCACCCGCAGATCCACAGTATAACTGAATGCAAAGACTGAATATATGCTGAGTAAAACTGGTATTGGATTTCAGCTAAAGAAAAATTTGAAGTGGGTTTGAAAAGCTCTAATAAGGTGGCACATCAGCAGAATTTAAAGGAAAAATTAAACAAATTCAGTAGGATGGAATTGGATACTGACATAAAGATGTGGCAGCGGCCTTCCCCTCAGTTGTGGATGGGTGAGACACACACCAAACGTGGGTCACCAAAAACCATCTGTATTCATATACGAGGTGAGATTTGAACTAGAGATGTCTTGAATCACACTGGCTACCAGGGTGGGATTCAACTAAGTTTTACCCAGAGTAGACTCACTGAAATTAATGAGCTTAACTAAGGCCTTGCCCATACTCCCACTTTCCCCGCAACTTTCCTCTGGGAAAACACGCTCTTTTCTGCTGAATCAGAGCAAATATCAATGGGTTTTCCATGGATTGATGTTTATTCCAATTCAGCAATAAATAGTGGGTTTTCTTCGAGAATGTGGCAGGTCAAACAGCTCAGAGCTGTTCTTTCTAGGTGAAGTGTGGACGAGCCTTAAGAGCTATTCATTTCAATCGGCCTATTCTGAGTAACACCTCAATAATAATAAATGTATTATTTATACCCTGCCCATTTAGCTGGGTTTCCCCAGCCACTCTGGGCTGCTCTCAGCAGAATATCAACAGAAAAACACATCAAACATTAAAAACTTCCCTAAACAGGGCTGCCTTCAGATGTCTTCTAAAAGTCTGGTAGTTGTTGTTCTCTTTGACATCTGGTGGGAGGGCGTTCCACAGGGTAGTGCCACCACCGAGAAGGCCCTCTGCCTGGTTCCCTGTAATTTGGCTTCTCGCAGCGAGGGAACCACCAGAAGGCCCTCGGCACTGGACCTCAGTGTCCAGGCAGAACAATGGGGGTGGAGATGCTCCTTTAGGTATACTGGACCGAGGCCGTTTAGGGCTTTAAAGGTCAGCACCAACACTTTGAATTGTGCTCGGAAACATACTGGGAGCCAGTGTAGGTCTTTCAAGACTGGTGTTATGTGGTCTCGGCGGCCGCTCCCAGTCACCAGTCTAGCTGCTGCATTCTGGATTAGTTGTAGTTTCCGGGTCACCATCAAAGGTAGCCCCACGTAGAGCACATTGCAGTAATCCAAGCAAGAGATAACTAGAGCATGCAGCACTCTGGCGAGACAGTCTGCGGGCAGGTAGGGTCTCATCCTGCGTGCCAGATGGACCTGATAGACAGCTGCCCTGGATACAGAATTGACCTGCACCTGCATGGACAGCTGTGAGTCCAGAATGACTCTCAGGCTGCATACCTGGTCCTTCAGGGGCACAGTTACCCCATTCAGGAACAGGGAGTCCCCCACCCCCGCCCACCCCACCCCCAAAAAACAGTACTTCTGTCTTGTCAGGATTCGATCTCAATCTCTTAGCAGCCATCCATCCTCCATTACCACCATCAGTATCAGGGGGGGTTTTTTCTTAGTATAAACCCAAGCAGCAGCTGAGGAAGAGATGATACGATTTGGGTCAATCAGTAGTTTTAGGTTGGCTGCAATCTGCTCAGATTTTGAAGCTACACTGATGCGGCACATCGTCTTCTTTAAAGAGTCTCTTGCAACCGTGCTTCAGTTCTGGGAGTATATTTGGGGAAGGGAGGTTTGCATATATTTGCTATTTCATGTTTACTTTTTTTGGCATAAACAGCCTGTGTGGATTTGATTAACTTCACTTTAAAAGAGTGACTCCACCAGCACGCAGGTTGGGATGCCAAACATTTTGGAGTCTATGTCTCTGCTCAGCCACCCCTGGAGACAACTTTCAAATCCTGTGGCAGGAGATGCAAGGAGGCTGAAGGCGAAGGCAAATTTTGAGCAAGCAGTTTTCTGTGACTGCATTGTGGGAGAGAGAGCAAGGCAAGAGACATAACAAGCCTCTCACGGGACCTTAAACTCCCATCAAGTTCAGCATATTTTGTCAGTATTTTCCAGTTTCACTGGGATATTTTGACTCAGCGATTGTGGATTTGCTGACATTGCAACCGAACTTCCTTCAGGTTGAACCAAGGTCATCTGACGTAACAAGTACATAATACTGTTAGTGCAGACGTCTTCACCTCTGGTATTAACACCACATTTAACGTTTGAAATTATTCCCTTACTGTCTCCTGCCTGTCTGAAGCCCCAAAATCATGCTTTTTGAAGGCTAGTCAGAGAGCCAGTGTGGTGTAGTGGTAAAGAGCGGTAGTCTCGTAATCTGGGGAACCGGGTTCGCGTCTCCGCTCCTCCACATGCAGCTGCTGGGTGACCTTGGGCCAGTCACACTTCTCTGAAGTCTCTCAGCCCCACTCACCTCACAGAGTGTTTGTTGTGGGGGAGGAAGGGAAAGGAGAATGTTAGCCGCTTTGAGACTCCTCAAAGGGAGTGAAAGGCGGGATATCAAATCCAAACTCTTCTTCTTCTTCTAGTCAATTTATTCACTAGATCACATTTTTTAACCGTTTTCTTTGGTCAACCAGTTTAAAACCTAGCATACAGGCCTAATTCTGTTCTGCACCATCACCTGAAAATGCCTGCTGTTTCTATTAATAGCAAATTTGGTCTAAACAGAGCTCCACTTTCTCAAGCTGCAGACTAGAAAGCCAAACCACCAACGCTGTAATGTTCCAATGAATGATGTTTGTAGGGCTTCTCCAGATGACCTATTTATTGAGCTTTCATCCTGATTTGCTTGCACAAAGCTTATGCACGGGTTAGATTAAATTTGTTCACAGGTTATACAATAATCAGCACTCATCCTGATTTTCTCGCATCTTCCTGTTAAGCATTCAGTCATTCTAACTTCCGAATGTCTTTTTCTTTCTGAACTGCAAAAAGTCCATTTCTTTTTTAAAAGTGGATTAGTTGCACTTGGGAAACAGAGCTTTAAACGGTGCTGGTGCTTAGAAGCAGAGGCTCTTAGAAACCGGTGGTGGTGGGAATCTTATATATATAATTTATAGCAAGTGTAATTGTAATTGTCATTTCTTTCCATGGTTCAATCTTAGAACTACTAAAACAGCAGACTCATGTCATTAAAACAAATATGCACCTTTATATTATAAATAAATATAACAACAATTTGGTATCAAGGTGTCTTGAAGCGTAAACAGAATTATTATTGTGCAGTACTTGAAAAGTCTCAATACTTAAATCACTTCTCTTTTTATATTAACAATAAAAAGGTATGTTTTGTTGCAATCACTCTCCAGATGGGCTCTATCCATATATTCTTTTATGGAGTCACAGAGAGGCAATTCTATGATTCTTTAAAGCACAAGATGGTAGGATATAAGAGGAGAAGAAATGATATTTGAAATGCTTAACTAAGTATGTGCAAACTCTCAAATTGCAACGCCTCACATCACTTTTAAAGAAGCATACACAATGAAGCTACCTTTATTTGATTTATTACATTTATTAAATTTGTATACCGCCCCTCACCCAAAGATCACAGTACAGTTCACAGCATAAAAACACAAAGTGAGAATACAAAATACGGTATATAACATTTATGAAGGATAGTGCTGTCAATGGCTGTGAGTCCAGAAGACTTGGTAGGGCCTGGACTGACTCCAGCTGCAAAAGCTAACGCTGCTGAACAGACTCTTGGGCTGGGGGATTGCTTAAGGGCTTTGGGGTGTTGTCAATATTAATTTTTGTCTCTATTTTAGATCTTATTCTGATTTATGTGGAAATTGTTTAATTGGTTGTGTACTTTTGATGTTTCAGTTACTGTTTATTACTTTATGTTTGTAATTATGCAATTTTTTTTTTCATGTTGTAAGCTGCCTTGAGCATGGTTTGAGCTATGGAAAGGCAACAACAAAGAAATAAAATTATGTATGAATATGTTGTTGGCATCTGTCCATCTTGAGAGATAGTGGAAAGTTAAACCATTGGAGTTATAGCACCTGCTGTGGTTGGAGAGGCCCCAATGGGAGACAGATGCTTTATTGCAGCTGGGACAGATGAAGGTGTCTGGCTTTGCTGCTGTAAGCTGCCTTGAGCATGGTTTGAGCTATGGAAAGGCAGCGTACAAATAAAATTATGTATTTATCTGTATGCATCAATGGCTGTTCCTATAACAGCTGTGTTCTACCTCCACTGTCAGAGGCAGCATACAGCTGAATACCAATGGCTGGGGAAAGGCTTGCAGACTTTGTGTGGGCATCTGGCTGGCCAACGTGAGAACAGAGTGCTGAACAACATGGGCTTTCTGCCTGATCAGTCTGGGCTTTTCTTATGTTCTTATGAATGCTCAATAAACAGGTCATCTGAAACCACTGAAGTTTCCTTACTGTGAGGGTTTCCTTCAGCCTCTTCCTTCATTTACTGCGAGTGTTGGGAGGCACCCTTTGGCCATCGCTGAAATTGCAAGCACCATAAACTCTCCTTTTGACACAATTTGGTTCCTTATGAGCATGCTTTTATAAATGTACCTTAAGCTGGCACACCATAGCAGACTTTTAAAGAGCTGCCCTAGGGAATAGTACGGCATACACTATATGTGTATCTCACCAGGGGTGTTGGGAATGATTAATTGCTGTTTACATATATCCAAGAATGTAAAATGTGGTGGGCTCTTAATTACATGCTGTGCCACACACTCTCTTGTGCTACTCCCACAATTAAAGTCTGGTTTTAAACTAAATAAGCATTTATTAATGTTCTGTCCTATCCCCACCTGAAATCCTTAAAGGTATAAAAAAAGATTTAAAAAAATTTGAACCCCCACTACTCTGTGAATTACTCACTGCCATACTGTACAATATACTTCCAATGGTGTTCAGTTAGAAAAGCAAATGTTTATCAAATCAAGCATAATCTTTAAAAAACAAAAAGTTGACCAACTGATGGTCTGCAGACCATATGCGACTTGTCTCGTCATTTTATCTGGTTCTCAGTGGACCTACACAAATTTTAACTTGGGTGACATTGTTTTACAAAAGAGGATAATGGCATTCAGTAGTTTTAAGTGAAAATCAGACCCACCATAGTGTTTCATTTATTTTTAACTATCGTATTTTTCGCCCTATAGGATGCACTTTTCCCCCTCCAAAAATGAAGGGAAAATGTGTGTGCGCCCTATGGAGCGAGTGCAGGCTTTCGCTGAAGCCTGGAGAGCGAGAGGCGTCGGTGCGCACCGACCCCTCTCACTCTCCACGCTTCAGAAAGCTATCCGCAAGCCTTGGGAGCCTGGTGAGAGAGCCCGCCGGGCTCCCAAGTCTTGCGGGCAGCCACCTGCAGCCCAAAGCACGGGGTGCACTCCGGAGTGCGCCCCGTGCTTCGGGCAAATGTCCGCAAGCCTTGCGAGCAGCAACCTGCAGCCCGAAGCACGGGGCGCACTCCGGAGCGCGCCCCGTGCTTCGCGCAAATGTCCGCAAGCTCCGGGAGCGATGGTGAGGTTGCGCAACCTCGCCATCGCTCCCAGGCCCGTTCTGGGGGCTGAGGTCGGGGGAAGCTCGGGCTTCCCCCACCCCCAGCCCCACAAGCAGGCTCCAGGAGCGATGGCGAGGTTGCGCAACCTCGCCTTCACTCCCGGACCCCCAGCCCCGAAGCTAAAAACGAAGCCAGGACAGCCAGCGGGATCTTTCTTTGCTCTTTGGGGCTCGGGGGGGAAATAAAAAAAAAATTCTTTATTCCCCCCCCCCAAATAAGTGCGCCCTATGGGCCGGTGCGCCCTATAGGGCGAAAAATACGGTATTTAATGCAATGCCCTGGCAGTGTCCCAGCCAATATACCGTATTTTTCGCTCCATAGGACGCACTTTTTCCCCTCCAAAAATGAAGGGGAAATGTGTGTGCGTCCTATGGGGCGAATGCAGGCTTTCGCTGAAGCCTGGAGAGCGAGAGGCATCGGTGCGCACCGACCCCTCTCGCTCTCCAGGCTTCAGGAAGCTATCCGCAAGCCTTGCAAGCCCGGTGGGAGTTCCCGCGGGCTCACAAGGCTTGCAGGCAGCAGGCAGCAGCCCCGGCGAGTGTCCGCAAGCCTTGCGCGCCCGGCAGGAGGTCCCGCCGAGCGCGCGAGGCTTGGGGCGGCAGCCTGTCGCCCCAAGCACGGGGAGCCCTCCGGAGGGCTCCCCGTGCTTCGGGCGAGTGTCTGCAAGCCTTGCGCGCCCGGCAGGAGGTCCCGCCGAGCGCGCGAGGCTTGGGGCGGCAGCCTGTCGCCCGAAGCACGGGGAGCCCTCCGGAGGGCTCCCCGTGCTTCGGGCGAGTGTCTGCAAGCCTTGCGCGCCCGGCAGGAGGTCCCGCCGAGTGCGCGAGGCTTGGGGCGGTAGCCTGCAGCCCGAAGCACGCGGAGCCCTCCGGAGGGTGCCCCGTGCTTCTTGCAGGTGTGCACAAGGCTTGGGGCGGCAGCCGCGGCGGGGGGGGGAATAATTTTTTTTATTCATTTCCCCCCCCAAAAAACGAGGTGCGTCCTATGGGCCGGTGCGCCCTATAGAACGAAAAATACGGTACTCCATAATGACGAGATGCTTTCCGTTAGATGCTGCTAAAATTATTTGAGGGTCTGGAGATCTTGAGGAGGGCAGGGAATCAAGTTGTATGGCAAAAGAGGCTTCTGGTCTTGGACCACCATTTGCAGAGCCGATAAACCCTTATGAATATTGTAATTAGCAATCACAAATCTGAAAGAGGGCCACTATGGAGTGGTCATAATTTTGTGGTAGAGCACATGCTATTCATGCAAAAGAAACCTGTAGCATCTCCTACCCGAGACTAGGGCCAGCTTAATACCTTTTGGCACCTGAGGTGAACCACAAAATGGTGGGGGGCAGCAGGGAAGGGGGGATTGAATCTACATAAGAAAAAGGGGGAAGGAAGAGCTACGTCAGGAACAAGGGGGGAATAAAGATCTACATGTGTTGTGTTCCCTGGAGACTGAATCTGCTGCCCCTGGGGATCCTGCTGCTCAAGGCGGTCACCTCACCTTGCCTCTTGGGAAGGCCAGCCTTACCTGAGCCATCCTGCGTTTGAGTACAAGTATGCTTGCCCTTCAATACAGGACATCTTTTATTCTCTTTCCACATAGGTTTGGAACAGCTTCCATCACTAAGCAGCATTTCATCAAGTGCCTTGTCATGCCTGCAAGATGATTTAATTAGTAGGGTGCCTTACAAAAGAATAAGGTGGGAGGACTGCATAGGTGGGAGAAAGGGAAGTGGGAACAAAGATTCCCTCTATGAATTTAACAGCCATCTGAGACTACCACCCCCTTTCCTGAACATTTTCGATATTAACATAATATAACTTGTTTCTATAGCTTTAAGTCATGCATTGCCGCTTACACAAGAGCCCCAGACTGTTCCAGCAAGCAGCAGCTGTAGTTCTGGGGTGGGTGAAGGTAATGCATTCTCAGCTTTACTCAGGTACCTCCATAGGGCTTTGGCACATTTGGAAGTTATTTTAGTTGTGACGCTCTAAGTGAGATTTTTGTATTATCCACATAAGGGGGCAGAGGCTGAAAGAGTGGCTTGCAATTTCATGGCTGAGGTGATGCTTGAACCAGTGATTCACCAGCTCACTCTTAGGGATATTAAAGGGGTTTTTGCTTTTATTCGTTGATTAGCCACCTTAACATTAAACTACATTGGTCCAAATCACTGGTCTTCAACTTGTGGTTCAGGACCCATTAGTGGGTTATGACCTGATCCAAGGCGGGTCATAACACGAGGAGTAGAGGCAGCAAAGTGTGCTGGGTCTGTATAAAGGCAGAGTAGGGTCGCAGTCCAATTCCAGAGTGCAAACAACCTCCCCCTCCCCCCCCAGGAACTCTGCATGTCTTCTAGCCTCCCCCTGCTTTTCTCCCAAGTCAAGCAAGAAGAAACATGGCTGGGTGGATGGACTGAGGAGCGAGTGTAGCCCTTTCTGCTTGCTATCAGCAAAAGGAGTTCACAAACTGAGCATGTGATTAAACCTGTGCATGTGTCACAAGCACATCAATTTGGCCCCAGACAAGCCCATAGGAGTGGCCACCCAGCAATATTTACTATTCTGTAAGATGAATGCATGCACAATATTTTTGAGGTACCCTTCTGTCTGGAGCCCAGGCTGCCATCTCGATAACACGATAGCAAGTCGTAATTAGCTTGAAGATTTATTGCAAAACAAACAATTAACCTCAGATGCTCTAACCAAGCATCCATGTCTCACAAAACAAAATAAAAAAAATCTTTCCAGTAGCACCTTAGAGACCAACTATGTTTGTTATTGGTATGAGCTTTCGTGTGCATGCACACTTCTTCAGATGACTCATGAGTCAGTTGACCCTTCTGGAGAATGTTTCCTGCAGCCACAGAATATGCAGAACCTATGAGCTTTATGTTTCTTGTTTTGTTTCCTGTCTAATATCTTTCTCATTTGTCTACTCCTGGGACTCATGTGGTTAAATGACTCCTCTTCCGGTGAGTCAGGGCTCCCCCTCCTGCTTTCTCCACCTGCCTGTGCTTCTTCAGAGAGTTGGCTTCTCTCCAGCCCGCCCTTTGCTCCTCTGCATTCCATTCCTTGCTGGGAAGAGGGGGAGTTGAGTTGATATACGACTGCTTCCAGCTGTGTGCAGGGAATGCGAGCTGCTCTGATGCTGTGCTCCTATACCTTGGGCAGAAGTGTTCATGACACCTTCCCACTGAAGCATCTCCCTCCTCACTTAACCTGATTTATTCCTAGTTCATTTATTTATTCCAATCTTTATATGCAACCTTTCATATCAAAGCCCTACAAAGATGGCACAGAATTTCATGAGCTTTAGCAGGCCTTTCCATATAATGTAGTAGGAGAGGGAATTTTGCAGAAGTCATTGAAATGGTACAGAAAACCTCTAGCCTGTGCATTATATAAGGATGAAAAGGTAAAGGACCCCTGACAGTTAAGTCCAGTCATGAACGACTCTGAGGTTGTGGCACTCATTTCGCTCTACTGGTCAAGGGAGCCGACGTTTGTCCGCACAGTTTTTCCGGGTCATGTGGCCAGCAGGACTAAGCCACTTCTGGCGAACCAGAGCAGGGCACAGAAACGCCGTTTACCTTCCCGCCAGAGCGGGACCTATTGATCTACTTGCACTTTGTGCTTTCGAACTGCTAGGTTGGCAGGAGCTGGGACTGAACAACGGGAGCTCACCCCATCATGGGGATTCGAACCGCCGACCTTCCGATCAGCAAGCCCTAGCCTCAGTAGTCTGGTATCATATGTAAAACAGAGCCCATATTTTTCATTGGTCTTGTCACACCTCTCAGTCAAAACTTCAGTTGCCAAAGCCATGCCCTTCTCCCATCCCATCCTCATGACTTCTGGCTCCACCAGCTCTAAGCCACCCTGAGGTCTCCTGCCATCTTCCATTACTCTACCCTTGATTCTCCCTTGCTGCTCATACTTTCCAAAGTGGGTGGTTTCTCCAGAACCCAGCTAAAAAAACTACAGTGCAAAAATATTTCACTTCCAAATCAACCATGAGACAGTCTTCTCAAACAGCCCAGATGGTGCAGATAAACCTCACTAAAATCAATTGGACTACTCATGAGTACAATTTTTTAATTGCATCTTTATGGTAGAAACTACCCATCAAACTTGGGACATTCAAATGTATCTTTCCAAACAATCTTTGCTGTACACAATAAATACAGCTCACCGTTATGTGGCATGTGGACATCCCTTCCAAGTGAAAGCATAATCTTGGCACACCTTATTGAGACATAGACCCAAAATGACTATAAAAAGTTGTTATTTCAGGACTGACTGCTGATCTTGACCACAAGGAATAAATCTTCAAGGGAAAAGTGGATATAATACTCAGTTATCAGTACAAATATACATTACTCTGGATCCCATTTTGGTCTTGGATGACTGTAGTCGAGTGAGAAGTTTTATTTCCATCTGAAGAGGATAAACACAATGGCAAACACTATGTCCATCAAAAGAATGTCTAGTGATGGACTATAGCCTGTGTGGCATTGTTTTGTTTGCAAAGAGATATGAATGTCCCAAGTTTGATTAGTTTTCACCAGAAAGATGTAACTATGGCTACTTACCTTGGTGTCAGGGGTGGAGTATCTCCTCCCCCGGTAGCCTCAGAGGCAAGAAAAATAAACAGTTTGTATTTTATGGCTTTTTATTCAGTCATCTGGTTGCAAGACAAAAGATCCATGTCTCCACACATAGATTTTGGCTACTCTGAGCCTCTCTTCTTCATTCCCCAACAACATCCTGAAAATCTATGGGAAGTCCCAGGAGTCATACTCCTTTGAACCCTTTGTTCTTGAATGCGTAGGTATCTACAAGCCCTTGGTGAAGGAGGATCTTCCATACTCTCCAGGGAGGTTTCTGCTGGCTGCTAACTCCCCCCACCCTCCACTGTCTCGTAGCTAGGCCACTTCTTCACGCAGCTGTGAAGCAGTCCTGTCTCCTTCTCCTTCTGAAACTGCTGGAAATGGGGGGGGGGGGGCGCAAACTTCCCCCCTCCTCTTCTTAGAGGAGCCAATCAGACCCAGGGCTCATTTCCCATTCCTCTGTTCAGTCCAGTCCCTGACACTGGGTGAGACTATCTCTGAGCTGATTTGCAAACTTCCCCAAGTCTACATCTCCTAGCTTGAACAGGCAGGTGGTATCCAGAAGTGAAACATTTTGGCCCTACCTGTTGCTAAGGCCCTGCACCATTTCGCAAATCCATCATCTCAACCCTTTAGATCCTCAGCTGAAGCAAAGATTAAAATAAATGGAACTTGTGGGGATGTTTACCCATTACCTCACCAGCATTTTTGTCTTGCTCATACGTGGCATGTAATTACAACTGTAGACTTCTTGCAGCAAACATCACCTTTTTCTTCTAAAGCATTATATATACCAACAGTGGCCAATAAAATAATTTTTATAACTATTTATCGGATATAAACAACTTGTGTTCCATTTGGAAAAGATGGTAACTAGGATAAATAAATTTCTTATTCAACAATTAATGAATTTTATGCGGAAAATAAAATTGCAGTTTACATTCACATCAGATTTGGCAAATACATAGAACAGACCAACATGTTTTGTCCAAAGGTTGGGAAGTGCCTAACAGATTCCCAACTGTCTGAAAATATATTGTACTTTAGAAAAACTCTGTGCTCCAAGCTTGTTGACAATGATACATCTCTGGTCAGTATATAGATCCCATCGTTGTGTAGTGTACAAGTCAAATTAAGTCCAGATTTTGACATGTTTTCTTTGAGGTAGAGCCATTCTCTGGTGGCAGTGTTATAAGACTGTACTGTTAACATGTCCTCATTTTGGCTAGATTTTTTTTTTGATCCCAGTTCGTGGATGCAGCCTCCAACAATATAGATAGTTTCCTCCACTGACAGCATCTGCTGCTTGCGGATATGGATGTCACACGATTCAAAGGTTGTCCAGTTGTCAGAGCTGGGACAGTACTGCAAGATATTCAAGTTCCGGTCTGCAACAGAGAAGATATTAAATACAGAAAACTTAAATTCAACTTATTTGTACACTGGGGCCTACAACACCTGGTGGTTAAAAGGTCTGATTTCAGGTCAGTTTTCTTTTTCAAAAATGTGGAGAAAGCTTGATTACTGTTCTCTGCAAAGTAGGCTATTGCTGCACACTTTTCCTGCTTCTCTCTCATTTTCTACTCCCTACAATATCCGTAGTTTTGTCTTCCTTTTGCCCTAGCAACCAGGATGCGTCTTTCCTGCAGTGGGTTCATCTGATATCAGGTACTCCCTAGAATTTATACTATGCAAATACACAAGCACACCACACAAGTGTGAGTGGACGTTAAAGAATTCAACCCACCCAACCAAAATTACTGTGCAAAATGTGAAAACTTTGCAAAGAGGCTTAGGTGTGTCTCCTGAGACCAGGTTCTCATTATGAATTCACTGTAGAGTTAATTTACAGTACAATGGGATATATGTCTACTCAGAAGTAAGTCTATTTGTATTTAATGGGACTTTCTCCCAGGTAAGTGATAAAAGACTGCAATCTAGGCTTGGACAGGCATTGGCGGAAAGCAGGGTTCTTCTGCCTTTAACAGCTGTGTAGCAGGCATAAATCCAGGTTAATTATGGGAAATATTTCACCTGTTTACATTCTGTCTGTCAGACATTTTATTACATATGTGGCCACTGATTTATTTTTGGGCCCTCCACAGCATATGACAAAAAGCGCTTGAAGGAGCTATGTATGTTTAGCCTGGAAAAGAGGAGACTGAGAGGAGATATGATAGCCATCTTCAGACATCTAAAGGGCTGTACATGGAAGAGGGAGCATGATTGTTTTCTCCTGCTCTGCAGAGTAGAACTCAAGGCTTCAAGTTATTAGAAATGAGGTTCCTACTAAGCATTCGGAAAAAACTTTCTGACAGTAAGAGTTATTTGACAGGTAGAATGGTCTCCCTTGGGAGGTTGTGGACTCTCCTTCCTTAGAGGTTTTTAAGCAGAGGTTGGAGGGCCATCTGTCATGGATGCTTTAGCTGAGATTCCTGCATTGCACTGGGTGACCCTTGGGGTTCCTTCCAACTCTATGGTTTTATGCAAATTCATGTCATCTTTTCCATGTGAGTTGAAGGGCTCAATCACATATTCAGTGTACTGGTCTCAGAAAATCCCGTTGCCACCCTTGTACCTTTCATAAGCAAGTCAAACAGTCTGAAGGCTTCAGAAGACAAGAGATCAAGTCCTTTTCAGAAACTCACTTCATAATATCAATACAATGTTTAAAGAAAAAAAAAGATCAACAGGTTTTCAACCTCACAATACACCACACGCTTAATATCAGTTAACACTAATTCTCTTGCAATTTTTCTTAAATGTCCTGTCAAAGTCACACTCAAGATGGTGAAAAGAAAGGGTTGTTGTTGTTTTACAACCTTTCAGTGTGTGTTTATCGCTTAAGTAACAGCTGTTTGACTTATATTGTAATACTAAAATAAGGTACAGTAGTACCTCGGGTTACATACGCTTCAGGTTACATACGCTTCAGGTGACAGACTCTGCTAACCCAGAAATAGTGCTTCAGGTTAAGAACTTTGCTTCAGGACGAGAACAGAAATCGTGCTCCGGCGGCGCAGCAGCAGCAGGAGGCCCCATTAGCTAAAGTGGTGCTTCAGGTTAAGAACAGTTTCAGGTTAAGTACGGACCTCCGGAACGAATTAAGTACTTAATCTGAGGTACCACTGTATTTAAAACCAACCACAAACATTGCTATTAAAACACACTGCTTATTAAATTGAATACAGTCATACCTCGGGTTGTGAACGTGATACATGTGAGAGGCACGTTTGCAACCCGCAGCGTTCGCAACCTGAAGTGCTGCGTCTGCGCACGTGCATGACATCATTTTGTGCTTCTGCGCATGCGCTGAAACCCGGAAGTAACCCGTTCCAGTACTTCCCAATTCGGCGCAGTTCGCAACCCGAAGACGTGCAACCCGCAGCGTTTGTAACCCGAGGTATGACTGTATTGAACATGCCAAAGAGCATACAAGTGTTAAAATAACACTATTCTTTTCTAGTACTTGTCTTACCTCTTGAAGTGTAGCCTCCCATGACGTAGATCTTGCCCTGGCACTCACACGCTGAGAATTCTGCAAGAGGGGTTGGTAAGGATGCTGCAAAGTTCCACCAGTCGTGCTCTGGGCTGTAACACTCAACACTGGAGAGGAATTGCCCACCAATGGCATACAACTTCCCACTAACAGCCAACAACTTGAAATTAGACCTACAGATAAAACAGTTGGAGAGTTAAATCATTGAATTATATTTTGACGTGCTTTTGAACTGCTAGGTTGGCAGGAGCTGGGACCAAGCAACAGGAGCTCACCCCGTTGCGGGGATTCGAACTGCCAACCTGATCGGCAAGCCCTAGGCTCAGTGGTTTAGACCACAGCACCACCCACATCCCTAGAGGAAATTAAACAAGCTAAAATAGGTAAAACGCCAGGGCCAGATAGACTATCAGCAAAGTAATAAAAACTTCAGGACTTTCTGGTACAACCACTTAAAGAATTAATGAATGAGATATTAGGGACTGGGGAGGTATCCAGAGTCCTGGAAAGAGACCTATATTACACTGATTCTGAAGCAGGATACTGACCCACTTTTAGTTTAAAATTACAGGCTATTAAACAATGATGATAAACTATTTGCCAACATACTAGCCAACCGAATGAAGGGTTTTTTAGTCGATTTAATCCATCAACATCAGGCAGGTTTCTTGCCAAGCCACCAGATGGAGGATAATATAAGAAATATAATTGACATTATAGATTTGGGACATAACATCCAGATGGCAGATGGGAAATGCTATGGAAAACAGACTAGAAATTTATAGCATGCTGTACACTGAAAGAAAATTATATGAAAATGATGTACCAGTGGTATTTGACCTCTACTAAGCTGGCAAAAATGTATAAAACAAGTACAACCTGCTGGAAATGTAAAGAAAAAGAAGGTAACTTTTATCATTTGTGGTGGACTTGTAAGGTAATAAAAGCTTTCTGGGAGATGATATATAATGAAATGGAAAAAAATGTTGAAAATAACCTTTGTTAAGAAACAAGAAGTTTATTAGGAATTACATTCCAAAAGAAGCAGTGTACACCTGCATAGAAATCCAAGTGGGAACAAACCCCATAGCCTTGTGGAGAGCAGCCAGGTAAAAATTACTGGTAGTGGAGATAAACTATTTATTTTGTTTACTTATTAAATTTGTATACTGCCCATAGATCTCAGAACAGTTCACAACATATATTAAAAACACGACACACGTTGTGATTGAAGTCTACTATAGGCCACCATCTCAAGGAGAAAAGGTGGGTGCTATCTTCCTGAAAGAAATGAGAGCTGTTTCAGGGAAGGAAAGATGAGCAGTCCTGGGGAACCTTTACCCTACCATCAGTTCTAAGCATGGGATCCCTAACAGTCCTGACAACTTCCTCTTTCAGAAGGAACAAGGGGATCATGAGTTGATCTTAACCAGTAAGACAGTTCTTTAATGGGGCAGGAACTCTGGGAGGATGTGACCATGTAAGGCTGGAATATATGATCTTATGGAAAGCCAAAGCATAGTCAGATATGTACCTCACAGAGTTTAGAATTACTAGGCAGGAACCCATGGCTGGATGTGCTTACAAGGAAAAGCTGACGGGGCTGCAAAAAGGCATAGCGAGGAGCTGAAAATAAAATGGACTTCTGTAATAAATGAAAGAGGACAATTCACTGAGAGCAGGCTTGTTGGTGGGGGGACAGTATCAAAAAAGCTAAAGCTTAGACTAAGCCAAGGCAAGCAAGGGATCATGATACAAACAAACAGGGCATTTCCCCAGGAATTTCTGAAGCAAAGGGAAGAAGAAAGAAATTGTAGGCCTGGTGAAATGGGGTGAAATGTTAACAGGGCAACACCTACACTCAACTGCTGTGTAGCTTCCATATTCTTCCAAAATGGGATTTTTTTTTTGTAATCTCACATTAATGTGACTGGAGAAGGGTGATGATTGTCGTCCAGGGCAGGGCTGCCATTGGCAGGGAGAACAGAAAGTAGTGAAAATCAAATTCCAATGAAAAGGACCCAAAAAATCAGTTCAGTGTCACAGCATCTGTTTCAGCCTGGTTTCCTCACATACCAGAGATAACTTTGAAAGCCCAAAGTTATGTGGGAGATGCTCCAATTGCTGCTACTTTCCATGTATAGTTCATCCCTGCTGGGAACTGGAGCAGTGTTGTCCTTTGGAACCAAAAATGGTCATCTCCCCCCCCCCCCCCCCGCAACCACTCTAATGTGTGAGGGCAGGGCTGGTAAGGGAAGTGAGGGGGGAGAGCACAGTTTCAGACTCTCTCCACATACTGTTAATTATCTGAGTTATCAATCACTGAAGGCGGTTCAAATGTAAGCAAGAGTTTTATAAAAAGTGACATTCATTCCATACAGAATATTTGTTCTTTCAGCAGCAATGTGACTCTGAAAAGCAGGATGCATATTTGCAGCTTGTCGGGTGGGTGGGTGTCGCATGGAGAGAAAAGGGTCAGTAGTTTTGAAGCCTGACTTTGCTGACATTTGCAATTAGGTCACCCTGTACATTTCCACCCACCAATACAATTTCCCTGCTGAAAGCATCTGAGCTAGCCATGTTACAAAATGTGAGCAAACAGCCGTGACTTCAAATGGGCACCAGCAAACCTGCCTTGTTTTGTTTAAATTCAAGAGATTTAGACTAGAATAATATGAGGCTAATAGAAAAACCACAGTCAAAGGAGATTATTTTTTTAAAAAGAATAGTTTGCAGGTGGTAGACATGACATGCAGATGTGCAGCTCGTAGGTTCTGTAAGGTGAGAGGCTTATTTCTGTTGGGGAAATTAAAAATGTAGTATTTGCCGTTTTCCACCTGCCTTTCTCACCAATGGAGGTCTTCAGAGGCTACAGCTGGAGCCCGGCAGTGGAGGTCCACAATCAGGGCATGATGGAAGCAGCATTCCTCTGTTCAGTAGAGTAAAACCAATGGAAGGCAAGGTGAGCCACCAGTTTCGCAAATCTTTAGGCTTAATGAATTTGTCCCTTATCAAACCACTAGAAGTGGACCAACAATAAGAATGGGTAAAAGAACCCTTCACATTGGTTGGACTCTAATATATTTGGAGCACCAAAGAGACACAGGAAACAATTCCCCTATGTGAGAGACAAATGGCACACACCCTTCCTCCGAGACAAGGGCAGGAAAGGCTTTTATCCAGCCCAAGTGCCATATTCACACAAGGGCAACCTTCCCGAGGTTGCATGCAAGTAATGGGTGGGGCCAGAGACAAAAGTGGGCAGAGCAAAGGCTACCACAATTCAAGGATGCAGCCCAGAGAGACAAAAAACACTTGGAAAGGATGTGGGTCAGGGCTGGCAGCAAGGCTAGGCATAATCCCAAGGGCCAGACAGAGGGGCCCCAAGGTTTACCATCCTGATCTAAGGCTTGTGAGAAGCTTCCCATAGCAAGTGTGAATCTTAAGTGCAGTGAATACAAAAAGCCCTGTATGTCATGGGCCGAAATCTTGCAGGCTACTCTCATTGACCATAAACCAAAGACAAAGCAATACACCACTCAAGCTCTACTGCCAAGAACGCAAAGGATGCAACTGAGCAGAAATCACCTTTCTATGGCTGTTATTCTAAATATACACAACTTAAGCCTGAAAATGACAATTTAGTAATTATTTGCTTCACCTGGGACAGGATCCTAATTATTTCCTCTTCCCAGCAGCTGGCTTGAGTAACATGTGTCTAATTTGCTCCTGTCCCTCCACAGTGGCTGAAATGTGTTTTCTGAGATTAGGTTGTCCAGACACATGAGAAGTTCCAAAGGTGTCGCTGCACACAGCCTGCTGCCCCCACTAAACCGCCCAGGAAGTTGACAGTTTGATTAGAATCAGAGCTGGATGGGATACAGGAAATCCAGAGCCAGAGCTCTAGCCTCTGCTTGAACAACCGCAGCAATGGCTTCTGTTGCACAATTGTTCCAACAGACAACCCTTCAGGTGTCTGAAGAGTGCTGTCATGTCCCCCACCCCACCTCAGTCTTTAGGTTAAACAAGCTTCCATACTAGGCCATTGTCTTTAATGCCATCCTCTAAACCCAACCTAATGTGTCTGATTTAAAATGTGGTACCCAGCACTGGATGCTGAACTCCAGATGTGGTCCACTGCTGCAGAGTATGTTGGAACTATTACTTCTCATTACTTGGAAACTGGTTCTATTTATGTAGCCTAAAATTGCAAGGTTTTTCTTTTTCTTTTTTTGCTACAACAAAGAACATTTCCATGTGTATCCTGCAAAGTCAGGTGTCCACCATCCTACAGATATGTGGTTATTGTGTGTGTGCATGTGTAACATGGCATGCATCTCTGCTGAATTTGAGTTTGGACCAAGATGGCGCCGAGGCAAGTCACGCTCTCCGGCGCTCACTTTTATTTTTAAAAACCTTATCTTAATTGCCCTCCGGATGCCAATTTTTAACAAACGGAAAACATTTTAAAGACTGAACATTTTTATAACTCCTGTCCGCTCTGCGAGCTTCAGCTTGTCCCAGCCTGCTCCCTCCCTCCTTATCAGCTGCCCGGTCAAGGTTGCCAGAGAGGAGAGAACGCTGCTGCCTGAACTGAGAGCAGAGAGACAGAAGAGGTCTAAAGACAGAACTGTGAACTGCTTACCTGACCAACGGTGCCTGGAGAAGGAGGGTAAGGAGAGATACGACTGTGAGCTTTGCTTTGAGATTGGCCCATAGACACCCAGCTCTGCTGAACACAGAGAAAGATAAAGCTTGGAGATTCGGGGGTTAACTGAACTGACTGACCCCCGCCCAGCTGGGGGGGCTGTGTGAACTAGCTGGGGACAACATTCCTGCTTAGTTGAAGAGGAAGTGCTGTAGCTGGAAAGACTCTTCATTTTAATAAACTCTTTCGAGGAGACCAGCTTTTATATTCTCAGAGACTCCTGGTGAAGGCACCCTGAGTTTTTTACAGGAAGTTTTTAATCTACACAATAACTCCACAACAGTGTATCGGATAGGACCCTCTGGAGGTTTGGAAAACCGGCTTCAGCAAGATATCGTTCTGTGCCCTGCCTTATGTGGTAGGCCTTTGAAAGACTACCTAGAAGGAATCAGCGAACCAGCCCACAGAAAGTTTCCCTTCTGGGGCTCTTGGATATCCTTCGTTCAGTATAGGGCAGTGGAAGATGGCCTCTAAAGACTAAGCTAGGCCTCTAAAGACTAAGCTAAGACCCGAAATACAAGGTTATCATAGCTGTACATGCGCTATAGCCAAACTCCACTATTATCCTTTTCCAGCTGCACATAAATTGCCTAAATAAGGCAATTTTAATTTTAATGTAGTTTTTAGCCGTTTTATTACTGCTGTCTCTTTGGCAGCATTGTTTTATTATTATATTCTGACTAGGTTGCAGCATTTGTGAAACAGCGCTGGTCGCATGATTGAGGTGAAAACTACAGGCTTAGGACAATTGCCAAGATCTAAAAGCAGAGAACTCAAAATAGAGAAATATATTGAGGCTGTTGATGAGCACATCAGGAAGCTGTTGCAGAGAGCAGGTGGGAATATAGATTGATACCCCCACTTGCCCCTCAATCTAAGGCAGTCGCACCTGGGGTAAACTGCCCTCTCTCTAGATCAAGACCACTTTTACCATGGTTTTTACTAGAAGAAAATACAAGGAGTTGGGTATACTGCCTGACTCGGCAATCAGCCCCTCGGGCCCTGGTAAAAGACAAAGCAAAATCACAAATTACTTTCCTAAGATGGAGGAGGGTAAGAGTCCACAAAAAGAGTTAATTATTGATGAAGTAATACCCCCCTCTCTTACTGTTCTTGATTGGACGTCTAATTTTAAAGAGATATACCAAGATACTGGAAATATTAACTCCCCATGCAGCCTAGCGCAAGAACTAGCTTTAGCCGAGGAACTTCAGGAGGGAAATACCTCTATTACTAAGGAACAGCTGCCCACGGAAGAAATTACATCAACCCATCAAAACCAGATACCTACTCCAAAATACTCTCAAACAGAATTGAGTGACGGTCGCCCTTTGGATTATTCCCTAGCAGTAAGTTCTGATTTAGCCAACATAAAAAATTATCTAACAATAACAAACGGGCTACTGCTGACGTTAGTAGAAAATTTCACATCTCAATTAAAAGAGTTAAAATTAAATGATATGCCACAAGAACATAAAACAGTTGAGCTAGCGTCGACGAACAAACCAGTAATAAATAAGAATCTGCAAAGACATAACTCAAGGGTAAAAGTGAAGAAAAGTAAAAATATTAAAACAACAAGGAAAGCCAAGTATACCCGCAGTAATCGAAACATACATTGGCAGAAATTGTTTAAACTTCTTCCCCCAGCCCCAAATAAATCGACCACACGGGGCAGCAAAAAGAAGGGTAAAAAGAGAGAAACAAAGGTTACAAAGTTACACAGCAACCGGCTAAGGAGGACTCGCCAAGGCTGACTCCAGTAGCAAGTGAGAAGGCAGAAGTAACAACTCAGTCCTTGGATAACCAACTTTTTAATAAACCTGATGCTGCGGAAGTAGAGGCCTCTTCCTGTGAAGGCAATAAAACACTTAGCAAATCGAACAGCGGGGAAGAGGAAGCGTCTAGTAGAGATGATACCCCCCTTCAGACCTGGCAAGCCTCCAGTCAGGAAAGAGATTGGAATTTGATCCTAAATCCCCAAAAACTGGTATTCACGAACTTCCCGAAGCCCAAGGGCTTCCTTACAGGGAAACAGCGAATAATGAACTTTGTATCTAGTCTAAATGACATACTGCCAGGAATGGTTAATGCTAATGATATCACCTCGGTGGAATATTTACATTATGATGGTCACTCAGTGAGAGCACTGACCACTTTTAGGGATCAGAACCTGGCCAAGTATATTTTTAGGTCAAGACCTGCCTTTTTAAAAGCACGGACAACAATACTTAGGCTCTTTGAAAATAAGGCTCCTTTGAGCCCCCTTTTGAAAACTAAGCAGGCAAATCTTAGAAAGGGGAAACAACTCTCAAAATTCTGGCCTGACAAACAGAACCCGCAATGCCTTGCAAGCAAAGGTGAGGATTCCTTTACTATGGAAGAAAATATCCTAATTGACCAATTCTGGATGTTCCCACCATTAATACAAACTGACATCTTGGGAAGACTAGATAAGCTAAGAGATAAGCTGGCCGAGAGAGCTTCAGGCAACGAGGTTATCAAGGGGGACCAAAAAAAGACCACAACACGTAACCTTCAGATCAAAGCGGAGATTAACTTTCCACCAAGAGAGAATGTGCCACCCTTCAAGGAGAGTACTCCATCACCCCCCCGAAAGAGAAATATCCCCAAGGTGACCCCACAAGACATATGGGACAAAATGAGATACCTAGATGAAACAGAATTGGGCCAAAATCAGGCCAAAACAGACTATCCACAGAAGGAATTTATGCATAATAAAGATCTGGTGTTCACAAACGTGAGCACTTTGCATCCACCTATTGAAATCATAGAGCGGCTGGATAGCCCGCCATTCAAAGACGATAGGCGTCCGATACATAAAGCGACAAACCCTAAAAGTACGTTAGCTAATAATTGACAAAGATTCGATTGTGATAAAGCCAATCTTAAATTTTTATCATGGAACATTGCTGGTTGGCTCAACAAGGCGACTGACCAATCATTTGTCAATTTTATTCAAGATCATGATATAGTCTTTGTCAGAGCTGCTTCCAGATCCTAGCTCACAGAGGATCACGCTAGCCAGCGATCATTAAATAAAAGTCTTTATTGAGTTACAGTTTCCATTCTCAAGCTGCTGCGTGCAACTCTACGTCTCATGGTTAGATCGGCGAAGCTCCATCTGAGTCTCCGCCCCTTGTACACCAACTTAATATCCTAGCCTTGCTCCACCTTTTCCGCCTGACTGTTCTTCTCTGGGTCCCTCTGCCCCCCGGGGTCTCTTCCTTCCGGGATTCCTCTGACGCTGACGCTGACCCCCCTGACTCTTCTCCCTCCTTTCGGCGGGCTTTAGGACCTGGCTCCCTTTCCGGGCTGCCTACTGCGCCACCTTCCTGTGCATTTGAACTTGGCACGCGCGCCCAACCTTCCACCTTCCGTCTGACCGTTTCTTCGCTCCCCGATGGAGGTGTGGCCACTCCTGACTCGTGCCCTCCCCCCTGTTGTGAGCTGCCAGCGCTTGATCCCTGGCGCCCTTCCTCTTCCCTGCTCTCTGGCGGTGACGCTGGTCCTGATTTCCAACTGCTCCCCTCTGAGTCCCCTCTGGCTCTATCTTCCTGGGGTGTCCCCCTAGGCTCCCCCCTTGCCCTGGCCACTGGTGCTCCTTTCTGTGAATCTTCTGATTCACTGGAAAGACTCGGAGATCTCGGGTCGTCGTCATCACTCATCTTTTCTTCTGCCTCCTCTCCCTCGCTCTCTGTTTCCTCCCTTGCCCTTGCCTCTGCTCCTGAACCCCTGACATCCATCCCCCCCTCGAAGCCCCCTCTTCCCCCCTCCCCTCCTTCCGGTGCGGGATCTGGGTGCTGCCGTGTCAGGGGGACGAATGTCGGATACAGTTCGCTTCCCGTGGCGGGCCGCCATCCGAAGTCTTCCGGTTCTTCCTCCCTGCTCT